>NC_062971.1:36354955-37554955 GCF_023078275.1 Leguminivora glycinivorella
ATACTTGTTTGCCACCGACGTAGTATAAAAAAAAAAAATTTATAGAGTTATAACTTTTCCCTTACTTATTCCTCTATGGTACCCATAAATAGCATTTATTGTAATGTCTACGATTTTACAACAGTCTCTAAGCCTAACCCGTGAGCGAAGCCGCGAGCAAAAAAAAAAATTACACAATTTTTTTACACAGATTTTTACACAGATTGACTGAGCCCCACGGTAAGCTCAAGAAGGCTTGTATTGTGGGTACTCAGACAACGATATATATAATATACAAATACATACATACATAGAAAAAAAAGCTAGTAAATAAATAAATCATGGCTTGGCAATCATTTTATTTTTAGGTTCTTCGATAACCAACGTCAAAAGCTTATTGTAATACGGTTACATGCTTTGTGACATGTTTTTTGTTAATAATTTCTACTGTACCCATCATAGAGGAATAATTAAGAGAAGAGTTGTAACTCTATACATCAGTAAATGCGAGTTATTTGTATAGGCATAGTTATAGTGACATCTAGCGACAATCACGCGTCAACTAGCGTAAATTATCAGTACTGTTACTTGTCAATAGATGTCGCGACGAACGAAGAGTCTAATGCTCACCAATTTTTAGCTAATATTACAATAGTATTAATCAGTACCTACCTTCTCAAGCAATATTGATGCCTGTCCAATCAAGCGCGCAAACAACCATATCTATTGTACGCCCCCAGTATATCACCCGAACAATGTATGGCCTGCCAGGGAACTTACTGAGATACATCGCTCTCTCGACCAGCCAGCGTATCATGCTTCCAATTTAATCACTTATCCACGTGGATAAGACATCTGTCACTCTCACACTGACGTACTTGCCAAAGCGTGACGGATACTTTATCCACGTGGATAAGTGATAAAATTAGAAGCATAATACGCCCGCTGCTGACACGATGAAGTGGCTAAGGTGAAGAAGGTGACAGGCCGACTGTTGATAATTAAAGCATGCTGTACAAAACTTTATCGTGAGTGTTTGTATATGTTACTACTCAATAGCAGGAAAATAATGTAATTTTAGTAATTTATTCTATCGTGAAGTATTTTGAACCGTCAACAACTAAACTTACCGTCTCCAACTACCTTGGGAACTTGAAATTGCCGCAGTAGTTAAAAGAACGAAATAGTATTAGGTACAACTGCAACGATAACAGGAAGTTCGAAATGGTGGCGATAAATTAAAACACGACGACACGATTTTCCTTTTCGCACGTGTATGGTACGACGTTTTTCAGTACAGATGGCTCTCCGAAGTTTCGACCTGACATATAATGAACCACTTCTCGCACTAGTGCGTAAAAAACACTGCCTGTACTGAAAATAAGATTTAACGATCGGTGGCTAAAAATCCTGCTCATTATTTCGTCATTATGTATGATAGACTACGTGACGAAATAATGAGCAGGATTTTAGCCACCGATTTCGTTCTTTTTTCTACTGCGTCAATTTCAAGTTCCAAAGGTAGTTGGAGACGGTTATTGTGTGATTTTTGAAGAATAAAAATAAACAAATGCAACATTTCCAATTTTAACCGCAAAATTAAATCAAAAGTATCTTTTGATTTCGATTTTAAAACTTCCGATATTTATTTAAAAGCACCATTTGAAAAGCTCCCGAAGCCTGGATCAACTGGCATTTAAAAAGAACTCGAAAGAGAATTTTATCTTTTTATCATTCCTTTTATTTTCACTCAATTGCTTTGAAAAGAAAACCGATAACAAATATTTAGCGACGTTAAACAGCTGTTTACTTATAAATTGTAAGTTTATTTGAAATGAGTGAAAATATTAAATAGGTACGAGTGAGTAGAAGCTTTTTAAACATTTATACAGCCTTAAAGGTGAGCTTTTTAGGTGTGGAATGCCCTGCCTGAGTCTGTGTTTCCACATGAGTACAATCTCTTCATAAACGTTCACTAAAGTTATCAAGGCGATAAAGTTCGTTTGTCCCTTTCTATCACACTATTACGTCGGAAAGGGACAAACGAACTTTATCGGATTGATAACTTAAGTGAATGTTTATGAATAAGTGGGTTGTTCTTTATTTTTAACCCCCGACGTAAAAACGATGGGGTGTTATAAATTTGACGTGTCTGTCTGTGTGTCTGTCTGTCTGTTTGTCTGTCTGTCTGTGTGTGTGTCTGTCTGTGGCATTGTAGCTCCCGAACGGATGAACCGATTTAGATTTAGTTTCTTTTGTCTGAAAGCTGAGATAGTCGGGAGTGTTCTTAGCCATGTTTCATAAAAATCGGTCTACTATGTCGCGGTCGGGGGTTTTTCAAAATTTTAATTTTGTGGTTAGGTTTTTATAGCACGTCTTGCATTGACAGGAAAACATAATGACTTTACACAGCAACTTAGAAGAGGTAAACGATAGGCAATCTCATCACTAAAAAGCTCCTCCAGAGAACGTGTAGGTCACGGAGATTAATAAATTCATACATCCATACTAATATTATAAATGGGAAAGTGTGTGTGTCTGTTTGTTTGTCCGTCTTTCACGGCAAAACGGAGCAACGAATTGACATGATTTTTTAGATGGAGATAGGTGAAGGGATGGAGAGTGATATAGGCTACTTTTTGTCTCTTTTTAACGCGAGCGAAGCTGCGGGCATATTATATAAAACTTATTATAGATGTAGCTAAAGTAATCCACTCAGTTTTACCTATAGTTGCGTCTCATAACTTGCAGCAATAACATGCCTCTTATGAAGCACCAGTCGCATAAATAGCTATGTATGACTCTTAGACGCACGGCCGATTTCCTTTCTTGGTAGATTCAACGAATTCGCACGAAGCGCTTTGCTTCTTCTTTTCTTATGCGCACTGCCAAGGAGTGGAATTCCCTGCCGGCGGCTATATTTCCGAGCTCTTATAACCCGGCGACCTTCAAACCAAGGGTGAACAGGCATCTTCTGGGCGAGCTCACTCCATCGTAGGCCACGTCTTTGCCTTTGACTAGTCTGTGGTCAAGAGTAAGTCCATTCATAATTTTAAAAAAATTCTTCTTTAAGCTAACTTATTCATATTTCATGCACAAACACGTTCCACGGTTTCCATACATAATACTTGAGTAACTTTCCTCCCCACAAAGAGTCCTACAATAGTCGCAATATATTACGCTATACGTCACCGTTCGCATGGAAAGTGATTTAAATCAACTCCCACGCTGAGGAGAAAATGGCTGCAGCCGTGCGTGCTTTGGTGGAGAGTGCGTTGGGGTTATTATGTGGACACAACTTAGTTTCAAAGTTTTTCTTCACGATTTGAACGCCAAGACTGGAACGACGATGTTAAAAATTTGCTACTAAATTAATACATAGGTAGGTATGGTACATACATACATTATAATCACGCCTCTATCCCATAAAGGGGTAGGCAAAGCACGTGAACTACTAAGTTTCAGTGCCACTCTTGGCAAAAAGGGGTTGAAAGAAATCCAAATTGTGACATTGCAGTGACAGGTTGCCAGCCTCTCGCCCAGGGAGACTAGAGATACTCTCGCCTACTGGCCCCGTAGCCGAATGGCATTTCTCCGACGCCAAACGAAAGCGATACGCCGCTGGCTCTGTCGCGCCAATACGCAAGCGCGATAGAGATAGATATCTACTAGCGCTTCGTTTCGTGAGCGTTTCGTGAGCGATTGTGCCATTCGGCTAGCCACCCAGATGTGCCCACGGAAAGTTTCCAAAATTCTGAAATTTTCACATAGGAAAATTCGGAAACTTTCCATACTTTGTATGGACAATTGTATGGATGGAAACTTTCCATTTCATAAATTTAAATTCCCTTTATTTTTCGTGAAAGTTTTGTGAATTTTTCAAGAAATTTAAGAGCGCTATGACAAAAATTGGCGATATATTGTAAAATTCGCAATATTCAACGATAAAATTGTACACTTTACCCATACTAAAAGACAGTAAAAGTACTTGTTTCAGTTAGAACATGTTATTAACCGTAGGTTAAACAAAAAACATATGAAAGAAAAAGCTTATTCAATTGGTAATGATTTTTTTTCTGATGCTCGTTTAGGAAAAACCGCGTGAAGCACTGATTTCGGAGCTCTTATTATGTACAATTTGATAAGCTCACTCTCATAAATGCGGTAAATTTAAGTTTCTAATATCTTGTACTTTAGGCCCATTAAACAATATTTATCATTTAATCCTTTGAAATTGAGAAATTGAGAGTAAAACGAACTCAATTTTGTCTTGAAAATACATCGAAACAAGTGATCATTTCTCCGAAAATCTACATGTTATCGAAGTTATTTTAGTATATAAATAATCTGCACATTCTGCTTAAATTTCTGTTATCCAGTTGTCGTTATAATATTTTATAATGATTTTTTGCCAATTTTTTGAAAACTAGCCTTCCTGTCGCTATTTTACCGGCGACGGACGCCTGCGATTTCAGTGCCGCGTCGGAGCTCGAGGAGGTCAGACGTATGTCGCTTCGCTCTCCGAGTTTTCATCGCGAACGTCGAGAATATTTATCGTTGTGTGGGTCGGACACCTTGTTTATACACGGGCTATCCTCGCATTGTGTGTGTGTAAACAGCGACCAACGAATTTGATCCTAGATCCGTAAATATTTGCTTTTGTAATATTTTGTTATGTTTGAATGTTAAAGTATATAAAGTATATTACAACGTTATGATGATAAATATGTGAAAATTACAATACGGTCAAGATGATAAGACACATCAAGATGGTACTCGGGATCTGATGATGGAGCCAGAAGGTGGTCACCAGTACCAGTGAACCATGTAAGTAAACCACCTCGTGTTTAGGCTCGTTGGGTTCGTCTCAACAAGACCTTTGACAAGAGGTGGTACTCAGGGTCTGATGATGGAGCCAGATGGTGGTCACCAGTACCAATGAACCATATGACTATACCACTTCGTGTTTGGGGTCATTGGGTTCGTCTCAAAATACCTTTGACCTTCTGATGATGGAGCCAGATGGTGGTCAGTACCAATGAACCATATGACTATACCACTTCGTATTTGGGGTCATTGGGTACTGGTACTCAGGGTCTGATGATGGAGCCAGATGGTGGTCACCAGTACCAATGAACCATATGACTATACCACTTCGTGTTTGGGGTCATTGGGTTCGTCTCAACAATACCTTTGACAGGAGGTGGTACTCAGGGTCTGATGATGGAGCCAGATGGTGGTCACCAGTACCAATGAACCATATGACTAAACCACTTCGTGTATAGGCTCAATGGGATCGTCTCAATAAGATCTTTGACAAGAGGTGGTACTCAGGGTCTGATGATGGAGACAGATGGTGGTCACCAGTACCAGTGAACCATGTAAGTAAACCACCTCGTGTTTAGGCTCGTTGGGTTCGTCTCAACAAGACCTTTGACAAGAGGTGGTACTCAGGGTCTGATGATGGAGCCAGATGGTGGTCACCAGTACCAATGAACCATATGACTATACCACTTCGTGTTTGGGGTCATTGGGTTCGTCTCAACAATACCTTTGACCGGAGGTGGTACTCAGGGTCTGATGATGGAGCCAGATCGTGGTCACCAGTACCAATGAACCATATGACTAAACCACTTCATGTATAGGCTCAATGGGATCGTCTCAATAAGATCTTTGACAAGAGGTGGTACTCAGGGTCTGATAATGGAGCCAGATGGTGGTCACCAAAAAATCAACTCGCATATGTGAATAACATAAAAAAACACGAAGTGGTTAGTCATATGGTTCATTGGTATTGGTGACCACCATCTGGCTCCATCATCAGACCCTGAGTACCACCTTGAAGTAATTAGAATTGTATTTGACATATTTTATCATCATATTAATATATAATTTTTCAGTACAGATGGTGTTTTTTTACGCACTAGTACGAGAAGTGGTTCATTATATAACAGGTCGAAACTTCGGAGGCTCATCTGTACTGAAAAACGTCGTACGATGCACGTGCAAAAAGGAAATTCGTAACTCGTGTCGATTTAAAACACTCCCTTCGGTCGTGTTTTAATTTATCGCCACTCGTTTCGAACTTCCTTTTTTACGCACTTGTATCGTAATGTACTATTTCAGTACAGATGGTGTTTTTTTTACGCACTAGTGCGAGAAGTGGTTCATTATATGCCAGGTCGACACTTCGGAGGGTCATCTCATCTGTACTGAAAAACGTCGTACGATACGCGTGCAAAAAGGAAATTCGTAACTCGTGTCGATTTAAAACACTCCCTTCGGTCGTGTTTTAATTTATCGCCACTCGTTTCGAACTTCCTTTTTTACGCACTTGTATCGTAATGTACTATACTCTAATACTTATCATATAACAAAAGCAAATATTTGGGATGGGATCTACTTAAATATAATCATAGTTTATAATTATTACTTTAAATTTTTAAATAAATTTTAACATATTACTTTGCGCTATATTCTAGTATTTTCGTACAAAATAATGTTTATTAGAAATCAAAAGTTTATATCGAGATAGTAGATTGTGGTTGTTATCAAAATTCCATAGGAAGGATCAAGATTGTTTTGCCCATTATTGTAGTGCGAGCGAGTGATAAGACGTGCTAGAAAGGGTCGGCATATTGGGCTCGCGCGGCGGGTAAAATACCTAATTTCGCCCGACGCCGAAATGTTATAACGCTCTTAAGATTTTTTTGGAAAGTTTCCGCAACTTGCACATCACTACTCTCGCCTACGCCACAATTTAACCCATATCCCACAGTCGACTTCTACGACACCCACGGGAAGAAAGGGGGTGGTGAAATTCTTAACCCGTCACCACACGGTACATAACCTTTGATAACCTGAATTAGATTTGTTAATTCAAGTCCAATATGTCTGTGACGGATACGAGACAGGGCATTCGAGGGGTTGAAGGCGCCATGAATATTAGTTCTATAGCGCCATGGAACACTACAGCGTATCACTATCAAAATAATATAGAGGTAATTTACGTTTTAAAATGCACACTTTTCCACACTTTTCACATTTTTTTGTAACGTTTATCCCGATTCGAACCCAGAACCCCGGCTTAGCAAGCAGGATCTCTATAAGCTAGGTCAGACCGATCGTTTACTAGGCATCGAATGGTATAACCGCCGGACCAATTTCTTCGTTATAATTCCAAAACCTTATTTTATTTTATAAAATATAATATCTTATAATATAATATAATATATAGTTGTCTGAGTACCCACAACACAAGCCTTCTTGAGCTTACCGTGGGCCTCAGTCAATCTGTGTAAGAATGTCCTATAATATTTATTTATTTATTTATTTAAGTATGAAAAATTGCTTCCACCGAATCAACAAAAATTATATAATGAAATTCATCGCGTTTCACTATCCGAATTACCCTAAGGCACTTTGTATTGACGAAATATTTTGTATACATCTTTGTTACGCATTCAATTGGTTATGTTACGAGTTGAACTGTACTCCAGACAACAGTCTGGAGTACAGTTTGTATACAAATATTCAAGGTCGGATGCATCATGTTGGAAAAACACCCTTTATTGACGAAACTTGCCTAAAAAATTAGAAAAAATATACCATTTATTTCCTTTAGTGAGTCTAGTGACGAGTTAAATTACTCACCACTCCCAGTCCTCCCGTGGCGCGTGGGTGTCGTAGAAGTCGACTGTGGGGCATGGGTTCAACTGGAGATGTGGACGATTAATTTATCTCTAATTCTCGAGCAAGCTAAGAGGAAACATGCATGAGCTGTATTAGGCAGCACAAGAGCTCCTTTTTACTGGCACCACGTGTATATGTCTTCCTCTTCCTCGGTTCCTCATGGCTGAGGGTCGCGACCACATAAGGGACCGACCCCACTTAGGCGTCGCGCCGCTTTAATGTCGCGCCGCGCCACCTGGGGGCGCGTCTTACGTCCTTCCTGTACAAAATGTACTGAGGAGACGTTTTTTGAATTACATTCAGTCGGCGTGGCGAGGACGTCCGTTCCGCACCTCAGGACATTCGTCTCTTATGTGTGGCCGGTCCCTAAGGTCGTTATATTTCGCACCAAAGCTCTCCATTGCGCACGGTCTTCTGCAGTCCTAATAATAGGCGCCTGTGTTAATCCCTGACAGGCCTTCTTAACGCTGTCCACCCAGAGGGTTGGTGGATGGCCACCAGTGGATATACTAAGCAAAAAGAAACCTACCTTTACATTAGGTACTTTACTAGTAATCAATTTTAGTCCTGTGGGAATAATCGGCTTGTATGGATCAGCCGCTGCTGATAGCTACTTCCCCTTCCTCCAGAGTATCGATCCAGAGGCCGTGAGTTCAAGTCTCACCCAAGGCAGACATTTTCCATTTTTAAATTTATTCTAAGCCTAACGGCATCCATTGCAGACGTTTCTGCTAATCAGAAGTTAAAATTTAGCATGGTTAGCGCATCGTAACTGGTGAATTTCCAATATGACTTGGAACTCCGGTTGCCATTTAAGAAGTTTAACACTCTTACGGTAGATGTCGCTACGGGTCCCATTGACCTTAGTAGTGGAAAATTTCGCTGGCTTGGTTGAAGTCTTGGTGGCTCAGTTGGCAGAGCGCTGGAGTATCGATCCAGCGGCCGTGAGTTCAAGTCTTACCCAAGGCAGACATTTTCCACTTTTAAATTTATTCTCAACCATAAATCGTTTCTCAAGGTTTTCCGGCTCCCTTCTGGCCACAGTCAGTAGGTATATAAGTAATTGTCTAGGGTTGCAAAAAAAACGGTTTTTTTTCTGGCTTGAAAAAAAAACATGAAAAAAAAAACCATGAAAAAAAACAGTTTTTTTTTCTAAAGTACGAAATCTCAAAATTTGCAAAGCAGTTTTATGCGGTTTTATGGACTTTATGTTAACTAACAAACGAATTTAATTTAATAACTTTAATTTATGGTTTTATAAAACTAACATTTACGAAATCTGTAGTTAGTAGGTAGTTATCGCTATTTACTGTTGGCAACACCACCGCCTCTCCAAGTCTCCACGCTCCACGCCGCATCGGGGATTCCCCAATAAACGGTTGTATAATGAATGTTTATTGAATTAAAATGTACGTTATTGTTATTAAAACGTTACAAATCACGAAAATCTATTATTGTCGTATATATGCGCAACTATACCCATGGAGCCATAGAACGTGAAAAGGCAGCATATTTTACCTACTTCATTAATAATAATAAAAGCTACCCAAAACACATGTGGTCACATCTTAGAGGTTGTTCAATAATGGGGGATAAGGATAAGCCTAAAATACCGAAGCACTTATGTAACCCGAATGACCTAAATGAATACTTCTTGGAAGTACCAGGAAACACATCAACAGATCGCGAGACGCAAGCTTTCTTTGAAAATAATAAAATTATTAATAAGATATTTTGTATAGAGAAGGCGACAGAAAATCAAGTGTTTAAAATCATACAATCGGTGGAAACCAAAGCAAGCGGGCATGACAAAATATCAATGGACATGTTAGGTCTAACTTTAAGCGTAACACTTCCACTCATAACGCATCTGATAAACGTATCGATCGAATCAAGCGTTTTCCCGGAAGAATGGAAGTTGGCGAAAATTAGGCCTATACCTAAAACAAACCAGATTGAAGATCGTAAGGATTTGCGGCCCATTAGCATTTTACCGGTCCTATCGAAGATAATGGAAAAGGTGGTATGTGAACAATTAAAAAAGTACCTGGATGAAAATAACCTCCTACCACAAATACAGTCTGGGTTCCGCGCCATGCACGGAACGGCAACAGCATTAGCGAAAGTCACTGATGACATAATAGCGGCCTCAGATGAAGGAAAAGGTTCGATACTAGTGCTTCTGGACTTCTCTCGCGCTTTCGACTGCATCAACCTGTCTCTGCTCTTATCAAAAATGAAGTACTATGGATTTTCTGGGTCGGCACAGAAATGGTTTCACTCGTTCCTTACAGGCAGAAAACAATATGTGGAGATACAGCTGGAACAAGGGGAACTAGCTACATCGCAAACTAGGCAAGTTGATCGAGGAACGCCGCAGGGTTCAGTTCTAAGCCCGTTACTGTTTGTCTTGTATACGGCAGACCTAGTAACCAAGATCAGATATTGTGGGATGCATCTATACGCTGACGACACACAGATGTACCATTCGTTCATGCCACAAGACATGACCTTGGCTATAGAGGAAATAAACGACGATCTTCAAGCAGTAGCAGAATGGTCGTCTAAAAATAATCTGGTACTCAACCCATCAAAGTCGCAGTTCATGGTAATGGGAAATAAATGGCAAATACAAAAGATAATAAACCAAAAACCTGAAGTTTATGTAGGAACGGACGCTGTGCCACATGTGCCGTGTGCAAAGAACCTTGGTCTTGTCATGGATGGGGAACTGAGATTTGAAAGTCACGCTAACACTAAAATACGGAATGCTTTCTATCGCCTTAAAGTTCTGTATAGTTTCAGGAAATACTTGTCAGAGAAAGTAAGGGAGACACTAGTAGAAGCACTGGTATTATCACCCTTCAACTATACAGACATTGTGTATGGACCAAGGTTACTTGCATCAACCAAGAAGGCGATACAACGGGTGCAAAACGCCTGTACACGGTTCTGCTACAACATTCCAAAACGAGCACACATTACGCCTTATCTCAATAACAGGGGTATCCTAAACATGAATAGCAGAAGAGACCTACATCTGGCTTTTACTTTACGCAAAATAATCGAGACTCATAAACCGCTTTACTTGTATGAAAAATTAAAATGGACGCAGGACGCACATAAAAACCTTTTGAGAACTCATCGACAGAACTCATTGCTGGTCCCAAAACACAGAACCAAATTCTACAGGGGGGGTTTCAAATACGCAGCCACAAAGATATGGAACAACTTACCTCCACCATTGAGATGTCCCATGTCTTTGTTTAAATACAAGAAAATGGTAAAATTATACCTGCTCGATTTACAAAAAGGAAACCAACCCCAGTAGATATAATTGAATAATTTATAATTAAACATTTCTATTTTTATTTATTTTATATATATTTTTATTTTATTTTTAATTATCATACAAGATTACATATATATTACATACCTTTATGTACAGATACTCACACGCGCACTCACATACACACACACACACACACACACAATTACTCAGTTGCCCACACACATACAGTCGCCGTAGCCTTTAGTGCAATGTATGGCAGTTGCTGGAATCGTGGACGACCTAGCTAGGGACTAGTCTGAAAATCAGCGCTAGATAGCTTTAACTGTCTAACTAGCACATGCTGAGACTCGTACCCATTGCCTAGTTTCTAAGTGTATGTACTTTCGTTTATTATTATTAATTTTTTTTCTGTCCTGTAAATGTAAATGTAGTATTAAGTTATTAAGTTGTACAATATTCTTAGTTGTGGCAATAAATATATTTTTTTATTTATTTATTTGTTCATATGAAAAAAAAACAATGGTGCTCGGTTTCATAATTCTGACAAAAAAAAACATTTGGTTTTTTTTTCTATTTGCAACCCTATAGGTAAATGTCAACAAAACTTTTTCTACCAGATTCATAAATAATCGTCATGCAAGTCCTATCCTGATAGTTATATAAAAAGCCGCCAAGATATCCATCTCACAGTATTCTAAAATCTTTTTAGCATGCAAATACAGCCTACGCCGCAAAAACACCGAAATCTGCACAATCAATACATTAAGTGTCAGATAAACGAGGATAAAACTAATCTGTGGCCCCCGCGAGGGTTTTGCAGAAAAACAAACCTTATCTGCAAGTTTATTTTTTGGCTTTAAGGTGGAATTCGAAATTTAAGATAATGTTAAAATATATTCAAGACTTTTTCCCAGATGGGTAAGCAGAGATCACTGAGTCTCATTTTATTACGATCCTACGGCGTCTGCTTGACATAACTGACCCCGTTTCCGAATGGCATTTCTGCGACGCCAAACGCCGCAGAAATGTAGTCTGGCTCTGTCGCGCCAATACGCCAGAGCGATAGAGATAGATAGCTACGAAAGTGTTCCGAGCTGGAATCGAACTAGCGTACTTTGTTTACCACCACAGGCACACAGGCACAGGTTTACAGGCATCCGTCCGGTAAACGGAGTACACTGAGAGAAAATACAACCAGTTTTCATGTTCGTTCAACAAGTTTTTTGGTTAAAATAGCGCCTACGTGCTCTTTGGTTCAAACAACAAGCTACTTGTCATTTGAATCGGCAATATATTTGAATCAACAAGTCGATTTTATAAAAACAACCTGACACATATTGTTTTAAACATACATTTGGCTGATTCAAACGGATAACGTCTTTCAGAGGGAGCTTTAAGTTCGCTGCAACAAAAATTTGGAACGACTTACCGCCACCACTAAAACAGCCGATGCATTTCCTGAAATTTAAAAAACTAACCAAAACCTACCTTCTTCAAATACAAAAAAATAAATAAATCAATTAAGCATATAACTACATGAACAAATTTACATATAGAAAGTAAGGTAAAACAAACCACAAAATATAGCTTAAATCCACAATACAATACAATAAATTACAAAAGCATTTAATTATTACAAAACAATATATAATTGTCGTCTATTATATTATATTTATACAAACACCACCCACCCGCCCACACACACACACACACACACACACACACACACACACACACACACACACACACACACACACACACGCGCGCGCGCGCACGCGCACGCACGTACGTACAAACAGACACACACACACACACACACACACACACACACACACACACACACACACACACACACACACACACACACACACACACACACACACACACACACACACACACACACACACACACACACACACACACACACACACACACACACACACACACACACACACACACACACACACACACACACACACACACACACACACACACACACACACACACACACACACACACACACACACACACACACACACACACACACACACACACACACACACACACACACACACACACACACACACACACACACACACACACACACACACACACACACACACACACACACACACACACACACACACACACACACACACACACACACACACACACACACACACACACACACACACACACACACACACACACACACACACACACACACACACACACACACACACACACACACACACACACACACACACACACACACACACACACACACACACACACACACACACACACACACACACACACACACACACACACACACACACACACACACACACACACACACACACACACACACACACACACACACACACACACACACACACACACACACACACACACACACACACACACACACACACACACAATTGCGCGAACCGCCCCTCACAACGATTTTTTTTTCTTCTGCAACTCTAGATTTGGAATACAATAGAATAGAAAATATTTATTTGGCATAGAGATATACATTATAAATAAAACTCGTAATTATTGTTACTAATGATGTTCACCCTGGCAACGGAATAAGGATCAGTCTGAAAATCAACGCTGGGTATTATAACCTAGCACATGTTGAGACCTGAATCCTTTTACCAAGCACGAAAAAAAAAATGTACTTAGCTCTTATTTTGCTTAGCTTAAGTGAATTAGCATATTACTTTTTTATTCCATTGCTGTACTCTTTTTGTGTTATGGTAATAAACGTATTTTTTTTTTTTTTTTTTTATTTTATAAACCGCAACAAGTCGAACTTGTTAAATTCACAATGCAAATTTCTCTCAGTGTACGCTGGTTCGATTCCAGCTCGGAACACTTGGAGGCCTTGGTCACTTTTTCTTCGTATATGACATTTATTTAATGCTAGTAACATAATTATATTTCACGTATCTTAACAATATCTTAACGTAGGAATCGCGCCGTTAGTTACGATTATCGCTGCGGTGGCATAACACAGCAGTAAGAAGATATTGTAAAAGCCGTGGAGAAATCGCTTTTTGATACAAACCTTCTTTTCCGTTAGTATATTGAATACACGGCAGATTATATTTTAATAAACATTATTAAAATATAATCAATTTAGACTAACCTTAATTTTAGAAATCTTTTCCGTTACTTCCATTATCTGGTCACGGGTGACTCACCCGTGAACGAACATTATTAAAATATAAAATCTGCCTAAAATTATAATCTGTATTCAATTAGTAGGTACATTACGATACAAGTGCGTAAAAATGGAGTTCGAAACGAGTGGCGATAAATTAAAACACAACCGTAGGGAGTGTTTTAAATCGACACGAGTTACGAATTCTTTTTTTCGCAATTGTATCGTAATTTACTATTTCAGTAATTATAGAACTTTTTGCCCGCACTAGTGCGTAAAATGGGTCATTTCTGGACGCTCACGAAACGCTCACGATAATATCTCTTTCGTGGCTGTCTATCTCTATAGCTCTTGCGCATTGGCGTGACAGAGCCAGACTATATTTCTGCGGCGTTTCGGTGGCGTTTCGCGTCGCAGAAATGCCATTCGGCTACGCCCCGGTCAAAACAGGGGACCATCTGTACTGAAAAACATCGTACGATACACGTGCGAAAAGAAAATTCGTATTGATTTTCCTCTTTTCCGCACTTGTATCTTCATTTACTAATATACACCGTGTTTTTCAAAACGGAGCGACGAATTGACGTGATTTTTTAAGTGGAGATAGTTGAAGGGATGGAGAGTGACATAGGCTACTTTTTGTCTCTTTCTAACTCGAGCGAAGCCGCGGGAAAAAGCTAGGTACTTAATAAGTGTGAGAGAACCTTAAGAATAACATAACAGTTAGTGTCAAGTATCTGACGGCACATTTCAGTATTAAATACTATTAGGAAAGGTACCTTTTAAGATGAAAATATGTAAAGTTTAATACGTTTCTCTTTTGCTGTCCCTTGGTTGCCATGGCAACCCCAATTACTTTGGGTATCTAATAACTAGTTGTAACGGGTTAATGGTTACGATAACGAACGAACGTGTGTTGTGTTAGTACCTTTATGGGAAAATTAATGAGGTTGTGGGGACACCTTTAGGGATGGTAGGGTAATTAGGTAAAATTTAATTTAAGTTATACAATTAAAAGCGGTAACAAGGAACATTTTGTTTTGTTAATTATAGTTATAAATTTGTATTGTTTTGCAAACTACATCAGTTATTATGTTACTAACGCCGTGTCTTGCGTGGGCGACGGTCGCGCGACCGTCGCCGTCGCGTCTCATACTTCCATATCGATAAGGTTTCAAATTACAATAACAGTAAAATTACAATTAAACGTCGAACGAACTCTACCTACATTATCCCAAAGTTTTAAGAAACTTAAAAATGAGGAAGTTCCGGCGACTTTGGGTTCTTAGTCCATAAGTTCCAAAAAACTCATTGGTAGGAGCCGGGGTTGGAACCCGCGACCTCCGGATTGAAAGTAGCAAGCTCTTACTGCTAGGCCACCAGCGCTTTTTTAGGGTTCCGTAGTCAACTAGGAACTCTTATAGTTTCGCCATGTCTGTCTGTCCGTCCGTCCGCGGATAATCTCAGTAACCGTTAGCACTAGAAAGCTGAAATTTGGTACCAATATGTATATCAATCACGTCAACAAAGTTCAAAAATAAAAAATGGAAAAAAATGTTTTATTAGGGTACCCCCCCTACATGTAAAGTGGGGGCTGATATTTTTTTTTCATTCCAACCCCAACGTGTGATATATTGTTGGATAGGTATTTAAAACTGAATAAGGGTTTACTAAGATCGTTTTTTGATAATATTAATAGTTTCGGAAATAATCGCTCCTAAAGGAAAAAAAAGTGCGTCCCCCCCCTCTAACTTTTGAACCATATGTTTAAAAAATATGAAAAAAATCACAAAAGTAGCATTTTAAAAAGACTTTCTAGGAAACTTGTTTTGAACTTGATAGGTTTAGTAGTTTTTGAGAAAAATCCGGAAAACTACGGAACCCTACACTGAGCGTGGCCCGACACGCTCTTGGCCGGTTTTTTTTAATATATCGAAATAAATTACATAAGTAAAAAAATGTTGAGATTATTAAGCACTAGCTTTTGCCCGCGGCTTCGCTCACGCTAGAAAGAGACAAAATGTAGCCTATGTCACTCTTCATCCCTTCCACTATCTCCACATAAAAAATGACGATAATTCGTCGCTCCGTTTTGCCGTGAAGGACGGACAAACAAACAGACACACACTTTCCCATTTTTAATATTAGTATGGATTTTAAGTCAAAAAAGTGACAGTGACAAAGAAAATGGCACCCTCATTAATTTTCGACTTTTTAAGTAACACGTAGTTCGCATACATACATACAACATACATACAATCACGCCTGTGTCCCATGAAGTACATACAAGTAGGCAGAGCACATGAAATTACTCAGGTTTCAGTGCCACTCTTGGCAAATAAGGGGTTGAAAGAAAACGAAACTGTGACATTGACATGAGTTCGCATATCAGTCGAAAACGTTCATAGATCCAATTCCCACCAGTCTGAAAAACACTTCGGTTAATGTCTCATATTACTTCAGCGAAGGAATTATTCACCAAGAACTTGTCAGGTTATTACGTCACGATTCAAGGGTTCCGTAGTATTTGCGTGGCCACTGAATTAGATTTAGATAGAAGAAACATAATATTGTCTTCGGTTACCGCTATAGTTACTCATGAAATAAAATTATAGAAACGGATTAAATTCGATCGAATTCGAACACTTTACAGCATTCGTGGTCAACGGGACACCCGACGGGATGAATTGCAAATTCATTATACGCGATTTAATCTGTTTCCATATACTTTTATATTAGAAGAAACAAGTTCATTTATTTATTTGTATGGCGGCCGAGCGTGTCAGATTTTGTACTGAAGCTGCTATGACAGAAGAGTAACTCACACTGCATAGTCTGACATGGTCTTGGCCTTTATTTCCTCTTCCGTATAAAAAACAAACGATAAAGAACGTCGCGCGGAAGGCATTTGATTAACAAACGACGCAACAAGCTGGGCGCCTGCTTAATTACATTAGCAATTGTTCCGTTTGACCGCCCCAGTCGCGTAATACTAGGCGCTTCCATTCGTTGTATTGTAAGAATATTTCACCGACTCCACCACCGATTTAACGAAATTTTTTGTTTTTCGTGGCAAATGTACAATAGTATTTTATACAATCGTGATATAATACAAAGCTTTTCAGACGAGTAATGAGTATCATGTTTAGGCCACGAAGCTTGCTGAGTGGCCTAATTAGTACGGTACGAGAGTGAAAAGCTTAATTATATCACTATTGTATACAATACTTTTTCTACGAGTCATCATCTTCATCATCAAACCAACATTGAAAAGTTAGCACTTATAGTTTAGTCTGTGGTGCCCTTGACATTACAGTCATTGACAGATTACAGTCGACAAGTAGAAAAAACGTATTACAGTTTCTTCATGATAGCTTTTAGCTCGTAAAATATATATAAGTAGGTACATTCCTTAAAATATGTATATTTTGGATATGATGAATGAACAAGTTTAACGAAAGAGGCCCCGTAGCCGAATGGCATTTCTACGACGCGAAAAGAAAACGAAACGCCGCGAAAGGTAATCTGGCTCTCTCGCGCCAATATGCAAGAGCGATAGAGACAGATATCTACGAGCGTTTCGTTTCGTGAGCGTTTGTGCCATTCGGCTACGGCACCAGATATTCTTAACGACATAAATGCTACGAAGAGACACCATTTTGCTTTTAAGGCGTTTTGTATGTTAGGCCTACGGAAGGAATCCTTATACGTGTGTGTGATACTCAATTAGCTGTTTTTTTTTTAATCACTTGTATTCTCTCTTACTTTATTCTGGACCTACGGGTACTTCATTGCTTTTCAATTACTATAAGCATAGATTAAAATTTAATCTATGCTTATAGTAACTACTAATATTTAATATTAGTAGATATCATACCATCCCATACATTAAAATGCGACCGCCTAAAAACGCGCATACACTACACCACACATAGATGGCGCCACAAAAAAAGTGTCTTGTTGCTTTCGATTATACTTATAGATGGCGTTAAGTGTCACTTTTGACATTTTTGGCTCGAAAGTGACAACGCCAATCTACAAATAATCTATGGCGACAAATAAGTATGAGTATGAGTATGAGTATATTTAATCTATGCTTATAAGCTAGCCCTAGGCTATTACATAAGTTGATACTTTCAGAATGATCTCACCCGTTTTTCTACTCACCCAATATTCATAAAATAAATCAAAGAGGATCGAGTATTATAGAGAGTTACTGTCGAAGTAAAATGTGTAATCACAGTGCATAGACTGCCATCTCTCGACACAGGCTTAAAATTTGGCCCATATTCTTAGCTTGATATGTGTTAAAATGTCAAATATTAATATTAGCGCCATCTAGCTGTGCGTACCCCAAAGGTGTAATGCCATCTAGGCCACCGTACCTTTTTCTGTATGGTACTGAGGTACGTTTTTTTCTTAGACTTTATCTGTCTATACGGAGTTATATATGTCTTTGCATAAATGCTCGTCTACACGTGTGTAGTTAGTTTTCCGCTCCATCGAACAGGGTTACCCGTGAATCCTGGGTCTTTGGGGATTAGGTTTACGTATTACGATCGTCATTAACGATTGGAAATAATAATTATATTATTACTTTTGGGACGAGCGCGTGTACTGATTAGCGGTCAGCATTTTTTTGGCAAATATATACAGGTTGATTTTGTAAGTAGTAACCAAACTTTGCATTGTCACTTTTGAGGTCATAAATCAAAGGATCGAAAGATCTCGAAATCTAGGCTTAGAATATAAAAGATGAGAATGTAAGGGTTAGACTTGAACTCACGGCCTCTGGATCGGTACTCCAGCCCTCTGGACGCAATTTTGAGGGACCCTAGCGCCCTTAAAAATAAGAATATCAAAAAAAGCAAAGCGGTCCGACACAAATAAAAAATAATAATAACCTGTGTTGAAAAAATCATTGCTCTAGCCTCAAAAACCTTCCATGAAATAGTCGAGAGAGTTTTTATGGACAATTGACCGCTTCTGTTGCGTCTTAAAACTCGGAAATTTGTCATCCGGTCATGTGTAATTGGTGTAGATACAACATTTGAATGACAATACCGAATCAATGCATGCGTACGCGAACAAACCGATGTATATTCATTTATGCATTACATTGTCTAACACGTCATCCATTTCCAAATCTGTGACGCTCACTCATCCAATATTCATTGCAATCCTTATAAAGACAACGGTAAAATTCACAGGCTTACCACAAATTCAAAAAATCTTTTTCTCTCACTCTCTCTATTCGGAAAATGAAAGAGAGGTAGATAGGGTTTTTGAGGTTTCGATGTAAGCGGTAAACCCTCCGGATGTAGAACTGATCCCTGTTTTACAACGCAATTCCCTGGTTTCGTCACCGAACGTGCTAGATTAGCTAAATAAATTGCAAGAATACGCAAATCTGGTAAGATTTGTCTGATTAAATTCCTAAGGAAAAATACAATTGGTATTCAGGGTAAGAAAGCCTTTATACTCTCCGTATAGAAATTACCCGTGTGGTGACGGGTTAAGAATTTCACCACCCCCTTTCTTCCCGTGGGTGTCGTAGAAGTCGACTGTGGGATACGGGTTAAATTGTGGCGTAGGCGAGAGGCTGGCAACCTGTCACTGCAATGTCACAATTTTCGTTTTTTTTTTCAACCCCATTTTGCCAAGAGTGGCACTGAAACTTGAGTAGTTCATGTGCTCTGCCTACCCCTTTATGGGATACAGGCGTGATTGTATGTTGTATGTTGTATAGAAATTAAATTAGTGTTTAAGTCTGTTTTAACCGACTTTGAGATTTAAGAAGGAGGCATTTCCTAAATCCCTTGTTTTATTAAGAGAATATTCAAACCTTCATAACTCATTCATTTTTTAATAAAAAAGAGATTACTTTTTTAACCCACGACGCAAAAACGACGGGGTGTTATAAGTTTGACGTGTCTATCTGTCTGTCTGATTGCCTGTCTGTCTGTGTGTGTGTCTGTCTGTGGCATCGTAGCTCCCGAACGGATAAATCGATTTAGATTTAGTTTTTTTTTGTTTGAAAGCTGAATTAGTCGGGAGTGTTCTTAGCCATGTTTCATGAAAATCGGTCCACTAATGTCGCGATCGGGGGTTTTTTCAAAATTTTAATTTTGTGGTTAGGTTATTTATTATAAATGGCTTAACACTTTCGCTACCAAGAACCCGACTGTCGGGCACACCGCTCGTAGAAGCGTAGCCGATTACATGGGGAAACCCGTATGTAGCGAAAATGTCGTAGCGCCGCGTAGAGCCCGGTTTCGAAAGTGTTAAACTCTTGGCCACAGACTAGCCAAAGGCGAAGACGTAGCCTACAATGGAGTGAGCTCGTCCAGAAGATGCCTGTTCAGTGTTCACAGTGTTCACCCTTGATTTGAAGGTTGCCGGGATATATGAGCTCGGAAATAAGTATAGCCGCCGGCAAGGAAATCCACTCCTTGGCAGTGCGCATAAGAAAAGAAGAAGCAAAGCGCTTCGTGCGAATTCGCGGAATATCTACCAAGAGTACCAAGTAAGGATGGGGACGGTGGAATAAGCTCGTGTAGCTCTTGAGCACACACTCCCCGAAGTGCAACCTGTAAAACACCGACAGACTGACGACTGACGACTTTCCGCCGATGGCCTTTACTTTAATAATCTGCGAATCATCATCATCATGTCAGCTCTTTATCGCCCACTGCTGAGCATAGGCTATCTCTTCTAGTACGCCATGTATCAGCTGTGAGTGCTGTGACCCGCAATTTTGCGGATGTCGTCCACCCAACGAGCTAACGGATGCCAAGCGCTTCTTACATCTGTAAGCGGCCACCATTCCGTTAACATTTTAGTTCACCTACCATCACTCTGCCTAGCAACATGTCCCGCTCAACTCCATTTTAGTTTGGTAATGATGAAACCAACGTCTTGCACCTTGGTGCGACGACGGATTTGGACATTCCTTACCCGATCTCGAATCTTGATACCGAGCATGGCACGCTCCATGGCTCTCTGTGCAACTCGGATCTTATGCACAGCCTTCTTAGTAAGCGTCCATGTTTCGGTACAGTGGGTCACGGTGGGCAGGACTAGTAATGCAGAAATTGCAGAACATTCCCAAAAAGCGGAAACATTCTTGAGAATGTTCGCAGAACATTCCTGCAACATGAAATTTACTGTTTAAAAGAGAGAATATACTTGAAATAAAGTTTAAATGGGCATAATGTAAAACTATATGTTATTATACATATAATAGTGTCTATTACAGTTAGCTATTTTGTTGATAAGTGATAAGTTAGCAATAAGTTGCTTAAATTCTCACTATACTTCAGGGAACATTTCGACTTTCAGACTTCACAGTTTTAGTCCTGACTTTTTTTTAATCAGGTTACCGAACTATTATTTCTTGATGCCTGTTTTTGGTCATGTCAAAATATTAAAAAAAAAGAAAAGAGAACAAAAAGATCGCTGTCAGGATCGAACCTGAGAACATCGGAATACGAAGCCAGCGCACTACCACGGGACTACGTCTTGACTTGCTGAGTCCGACGAAATCATGGTATAAACTACGAAGTTACTAAGTATTCTGATAAATTCTCGTTCTCGAGAACATTCTCAGAAGTTACCGAAAAAGTCTCATGAGGAATGTTCTGCAACTTTGGAAACTTCTCGACCGTGCATTGCTAGGCAGGACACATTAGTTAAAGAGGCGAGTCTTCAGACATTGTGGAATGTTAGCAGGTTCGAGGATGTCCGCCAACTTGTTACTGCGAATGTTCTGTGAATGTTACTGTAGAAGTCCGCCATAATCTTACTACGGATAAGACGCTACTTGATCTTAGAAAAGCGTTCCGTGGGTTATTTCACCACAGCACACCACAGTGACATTGACACTTGACACTGACAATTCTGTACCTGTTTCTGGGTTGATAAGTAACATTGTTACTCAGTGTCAATATTTCCTAGTTGAACAGGCAATGATAGGCGAAGTGTCACTGTCGGGCGTCAATTGTCATTATTGTGAAATAGGCCACAGGCTGTTATGTTTCGATTAAATATTTTCCTCGGTATCTTTAAAAAGCAAGAGTGAATAGGCTATTACTGAATCGGCGACAGTACTCTTTATTATACTGTGTCGGCAAGTTCCATCTTATTGTATCTGATCCGATATCGGACCGATATCCCATACATTACAGGCGCCATCTTGGATTTTTTCCATTGAAATTCTTCCGATGTCCGATATCGGATAGGATAATGTGAAAACGGACTCAGGGCCAGTTGCACCAAACCGTCTGTCACCGTTAAAGCATTCGTTAAGTTAGTTTGTATGTGAAATTCCATAGACCTCTGCTGCGTGACGATGATGTGTCTGTCAATTGTGGTTGATGCAAGTGGTCCTTAGACTCTGTCTTCACTTTCCATCAGGTGTTACTTAGGGTCAATCGCTGATCAGTCTACAATAAAAAAAAAACTTTATTACGTAAGCTTCACGTAACCAAAACGGGTGCGGTAACAGTTTTTTCAATTACACGAAGTTTGGAAAGTAGGGATTTATTAAAATACCCTTATAAATAAGTTTGGCAATACTGGCGAGGTGCCAGAGCGGCAGCCGCTCGGCGGGTGTGAGGGGCCTTAATAGGAGACGATTTACACTACACGAAAGTACACAAGTAATATTACATATTTTTAAATTAAAGGAAAAATGCAGGACTCGAACCTGCGACCTCTGGCTTTGCCGGGGCCATCACGCTTCCAACTGCGCCACGGAAGCCTGCTGGATGTGTGCGATTTATCCATGCCTTCCTTCAATTCGCAACCGCCTTAGGGTGGCGTTATAGCAAACATCTACCCGTAAGAATATATCTTAACAGGCACTGGAGTCTCAATTTACATTGAGAATTCGCCAGTAACAATGTGCCAACCCATACTAATTTTTTTTTATCATGCAGAGACGTCTGCGAGCGATATTACATATTTTTAAATTAAAGGAAAAATTGAAAAATTCACACCTCCGGCAGGACTCGAACCTGCGACCCCTGGCCTTGCCGGGGCCATCGCGCTTCCAACTGCGCCACGGAGGCCTGCTGGATGTATTCGAATTTAAAAATCCATTTCCAATTTTCCTTTAATTTAAAAATATTAACGCTCGCAGACGTTTCTGCATGATAAAAAAATAAATTTACACTCAAGGACTTTAATTGTTGAGTCCTGACAGCATATAATACTAGAGAGCGTATGTGGCCGGCGGACGTGACGCAGTTGTGATCATTGAGCATACAGTTGTCGTTGTGTGCGTGAGTGACAGATCGTTCGCGTGTACTATCGAACAAACTGATTCATGACCCACTTGGCAGAGAAATCTTTCAAACCTGTAAGGTCTATCGCTTATATGTTATTTAATACTAACCAAAGAGAATTGAGTATTATAGAGAGTTACTGTCAAAGTAAACTGTGTAATCACAGTGCATAGACTGTCATCTCTCGACACAAGCTTAAAACTTTTGAACCTCAGTTTTGACGATTTGGCCCATAGTCTTAGCTTGATATGTGTTAAAATGTCACAGCTGTGTTGTTGACTGTACCGGATGAGAATCGTGTCGGAGCCGTCTCGTTGCAGTAGAGACCCTAACGACCCTGCAGTCATTATATAAAATAATGGCAGACCAGATAAAAGCTAATTCCCTTTCTGTATGGCTCTCGTTATTAATTGATACGAGATTTTTCTTAAATAAAATGCATTAAAGTGAAAGTTTGTTGTTGCGAGTTCATTTTTAACCCCCGACGCAAAAACAACGGGGTGCTATAATTTTGACGTGTCTGTCTGTCTGCGGCATCGTAGCTTTCGAACGGGTGAACCGATTTAGAATTAGTTTTTTTTGTTTGAAATCTGAATTAGTCGGGAGCACAGAATTAGAGTTAGATAGAAGAAACGAGTTCATTTATTTGTATGGCGGCCGAGCGTGTCAGATTTTGTACTGAAGTTGTTACTTGCCTGTGATTTTAAATATGTCTCAGGCCCTTGAGTGTTGATAAGTTTTATGTTGTTGCAATTAAATATCATGTAACGAGGCATTTTTAATGTTTTTGTTGACTTCAACTTACAAAAATTGACGCCCGAAAGCTGCAAGCTGCGATTAAAGACGGACAACTCAGTGGATTTCACTGAGTTCATTTGACACGCTAAGTAGATACGTTTGCTTGATCTATGGTTTATATGACATCTGGATGGTGATAAGCAATAATGTGTCAACCCACACGCCAACCATTTTGAGAAAATGGCGTCTAAAGATTTTTTCTCATTTTTTTGTGTTTCTCATAAAAAAAATTGTTTTTTATATAGATTGTTGTGTTTTTCAGCTATAATACGTTCAGTAGTAGTGATTATTGTAGCTTAATTTCAAAACAAACTTCAATTTGACGAAATAATGCCCTTTTCTTTTATTGCGAATTGTTCGACGACGTCAAACTTTTTCAAGACTGTGTTATGATACTTAACCCACTTTTGCTAATTGTTTAAAAATATCTATGAGTCTTAAATAAACATGTTAAAGCACATAAATTGTTATTGTAAAATACTCTACCTATGCATATTTTTAACTTTATAAGTGTTAAGTAACATATCAGTCATGGTCACTTATGTTATTAGGTATAAATAATAAAATAATAATAAATATTATAGGACATTCTTACACAGATTGACTGAGACCCACGGTAAGCTCAAGAAGGCTTGTGTTGTGGGTACTTAGGCAACGATATATATAATATATAAATACTTATATACATAGAAAACATCCATGACTCAGGAACAAATATCTGTGCTCATCACACAAATAAATGCCCTTACCGGGATTCGAACCCGGGACCGCGGCGTAGCAGGCAGGGTCACTACCGACTGCGCCAGACCGGTCGTCATGTAGGAATCAATACATTATTTATTAATCAAAACTTTTAATGATTTTTCTACTCCCGAACTGTTATCCGTCATTTACAGGATTGTGCGTATCGAAAAAACTGAAAACGCATTGTTTGGTTCTGTAATCATGGCAACGCATTGCATTAACGATACTGCGTGCGTGCGCGGGAAGGCTTTGGGCAGCTGAGCTGACAGTGCAAACCTTTGCAATACAGGAAACAGTGTGAATTTCGCGAGAATTATTTAAAAAAACTATTAAAAACTAAGTGCATGGTCGTTGTAAAAGTATTGTATGCAATGGTGTTTAACTGACTCCAAAATACTCGTGGAAAGTACGCCACTCATATTTCTTGACCTCCTTTAAACGCCTGTTGAATAAAATACTATAAATTAACTATTAGAGTAATGATCATTTCTAGACACATATTTAAATTATCTGTGCTTTTTCAACAAAAAATCGTTACAAAAATCAAATAATCATCTTTTAAAAAAACAAACTACTTATCTAAAATATACAACAAAATATTTTTTTACGCTAAGAAATAGACTAAGTCATTTAAATTATGAATAACTCATGACTTGTACAAGAACAAAACATAAAATATCTTTAACAAAATAATAAACTACCATTCAGTAAGTATTCAAAAATCAAACAATATTTTTATGCATACATTAATACGTCTTAATGTAATTAGTAATTATAAAAAAATAGTAGCTTATATTAGATTTTTATATAAACACGTACTTGTAAAAAATGTTTGCAAATTATAATAACGAATATGTATATTCATGACTTAAAATGTTCAATTTCGTACTGAATTTACTATTCATGTGCAAAAATATACTAATGGACTAAGTCATAACTTATTCAAACATAAATTAATATGAACAGTTATATTTTACAATATAGTGTCATGGTACTTACACCAAAAACGAACAATTTATGACCCGAATATAATTTAACAATAATGACTTATGTTTTATAACACGGGTCGTAGCATAAAACAACGAATAAAATATCATTTTGCAATAATCATTCAAGTCTCATAGTGGGTAACTATGTCATTTTTTGCGTTTTGCAAGAATGAGTCAAGTGTAAAAAAATCGTTGAGTATACCCTCATAACACATTATTGTAATTTAAATATGTCTTCTGCCAATTACTATAATAAGTTAAGGTTCTTGACACATTAATGCAAAACAGGCAACACACGATATAGGATTTGTGTTAACCTATTTTTTTACTTTTGGGATAGTAAAAATTTTCAAAATGAAAAGGTCATTTTTGCAAATAGAAGTTTAAAAATCCAGCTATAACATGGCATTAAAATCTCATTTTTTTAGTTTTTGTGGGTTGACACATTATTGCTTATCACCATCCATCTGTGGTCGGGAGTGTTCTTAGCCATGTTTGATGAAAATCGGTTCACTATGTCAGGTTTTTTTTCCAAAATTTAAATTTTGTATTTTGGTTATTAAATAGTACCTAACTTTAACAAAGTAACTTAGATAACAAACAGTATTTTATTACTTACAAAATCCAATTTAGATAAGTATATCAGTTAACTTCACATTTCTGATAAGTACACTATAATTACTATAAATGACATACACACGAAATATTTGTTCATATTCAAATCAAGTAAGTGAGAATTTGATACCAATTTAATACAGTAATGAGAAAAAAGTGTTAAAAATACAATTTTATATACAATCTTACGAGTCACAAGAACCTAGCCCCCGCTTCGAAATATTACAAAACCACCTTGTATAATATCTGATATTTTTAAACAGGATTCTCTTATAAGTGAAGTTTTTACACGAACGCTCCAGTACTGTCCGGTTATTGTACTTTTTTATGTAGCTGAGTATAAGTTGTAATTTGTAATACAAAGAAATAAGACCGAGGAGAATTTTTCGTACAAATCTTCTACTAAATAGTTTTGTTTACTTACTTTCTATTTAAAAGTTTAGCAACGAAAACTATATAGGTAGAAATTCGTTTCACTGGTAACGAATAACACTACTTACACTTTTCTTAACACTCAAACACTAATTGAGCAATCGTGTGTGTTTTACTGTGGAACTTCACATTGTAAGCATGTTTAAACGAATTTGAACAAAACGGCGATACGATACCGATCTATCAGTAAATTGTAATGGCAGTTTGATCCATGTGGCTCTTATAAAATAGGGTTCCGAGTCAGTTTTTTCATTAAAGCCACACATCTGCATGGTGTTCAATATGTCCATGGCCTTCGATGCGTCCACCCGAATGTCCGTAAACTTGTTCAGGATCGTCGACGGTCAGGAAATATGTATGCGGGCTGATTGACCCGTGACGGTGATGAAGGTGATGTCCGTGGTGACGATGGTGATGATCATGATGATGCGGTTCCCCGTGATGGTGGATTGATACTCCGTGTCCTTGATGACGGTGATGAGAATGCCCATCTCTATCTCCGTGGCCAGGATGATGCACGTTAAACATAGGTTCACCATATCTATGGTCATGATGCAGAGAATGGTGATGTCTATGTGATAGGTCGTGATGGTGATGGCGATGCGGTTCAATCATACGTAGCGGTTCATGGTGGATAGATGGCACGTGATGCCTAGGATGTTCATGCACTCCGTGTCGTCCATGCTCGTGATGCGAATGATGGCGATGATCATGCACGCCGTGACGTGAGCCAACTAGCTCGTAAGGCATCGGTGCCGGGCGATGGCGGTGAATGTCATGTTCATGATGCCTATGCGTCTCGTGATGATGTCGATGTCTATGCACGTCATGTTCATGTATTCCATGATGTCTATGCGTCTCCTGACGTATATGTGAAGGTTGATGTCGATGTTCATTCGAGTCATGATGGTGTCCAGAGCCATGAGACAATCTGTGAGCCATCGAGTGAACTAAACCGTACATCCCAGACTCTTCAGGTTTTTTTACCGCAGCTTCTTCATTCTGTTCTACTGCCACAGCTTCAGCTGCTTCCACTTCTTCTAGCTCTTCAACTGGCACAGTTTCTGCTGCTTGCACTTCTTTTAGCTGTTCTACAGCTTCAGCTGCTTGCAAATCTTCTAACTGTTCTACTGCCGCGGCCGTAGCAAGAGCTACGAAAGCGGCGAAGTACATGCCCTGATAAGAAAAAAGTTTTTTTATTAACAACCTTTTCGTCCAATTCTTTATTAACTTATAACTATAACTTGACTTGTTACGTTGGTTAATCACAGTCAAGATGCCTGTGATAAATCAACTGTGTCTATCATCAGATCTGATGATAATATTTTGTCTACAACTGCCTGTAAACTTGAACAAATGCTACTTATGACCCAAAACTAGTCTGTACCATAGTTTTTCACGATTTTTATACGTTAGTCAGTATAGCGTAAACGTTATGGAAAATGGTTTTCACTGTACGAAGAAATTTTCATCGCCCCATCGTTTCTTACTTAAAGCGCCCACTGTAGATAGTACGCTGGACGGCAGCGGCCAGTGAGACCTGAGCTGTCACTTTAGTTCTAAATGGCAGACCGTGATTAATCATCAGTGGGTTTAAGTCCAAACATCACATTCATTTTTCTAGACGTTAGATCGTCAGTGAACCCCTTTATTGCCAAAAAGTATATTATTATATTTGTCCGAAACGTTGACACTATGAAATAACAGATTATTAAATATTAAATACTGATGTTAGAGGCTCTTAGAATAATTGGTACTTGCGTGGGGCACTGCTAATAAAAGCGTAAGCGCCGACTGTAATAAAGGTACCTTTTGTCACGGAACGTCATATTTAGGACTTAGTTCCTTTGAATTTATTTTTGGTTTGGACGGAGATTAGAATAATTTCCACACCCAACCATAATGGAACTGGCGTAGAAATGTCGAAAATAATATTAAAAGAAAGATATAATTAGTTTCATATAAAAATATTTTGACACAAAGATATTACCTTTAAAATCATTATGAAATGATGTTTATGCAACCAAAACAGAGGCTCGATGAGTACTGACAATAATCGACAAAACTTGTTTATAAACAATCCTTGATTGCAAGGTAATGTTGGTTTCACTCGCGCTCGTGTGAGAAAACCGTAAGTGCGGCTAATTAAAGTAATCATCGAATTATGTAGTAAATAGTGCAAATTAATATTCAATCGTTAAATAACATTACTTATGAAGTCAAATATTTGAATTGGTAGGGTTCTGGGTCTCTAGCCAAAGTGCCAAAATTATGTATACAATGTTATTTCATGTACATGTCTTTGACACTTTGTATCCACAGCTTGGTTGCTGACTGTAAAGTCGTGAACGCTCCGTGGCGAACACTACTCTGTCCTGTTCTGTCGCGACAAAACAGAACCGATACCTAAGTGATAAAATAAAAAACCGGCCAAGAACGTGTCAGGCCACGCTCCGTGTAGGGTTCCGTAGTTTTCCGTATTTATCTCAAAAACTACTAAACCTATCAAGTTGAAAATAATTTTCCTAGAAAGTCTTAATAAAGTTCTACTTTTGTGATTTTTTCATATTTTTTAAACATATAGTTCACAAGTTAGAGGGGGGGGAACACTTTTTTTCCTTTAGGAGCGATTATTTCCGAAAATATTAATATTATTGAAAAACGATTTTAGTAAACCCTTAGGTATTCATTTTCTAATTACCTATCCAACCATATATCACACATTGGGGTTGGAATGAAAAAAAACAGTCCCCACTTTACATGTAGCGGGGGTTCCCTACCAAAACATTTTTTTTCACTTTTTATTTTACCACTTTGTCGGCGTGACTGATATACATATTGGTACCAAATTTCAGCTTTCTAGTGTTAACGGTCACTGAGATTATCCGCGGACGGACGGACAGACAGACATGGCGGAACTATAAGGGTTCCTAGTTGACTACGGAACCCTAAAAACGATATCGAGCATTAACGAATTGAAGGAAAGTTAGTGTTATATTGGCGAAAAATGGCCGTCGAACCGAACTACATACATACAATCACGCCTGTACCCCTTAAAGGGTTAGGCAGAACACATGAACTACTCAAGTTTCAGTGCCACTTTTGGCAAAAAGGGGTTGAATGAAAACGAAATTGTGACATTGCAGTGACAGGTTGCCAGCCTCTCGCCTACGCCACAATTTAACCCATATCCCACAGTCGACTTCTATCACACCCACGGGAAGGAAGGGGGTGGTGAAATTCTTAACCCGTCACCACGCGGCCCGAGCTATACGTAGCAAATATGCAGACGTTGTCGATAATAACTCTACACTACCCCATAGTTTCATCTTTGAACAGTTCAAACTAACCTAACCATATTAAAATAAAAAGTTTGAAAAAAACCCCGACCGCGACATAGTGGATCGATTTTCATGAAACATGGCTAAAAAAACTCCCGAATAACTCAGCTTTCAAATAAAAAAAAACTAAATATAAATCGGTTCATCCGTTTGGGAGCTACGATGCAACAGACAGACACACACACACAGACAGACAGACTCGTCAAACTTATAACACCCCGTCGTGTTTGCGTCGGGGGTTAAAATAGTTATTTGATATACAAGGGGGCAAAGTTGTATATTAACGCACGAGAAGTAAAATACATTTGCACCCGAGTGTAACACAAAACTTTTCCCCTCACTATAGTGAGGAAACTACAACGCAAAAAATGCGTTTATCACTGCTTCCAGTAGTTCCACAGGTGGTAAATCATCTTTATTACTAGATTCACCTACTTTTATCAATTTTACATCAGTTAATTTGACTTTATTCAAGGTCAAATTACTTTACCCACTAGTGGATAAAATGCGTTTTTACCCGCTGGTATTAAATTCCGAGCTAGTGAGGGGAAAACAATATTAAAGTCTGATACAAATAGGGACGAAGGGATATGAACAAGGGATTCCTTTGACTATAGAACCCAAAAACGCCAGCTGTTTTTACTAAGTATAAAAACCGGCCTTGTCGACTAGTGTAGAACCGTAGTTTTCCGTAAAAAACTACTGAACCTATCAAGTTCAAAACAATTTTCCTTGAAAGTTTTTATAAAGTTCTACTTTTGTGATTTTTTTCATATTTTTTAAACTTATGGTTCAAAAGTTTGGGGGGGACGCACTTTTTTTCCTTTAGGAGCGATTATTTCCGTATTAATATTATCAAAAAACGATCTTAGTAAACCCTTATTCATTTTTAATTACCTATCCAACAATATATCACACGTTGGGGTTGGAATGAAAAAAATATCAGCCCCCACTTTACATGAGGAAAACCCTAATAAAACATTTTTTTCCATTTTTTATTTTTGTTGTTGGCGTGATTGATACACATATTGGTACCATTTCAGTGTTAATGCTAACGGTTACTGAGATTAACGGATACGAATTAGGGTTCCTAGTTGACTACGGAACCCTAAAAACTGATGTAAAAACAATCAATTTTAGGATGTGAGATAAACAATCAGATTGTTGTATCACGGCACCAATAATTGGCAATTTAAGGATTGATGTTATTATTCAAAGAAAACATAATGTACTAATTATAAACGAAAGAAAAGTTTGTTAAAAACAATGTTTTTATTACTTCCTTTACCTTCGCTGTCTGTTATAAAGTTATATAATATATGTTATATATGTTAGTTATTTTAGGATTCCGTGCCAACAAGGTACAATAGAAACTCTTATGGTGCGACTCTGTCCGTCCAATGGTTATGAACATTGTATTCCTCTTCGAAAGTGTTAGTTTAGTTATTAGTGTTTACAAATTTAAAAAAAAACCGGCCAAGAGCGTGTCGGGACACGCTCAGTGTAGGGTTCCGTAGTTTTCCGTATTTTTCTCAAAAACTACTGAACCTATCAAGTTCAAAATAATTTTCCTAGAAAGTCTTTATAAAGTTATAGTTTTGTGATTTTTTCATATTTTTTAAACATATTATTCTGGTACAAAAGTTAGAGGGGGGGGACGCACTTTTTTTTTCATTTAGGAGCGATTATTTCCGAAAATATTAACATTATCGAAAAACGATCTTAGTAAACCCGTATTCATTTTTAAATACCTATCCAACATTATATCACACGTTGGGGTTGAAATGAAAAAAAATATCAGCCTCCACTTTACATGTAGGGGGGTACCCTAATAAAACCATTTTTTTTTTCATTTTTTATTTTTGAACTTTGTTGGCGTGATTGACATACATATTGGTACCAAATTTTAGCTTTCTAGTGCTAATGGTTACTGAGATTATGCGCGGACGGACGGACGGACGGACAGACAGACATGGCGAAACTATAAGGGTTCCTAGTTGACTACGGAACCCTAAAAAAGGGCCTATATAAAAGGGGGACTGTTAATAGTATTTTATGCAACTGGCGTTTAAGTGAGGTCAAAAAAGACGAGTGGCGTGAGTAACAATTTGAGGCGAAGCCAAAAATTGTTAATAAAGACGCCACGAGTATTGTTTCACAAACATATTTGGGGAAAATATGATTTTGGCCACTTCCAGGCTGCGAACAGCGCCATCTAGTTTTAAGCCTAAAAGGCCCATACATTTCAGGGGTACGCTTTTTTCTATGGGCTTTGTCAGTCCAGTCTTAAATCCTTCTTGTTATTAGTCTAGCAAAGTCATAGGAATGGTTCATGACATTAGATAATTAACTATTGAAAATTTGTACGGAACCCTCGATGGGCGAGTCCGACTCGCACTTAGCCGGTTTTTTATTGTGCAGTAACAAAGTTTTAACTTCTCATTCGAATTGCAACGGTTAATGAAACTGCATGCCGACGTTGCAGTTAATAATATTTAATCACAGAACCAAAGTACAAGGCTGGTGGCTGAGCTCCGCGTAGGGCCGAAGATCCGAAGCGACCATGAAGTCAGTGGTCGAATATAGAAAACAGTACAAGGTCCGTAGCGTTCAGGAGGTCAGTTGGATAACACTCTGTCTATATTGCCCACATTATTTTTAATTTTTTAACCGCCTTCCAAATCTCAAAGGAAGGGGTTTTCAATTCGTCTGTATTTTTTTTTTAATGTTTGTTCCTCGATATCTCCGTCGTTACTGGACCGATTTTTATTTTTTTTATTTTTATTGAATGTATATGCATACAGATTGGTCCCATTTTTCTCAAAACACAGTTCTGATGATGGGATCTTGGAGAAATCGAGGGAACTCTTGTGTTTTTAAAGGAACAGCATGCATTTACGTACGGAACAGTGGCATTTGGTGCAGTGGAACTCCTGATGATGGTCAGAATGGAACTCCTCAAATCTGAACGGCACACTTATAGTGACTTTGGTATTTTTATAAGAACAGCATGCACTAGCATGCATGCATGCATGACGAATTGATAACATAATCCAACATTTGAAAGTATTTATCACCAGAACCCCAAAGGAAGGCGGTTTTTTTTTCTTAAAAATTATTCAAGGATGAAACTAAGGGATAGGTAACATACGTTAGGATGGATGTTTAATATTTGCATATTTGCCATTTTTAATAAAGGTAATAACTATACAACACTAACGGAGTCATTAAACTATCCATCGCTGAAATAAAACTGTCTCAACTCGTCCTTTTTCTGTTTGCTACATACCTCCGCTTGCTAACCTTGCGTTTGCATCTTTACCCCCTTATTCATAAACGTACACTAAAGTTATCAAGCGTTTGTCCCTTTCTATCACACCCATACGTCGGAAAGGGACAAATGAACTTTTCAGTACAGATGTTTTTTTTACGCACTAGTGCGAGAAGTGGTTCATTATATGCCAGGTCGAAACTTCGGAGGCTCATCTGTACTGAAAAACGTCGTACTATACACGTGCGAAAAGGAAATTCGTAACTCGTGTCGATTTAAAACACTCCCTTCGGTCGTGTTTTAATTTATCGCCACTCGTTTCGATCTTCCTTTTTTACGCACTTGTATCGTAATGTACTTACTATTATCGGCTTAATAACTTTAGAGTACGTTCATGAATAAGGGGTGTTATTCTATAAGGCCCATTTGACTCGAAGACTCGAACTCCCCGGATTTCTTATATCTACATGCTTGTATAGCTAACAAATATCGAACATCATTTGACTGCGCCTGCCGCAAAAACATACGTCGTTAGATGTAATGAAGTGTGAATACACACTTCATTACGCCGCCATACATTACCACATTAGAATAGACAAAGGGTTTAATTGACCAAACGTGTTCAGACTGACAAATACATAAATACCAGCAGCGGCTGCTCAATACATGCCGATTCCCACCGGCTTGCCTAAAATTGATTGCTAGTAAAGTACCTAATGTTAAGGTAGGTTTCTTTTTGCTCAGTGTTGCCTAGCAGAAATTTGCACCAGCCGCCACTGATACATACATACATACATACAATCACGCCTGTGTCCCATGAAGAGGTAGGCAGAGTACAAGAAACTACTCAAGTTTCAGTGCCACTCTTGGCAAATAAGGGGTTGAAAGAAAACGAAATTGTGACATTGCAGTGACATGTTGCCAGCCTCTCGCCTACGCCACAATTTAACCCATATCCGACAGTCGCCTTCTACGATACCCACGGGAAGAAAGGGGTGGTGAAATTCTTAACCCGTCACACGGGCACGTAAATAACTTCCGAAAAAGTCACTGGTAATATAGACTCGAGGATATGAAGAATTGCTGTCGCGAGTTAAAGTACTCCCCAATCGATTCGTTCAATTTTACATAGACAACCTTTCACTCCATCTCAAATAGTATTTATCTAACGCGTACGCAGGCACCGCCCTTCGGACTATATTGAAAAAAAAGGTACCTACACCTTGTTATCGTCTCGGGTTTTGTAGTACCTAAATGATATATTAATGATCACCTCCTTATGTATATTGCCGGTTATAAAAATTACACCCCGTATACGTTGCAATCGGCCCGGTTGCTCCTGACATTGACGTAACGTATTTATTTATACAGGTACAAAAGCGATAAATCAAATATCGAAAGTTTGTTCAAAGATATTTCGTTGCGATGCAAAGATAAAGATAGCATTTTTACGATACGCCGTTTGCGTCACGCTACGCTCAAATGGAAATACGTCTTTATGTTATCAGTCCATTTTTAGGGTTCCGTAGTCAACTAGGAACCCTTATTTCGCCATGTCTGTCTGTCCGTCCGTCCGTCCGTCCGTCCGCGGATAATCTCAGTGACCGTTAGCACTAGAAAGCTGAAATTAGGTACCAATATGTATATCAATCACGCCGACAAAGTGGTAAAATATAAGTCGAAAAAAATGTTTTGTTAGGTACCCCCCCTACATGTAAAGTGGGGAATGTTTTTTTTTTTCATTCCAACCTCAACGTGTGATATATTGTTGGATAGGAATTTAAAAATGAATAAGGGTTTATTAAAATCATTTTTTGATAATATTAATATTTTCGGAAATAATCGCTCCTAAAGGAAAAAAAAGTGTGTGTCCCCCCTCTAACTTTTGAACCGTATGTTTAAAAAATATGAAAAAAATCACTAAAGTAGAACTTTATAAAGACTTTCTAGGAAAATTATTTTGAACTTGATAGGTTCAGTAGTTTTTGAGAAAAATACGGAAAACTACACTGAGCGTGGCCCAACACGCTTTTGGCCGGTTTTTATTAAATAAATAATCAATTTTAATTCAGGCAAAAACCCATATGAATGAAGTTTTATTGTAGCATTATTATTTATTCTTCATATTAGATATCTTAAATTTAGGAACAGATGAATCGATGGCAAACAAATAAATATATATTGATACTTGGTTAAATTGAGATACAATATACTATATGTACTACAATTAAAAAAAAAATAGATTGGGGGACACCACACAGATCAACCTAGCCCCAAACTGAGCAAAGTTTGTACTATGGGTACTAGGCGACGATATACATACTTAGATAGATAAATACATACATACATAGAAAACATCCAGGACTCAGGAACAAATATCTGTGTTCACACAAATAAATGCCCTTACCGGGATTCGAACCAGGGACCGCGGCTTAGCAGGCAGGGTCACTACCAACTACACCAGACCGGTTGCCTATACATTTTAACTCATAAGTACCACTTAAACAATAGTCAAATAAAGATCTAAAAGTTAAAATACCGTCATTCTCTTTAAGTGAAATATCAAAGGCACTTCCGGGGCAGAAACATCAGGGTGCCTAGCCGAATGGCATTTCTCCGACGCCAAACGAAAGCGATACACCGCTGGCTCTGTCGCGCCAATACGCAAGCGCGATAGAGATAGATATCTACTAGCGCTTCGTTTCGTGAGCGTTTGTGCCATTCGGCTAGCCACCCAGGAACGGATCATTTTATTTTTATTATTGAATCGGGGCAGTTTGTTATTTTAACTGATGGACGCGCCATGGCCAAAAACACGTGTAAGTAATCCCTTGTGTAGGTAATTACTTGTGTTTTTATTAATAAGTTTATCCTCCTTGCGTTATCCCGCCATTTTCCACGGCTCATGGGAGCCTGGGGTCCGCTTTGACGACTAATCCCAAGATTTGGCGTAGGCACTAGTTTTACGAAAGCGACTGCCATCTGACCTTCCAACCCGAAGGGTAACTAGACCTTATTGGAATTAGTCCGGTTTCCTCACGACGTTTTCCTTCACCGAAAAGCGACTGGCAAATATGAAGTGACATTTCGCACATAAGTTGCGAAAAACTCATTGGTGCGAGCCGGGGTTCGAACCCGCGACCGCCGGAACGAAAGTCGCAATGCCTACCAGCGCTTCTGTATTGATACGTTTATCATCACGAATAAATGATTTGTATTGTGTTGACTAAAAGAGTGGATTTCCCATACAAAATTTGATTTTCGCTTATTTTGCTACCGACAGCGTGTCCTGAGTATAACCTCCAAGACTCAAATTAACTTTCTTATTCAAGTATATTAGTAGATAAATTAGTACAATCAACCCATTTGGATCCTAAGCCACTGTAGAACCTTTTCACAGTCAACGTCAAAAGTGACGTCTATGGCCTATAAAGCTCGGTGTCAATAACACAGGGTTCTAGAGTGGTATATGATTCAAATAGGTTAACCGTAGTTATAAGTTAATAGTTGCATAGTAAGAGTAGGTAAGCCGCGTTCTATACCAAAGTCCAGCAAAGTCGTGACCGATCATTAGACGCGGGCATTACTGGCTGTCTAGACTATAGTCACACCTCGGACACTGGCGATCAAATATATTGAAAGAGGCGCATTCCTAGCACACAGTCTTAGCTCGTGTAGGTGAACGCGTACTATGCTTATATGAGTCAAATATGACAGGTCGACTGTTCGTGTTTTTGACAGGCGGTAACTGTAAGGTAACCGAGAGGCGGTGGGCGGCACTTTCAGCGGGGGGCGGGAGTGGCCATACTGTACGATAGTACTCTTTATTATACTGTGCTATAGTTCTGTTATACTATGACCTACCCACTTTGTTAGTAGAAAATGGGAGCGGGGAGGATGTTTTTTTTTCTCATTTAAATCGGTGATGCAAGTACCTAATTCATAGATATAAATCTTTTACAGTAGAATTATAAATTTTGAAAATCAAATAATGTCTTATTTGAGCAAAATACCTACCCTATTTACGATATTTAAGGTACTTTTTTAAAGAAGAATAAAGGTTATTGTAGCATAATAATATAGTGTTATAGAAGAGTATTTTATCAGATTTAGGCCTAGAAAGTTATATGTGAGAAAATTAATGATGTAATGAAGAAATTTTAAAATAAAAGTTAGTGAGTGAAACATACATGAAATAAATATTAAAAATTATTTTGGAAAACAACCGCTACGCTCTATTAGTGATCCTGGCTTGGGTACGAACTTGCGTTGCGGAATAGGATCCTTAATCTCAATCAAACTGCTTTATTGAGAGTCCTATGCCAAGCCAGAAGGGCTATCTATCTACTAACTAACCCCCCTTTTATTTTGTTTCTTTTCCCTAGCTAAACCCCCTTTTCCCCAATACTGCTAATAGACCATAACTTCTCGATCCTTCTAATGTATCATCAAGGCTCCGAGTAGTTGCTACCACTGAGAACGAAGTAAATAAGTCTAGTAACTCCTTGAAGCTTTTGACTTGTCATCAGTGGACGGCGCTCGCATGCCACTGGGCCCTATAACAAACCTATGCTTTTTATTCCAAAGAATAGTTTGTTTCCCTAACCAACTTGATAGAATTTACCTTGAAAAACTAGTTAGCAACACTCACTGGCTCGATGCTACATGAAGAATCAGAAATTGCTACCACAATTATTAATTTCACTCAAATAAATTAAGTAATAAGAGTTTTTATAAATTACCAGTTTTACCACATATTTTAAGATAGTAAATACCACATTTAAAGTCCATTTAAACCATATAAGTAGTAGTAGTTAAATTATTTCTCCACAATACACGTTGACCAATTATAATTTAAGACCAATCATAACAGAACTCTACTTTCATAGAAATAGTGTGTGACTCTACCCTAATCCTATTGTTTTCCCTACTCTAACATATCTGAAACACAGACCCTCACTTACCATAGATCTTGTGTTCAAAATATGCACAAGTGTATCCCTACCATAAGCTGTACAGTTCAGCCAGCGAAGCTGAGATAGGCAACCTATAGGCTTGTGTTCTTATCCCCCCCTCTGCTCTTGCCCGCGGGCTAGGGTAGCAGAGAGTAGATCGCCCTATCCGTGTATATATCCAGTATTCTAGGACACACCAGTACCAGCCACATGAGAGACCCAGCTGCGATCAACTTTACTTAGATGTGGATCGATCACAACCGAAATCCCCAGCGACCAACGCCAGCATGGACTAGAGCACCGAGTAAATAAATATATATATATATATAGGACCCCAGCCTCAAATACTGTCGACTTCTGTGAGCAAGGATTACTCCTAATGCCTTTCGTCAATCGTGAAAGTCCTCACTTCCATCTAACAGTTGGACTCTTTGAGACCGGTGAGAAAATACGTCTTTTGTAAGTAAATAAAGACGCCCAAGCCTCCACTTGGAACAAAAAGACTCCTAAACGCCTTATGTTTAACAGCCGCAAGGTATAAAGCGCTTAGCCGGACAACAGTCTGTCACAAACAATGATCTGGCTTATAACTTTCACAAAATAACCCCATGGAAAATTACTAAATTCAATTTCACCGACCAACTAAACAAACGAATGAAGTTCCCTTTACGTGCTATAATCTACGCTTAGTTTTGCAAGAATTACTCCCTACAAAACCAAACACAGACTTATCTCCAAGCACCAGCCATACATCGACCCAGTCTTTGTATTGCTTGAAGGCACTCATGAAACAAAGCACAGAAAACTTCACTATACACAACAATTTAAATATAACACTACACTATAAATAGAACACTAAATTAACCCCACAACTGACAGTAAAGCAATTCCACCACAGGTCTAAGTTCAACTGTACGACGATATTGTCCCCGCACAATCAAACAGAGACACAATTTCAAAGTTTACAATCACTTAGAATAATTTCCAAGTAAAAACAAACAGAGAAATAATAGCAGAACAACTTCACTCACCAGTATAACACACGAAAGCCAGAGACACTGTTAGTCTTGTAGATATTTTAAGAATGACGCGCGTCGGCTCGCTCCGACCCTTTTATAGATTCAAAGAGTGACAGGCGACAAAAAGGGCGACTGGCGACAAAAGGGGCGACTGGCGACAAATATGGCGACAAAAGGGGCGACTGGCGACAAAAGGGGCGACTGGCGACAAAAGGGGCGACTGGCGACAAATATGGCGACAAAAGGGGCGACTGGCGACAAATATGGCGACAAAAGGGGCGACTGGCGACAACTATGGCGACAAAAGGGGCGACTGGCGACAAATATGGCGACAAAAGGGGCGACTGGCGACAAATATGGCGACAAAAGGGGCGACTGGCGACAAATAACAATGGATAGCCGCTAAATTACACTCATAAGTAAAAGGTCATAACTGTTTTGTTTACTAAGTCGTGCGCCTTAGGCATTAATGTCCATGTTCTCTCAGCAAATAATTGTTTACCTATCAGTAGTAACATCTGCATGATTGCACGTGTTTTAGAGAGAGACAGAGCTATTGATATTGATGCCTATCTAGTTCAATAGTGGAGCGTTCCGTAAATCGATAAATATTTTTACGTAAATATTATTTTGTGAAAGATTGTTTAAATCAATTTAATAAGTAACTTCGCAATAAAAGATCACATTTGTTCCTAATTGTTACATTGAATGATATATTCAGGAAGTATAATAATCAATATTAATGACTATTACCTATCTGACTTGTAATTGGAACCAAGACGCAATATCGGAACGCCATTCGTCTGACAGAGCAGATTGTTAATGTCAACAATCCATCCATGTGAATATAGTTTGTAAATAAGCTTTTTCCAATAAGTTGTGCATCGAATAATAGTGAATTTTATGAGTGGTGACGTAACTAAACATGTGATAAACCATCACAGATATTATTTGTTAAAATATTCAATGAAATCCCGAAGGAAATATGCACCAAAAAGTTAGCCAAGGAAAAATTGATTCGCCGTAAGTTTTATATGTAATAACGAGTCAATTTCTTCGTCATAGACGCTTGTTCTGTTACAACTCGCCCCCAGATTGAAATTCTTTTACAAAATACAAAGTAGTTTGTAAAAAAATTCAATCTTATTTAGCAAAAGAAGCAATAAAATTGAATAAAAGAAAAATATCTCTAGATCAGTCGGAAATATCCCCCCATTTCTAATCGTGTGGTGTGTATTCCAATACTATGCAACTGCTAGCGACTCAGTTTTGAAATCAGCTCATCAGAATCTCGACAATGAACCATGATAACTCCTTCCTCAGAGTCCACGCATCGCCAGGGATACCAGGTTGTGAATCTGATAGGTCCTATTAACCCGTTCTTGCTAGCTCGTTCCCCGGTCGCGGCGAATATTCATTCCATCCACACTGTTGGACCGGAATAATTATCGTAATAATTTCAACGAGTTCACAATAACTTCCCACGCAATTACGAAGAAACCTTTAGAGCTCTCATTATAAGTCCAGAGCCTTCAATCTCCATTGTCGGAACTCAAACCAATTCCTCTACCTAATCACTCCAGCCACATGTTTTGGCGCATGTCTCATACTTGAATAAAATATACTGACTTAAGATCTGTTTGGATGTGTTTTTTTTTTTTATAAAACAAACCTTAAATGACATAAGCATGTACCTCAACTCGGTACCATATCATGATCAAATGAAGAAATGATTTGATGATACTAAACTTCACAAATTCGAACACATAACAAGGAAACAAATATTGAAAAGAGCCTCGTTCTCACTAGACGATATCGGCCCTAAAATATGTCGATTGTCAAATACATCCCATTCAAGATGAGGTGTGTGGTTTTAGTATGGGTCTTATTACCTTGTAGAGTGAGTAGCCACGAAAAACTACCCTTGAAATGGGTCGAATCCAAATGGATTTTAACCTAACCGATAAGCTTTTTATGGCTAATGTGTTCCCAAAATTCCCCCCCCTTGTTTGTTCCCCGCAAATTCCGACCAAACTAGTTTTGACCACTTTCCAGCGCTGTCTGTCTGTATCAATCCACTCATTCCATAAAATAAAACATTCGAGACACACTTTCATATCTTACATCCGTCATATCCAGCCATTCAATCTATCAAACATACATCTATAAGCATTCATCACCTCTAACTTATACACAATACACATACACTCGTTCATTCCTCCTCAATTACGCTTTCATTCGATTGTTTACAGAAAGCCAACGCTTTTAAAAGTAATCAAAATAAATAATAAAAATGAAAATAAAATTCTATAATAACTTCAAAAATTTACGTATCCCATTTTACTCCACTCTACCCTGACTCGAAGGCAAAGAAAATTTCAATTTATTTATGATAGGTTTCATTTTATACGTCTATATTTCATTTTTACAAAGTATTTATTAACCGCAAGAAATTTGACAATGTGTGAAAATTGTTTGATGCACATACTAAAAATAAAATGTTCGTACGAAGATAATGTTACATTTTATGTTCACATTTTAATTAGAGTCAATTACTGTAAGGACACTACCCTACTTTCAATTTCCCTGTCTTTGTTTTTTTTTTTTTTCTACAGTTCATAGCGCAAGATTGATAGCACAAAATGCAAAAATTTAATAAAAGTAAGTACAGTCAGCTAAAAAATTAGTGGCCCTCTCTACTCCGATCTTTGTAGGATAAAATACTGACCAAGTTATGCTTAGGAACGAGGATCTGCTGTGTCTGTGATCTGAGTGATTACCGATATCGTACAGTATACCACCCTATATAATGTAATAAATGATAACGCATAAATAATAAATATCACTGCTAACTGTAATAACTAAAATGAAAAATAGTTTTTCCACCGATCTCGATTTTCCTAATGTCTACCCCAGGTAGACTAGATACTATATGACCAATTATGATTATATTAAAAGAATCCAACCATACAATGAATATTCAATACATTCTCTATACAAAAAAAAGATTTAAAAAAAAAATTGTTGTCCACATAATGAACCGACTTCTTTATCTAGATAATAAAAAAGATCCGTATTATAGATTTACATCCACCATACACCACTTTATAATCCTAGGAATGAAACTACTAAATGACAGTGAAACTTTACGATGGGCTAGCCAATAAGGCCCTTTATCACACAGATCACTATAGAAATAAAATTAATTTTAGTCAAAATTTTGACTTCTACCACCCCTATAATAATAACACTGCATCTCAATAAAATTTTGAAGAACTCATGACACGTTTAAAATAATGATAATGATGATGATGATAAGAAAGAAAAATAATAATGTTCCACATAAGTATGTCGCAATAAATAAACATTCTTTACTAAGAAGTCATTGACTTGTAACCAATGTACTCATAGAATTTACATTACACATCATGTAATGTTCATAATAAACGCATAATACAATTTTGCAAAAAAAAGTAATTGCAGTTTTGAAGTGGTTTTCATATTTTCAATTTTTTCCCGCAAAATATGATGTATCATCAATTTTGATTTGGTTTTGATATTTTTTTGTAAAATATAATGTAACATCAAATTTGATGTGATTTTGATAAAATATATTCCCCTTTTTTTTTTTTTCAAACTATCTGCAAAATTTTATTTTGGTTTTAATTGCCTTATGATAAAATACAAAATGATGTCATAAGTAGGTTCAAAATACTTTTATTTGATTGGATAATAATATAACAAAATAATGAATTTTTCTTGAAACGAGCTTAAAACTTGTATTGTCCTATTCTATGTCTTCAATATTGTATAACATGCCCCGAAAGTCTTTTGTAACCTCGGGCAATTTATTCCTTCTTCATTACATTTGCAACTGCAGCAAACTTTGCAAATTGTTAACAAACACGACAATGGGCTGAGGAACTTGGTTAAAGTGTCTCTCTTCCTTTTTTTTTCTTTTCATACTTGGCTAGTTCTATGATGAGTTCTTGAGTAGCTAATGATGATGATTAGATCCTGCTGGCCTCCTGGTAATATTTCAAAATTTTCCAAACTATTCTCTTCTCAGTCGGTGTCATAACCCAGGACACCATGAAACCTCTTCCGAAGACACGTTGCACACTTGATCACAATCAGCATAACCGCAAAAGATCCAGTTACTTATTTTTGAACACAGCAAGTAACTTGAAACCAATGAATATTTCTTCATCTCTAAAGTTGGCTAGTCCTTATTTGTCCAATCATTGGTCAAAAAATAAAATATTGCATAAATCGAATATCATAAACACTTGTTATTTCACTAGCGTTACTAAGCATGCACTTAAACACACACTGAAGTTTTCACCGCATGTCTCCACCGTCCTCGCTGATCCACTATGTTCAATGACAGAACACTGCTGTGGTAAGAATCTATCTTAGGTTAAAACTAAAGTTAAGTTAAAGACTTCCAATAAAACAGAGGGAAAGATAAAATAAAAATCACAAGCGTTAAAGTATTTTCCAAAAAAAAATATGCCAACTAAGGTTGCAGGACCATCTAGGTACTTTAACCATATGAGACGTACGTCTCATTTACGTTCACCTACAATTATTATTATTATTATAATTTTTTTTTCCTCAAGTATGATGTCTGATCGCTAAGTGACTTTAATTTTTCTAACTCAAAAATTACTGCAGACTATAAAACTCCGTCTTGTTTGCTCAATAAAACTAGAATAGGGTAAATTAACTGGGGTTTTGAACACTTACATATATGTATTTTTCTTGATCGGCATTTTCTGTTCCATTCTTCTGTTTAGTGTGGCATAATATGGCACCACTAACAACATAATCATATTGAAAATCTTCAGTAACACATTGGTCCTATGAGCAGGTATGAGACCAGGCTCAAAAACTCTTACTCCTCCGTTAGTTGACATCAAAAGCCGGGTACTTCAACTCGAACGTCCCACGAAATATCTCAATGTTCACTTCATGTTTTTCGCGTCCAAACTGTTGCTAACTCTGTCTCCATGTACTCAAGTCTTGCACTATTGCACTAACACCTTTTTTAACTAACTAATTATGGCCTAAAACTAATTGAAATTACTATGTTTTCACTAACAGAGCTCTTCGTTTCAAAACGTAGTTAACTCTCACATTTCTCTACGTGTGATAATAAGACGTCACTAAAAATCACACATGCTCCTACACTATCAATTACACTAATTATTTGAAGCTACATAACACTATAATTTCAGTGAAATCGGTTTTCTTAAATAAAATTTAATAACTTCGCGCTCAGATTTTTTTTTCGTAAGGAACTGTCACTGTCAATATTGTCATCCTTAACCGTTTTTTTTTCTTTTACAATTGTCCTCATGGGCGTATTTTCATTGTAAACACACTAATGTGTTTTTAGTAGTCACAAACATTAAATCAACAAAACAATTATTTGATATCATAAATTTAGCCTATCATAATGTTTAAATATTTGACTAGTTATTAGAAATATATAATTGATTTTTTTTTTTCATAATTTAATGAAATCGAACGAAAACTATCGTGTAAATTTGTCAATGCGTAGGAAATCGCGTGTGCGCATCGGTTTACAAAAGTGTGACCACATTAAAAATATATTGTGAGATTCTTTAAGGATCTAACAGACGGTCGGACCGCACTTGTAAGGGGACATGTGTTAGGCCCTATTTACAAAATAGTTTGATGTGATTTAAGCAATAGAAAATTAAATTAACAAAATCTTTTGTATTTAAATACATCTATTGTATTAATTTTACTATAATGAAGTAGAGAAAAATGAAGTAAAGTTTTGTAAATGACAACACCGGACAATAAATTACTGAATTACTGAATATCTTTTGTCGAAAATTGTATGACCGATCAAGCGTACCAACTTAAAAACAATGATAATTTGTGTAATGTCACCGATAGAAAACCTTTTGGCGAAGATATATGTTATCTGTGGTTAAATTATTTTCTCTAATCTATGTCATGCTTACCGCTAATCCGCTTGTTCGCGAAAAAATGGCAGATCCGTTTTTGTTTTCTTTAGCTCATTATTAATTACGTGATCTACAATTAGAATTATTTAAATATCTGCTTTATTTTAATCGGCTTAAACAACCGACAGGCAATTCGGCGCCGACGCCGGTCATGAACCGTCCATATTCGCCATTTTGTCATTTAGCAAACTAAGAAAATGCAAACAAAACATTATTTGCCCTAAACACGCGTTACTTCTAAATAATTTTGTCGACAAAGTGAGCCTGTTTTATCAAATTGAACTCCGAACTGCAATTGCAATGTAATTTTCCGTTAGCGAAAGTGAGGTTACGAAATTGACATGACATTATTGTTGAAAAAAAAAAAACGTGAATGCAATGGACATGTGTTTTGTTGTGTTTCTCATCAAGATAATAGAAGAATTTAGTGCTCATACTCATGATCTAATGAGCAAACAGCCCATGTAAAGGATGTCTTAACGGGCCATGTCTCTACTAATAAAGTGAACAATTGCCTTCTCCAAAAGCAGCTTTGCAAGAAAGGTAAGCTTTTGTTTTATTATTTGATGTGTTTTCAAACAAGTCGTTGTTTTCGAAACCCGGCAGAACATACTTGCGAACTACAACGACTAGACCGAATATATATGGTGAAATGTTGCTTATTTCATTGTTCTGTCGTCAGATAAGTTAATGATTAGTAAATCTCCCACGTTACTTTCTGACTTTCACATTCCCTAAGAGGATCTAAATGTACGTGAAATAGGCCTAACTGTCAAAATAGATTTGTTACTTTCAATGAGGTTTATATGGTTGTTTGATTTTTCAGTCAACATCTAATTGGAACTCACAATGCCCGACACCTCCACACATCTGCCACTAATTCCATGGAAAACAATACCCACAGAAACTGAACATACCTTGGTTAACCGGTAAGCATTAAAATTATATCTTTGACTAATTTACTTGACCTAGGTCTCCTAACTGTACTTGGAACTTGTAATGTTGTTTCCGTTCCAACCAATAAAATTTCTCAAGCTTATGGATTATGGAAAGCAATATTTGTAGGACCTCAAATGAATGTCATGACATTTAAAAATAGGCATTGAAACTTGTCAAAACTTTAATTTTGTATTTTTGGATACTTAAATAAAATTATGTAGACTAAAAATCCAGACTTAGCATAGATTTTATTTCTGCTACATTGAGTTTAAACAATGTATGTATTAATTTTCAGTATATGAAATGGGTAACCATCCTCGAAGAACATCAACCAGCCGTCGGCAATGTGCAGGTGGACTGAGGAATTTTCTGGTGTGTCCTTTATGGACTATACTCCGTCTTAGCACAATTCCCAAGTAAGTACAAAAATTATCGCCACCAAAGGCTACTTTTAGACTTGATTAACCCTACTCAGTGAGTAAAACGACTCGGCAAGAAATTTTACATTAGTTAGAAACATGGATATGGTTGTTCTTTCTTTTTTTTTCTTAACCATGAATGGCCTAGATAAACATAAACAATCTTAATGATACGTATTTATAAATAAGATTCCTTAAACATACATACACCCTTTTTTAACTAATCTTTCAATATGTACAATTTCAGGTTTTACCCGAGAGGCCACGCTTCAGTTGGACCGTCTTCCATATATCTACTGACTTCATATAAATGAAAGGTACTTATGTTTTATTATAATAACATGTTCTAATTATTAAATTTAAAAGTGAACAGCTCATGGCATTAATAATATTATATTTAGAAAATTTAGTTGCGAGGGATAGCGATGACTATAGCGATGAAGTGAAAATTAAACTTATACTTACTTTATTGGCTAAGTAAACTCATTATTAACTTATTTATGTACTAACTCATGTAGATATGAACTGCAAAGCAGAGGTTCTCAAACTTTTTAATATTTTTTTTTCCTTTTGTAAATTTTGTAGTATGCGTTGTTTTTTCTGACACAATATTTCTCACGGGCGTGTCTTAGTTCCAAAATTAAGCGACGCGCCCCCGTGAGTAGATAACTGAAATAATATTGAACCCTATTTGGCAGAACCTTACTCTAAACAATACCCTTTTCTTACTCTTTCTATCTGAATATTCCTAATGTCTGACTATTTCCTTTCAGTGTACTAAGGACTCGCTGATTTGCACTACCAGCTCATGTTCAACGTTACTGAACAACAAAGTAATCCGACAATCAGACTGGACCCGGTCATGTTAGGTAAGTTTACATACTTACTGCATACCACATACTACATACTATTTCTGAACCTCAGTAAAATATGGTTTTATAATGATAATAGTGCTTATTATCTATGCCTACTTAACAGGAATATTACAAATTTCAATCAATTTTCATGATATTAATTAAGCAATTGTGACAATGATCAAGCAGTGGTGGAGTCAGGGTATGGCGAGGTACGACCTCCCAGATGCTGGTAATGCTAATATTTCGTAGGATATGTTTGACATGGTTGTAATGAAGTACAGTATGTTGGCATACTCCTGACTTGTGAAATATTGTATAAAAGCTGTGTACCCAATCTACCGAACATAATAATTGTATGGTTTTACACTTACTATTTTAGACTAGCCTACAGCTTATCATGTAAGATAACGAACTCATGTCATATGAAGCTATTGAAAATCTTGTTTATACATACATACTTATTTGTGTTACTACAGTAAAAATATATGCGTATAGAAAGTTGAAATTCGTACAGTGGATTTAATTTATTGAAATAATTGGCAGATATAGGCTATGGTGACCTCTCACCATCAAGAGGGACATATGCTTGTTTCCTACGGATGTAATATGAAAATATATGATGACTTATAAGCTAATGAACTAAATTAGTCCTAACATGATTAATACGTATAACCTAACAGACAGACATCTGTTCTTCTCACGGCTGCACTACAGTGACAATATTTGGTACAAACAATTTGCCAAATTATTGTATGATGTATGAAATCCTGTCAGCCAAATTTTAGATTATAGAGTTACAACTGAAATGCAAACAAACCATCCATCGAAGGAGGTACTGTCATAGTATAACATGCGTGTAGCTATTAGCAGCATTCATAGAAAAATGGCGGAATGCCACCTACAATTTTGTACTTCAGCGCGACAATAAATAATCGCGCCCCCATAAGCATTAGACTAGAGCCTATCTTCTAGTATTACTAGGTCTTAAATCTAGGGCTTAGGTATCCTGGATTATTTTAGGAAAATAACCTTACATCTAGACTGTAGTTATCCTGCCTATGAATGAAATTCTGTATAACAGGCGCCTACTAAGAATATACATATTAGTGTTCATGGACTATATAAGACAGCATCGAAGCTATCCGATCTCCGGTGTGAAGTGCAAACGTGATGTAAAGCTTTCAAAATAGCCCTGAAGATGGCAGAACCTGCTAAGAAAATGTACTGGGCATATAGAGAACTATTTGTTTTAACATGAAATTCTATTACTATTGTACATTGTGTACACACTTATGTTTCCAATTCCGGTCACGAGGTGGCAAACTCTTCTAAAGTGCTACAGCTCCGCGCTTCCTATTATTTTAGATACATAGGTATTTTCTATATAAGTACCTAGTATTTCCAGTACTTGCCCTGCCTATACAACAGCCATAAAACATACATTAAGACACAGAATAAATAATAGTACTACGCACAGGCGCAAGGGAACGTCAAGATGCGCCAATGCCAACAATTGCTACGTAGCAATGCAACCCGAATCGCCTATTGGGGACGATGTTTAACCACTACGACTATGAACTAATTTCCTAGAAATATTTTTTTGTCTTAGTTTACTACGCTACTTTAATTTTATTATTTTATTTTTTCAGAATCCAGAGGTAGGAAATGAACATACAATCGACTCCGCATCGATGCATGACCTCGCCCGGAACGCGGCAAGAATTAACAATGGAAGAAAATACTACAGACGTGTTTATTAACAATAAAGTTATTTTTGTTTTTATGAAATAGCGATTGAATAAAAATATTAGGTATATGAGTTTTATTTAGAGATGAAATAAGTCAGGAAATACAGCACACCCACTCGTTTTCACAACAACAAATGTAGCCTGGTAAGGCTAATTCCTATTATTTATTTATAAACCTTGGTATCCAAGATGTGTTCTACAGAGCACATCTTAGATCCCTTGGGCACGGAACCGAAACACGCAGAGCAGCTGCCGCCGCTGCAGCAGCGGCTCTCCAGCAGGAGCCTGAGAAGTGTGATAAGCTCCAACTTACCTTGCTGGAATTAAAACAATCCAAGGAGTTTAGTGCTCAATTGCTCAGTGAAAGAGAAGACAGTGAGAAGGAGCTATTATTGATAATTGATAAAAACGATAAGTTAAAAAAGGAACTGTGTACACTAGAGAGTGATTTTAATAATGTAAACTCGGAGCGGGCCCGGCTTCAGGAGACGGTTGACAGGTTTATGGAGTGTAATGCTGCATATGAACAGGCCCTGAAAGACATCGACTCATTGGAGAGAGCACTGCACGACGCCCACGAACACATCTACGAGCTACGGGAGGCCCAAAACCAAGCAGCTGCGGCACACACTCAGACCTTGTTCGAGGAACTGGTCCGGCCTGCATCTCAGTTGGTTACCGCAGCAATTGAAAACCCTTCAGTAACTACAGACTTAACCAATGATGCCACTACACCAAGGTTAGTAAATTGCAGCGGAAACAAACTAAAGAAGTATATAAAATTAAATAAACTGATCAAAAAAAATCAAAAGATGTCAAAAATTAATAAATTGTTTTTAAAAAAATTGAGATTTTGTAAAGTTAATATAAGTTTAGTAGATAAGTTAGATTTGTATACAGCTCAGTTAGAACACAGTAGATTACAGTATGAAACTGACACACAGGCATTAAAGTTAAAAATTCAAAGCCTAGAGGATTCAATAAAATCTTTAGATGTGATAAATGAGAGTTCAAAAAAAGTTATTAGTGAATATTCTTTAGCCATGGATGATTTAATATCCCAGATTAAGCATAATTCAGAGCGGTTTGAGTCGTTGACAAATGCCCAGGCATGTGCATGTAAGCAAGTGACTGGAGATTTGTCGACCAGTGCGCTTGACCCAAGCCTGTGTGACAGTTTACCGCAGGGGCAAATGAATGATAATGGCCCCTTCCACACTTCACAACAAAGCACACCTAAACCTAATGTTGTTATGTACTGTGATGAGATTGGGAGCAATATGAGCTCATTTTTAAATTTTTACTTAAAGGGACTTAGTACAATCAATAACTGTCTGCCTCATAGCAGCTTTGAAAATATCATTAAACACATTTTAAACGACAGTAATATCAATAGTAAGACAACACTGCTTATCTTTATGGGGAATAGGGGTAATGTAAACAAAAATAATTTAGTAAAATATTATGAACAATTAAACTCATTGGCAGTGCATGAAATTATTTTCTTTACATTCCCCTATTGTAACCAGATGTCAGAGGCAGAAAAAAAGAAAATAACACTAGACATAAGTTGAATGTAGCTTTATATAATCTTTGTACATATAGTAGTAAGGTTAGCATAATTGACACTAACAAATTTGTTAGTAAATACCATATGCCTATGGTGTTTTTGACTAAAGGTAAATGTTACCTTTCAAATTATTATAAAAGACAAATAGCTTTATCGCTATCCTATTTATTTGACATTTCTGCCAAGAATTTGGCAGACAACACTGCTCCTATTGAGCAGCAAAGTATGAACTTGGAATTGGTTCCAGTCATAACCAATGATTTAAACTAGCTTCTAAGACAAAAGATTCTGTCTCTGGCAATTTAATTTTAAGTAACTATAAGAATCTATACTGTGAGCAAGGAAAGTATATCCACCTGGTGCATCAAAATATTCAATGTATTAGAGGAAAAGATTTACAAATTGAACTATTCATGAACGAATTTTATGTAGACATTTTATGCATTACTGAACACTGGTTAAAAAACAATGAATTAATGCCTCAATTTAATAATCACCAGGTGGCAAGTTCGTTCACCAGACATAGTTCCATACATGGTGGGTCGTTAATTATAATAAATAGCCAGTTAAAATTTAAGCAACGTAAGGATATTGTTTCCATGTCTGTTGAACGGACTATAGAACTAAGTGCTGTAGAATTGGAGCAATTTATTGTTGTCTGTGTGTATAGGCCGCCATTAAGTAATTTTGAAACTTTTGAAAAAATTATGGAATCTGTGCTACTTAAAATATCATCTTCTAGTAAAAAAATACTTATATGCGGCGACTTTAATGTAAATATCTTGGAAAATTCAACAATAAGTATCAGATTGTTGAATCTTTTCAAATCATGTAATCTCAATCATATTTTTATGGAGCCTACTAGAGTGACTGCCACTAGTGCCACCTGTATAGATAATGTTTTCACTGATATTTTTCCTACTACTAAAGATGTAATTAGCAACTTAGAATCAGACCATTTAGGCCAATTGATAGTATTTGAGACATTAAGGAAAAATACTTTGAGAAAACAAATAACTTTTGTACCAGTAACCTCCGACCGCGTGGAACGAATGAAGCAAAGTTTAGTTCAGGCGCTACCCTCCCTGTCTTCCGATATGAGTCCTAATAGTATGTATAATTCATTCTTTCACACTTTTCTGCAACATTATAATGCAATATTTACTTCAAAATCGGTCGTAGTTAGTGGTGCATCAGTTTTTAGTGAGTGGGCTACTGCAGAGTTACATCAACGAAGACGTGCATTGTATGCCTTGTATGAAGAACGGCGGTTTAATACGAGTGATGAATTTAAAGAACATGTTAAGCAATATTCGAAGAAGTTCAAGATAGATTGTCATATCGCTAAGCGAAATTATCTTAGTAATAAAATAAAAAATAGCTCTGACATTATTAAAGCAACGTGGAAAGTAATTAATGTGGAAACTGGTCGCTCGAAACACGCAGTAAAAGACATTAAACTGAATATTGATAACAAAATTATAGATTCCAATTTTGAAGTAGCAACAGAGTTCGAAAAATTTTTCACCGAGATACCAGCATTCACAACTAAGGATTTAAATTCATCACCCTTATCTGCCGTCACATTATTAGAGGAAAACGTTCCTGAGTGTTGTAGAGTCCTTTATTTTGAACATGTTTGTACCTCAGATATAGTAAAGGCATTTAAATCAATTAATGTCAAAAAAACTAGTGACCTCTGGGGGTCTCCGTCCATGCCGTAAAATCCTTAGTTGAGATTGTAGCGCCTGACTTAGCAGTTATATTCAACAACAGTGTTGACTGCGGCGAGTTTCCTGATCTAATGAAACATAGCAAAATAACTCCTTTATTTAAATCCGGCAGCCACTCTGACCCCACTAACTTTAGACCAATATCTGTGCTGCCAACTTTCAGTAAAATATTTGAAAAATTAGTTCTTTCTCAATTAGTACGACATTTTAACGTTAATAATTTAATGCATAATAAGCAATTTGGCTTCACACGGGGTCGCTCGACAACCGATGCTGGTGTTGAGCTAATTAAGCATATTTTCGATGCCTGGGAGGAGTCACAAGATGCTTTAGGTATCTTTTGTGATTTATCTAAGGCCTTCGACTGTGTTTGTCATGAAACATTGATCAGGAAACTACATTATTATGGAGTCAGAGGATCAGCACTAGATTTACTCAAGTCCTACTTAAATGGTAGAATACAAAGGGTAGATGTCAATGGACAGAGATCAACTGGGTCATTGGTCTCTATGGGTGTACCACAGGGATCAATATTGGGGCCTTTTCTGTTCCTTATCTACATAAATGACTTGCCATTCCTTGTAAAGACCCACCATGATATAGTATTGTTTGCAGACGACACCTCACTTATTTTCAAACTCAAACGACAGCAACAAGCTCACAGTGATGTAAACAATGCTATCTCTAAAGTAGTGAACTGGTTCAATGCTAATAATTTATTATTAAATGAAAAAAAGACTAAATGTATTAAGTTTGTCACTAATAGTAACGTAAGGAATGAGCAAACAAGTGTCGTTGTGAAGGATGAGGAATTAGAACTGGTAGATAGTACAGTTTTTCTTGGTATAACTTTAGATTCTAAACTTCAGTGGGGTCCCCATATTGTTAACCTCTCGAATAGACTTAGTTCTGCAGCTTTTGCAGTGAGCAAGATCCGTCAGTTAACAGACGTGAAAACAGCTCGATTAGTTTATTTTAGTTACTTTCACAGCATTATGTCATATGGTATTTTACTTTGGGGCAGTGCTTCAGAGATAAATACCATATTTATTCTGCAGAAGAGGGCTATTCGAGCAATATATAAAATGAACCATAGAGACTCACTTAGAGATAAATTTAAGGACATTAATATAATGACAGTGCATTGTCAATATATTTATGAAAATATTATGTATGTACATAAAAACATTTGTAATTTTAAGAAAAACTGTGATGTACATAATATAAATACTAGAAATAAACATAAACTCGCGGTGCCCTTCACACGGCTCTGTAAAATTAAAAAATCATTCATGGGTAATTGTGTTCGATTCTATAATAAACTTCCGAATCATATTACTGACTTGTCAATTAATAAATTTAAGAATCATGTAAAGCGTGTACTCATTTCCAAAGCTTATTATACAACACAAGACTACATGAATGATAAAACAACGTGGGATTAATTGTTATTCGAAATGGTTTCTTATTTTTACGTTTATTATTATTATTATTGTTGATGAAATTAATATTGTATTTTTTTTGGACATTGGATTTTTCCTAGAAATATTCTAGACATGTATTTTTATATATACATATACCTAATTATATATTTTTTGTTTAACGATTATTTTTATATGAAATTGTATGTTATAGACTCAATATTATTATGAACAATAATTTACAACAATAAATTGCTCTGATAATTAGGTTAGATTAAGATCATAATATATATGTAATGAACTATTCATAAGAGCTTGTAACTAGGCCTACATGAATAAAGATATTTTGAATTGAATTGAATTGAATTGAACCAAATGTAACTAAACCTCCGCTCACCTTACTTATTTACTTACTTGACTAACCAACGGTATGGCTAACCCCCCCTTAAATACACCCCGTAAATTTGGCCTTGTGATCGTCTAGCGTGAATAAGTAGAACCCTTCGACGTGAACCGCGATAACCTAGATCCTTTAATGAGTATCAGCTGTATTTTTGACTAATTTTTAAAATTTTATTTATTTATATTTTAAAGAAGAATAAAGGTTATTGTAGCATAATAATATAGTGTTATAGAAGAGTATTTTATCAGATTTAGGCCTAGAAAGTTATATGTGAGAAAATTAATGACGTAATGAAGAAATTTTAAAATAAAAGTTAGTGAGTGAAACATACATGAAATAAATATTAAAAATTATTTTGGAAAACAACCGCTACGCTCTATTAGTGATCCTGGCTTGGGTACGAACTTGCGTTGCGGAATAGGATCCTTAATCTCAATCAAACTGCTTTATTGAGAGTCCTATGCCAAGCCAGAAGGGCTATCTATCTACTAACTAACCCCCCCCTTTTATTTTGTTTCTTTTCCCCTAGCTAAACCCCCCTTTTCCCCAATACTGCTAATAGACCATAACTTCTCGATCCTTCTAATGTATCATCAAGGCTCCGAGTAGTTGCTACCACTGAGAACGAAGTAAATAAGTCTAGTAACTCCTTGAAGCTTTTGACTTGTCATCAGTGGACGGCGCTCGCATGCCACTGGGCCCTATAACAAACCTATGCTTTTTATTCCAAAGAATAGTTTGTTTCCCTAACCAACTTGATAGAATTTACCTTGAAAAACTAGTTAGCAACACTCACTGGCTCGATGCTACATGAAGAATCAGAAATTGCTACCACAATTATTAATTTCACTCAAATAAATTAAGTAATAAGAGTTTTTATAAATTACCAGTTTTACCACATATTTTAAGATAGTAAACACCACATTTAAAGTCCATTTAAACCATATAAGTAGTAGTAGTTAAATTATTTCTCCACAATACACGTTGACCAATTATAATTTAAGACCAATCATAACAGAACTCTACTTTCATAGAAATAGTGTGTGACTCTACCCTAATCCTATTGTTTTCCCTACTCTAACATATCTGAAACACAGACCCTCACTTACCATAGATCTTGTGTTCAAAATATGCACAAGTGTATCCCTACCATAAGCTGTACAGTTCAGCCAGCGAAGCTGAGATAGGCAACCTATAGGCTTGTGTTCTTATCCCCCCCTCTGCTCTTGCCCGCGGGCTAGGGTAGCAGAGAGTAGATCGCCCTATCCGTGTATATATCCAGTATTCTAGGACACACCAGTACCAGCCACATGAGAGACCCAGCTGCGATCAACTTTACTTAGATGTGGATCGATCACAACCGAAATCCCCAGCGACCAACGCCAGCATGGACTAGAGCACCGAGTAAATAAATATATATATATATATAGGACCCCAGCCTCAAATACTGTCGACTTCTGTGAGCAAGGATTACTCCTAATGCCTTTCGTCAATCGTGAAAGTCCTCACTTCCATCTAACAGTTGGACTCTTTGAGACCGGTGAGAAAATACGTCTTTTGTAAGTAAATAAAGACGCCCAAGCCTCCACTTGGAACAAAAAGACTCCTAAACGCCTTATGTTTAACAGCCGCAAGGTATAAAGCGCTTAGCCGGACAACAGTCTGTCACAAACAATGATCTGGCTTATAACTTTCACAAAATAACCCCATGGAAAATTACTAAATTCAATTTCACCGACCAACTAAACAAACGAATGAAGTTCCCTTTACGTGCTATAATCTACGCTTAGTTTTGCAAGAATTACTCCCTACAAAACCAAACACAGACTTATCTCCAAGCACCAGCCATACATCGACCCAGTCTTTGTATTGCTTGAAGGCACTCATGAAACAAAGCACAGAAAACTTCACTATACACAACAATTTAAATATAACACTACACTATAAATAGAACACTAAATTAACCCCACAACTGACAGTAAAGCAATTCCACCACAGGTCTAAGTTCAACTGTACGACGATATTGTCCCCGCACAATCAAACAGAGACACAATTTCAAAGTTTACAATCACTTAGAATAATTTCCAAGTAAAAACAAACAGAGAAATAATAGCAGAACAACTTCACTCACCAGTATAACACACGAAAGCCAGAGACACTGTTAGTCTTGTAGATATTTTAAGAATGACGCGCGTCGGCTCGCTCCGACCCTTTTATAGATTCAAAGAGTGACAGGCGACAAAAAGGGCGACTGGCGACAAAAGGGGCGACTGGCGACAAATATGGCGACAAAAGGGGCGACTGGCGACAAAAGGGGCGACTGGCGACAAAAGGGGCGACTGGCGACAAATATGGCGACAAAAGGGGCGACTGGCGACAAATATGGCGACAAAAGGGGCGACTGGCGACAACTATGGCGACAAAAGGGGCGACTGGCGACAAATATGGCGACAAAAGGGGCGACTGGCGACAAATATGGCGACAAAAGGGGCGACTGGCGACAAATAACAATGGATAGCCGCTAAATTACACTCATAAGTAAAAGGTCATAACTGTTTTGTTTACTAAGTCGTGCGCCTTAGGCATTAATGTCCATGTTCTCTCAGCAAATAATTGTTTACCTATCAGTAGTAACATCTGCATGATTGCACGTGTTTTAGAGAGAGACAGAGCTATTGATATTGATGCCTATCTAGTTCAATAGTGGAGCGTTCCGTAAATCGATAAATATTTTTACGTAAATATTATTTTGTGAAAGATTGTTTAAATCAATTTAATAAGTAACTTCGCAATAAAAGATCACATTTGTTCCTAATTGTTACATTGAATGATATATTCAGGAAGTATAATAATCAATATTAATGACTATTACCTATCTGACTTGTAATTGGAACCAAGACGCAATATCGGAACGCCATTCGTCTGACAGAGCAGATTGTTAATGTCAACAATCCATCCATGTGAATATAGTTTGTAAATAAGCTTTTTCCAATAAGTTGTGCATCGAATAATAGTGAATTTTATGAGTGGTGACGTAACTAAACATGTGATAAACCATCACAGATATTATTTGTTAAAATATTCAATGAAATCCCGAAGGAAATATGCACCAAAAAGTTAGCCAAGGAAAAATTGATTCGCCGTAAGTTTTATATGTAATAACGAGTCAATTTCTTCGTCATAGACGCTTGTTCTGTTACAACTTCCCCTACGTGTCACATACGCCGTGTTTTTTTTTGTTTTGCGTTGAATTCGACGCGTAATTAGGTTCATTATAAGGAAACATCCTGTCCTGTATAATTACTTTTAGTTAAATTCGCAAAAATTAAATTTTCATCGTTTTCATACATAATAAATGAATTAATTAGTGTGAGAGGCCCTTAGGAATAACGTTCAAGTTAGTTTGAAGTGATTGACGGCACATGTCATAACCTAACCACAAAATTAAAATTTTGAAAAAACCCCGACCGCGACATAGTGGACCGATTTTCATGAAACATGGCTAAGAACACTCCCGACTAACTGAGCTTTCAGACAAAAAAAAACTAAATCAAAATCGGTTCATCCATTCGGGAGCTACGATGCCACAGACAGACACACACACAGACAGACAGACAGACAGACAGACACGTCAAACTTATAACACCCCTTCGTTTTTGCGTCGGGGGTTAAAAACAAATAACACTAGGAAGTGGTAAAGGCTGTGTCACACGCGTGTTGAGTAATTATTTCTATTTTTTTAATTACTCGTTCTCTTATCGAACCGCTTTACTTTTTTTCACTCACCTAAAATGTTAATGGGAATAGGACATACACTAATAACTTATTAAAATCACTTTTGGATATTTTTTACATTTATTAACAACATAACTCATAACTAACACACACGCACGCACGCACGCACGCACGCACGCACGCACGCACGCACGCACGCACGCACGCACGCACGCACGCACGCACGCACGCACGCACGCACACACACATTTACACATAATAGCGACTTAAATCTATATTTATACGTAAGTCAATCTGCTTTCGATAGCTCATCTACTCTATACAGTACAATATCATGAAAGTAAGTGACTTTGATAAAATCTCCTTTTCAGCCAATTTACCTTTTGTTTTCTGATTATTTCGTATAGTTGTTTACCAGAACCTTTACTATGAGTTTACGATATAACGTGTGCATGGCCTATTACTGGGGACGCTATTGCTATGTCTTGTATGGGAACCCTGCATTTTATGATTAAGCACTGAGACTTGGCACAGTTGTTCATTGGGTGGCCCTGAGTAGATAAAGATCGGGAGGCATCGAGAGCCCCCCTTAATTTAGGAGGGAGGAGGGGGGGAAGGCTGGCGCCTCCGCGCTTCCATTGAAACCATATTTCTCAAAAACTATACAAAATAGGGCATGTGACATATCATTTTTGGATAAATGAAGGACAAGGAATTCATTTTTGGAACAAAAAAAATGTATTTTAGAACAAAAATACAAAATGAAATGGGAAAAATCTGAAAATGAGATTTTTTTTTATACATATTATTGCACATTTTATGAAAACTGTAATGGTTTTTTCTAAATAAAAAATATTATTTAATAGCTATATTTATCTAGTTTTAGAAAATGTATAATTTGTTATAGAAATATATTATACGACGAGTGATAAAAAATAATTTACATCGCCCGATAGGGTGATACGAATGCTCACTTCAATAAGTTTTGTCAATGATTTCGGGTATAATCACTATTTTTAACACACGAAAGCCGTAATCATTGTATTTTATGGCTATTTTAGTGATTAATGTACTTAAAATAAAAAAAAATACAAAAAAAAAAATTAAATGTGGTAACTTTTTTATAACATTATCCTATTTTGTTCTTTCTATACAATATATACCTAAAAGCAATAAATATGAATGAAAAGCCACATTTATGTAGTTTATAAAAATATATAGTTTGTTATATAAATACATTACGAAACGCGAGATAAAAAATAATAAAAGTGACGTGGCACGGCGATCGTGATGTACGGTACGGGTCAGCTTGTATGATTCGATGAGGTGAGGTAAAGGTACTCAAAGCTCTCAAAAAGTGTAGTTATTTAGAGTACTTTTATATATACAACATACTCCTATATAGTCTGAATTTAACTATTTATATTACATGAAATGAGCGATTGATATGATAGATCAGATATATACATCTGATCCTAATACATCTTGTGAAATAGTAGTTATCTATATGATTTGCATAATTTATGGATAATTCTTACTTGACATATTTATTATTCCAGGGGGCCGATTTTTGAGTCTCACGGCGTTCGAATTCAGAAAATTGTCACTGAAAATAATAGGCAATTCACCGTTTTCAACCGGTATTTTAGTGACAGTGAGACTCAAAAATCGGCCCCCCAGATCTGCGTCCTGTACTTTGGTTAACGAGTGCCGAAAATAGTTATTAACCAAAAAAGACCGCCAAATTAACAGCATTTCACCGGTATATCAAGGTATCCATTTATGGGGTCAACTAAGTAAACCCAATTCAAAATTTGCCATTATTTGCTACTTGTGGCTGGACGAAAGTCTGTAACGATTGGGATTTGGGAGCCTACTTGCCCGCAACGTTGCCTGTTGCTGCAGAAACATGCCTCGAAATTGTCGGATGCAGCTGTAAAAAACAGTGCCGCGTAAGGTGCAATCGTAAAAAAAGACTTTTAAATTAAATGTGCGGAACTGATGTGCTTATGCAGTGGATGTTGTGATATATACATAATTAAATTCAGACTATTCATGTTGTTTTATTGAATAACTCAAAATAGCTACACTTTTTGAGAGCCTTGAGTACTAGTCCCGATACACATGTTTTCGTCTAGTCAGACCATTTTTTGAGGTTCTCCTTTGTACAAAAGCAATGTCTTAGTTCAAAAATCATTAATGTTTAATGCTAATACGAATCTAGTTTATTTTTTATGGCACTATTGCGCAATAACTAACTATCATTGATACTGAAAGGAAGAATATGACGATTTTTATTTTATCTTTTATGGATGGGTAAAACCGATTTAAGGGGGCCCAAAGGAAGTAACTAAATTCTGCTAGTAAACTAAAAAATCTTCAAGCCTATACATGCAGAACTGCTTTAGGAGTGGAGAAAGTGATTAAGACATTTTTTTTGCAATATAAGTCACATGCAATTTTATTTTACAATCAAAATAATCTATATTATAGGACTTTTACAATTTTCTGTACTGGGTCGTGATATACCTACATGTGTAAACGTTATTAGAATAAGTATATTTCTGTATTACTAGACGAACTCCACTGCATAGCGGGTAGTACCTTTACCTCACCTCATCGAATAATGCAAGCTGACCCGTACATAAAAATTTTCATTTTCATTATTTTTTATCTCGCGTTTCGTAATATATTTATATAACAAAATATATATTTTTATAAACTGCATAAATGTGGCTTTTTATTGATATTTATTGCTTTTAGATATATATTGTGTAGAAAGAACAAAATAGGATAATGTTTAAAAAATTATCACATTTTTAATATTTTTTAAAATTTTTGTATTTTTTTTTATTTTAAGTACATTAATCACTAAAATAGCCATAAACTACAATGATTACGGCTTTCGTGTGTTAAAAATAGTGATTATACCTGAAATCATTGACAAAACTTATTGAAATGAGCATTCAAATCACCCTATCGGGCGATGTAAATTATTTTTTATCACTCGTCCTATAATATATTTCCATAACAAATTATACATTTTCTAAAACTAGATAAATATAGCTATTAAATAATATTTTTTATTTAGAAAAAACCATTACAGTTTTCATAAAATGTGCAATAATATGTATAAAAAAAAATCTCATTTTCAGATTTTCCCATTTTATTTTGTATTTTTGTTCTAAAATACATTTTTTTTGTTCCAAAAATGAATTCTTCATCCTTCATTTATCCGAAAATGATATATCGCATGCCCTATTTTGTATAGTTTTAGAGAAATATGGTTTCAAAGGAAGCGCGGCGGCGCCAGCCTTCCCCCCCTCTTCCCTCCTAAATTAAGGGGGGCTCTCAATGCCTCCCGATCTTTATCTACTCAGGGCCACCCAAGGAACAACCTGTGCCAAGTCTCAGTGCTTAATCATAAAATGCAGGGTGTTGTGCAATAGCGTCCCCAGTATATAGTCTATTTCTGTTGGTACTTAAATAAATGTAAACTTAATCTACCCACAAATGGCTTCTTAACCCTTAAATGCATGAATTTTTCTTTTAACGAGATATTAATATATGTTATAGACAATGGTTTTCTGACTCTTGGAATAATAATAAAAAATAATATTTAATACCGATTTTAATACTAAATCAGTGTTAGAAGTTAAATAGGCTAATACTTATTAAATTTTGTAAGTACCCGAAAATTTACAAATTATTTGTTTACTTTTATTTAAATAGGTACCTTAAGTATAAAGTTTCTATAAAATTAACCAATATCAGATAAGGTATCAATAATATTTACCGCTATTATTGTTATCAAGTTATCATTATCAAAAAGGAATTGTCGTTAAAATAATATCCTAAATTACAGCCTGGCAAAAAAGAGTAAAAAGTAATAGGGGGCGCCACCGTCTATGTCAACCGTTTTGTATCTGGCAACTATTTTGACACTTTACTATGAAAAAAAATGAAAAATGAAAATGAAATATTTATTTTTCAAGGAGGCATATTACAATGCGCATATGAACGTCAAATAAAGCTACGCCGGCTCTAACCCTACGCCTCAGCCTCGAGAAGATTTCAATTTCAGTCCCCCCTCAGTTGGGAGGGGGGTATCCACTATGGGACCGGCAAGAAACTCGGCGGGCCACTTCTTTTCAAAACATTACATCTTATAATTAACATGCATTAAATAACAAGACTCAATTTAACATGCAAAAGTATTCATCAAAAAAAAAATGTTAACAGACTAGTTAGGTACCTACTCTATGAAAATTAATTTCAATAAATTATATTATGGCTTAATAATACGTCGTTCTTCTTAAGAGAAAACATATCAAATTGTCACAGAAGAAAAAGATAATATGAATCTCAATGTCATTAAATATGTACTTTACACAACATAAAATATTTGATGTGCTTTCTTGTCTGAACTGTGTGTTCTACACATAATACAATTATTTTAATAGCTATTCGTTTATTGTAGTTTCTGGTTCGGGCCATGTTTGTCTGTCAAATAGTCCTCGACTCTGTAATAAGCCTTTAACATCAACGAATTTTTTAAGTAGTTCTTAAGAGCTGGGAGGGGTAATCTCAAAGCAGTGTCAGGTAACTTATTATAAAAATGAATGCATTGCCCAACAAATGATTTCTGTACTTTGCGGACACGAAACTTCTTTATGGCAAGCTTATTTTTGTTTCTAGTGTTATAATTATGTACATCAGAATTCTTAGTGAAACAGTCTAAATGAGAACAATTAAATTTGTTTTTTTATCATGCAGAAACGTCTGCGAGCGATATTACATATTTTTAAATTAAAGGAAAAATAGAAAAATTCACACCTCCGGCAGGACTCGAACCTGCGACCTTTGGCCTTGCCGGGGCCAAAGGTCGCAGGTTCGAGTCCTGCCGGAGGTGTGAATTTTTGAACAATTAAGTTAAGTGTTGCTATGATAAAAAAATAGTACCATTTCTACTCGTTTTCTGCCAAGCAGGCAAGCAACCTACGACACGACATATTATAAAAAAACGACATTATAGGTCAATGACTAAAATTGTATATTAGTTATGAAAACTCATAGTAAGGGCCCGGGACATTATTAACTCACTCGTGAATCAACAATCGAACCGCCTCCAGAGAAAACAAAACTTTGCTGCCTAATAATTACGAAAACAAAATAAAACGGGGATTGACAAACAAGTCGTAACTTAGAGAAAATGGTGGATATTCGGATAAAATAGTAGATTGTAATAAAAGTAGGTTTCGGAAATTCAAATCTGCGGGCCTAGCACACTAAAGTCTAGTGTTAAATACGGGGGCTGCTACTTATGTTTCCGGAATGGACCACTTACAGGATATTCAATATGTTTATAAAACAAATAAAAACAGGAAGAAAATAGTCGAGAGCGTTTGTATGGAGAATTGACCCCTCCTGTATCGTTTTAAGGTTTTGGATCTGGTTTTGGTATGACTTGGTGATTGGAACGCATCTCACGTGCGAGTTTCGCTGCACCGATCAGCGTGAGCGATCTTCAATGTATCAACATATATAGAGAGAAGAAATAAATAAGATCGAAAACTGTAACTATGTGTAAATGGGCCATTATTTTCAAAGTTGTCCACCCCATTTTTTTTTGTAACATACTCGTAGGTATTTTTTACGCGATTACGCGACTGTTAAGAGAGAAAATAAAACCGGCCAAGAGGGTGTCGGGCCACGTTCAGTGTAGGGTTCCGTAGTTTTCCGTATTTTTCTCAAAAACTACTGAACCTATCAAGTTCAAAACAATTTTCCTTGAAAGTTTTTATAAAGTTCTACTTTTGTGATTTTTTTCATAATTTTTAAACATATGGTTCAAAAGTTAGAGGGGGGGGGACGCACTTTTTTTTCCTTTAGGAGCGATTATTTCCGAAAATATTAGTATTATCAAAAAAACGATCTTAGTAAACCCTTATTCATTTTTAAATACCTATCCAACAATATATCACACGTTGGGGTTGGAATGAAAAAAAAATCAGCCCCCACTTTACATGTAGGGGGGGTACCCTAATAAAACATTTTTTTCTATTTTTTATTTTCGCACTTTTTTGGCGTGATTGATATACATATTGGTACCAAATTTCAGCTTTCCAGTGTTAACGGTTACTGAGATTATCCGCGGACGGACGGACGGACGGACAGACAGACATGGCGAAACTATAAGGGTTCCTAGTTGACTACGGAACCCTAAAAATGGGGTGGACAACCTTGAAAAATCTGAATCGGACTCTTAACCATTGTCCAAAATAGCGGTGGGTTTGTTTTAATTGCATATAATAATAAAATAGGTCACTTTTCATTTCATTTCTTCGCCTCTCTTTTCACTAAGTATTCTGTCAGTTTTTCATCAGCACAAATACATAACCACGAGAAATTACATGCCTTCATACATAAGCCTCACTTTTGATACATACTATAACATAGGAAAGAAAATAATTGTAAAATTTATTGTATGAAATGTAAACACTTTTCACTTTTCTTTTTCCAAACAGATTAAAAAAATACAATTTGTTCAAGTTTAACTGTTCGCACTGAAATTCTTAACTTTGTAAAAATTGGCCAAGAAGTATCTTCAGTACTCTGCAGCAGCAGTAGTGGCGTGACGGATCGAGGTGGAAAAAACAGTGTTCCGTCTGCGGCCGTGGAGCAGATCCTGGAAAAAAAGTATATCAGTATTTTTATTTCTAGACGAGTATTTTTAAAAGTGCTGTGAAATTTATATAAAAAAATATTATCAAAAAAAAAGAAACATAATCATTTGAAAAAAAAGTTATGTAAAAAGATAATACAGCCTGGCAAAAAAGACTAGAAAGAGTGTTTCTGTATGAGAAGAGTGTTGCTATTATAAAAAAATATCCAGAATAAAGTAAAAAAAATTGTGATTCTGGAATAAAATGAAAAATTAGGAGATTCCAGAATGAATGAAAACAGAAATGAGTACTCTGGTTTTATGTGGGTAATTGGTTTATTTCAAACAACAAGATCCAGTCGACATTCAGTTCTTTTACAAGGCACTGCTTTGATCCTTTGATTTTAATTACGCGTTGTTAATTATCTGCTGCCAAAGAAACCGGATAATGTCGGAATCAGATATTAATAGGCTTATGTTTAGCGTGAATTATTTGTTTTATATTGCTTTGTCTTTGTTAAAACAATTAACCCTATGTTTCTACGAAAAATCAAATCGGACGTCTTTTTGAACTTGGCTGTACACACTACCGTTGCAGTGTAAAATATATAACCTAAATGGACCCATCTACACCGCTAAGTGTAACGGCCCACGACATTGGACTAAGCGCGACAGCGGTGAGCGGCGGCCATACATTGAAGCGAGACACAGCGATGGGACTTTTCATTCGCACGTATGCTGCTTCGTAAGCTTCTGTAGTCGGGTTAGTCTCATCCAGAGGTCCAAACAAAACAAAAACGTCAAAGGCTTTTGAAGTGCATTGCCGGAATTAAAGATGGAAGTTTGCTCTTTCTCTTCGTCATATCTTACTCGGAAACGGGAAAACTTAATGGGTTCTGTTTAATTCAAATATTTACTTAAACTACGCGAGTTTCTGTTTGCAAGTAAAGAAGTTTTGTTTGAAAACTGTTACATTCAAGCCCGCAGAAGATTAGATCCACTAGATGTTTCTTAATGGGCGTGGTCGGATATTAAATGGCTCTGATGTAATATGCATTTTTTGGGTGAAGAAGTGTTACTTACAACATTGACAGATCTGGAGGACAGGTCTATGTATCTGTACATACAATAATTATTTCCGAATATTCCTCTTAAGACAGACAAACCTAAGGTCGGCAACCAAATTTTTCTCATTTTAAATCAACATAAGAACATTCAAGTAACACTCTGATTGCATAGCTATTACCTTAAACTAACTCAGCTTTCAGACAAAAGAAAACGTCATCTAAATCGGTTCATCCGTTCGGCAGCTACGATGCCACAGACAGACACACACACAGACAGACAGACAGACAAACACACAGACAGACACGTCAAACTTATAACACCCCTTCGTTTTTGCGTCGGGGGTAAAAAATACCAAGCTTCGAACTCTTAAAACTCCTAGCTTTACAAACTTCATGCTCCATCCGAAAGTAGGTGAGGAATCTACGTCCCGCGTCCGCGAGGCCCCAACCATAACGGCTCAGCCACGACATTGGTCTAAGCGCGACAGCGGTGAGCGGCGGCCATACATTGGAGTGAGACACAGCGATGGGACTTTTCATTCGCACGTATGGCTGCCGCTCACCGCTGTCGCGCTTAGACCAATGTCGTGGCTGGGCCGTAATGTCTTAACGACCCACCTTGAACGCTCGGGAGAACTTTCGAGACATGAGGCTGTACAGGATGGGGTTAACGGCCGTATATATGTACACATTCACGAGGCACAAGTAGCGCAGGGTGCGGACCATCTGTGGAAAAACAAGGATAAATGCCTAAATTTGTTTTTTTATCGTGCAGAAACGTCTGCGAGCGATATTACATATTTTTAAATTAAAGGAAAAATGAAAAAAATTCACACCTCCGGCAGGGCAGGACTCGAACCTGCGACCTCTGGCTTTGCCGGAGCCAGCCACGTTCCCACGCGGCAGCGCAGTTGGGAGCGTAGCCGAATGCACAAACGCTCACGATAATAATATCTCTTTCGTAGCTATCTATCTCTATCGCTCTTGCGTATTGGCATGACAGAGCCAGACTGCGTTTTAGCGGCGTTTGGCGTCGCAGAAATGCCATTCGGCTTCGGGGCCTGGAGGCCGATTCGCGAGCGGAACGAGCTGCCACATTACATTACGATAGTCAACCAATTGGAACCCTAGGCCACTCTACAACCATGCCAAAATGACAAGCAATAAGAGATTTCTTACAATCTGATTTATAACGTCACAATAACATAGTTCTACAATGGCCTAGGGTGGAAAAGAGGAACTTTGGAACGAGTGGCGATAAATTAAAACACGACCGACGGAAGTGTTCTAAATCGACACGAGTTAGGTAAATATCCTCAGCGCACTTGTATCATTCGACTTTTTCAGTACAGATGGCCCTCTGAAGTTTAGACCAGGCCACGTAGCCGAATGACATTTCTGCGATGCGAAATGCCATCGAAACGCCACAGAAAGGTAGTCTGGCTCTGTCGCGCAAATACACATGAGCGATAGAGATAGATAGCTACGAAAGAGATATTATCGTGAGCGTTTCTGCGACGCCAGTCTATCTTTATCACTCTTGTGTATTGGCGCGACCGAGCCAGACTACATTTCTGCGGCGTTTCGGTGGCGTTTCCCATCTCAGAAATGCCATTCGGCGGATATCCGGAACAAATATCAGGCCCCGTATCTGAATCGCATTTCTGCGACGCGAAACGCCGCAAAAATGGCTAGGTCGCGCCAATACGCAAGAGCGATAGAGATAGATTGAAATTCTGCGGCCTTAGGCGTTGCAGAAATGCCATTCGGCTACGATGCCTGACGAGAAATGCACTTTCGAACTAGTGCGGGAAAAACACCATATGTACCTAAAAATATTCTTGTTCTAAAAATTTTCACGCTTAACTATAGTGCGCTTGTTTTTGTTTTCCCTGTTTGCCCAGGAAAGCCGATTCCCCGGGCGCCCGTTATTTACCAATAACAAATGGGAACGTTCCTATATTGTTGGGAAACTAAACAGAAACCAATTACGTACTGTTTTAGAGGAAAATCAGTAAGATTAACAAGCTACGGTAATACGACTACGAATTGCCTGAAGGTTTAGTTACTGCTTACAGAATAAGCGAATACCTAATTATTATTTATTTACAAAATCTATTTGAGCCTTCACGCAAAAGAATTTATATAGATTTTTTACATTATATAACAATGAAGCGCTAGTGCCCTAGTAGAAAGAGCGTGCGACTTACAATCCGGATGTCGTACTCGTCATACTTTGTGAAATGTCATTTGACGTTTTCCAGTCGCTTTTCGGTGAAGGAAAAGATCGTGAGGAAACCGGAATAATTCCAATAAGGCCTGCCGGCGTAGCTGAAGCCGAACGGAAATCTTTGACCCCAGACGCCGACTGAAATGTAGTCTGGCTCTATGGCCAATATGCAAAGGCGCTAAAGATAGATAGCTACGAAACAGATATCATCGTGAGCGTTTGTGCATTTGGCTTTCACGTACGTGGCTTTGGTATCGTGGCAATATGTAAAAACTCTGTAAAATCTCGGCGTGCTACAGATATGGCCAGCCGGCCAAATAGCAATCGTTGACACTAGACGCCGAACGAAACGCAGCCTGGCTCTGTCGCGCACATTCCGGAAGAGCGATAGAGATAGCTAGCTACGATAACCATATTATCGTAAGCGTTTTTGATGTCGGCTGTGTCGCACTTGAGCTTGATAAAATATTAATAATGTGAACAAGAACAGATGGTCTTACCTTATCATAGTTTGCCCAATTATGCAACGGAGATATCATCACCAGTCGCAGGAGGGAGACCGGGAACCAGCAGAAGAAAAATGTCGCTGCCACCGCCGCTGTAATTACAAATGCTCTTTGAGTTATTTCGAAAAGTCGATGACGACCGGTCTTGGCTAGTAATGCAGAAATTGCAGAACATTCCCAAAAAGCGGAAACATTCTTGAGAATGTTCGCAGAACATTCCTGCAACATGAAATTTACTGTTTAAAAGAGAGAATATACTTGAAATAAAGTTTAAATGGGCATAATGTAAAACTATATGTTATTATACATATAATAGTGTCTATTACAGTTAGCTATTTTGTTGATAAGTGATAAGTTAGCAATAAGTTGCTTAAATTCTCACTATACTTCAGGGAACATTTCGACTTTCAGACTTCACAGTTTTAGTCCTGACTTTTTTTTAATCAGGTTACCGAACTATTATTTCTTGATGCCTGTTTTTGGTCATGTCAAAATATTAAAAAAAAAAAACCGGCCAAGAGCGTGTCGGGCCACGCTCAGTGTAGGGTTCCGTAGTTTTCCGTATTTTTCTCAAAAACTACTGGACCTATCAAGTTCAAAACAATTTTCCTAGAAAGTCTTTATAAAGTTCTACTTTTATGATTTTTTTCATATTTTTTAAACATATGGTTCAAAAGTTAGAGGGGGGGGGGACGCACTTTTTTTCCTTTAGGAGCGATTATTTCCGAAAATATTAATATTATCAAAAAACGATCTTAGTAAACCCTTATTCATTTTTAAATACCTATCCAACAATATATCACACGTTGGGGTCGGAATGAAAAAAAATATCAGCCCCCACTTTACATGTAGGGGGGGTACCCTAATAAAACATTTTTTTCCATTTTTTATTTTTGCACTTTGTTGGCGTGATTGATATACATATTGGTACCAAATTTCAGCTTTCTAGTACTAACGGTTACTGAGATTATCCGCGGACGGACGGACGGATGGACGGACGGACGGACGGACGGACGGACGGACGGACAGACAGACATGGCGAAACTATAAGGGTTCCTAGTTGACTACGGAACCCTAAAAAGAAAAGAGAACAAAAAGATCGCTGTCAGGATCGAACCTGAGAACATCGGAATACGAAGCCAGCGCACTACCACGGGACTACGTCTTGACTTGCTGAGTCCGACGAAATCATGGTATAAACTACGAAGTTACTAAGTATTCTGATAAATTCTCGTTCTCGAGAACATTCTCAGAAGTTACCGAAAAAGTCTCATGAGGAATGTTCTGCAACTTTGGAAACTTCTCGTCCGTGCATTGCTAGTCTTGGCTCGCGAGTAGTGACCCTGGCATTTATTTCTATGGAGAGCACAGGCTCCGTAGCCGAAGCATTTCTGCGACGCGAAACGCCATAGAAATTCAATCGATCTCTGAGCATTTCTTTTTTTTTCGCCATGTGATTATTTTGAAAAAAATTATGGTATTTCTACTCAGAATCACTCTAGCTTCTTCAATCCTAGTACCTAGTTAAAAAAATTGTCCCATACGATTTTTTCTTATTTTGTTACCATTTTCCATACATTTACGTACTTTATTTGAAATGTGTATAATATATATCTACAAGGCCTACGATTCACCAATACGTTTATAGGCCTAACACAAATACTGACATCAGTACTTACATGTTTTCATGTTAAACTAAATATTTAAGCAATATTAATAGCACAGGATGTAGTTTTTTTTTAATACTACCAGGGGCGGCTCACTCCGCGATTCTATCGCCGCGCTACAAGTACATGTCAGCGGCATGTCATTGGCGACGACCTTCGCGCGGCGCAATAAAATTCAACGTTGGCTGCTCGCGTGCGGTCCGTTTGTTAATGTAGGTAAGAATTTAGAATGGCGGCATTTTGTGAACATCAAAGGAGTGAGCCTTCTGTACTTGTACTATTATATATTCTGTGATACTACGTCGGTGGTAAACAAACATACGGTCTGCCTGATGGAAAGCAGTCACCTATGGACACCTGCAACTCAAGGAGTGTCACGTGCGCGTTGCCAACCCATTACAAACATACAGAGTCTTTTTGCTGTGTTAAGTACACAGCAAAAAAGAGTGTACAAGTTCTAAGGAGGGTTTGGGTTGCCGACGACTCAAAAGACAATAGACGGAACAAATTAGTTCCGTAGGTCCTTCCGTCACCCAATAACCCAACATGAACTTTCGCGTGGTGACGTCTTACTAAAATCACTGCGTTAGGTTAAGTTGACTTTACGCTTATATATTTAAATGCCCTTACCAGGGTTCGAACCCAGGACCGTGGCTTAGCAGACCGATCGTCAATGTCGGTGTCAAAAAAATTTAGACGTACAAAAGTTGTCACGTGAAAGATTCGACTCAGCACAGTTTTTAGACTCTAGTCATTAACTCATTAGTCATTATGTCGGATGTCGAACCCAGTTCTACGAAACTTTCTAAAATGCCGTTGTCTTGAAGCTAGAGTTTTTGTACAGATTGGAAAATTTTGCTAAGAATTATTAAAACTTGTCAAAAGGCGTCTCTAAACATAATATCAAACGCCTCAAACTACGTTTAAGAGGATACGGTAGCGAAAATGCTAAAACGCAAAGGAGCCCCCCTTTCAACTTGGGAATTTTAGTTAAATATACAAGTGTTATTAACTAGATTTATCGAAAAAAAATTGTCCATTAAGAACAACTCAGTCAAAAGATATTTCAAAAAAATCTTTAAAATCGAGGTTCCGCTCTCGACTCTTTCCTCCTTCAAAACTTAATCAATCAGAACGAAATTTGAGAATCTGAATAACAATGAAATAATCTATGTCGGACCGTTTAGCTTTTTTGGTTTTGTTACCAATCTTGAGTATCACACCTTTTTTTGCGCCACAATGAAAAAGGCCATTTTTGGAAAATTTTGATTGGCTCTAGAGTCTTTAAAAAGCGGAATATCAAAAAAATCAAAACGGTCCGACACAGATAGAAATAATAACAATCTGTGTTGAAAAAATCATTGCTCTATCTTCAAAAACCAGGGAGGAAATAGTCGAGAGCGTTTGTATGGAGAATTGACCCCTACCGTATCGTCTTAACGTCATAAACAAAACGTCACTGACACGGACACTCGAACGTCCATTAACTCTAATAAACTCTAATACTTATGTGAATTTCAATCCAAAGCATGACGTACCTACTGTAAATGATACAATATAATGAGTTGGCACACTGATATTTTATCCCGCCAGGCGGCGCCTGTGCAAGTGTCTAGGCATGTCACTGTCATTCATATGTGAGATAGAGAGAAAAAAAAATATCTTCTTTATAAATTCTTTAGCTGTGCAATGGACTAATAAGGTGGCGCCATCTATCATAATCTTTGAGTGTGCCTGCTTATTATAAAAGGAGGGGAATAAGTTCGTGTAGGTCTTGAGCACACTCCCCAAAGTGCAAACCTTTTGCCAAAAAGCTATATGACTACTTCCATGTGGTTTTCATTTCACAAACGCTCGTAGATATCTATCTCTATCGCTCTTGCGTATTGGCGTGACAGAGTCAAACTACCTTTCGCGGCGTTTCGTTTTCGTTTCGTGTCGTAGAAATGCCATTCGGCTACGGGGCCAGGTTCGATTGACATATAATTATGTAACCCTCAGTGATTGTCATTTTCAAGAGCTTCGTCATCAAAGAACTAGCTTCGTAGCTCACTACTAACCATCGTCCATCCAAACAAAGTTTACAAAGTGTTCAAAGGGTTAGATTGAAATGTTTATATTTCAATTAGTACTGCGGTGCAAAGCGTTTATCTAACAGGCGAATTCGAAAACAAATGCATCACAATGATGTTTGAATCATCTTGTTACGTTACGTGTGGCTGCCGTGAATATTTTACTTGAAAGCGTAAATGTCACATTATTTTAACACTTTCGAAACCGGGCTCTACGCGGCGCTACGACATTTTCGCTACATACGGGGAAACCCATGTAATCGGCTACGCTTCTACGAGCGGTGTACCCGACAGTCGGGTTCTTGGTAGCGAAAGTGTTTTGTACGAGTACCAAGAACGAACGACACAGGTCATACAAGAAAGCGTACCCCTGAAACGTATGGGCCTTTTAGGGGAACATTTGGGGGAAATATGATTTTGGCCACTTCCAGGCTGTGAACAGCGCTATTTAGTTTTAAGCCTAAAAGGCCCATACATTTCAGGGATACGCTTTTTTGTATGGGCTTTGTCAGTTCAGTGTTAAATCGTTTTTGCTAAAATGGGTTGCTACTTTGAAAAATGTAGGGATGAAGGTCTGAAGGTTTATGTATCACTGGAGCCCACATGAGCATCAAGTACACCCTTATGTTAGACAGGGTGCAAAAGTCATTTGTGTGCTTCCTTTTCCTTAAAACCTGTGGGTATTATCAACATCTTTACCCCTCCCTCTATGTACTAGGAATGGTAAACTATATTTTACTAGAGTACAGAAGAAATTTGTCCCTTGTAAAATTCTTCTTTAAGTTAATACGCGGCCAAATTTCTAACCCTTCCTTGTTGTCGCTCATTCCACTCAAAGTGCATCCAGTCACCGGTTTAGAACTCCGTCCCCGCCGACAGACTATTCGCCATCCCGGTGGCACGCACCCATGCTCTGACGCACTCTCCACTGCACCACGCTTTAACCCTTCTCAATGACATACTGGCCAGCGACAGCAAACTGGATATGTTTCACAGCACGGAGTCGCAATTCCTTGCGATCAGCGCCCGTTACTTGGAGTCTATTAGTACTCCAAGTTCGATCCATTTTATGTTCCGCCACACTATTTTATATAAGTGTACCATGTTTATACCCTCCTGTGTGGGTATCATATTTAAACCCTCCTGTACGATCGACATGTTTAGCTAGGCTGTTAATGTTAATTTAAGGAATACATAAATAAAAAATAAAGAATATTGGCGCGTTAGATAAGATGATTCAAATATTATTCTAATAGTGTTCGTTCGAATTGCCCTATAGTGAGTGAACTGCGAAATCAATTGAGATGTACCTAAGTTTATATTTCAGCTATTGCGGAATATTGTACAAGATGTAGAGGAACTGAAGAAAATCATGGTCACAAGAACCTACTAGAATTACTTGAAGGTAACTACGAGTAGGTATGTACATACATACTTAATTTAACCATTATTTTCTGTTTAGATTTAAAAATTACAACATCAAATTAAACACATTTAAAGTACGGTATCTATAAATAGTTATAAAAGTACCAGTACCCAGAGAAAATGCTAAAATTTGCCCTTAAAAATGCAATATGTTTCTGATATCAGATTTATCTGTGTATTTTTGCAAATGAAGCAGGATCCTTTAGGCTTGGCACGCCATTTATAATATAATCAAAATAGTAGCAACTGGTCCTTTCCGTCGCGATACTACCTAATTGTGGGATGACAATGACATTTAACCCAAGCGATTAAAACATTTCGAGTGTCGCCTAAACATTAATTGTTATGATTAGGGAGTGGAATCCACCAGATTGTCTCGAATAAGCTGTAGTAGGATTGTCTTAAGAAATTAGGCAGATGCTTTTGGTTTTGCTTCAAAGTTGTTTTAATCGAGTATAATTATTGTTTTCTGGTAATTAAGGGCTAACCTTCCGTAAGCGACAATCTAGTAAAATTTAGATACAATTTGACAGTATATTTCTCATTCTCTTGTTATTTTTAAATTAAAGAAGATTTACGTTTTCGTGAATGTCTCAACGTTAAGCTAACGAAACATAAGGTAGGTACCAAAAGCGTAGAAATCTTTCAATTACTTATTTTTCATAGATGGATAGATAGATATATGATCTATTTCACGAAAAAATATATAGTTTCTTAGTTTCTTACCTAACATCATTATGGTCTTATCTCTATACTGCTTCCCATTCACCGGACTGGTTCCATTGGACGCCTTCATCGATTTAATTTTAATTGCAATCAATATGTACAACACAAATATTATAGTCATCGGCATTACAAAGAACACACACATCTCAGTAGCTATCACCAGCTTCAGATGGAACGGCAGCATCGTATAGCAGTAGGTTTGGTCGTTCTTCTGGTACAGACGTGTGAGGAACACATCAGGAATACTGAAACCGGCGGACACCAGCCAGTTGACGGCCACGATCTTATACACGCGGGGCTTCAAAGTCAACTTTTGGCGAAGGAACGGCCTGGACACGGCCAGGTATCTTTCCACTGTGAACGCGGCTATCGTCAGCAAACTGCAGTTGGATAGACACTCCCACACGAGAAAGTGAACAATGCATCCGACTTGTCCAAACGGGTAAGCTTCGGGCGCCCACATGACGTACATCTCGAATGGGATGAACAGAGTGGTCAGCAGATCTGCTATAGCGATGTTAAACAGGTAGCAGTTTGTAGGTGTCCTCATCGAGCGGTCACGAATGATGACAGCACAAGTACACACGTTCCCAAAAACGCTCATCACTAAACACAAGACCAACAGAATGCTGACAGGAATCCTCACGGCATCTTCCTCATATTCATGCCTCTCTTCGCCGACCGCTATCGGTCCGAACCACGAGAACGAACTGTTTGTATCATCTGGATCGTGAGCCATTTAAAATGTTTTTAAAACATTATGGAAGCATCGCACATCTTTCACAAGCTACCGCGACGTTAAGACTGATTGATCTGACGAACCACGCGAATATCCACAAATAAGCTCTACAGGATGATATCGTTTAGTTTTCTGCAAGTACGCGCGCTAAAAGTAGGACACGGTAAGATTTTTTTTACACTACGTCAATGGCAAACAAGCATACGGTCCGCCTGATAGAAAACGGTCACCGTAACCTATGGATGCCTGCAACTCGAGGAGTGTCACATGCGCGTTGCCAACCCATTAGAAACTTCAAGATTTTATTTATTGTATTTCGAAATAACTGATAAAAATATGAAAGGACCTGTGTTTTGTGCTGCACCTTTTTGCGGGTACAAAAAGTTTTGGCCTTGGAAGCGAGTTTGTTACTAATTTGGCTTTTTTATAAGCAACTAATTAAGGACAATGAAATTATAATTTATTAGTCTCTTGAGGAATTTATTTTACACGCACACAAGGTGACTATAAATACTTGTAATTAATAATTGAATTATATCTAAAATAATTATCTTCATTTCATATTCCATTTCTAGAATACTCTTTGTTGTACTCGTATCTTTGCCAGGCTGTAGGGCAGCGCCTGATTAAAATTCGAGTAAAATACTTACAGCAATGACAATTGCTGCATAAATAATATTTACTCCTAAAGTGGGATCATTTTTAACCTCTTCAGGAACTATTTACGGAGAAAAACTATTCTATATCTCTTCCCCGGGACTCAAACTATCTCTACCTAAGTCTAATAACAGGCCTTTGCATCTATAACAGATGATTCAAGCAGCATCCTTGCGACACTTACGTTCGTGGCTGTATAGCCCAATTCGAGAGAGGATCCCTCGTCCGCACACATGGCAGGTGTATGCTCCCCCAGATGGGCGGGGGTTACGCCGTGGCTTGCGTGGGCGACGGTCGCGCGATGGTCACGCGACGGCGATGCGACGCATACTAAATCAAACCTTATCGATATGGAAGTATGAGACGCACGGCGACGGTCGCGCGACCGTCGCCCACGCAAGACACGGCGTTAGAGGCCTGCTCGTGACGCCTCATGCGTTTATCATTCAAGGAGGAGAACCAGGCGTTGAACCAGGCGTTGTCTGTAACCAATATAAACTAAAGCTGTTCAGCGGTTTTAAAAAGATAAGAAGAAGTTACGAAAAATAACAGTAATTGTATGGAGAATGTAAACAGCGACCCCAACGGTCATTATAACACTGGTTACAAACCGGGAAAATGCTTTGGAAATAGTTGTCTAAGTTTCTAGGATGACCGTTTAAACGGAAATAGTTATTTGTTTTACAAGGGGCAAAGTTGTTTAACCGCACGTGCCACTTGATACCCGAGCAAGCGCAATTCCAATATTACTAAATATAAATAAATCTTATACTTTTAAACGAGCAATTCTTGTATATTTATTTATTTATTTATTTATATATATATTTATTTACACTGACGATCTCGGAAACCGCTCTAACGATTTCGCAGAAATTTGTTATGTGGGGGTTTTTGGGGGTGAAAAATCGGTCAACTTATCCTTAGGTCCCGGAAAACGCGAATTTTCGAGTTTTCATGCGTTTTTCTTCGCGCGCCATCTCGTGTGCAGTAGTTGTACTGTTAAGACAGAATTCTTTCGGTCGATGTAAGTACTATTTATTGCAAACACTAGATGGCGACACAGGTCAAGGCTAAAACGAATAGAAAATACACTATTTGAGTTTTTGTGGCGAAATGCGCGCCATCTCGTGTGGAGTAGTTGTGTTGTTAAGGCTGAGAATTATTTCGCTCGATGTAGGTACTATTCATTTTTGAACTAGATGGCGACACATGTCAAGGATACGAAACAGAACTGAGCGAAGCTCGGTTGCCCAGATATTAAATAATTAATGGGGAACACCTTACACAGATCAACCTAGCTAGCCCCAAACTAAGCAAAGCTTGTACTATGGGTGCTAGGCGACGATATAGTTACTTCTAAAGATAAATTCATACTTATATACATAGAAAACATCCATGACTCAGGAACAAATATCTGTGTTCATCACACAAATAAATACCCTTACCGGGATTCGAACCCGGTACCGCGGCTTAGCCAGGCAAGGCAGGGTCACTACGCGCTATGCCAGACCGGTCGTATAAATATGAGCTATTATTTCTCCGAAAGCATTTTCCCACTGAAAAAACATACTTAACAGGTTTCCGTTAAAAAAAATCACATTTTCTAGAAAACACCTTCATAGACTTGTGACATTTGAACAAATTAATAACAAAAACTGTTATCCTAGAAACTTAAGCATATCTATTATTCCGAAATCATAATTATATTAAAAATCGTTGGGGTTTTTCGTTTATAACATTCTTACATTTTTTTAAAAAAAATCGACGTTATTTTTAGAAAGCACCCTCGTTTCGTATTGGAGCTAGGATGAAATTGTGGCACCACACATGCGCCTAATTTAAATTTCGGGGTGCCATTATAAATTGACAGTAACTGTATGGAGAAAATGACAGCACGTTAGGTACTTATCGAGTAACGTATTGAAGCGACACTGTGTTTTTTTATCCTTTTGATTCTCACAATTCAAATAAAAAATCGGTCTTATACCGTTTTTAACACATTAACTTAAAAAAACTCAAAAACTGCTGAACCTATCAAGTTCAAAACAATTTTCCTAGAAAGTTTTTATAATGTTCTACTTTTGTGATTTTTTTCATATTTTTTAAACTTATGGTTCAAAAGTTAGAGGGGGGGGGGACGCACTTTTTTTTCCTTTGGGAGCGATTATTTCCAAAAAATTTATATTATCATAAAACGATCTTAGTAAACCCTTATTCATTTTTAAATACCTATCCAACAATATATCACACGTTGGGGTTGGAATGAAAAAAAAAATCAGCCCCCACTTCACATGTAGGGGGGGTACCCTAATAAAACATTTTTTTCCATTTTTTAATTTTGCGCTTTGTTGGCGTGATTGATATACATATTGGTACCAAATTTCAGCTTTCTAGTGCTAACGGTTACTGAGATTATCCGCGGACGGACGGACGGACGGACGGACGGACAGACGGACAGACAGACAGACAGACAGACATGGCGAAACTATAAGGGTTCCTAGTTGACTACGGAACCCTAAAAACCAGTACTCTGCAAAAGTTTCCCGCTGTAAAAATACATTAGAATATTCTTCAGAATAAAAATGGACGCTTTAAAAGAAAAACACCCTCATTTCGTAATGGAGTGAGGATGAAATTGCGGCAGCCATACAGTGCACACAGGAGCCTAATTGAAATTACGGGGCGCCATCATATCACTCCGCCGTGATGAGGATGGCGAGTTGGCGACACGAGGGCTCTGTGACGATAACGACACGTGTCAAGGACGTTTGCAGTACATAATGGTGCTTTTTTTCCGCGCTAGACTACGAAGGGTAAAACCCTCGTAGTCATCGTCGTGCGATCGGTGCGATCCACATGAATATGTCGATTCGTCGATTTAAAATAGGGAGTATTTTCGTTCGTATTGGATCGTTCGATCGGTTAATTTATTGGCAACTAGCTTATGCCCGCACCTTCGCCCCGCGGAATGCTCCATACAAACTTACCCCCCCCCCCCATTGTAGATACGTGGGAGGTTAAAAAGAAACAAAAAAGTACCCTATGTCACTTTCCATCCCTTCAACTATCTCTACATAAAAAATCATGTCAATCCGTCGCTCCGTTTTACCGTGAAAGACAGGCAAACAAACAGACACACACTTTCCCATTTATAAGATTAGTATGGATACTTTTGAATTTCCTCTTTTCCGCACTTGTATCGTAAATAGGGTTGTGTGACAAGAACACGATTGAAGGATTTTTGTTTGAGGATAACGTAAAATTGTAGGTTTTATATCAAAGGTTAGAGCCAAAAGTGTCACTCGTTAACTTTACTATATTTGCGAGGTCAGGCGCGTGGTTATTTTATGATGTATACAGATTACAGACATACAGTATACATATACACAGCCTTGACAAAACACATTCACAGAATTTATGGAAAATGACAATACGCACACAACATCTAATACCTTTAAACGAGCAATGATTGTATATTTATTTATATATGTCACTATAAAAGCCCGAAGAACGTTTTACCTTTACTAGGATGTTATTTTACTTTTTAATTTAAATTGAATTTATTATCCCACCGCTTTTCGAACGAAAAGTGTATAGGAATCAGATTTCAAAAAAATGTTATTATTGTATTTTTATTTACATTTTAGGTACTAAATCTAATAGTTCTGTTTAACTCTAAAAGTCCTACTATGTATATAAATAATGGAGTAACTGTACCTATGTCGCGCGACGGCGATGCGACGCATACGAAAAAACCTTATCGATATGGAGTAAGACGCGACGGCGACGGTCGATTACCTATAATTGGAAAAACATCTAGATTTAAACTATATGAATGTTTAAAAAATGTTTGAATGATGATGATATTGTCTGTTGGTTATCCTAATAAATAAATAAAAAACCTAGGTTTTACCGGTAAATCCTACTTTTTACCGGTGCCGATTGATAAAAGCCCGAAGTAAGAAATATTTTGTCGTTTCGCCTCGGGGTTTTACCGACATTGATTTGGTAAAATCTAGGCCTTACCACGGCGGTCGGTAAATGTTGTATCAGGCATTTTGATCAAAGAGAGCCTTTTTTACCAGTTTGTGCGGTTAAAAAATAATGACATTATATTAGGTCGACTTCTACGACACCCACGGGAAGAAGGGGGTGGTGAAATTTTTAAACCGTCACCGGGTAGAAGTCGATGTGGGTTAAATTGTGGCGAAGGCGAGAGGCTGGCAACCTGTCACTGCAATGTCACAATTTCGTTTTCTTTCAAGCCCTCTTTGCCAAGAGTGGCGATGAAACTTGAGTAGTTCATGTGCTCTGCCTACCTCTTTATGAGACACAGGCGTGATTGTATGTATGTATTACTGTATTTAAGCAACGATGTATTGTAAATGTTTCTAAATTCTAGGTGCAAATTTTGTTGTCATTACTTAAAGCGTAAACTAATCTTCGTCTGAATATTTAAGGTGCGTAATACTTTGTTTGGGCCTTAATGGTTCGTTTAATTATTAATGTCACCGTTCAGCCGCTGGGCTTGCTAAAAGTTACTTTTCAGGCGTATTCCGATTTCAATTAACGGTATAAGTAACAGTAATTTAAAATATATAATATAAGTAATGCAATTACAGTACACAGCGCGTGGATTACATACGGGCCAATAATGTATCCAGTATAGCATCTGATCATACGAATCGTATAGGATCACTTTGTTAAAAAGTGTTATTAATCAAGAGTGGTAGGTACGCTAAACTGACGTGGACGTAATACATTGGAACCGTAATAATTGTTACCGATCTTGAGTATCACACCTTTTTTTGAGCCATATTGAAAAAGGCCGTTTTTAGAAAGTTTTAATTGGCTCTAGCGTCTTTTAAAAGGAAAATAGCAAAAAAATTTAAACGGTCTGACACAGATAAAAATAATAATAATCTGTGTTGAAAAATCATTGCTCTATCTTCAAAAACTAGGGAGGTAATAGTTGAGAGCGTTTGTATGGAGAATTGACCTATATCGTATCCTCTTAAAATATTCGCCCGTATGGAATACACACGCTGTAGATTATTGTGTCGCAAGAGAGCAAAATGAAATATTTACGGCGAGGATGTTTATGATATTGAATCCGAAACGAAGCAATGGGCGCGTTTTAAAAAAAGTCAGCGACAATATATAAATAACACAGATTGGTCAATCCCTCACGGTAACCCCAAGAAGGCTTATGTTGTAGCTATAAGGCTTGGGTACTCAGACAACGATATATGTATATCATATACTTACATAGAAAACATCTATGACTCAGTAATAAATCTTGCTCATCGCACAAATAAATGCCCTTACCGGGATTCGAACCCAAGATGCTGCGTACTGCGTAGTGACCCTACGCGCTAGGCCACCGGTCGTCGATAGCGAATAGCATATGTCTATATTTTAAGGAATAGTACATTACTACAGAGGCCGGGACAAATATTCGCTTCGCTCGGCCGTCTAATGTCTTCGGCCGGCAACCCCATTTCCCGTATGTATAGTGCTTTTCTCAAACATGGTATGAAATAAATAAAGTCTACTGAAAATAGTAACTTTGGATGGCTGTATCTCCTAAACGGTGCGTCGTAGCGCAAAAATAATCGAATTTTCGTTCCCCTTTAATACTCCGTATACGCCTATAAAAAAAAAAAAAAAATTAAAAAAAAAAAAAAAAAAACGAAAAAATGTTTTTTTTTTGTATGAAAACGCACCCCAAAATCAAATATTGTCTATAAAGTAGGGCCCGTACCAGTTGCAGTCGGCACGTCTATAAAGCCCCTTATAGTTTTTTTTTAATTGGCTAAATACCTGGATGTTATGTCACAATTATCTGTGTTTGGAAATTAAAAAAGAAGACTTTGCCGGCCTTGGCCTGCAAGGTTTGTATGAAATTCCATTATCTATCAATCGTCCTAGCCGCACCTGCAACGTCATACTTCGCTGCCAATTATAAGGCACATAACATCAATATTTCATACCATGTTTGAGAAAAACTTATTATACTATCCATTTTTATTATCCTTCGCTCCCCGTACTGAGCTGGGCCGGGCCGCCAGTCATCAATAAATGTAATATAGTGGAGTAAAAGTAAGGTACCCTGGACATAATTCAATAACTCGTCCTTTTTGATATTTTATTGGGTATTATTATTAAGCATCAAATAGTAATTATGTACATAGATAAAAAAAAATACGATCGTATTCATATCTTATAAAAATCATGAGATAAAGTACATTATCCCACTTTTCGCTAACAGCAAAATAGTTAACCGAAAACTTTGTTAGATTAACTTTGTGGTGCACTCAGATGCAATCAGTTATTAGCGATATTACACAGAAAATAACTTAAATAAACATGAATTTCTCAGTAGGTATAAATTGTAACTGAGATTTTTTGCTTAAGACCAGGTTTTTGTGTACTATAATCATGATTTTATCAAAATTAATACTGTGAAGGTCGCGCTTAAGCAACTGTAAATGTCAGTAATTTAAAAGGGTGCAAAGTTGTCGTAGAGCGGCTGTCGCGGGGCGGGGGGAGCGCGCGGGGCGCGGGCCTGGGAGAGCGCGCCGCGCACCGGCCGCGTCACCGCGGCGGATCGGTTAATAGGTTAGGGACGTAAGGTACCGGCCACACCAGAGCGTCGCGTGTCTCGGGGCGCGCAACGGACGTCCGCGCCACGCCACCTGAGTGTAATTCAAAAATCGTCTCCTCAGTACATTTTGTATAGGAAGGACGTAAGACGCGCCCCAGGCGGCGTGGCGGAAACACGGCTCGATGCGTCATTATACAGGCTGATTTCGTTGCGGAAACGTCTTCCTCGTCCGATGATGAAGATGCGTTTGCCTTGCTGCAAATTCTCAATATGCAGAGGCACAGGAGATATTGGGTTCACCCTATGCGAAAATTATCCGAACATTACAGATATTTCGAAACCATGGAAAAGTTGCATGAATATCCGGATCTTTTTCGTACAGTTTATAAAATGTCAAATAAAAATGCAAATAATAAACCTTTGAATTCAGATTTCTTATCCCTCATGCCTGTTTGCCCCACCCAACCATACCCAGGCTGGCCCCGACTCCAAAAATAATTGATTTGTTTATAATTTGGATGTTTAGATTATTGCAATACGATAAGAAATCTGAATTCAAAGGTTTATTATTTTTTGCGTTTTAGTTTCTCCCGTGTTTTGTAACGCGCTTATTTTTGAAGGCGGTTTTATATTAAAGAAAAATTTATTTATTTATTGATTTTAGTGGTTCCTATTGATATTATATACGTACAGTAGTGAAAGAATTATCCTTTAACTCCTAACCATTGAGGAGTTGACCTTCCATCATCAGCTCAGCGACATTAAAATTTTTACCATCAATCGTAAATATTGGTGTACCTATTAAAAATACACTAAAAACATTACATGTGCCTATAACATTTGAAGAGTTCCCTCGATTTCTCCAAGATCCCATCATCAGACCCCGACTTGGTGCCAATAGGACCATCTCGGGGTTATACCCGTTCGATTAAAAAAAATAATTTGAAAATCGGTCCACGATTCTCGGAGATATCGAGTAACATACATACAAAAAAACCGGCCAAGAGCGTGTCGGTCCACGCTCAGTGTAGGGTTCCGTAGTTTTCCGTATTTTTCTCAAAACAATTTTCCTAGAAAGTCTTTATAAAGTTCTACTTTTTTGATCTTTTTTCATATTTTTTTAAACATAAGGTTCAAAATATAGAGGGGGGACGCACTTTTTTTCCTTTAGGAGCGATTATTTCCGAAAATATTAATATGATCAAAAACCGGCCAAGAGCGTGTCGGGCCACGCTCAGTGTAGGGTGCCGTAGTTTTCAGTATTTTTCTCAAAAACTACTGAACCTATCAAGTTCAAAATAATTTTCCTAGAAAGTCTTTATAAAGTTCTACTTTTGTGATTTTTTTCATATTTTTTAAACATATGGTTCAAAAGTTAGAGGGGGGGGGACGCACTTTTTTTTTTCTTTAGGAGCGATTATTTCCGAAAATATTAATATTATCAAAAAACGATCTTAGCAAACCCTTATTCATGTTTAAATACCTATCCAACAATATATCACATGTTGGGGTTAGAATGAAAAAAAATATCAGCCCCCACTTTACATGTAGGGGGGGGTAGCCTAATAAAACATTTTTTTCCATTTTTTATTTTTGCACTTTGTTGGCGTGATTGATATACATATTGGTACCAAATTTCAGCTTTCTAGTGCTAACGGTTACTGAGATTATCCGCGGACGGACGGACGGACGGACGGACGGACGGACGGACGGACAGACAGACATGGCGAAACTATAAGGGTTCCTAGTTGACTACGGAACCCTAAAAACGATCTTAGTAAAAGTAAACCCTTATTCATTTTTAAATACCTATCCAACAATATATCATACGTTGGGGTTGGGATGAAAAAAAAAAATCAGCCCCCACTTTACATGTAGGGGGGGTACCCTAATAAAACATTTTTTTCCATTTTTTATTTTTGCACTTTGTTGGCGTGATTGATACATTGGTACCAAATTTCAGCTTTCTAGTGCTTACGGTTACTGAGATTATCCGCGGACGGACGGACAGACAGACAGACAGGGGGAAACTATAAGGATTCCTAGTTGACTACGGAACCCTAAAAAACATTCAGTCGAATTGAGAACCTCCTACTTTTTTTGAAGTCGGTTAAAAAAAACGGCTAACCGATTGAAACAGAAACATAAATGAAAAGAGAGGGCGAACGGCGACACCTGCGTGACGGCGATTTCAAAGGTAAGCGCACGTGCACCCGATCTCGCTACCTACGCCCAGTAGGCCTAGCACATGATGGCCGCGGGAGTATGTCGCCGCGAGATAGATGCCACGTCTTTGTCTAATTGTATTAATGACATAAGGACAGGTAGTCTATCTCGCGGCGACATACTCCCGCGGCCATCATGTGCTAGGCCTGCAGGTGCGGGCGCGGCTTTCGACCTTCGCGCCGTGCAATAGAATTTAATGTCGGCTGCTCGTGTGCGGTCTGTTTGTTTTATAGAGTGGCGGCATTTTCAACATCAAAGGGTGAGCCTATTTTGTGCAAAATTCTGTTATATCAATAACTTCTCACGTCACTAGATTATCGACTTTGAATGTCGAGTATATTTAAAGTATCATCACTTTATTTCAGTGTACGAATTTCGTATGTGTTAAAAATCATTGTTCTAGCTTCATAAACCAGGGAGGAAATAATGGAGAGCGTTTATATGTCTTGTTTTGCCTTAATTCAATATCATCACATATTTTTGTTGCTGATAAAATAATACATCCTATATATCAAGGCCTTGTAGCTCGGCGAAAGAATCGTGATCGCGGAGTGCGCCGGCACTGATTATAATTATTTTGTCCAGTTATTATAATAACCTATACAAAAAGTACCGATAGAATAGGTATTCTAATCTATATCTGCATAGAACTATTTAAAACAAACCACAAAAGTTCATAGTTGATCGTTATTGGTACAGTCAGCAACTCAGCTGTGAATACAGATAAAGTGCCAAATATATGTATACACACACACCTTAATGTACCAAGTACCAACACTTGTACAGGAAATAAAATACTCTATACATATTTTTGGCACTTTGTCTTGCCAGCTGTGTTGTTGACTGTACACGATCTAAAAAGGAGCCGAACGGTTATTATAATTACGCGGTGACTTGCGTAGTCGGCGGCCGCGCGATACATAGTGCTGTCTCTGTTCAGGCCCCGTAGCCGAATGCCATTTCTCCGACGCGAAACGAAAACGAAACGCAGTCTGGCTCTGTTGCGCCAATACGCAAGAGCGATAGAGATAGATATCTACTATAGCGTTTCGTTTCGTGAGCGTTTGTGCCATTCGGCTACGCACCCTGTTCTCACTACCACGAATTTGAAGAACAATATTGCTGTCTCTCTCAATCTTTAGGCGTCATTCATATATTACGTCATACTAAATGTGACAATCCATGTTAAAGGATTAAAAAAGCGTGACATTGGGGGGTCCAAATAGTAGTCCATAAACCACGTCTTTGACCAACGTGAGTGATATCTCTGTCACTCTTTACGTCTTTACTAACAGAAATTTAAATAACAATAGTGCTATCTCTGTCACTCTTTACTAACAGAAATTTAAATAACAAAAATGCTATCTCTGTCACTCTTTACTACCAGGAACTTAAATTATTATAGTGCTATCTCTATTCTCTGTCACTCTTTACTATCAGGAACTTAAATTGTTATAGTGCTATCTCTGTCACTCTTTACTACCAGGACCTTAAATTATTATAGTGCTATCTCTGTCACTCTTTACTATGTGCGGGAAGTGCACATACCACGAGTTTGACTAACATGAGTGCTATCTCTGTCACTCTTTACTACCAGGAACTTTAATTATGATAGTGCTATCTCTGTCACTCTTTACTACCAGGAACATAAATTTTATTATTACAGTGCTATCTCTGTCACTCTTTACTACCAGGAACTTAAATGATTATAGTGCTATCTCTGTCACTCTTTTACTGTGTGCGGGAAGTGCACATACCACGAGTTTGACTAACATGAGTGCTATCTCTGTCACTCTTTACTACCAGGAACTTAAATGATTATAGTGCTATCTCTGTCACTCTTTACTTCTAGGAACTTAAATATTTTTTTCGGTTTCGGTTTTGGTCTTGGTTTCGGTGTCGGTTTTGGTGTAGGTTTCGGTGTCGGTTTCGATTTCGGTTTTCGTTTCCATTCCCGTTTCGGTTTCCGTTTTCGTTTTCAGTTTTGTTTTTGTTTAAACTAACAGAACTAAAACTAAAACCAAAACCAAAACCAAACCAGAAACGGGAAACCGAACACGGGAAACCGGATATCGGATACCGTATATTGGATACTGGTTACCGGTTACTGTCTACCGTTTACCGGATACCGGTTACCGTCTACCGGTTACCGGTCACCGTTTACCGGATACCGGTTAACGGTCATTGGTTACTGGTTACCGGTTACCGGTCACCGAATACCGGAGACCTGTCACCGGTTACCGGTTAACGGTTACCGGATACCGGTTACCGGATACCGGTTACCGGATACCGGTTACCGGATACCGGTTACCGTATACCGGTTACCGGATACCGGATACCGGTTACCGGATACCGGATACAGGATACAGGATACCGGATACCGGTTACCGGTTACCGGTTACCGGGTACCAGATACCAGAAACCAGGTTTTGATTTCTGGTTTCTCATGTTACAACGTGTATAGATTAGTCGATACCAAGTCGGACACTTCCGATTAGGCGATTTCGGCTCGCATTGTTACGCAGCATTCGAGTGTTGAGTTTCTTACACATGAGGCCCCCTAATAAAATTTGTACCACTCATATTATTGATTTGACTCTCGCAACACAAACACCTCATGCCCACACAAATACACACAAAATAAAATCATTCACAAACTTCAAATCATTCAAAAACTCAACAGTCACACGCGCTCCTCGCGGTCCTCTAAGAACTCCCTCGCGAGAGTCGACACTTCAAAATGAAGCGACATCGCATCGGCTCATCGTCCACAAATCCGAAAAGATCCACCGATAAATTTGTACCGGAAAGACCTCACCGCGACAATGTCACATTACCCAAATTACTTCAAAAATCCTCTGAAAGTGAAACAGTTCATTAGGTTTACCGTAAGAGTGAGTGAGACAGACACGCACTGTGCTTCAAATTTGCCTCGCCAAAATACGTTACACACGACTCGAAAGAATACAGTCTTAAGCGCCGCAAGCTTTCATACATATTACGTTGTTGTGATCCAAGCATCTCGTCAAGCTCGATAGGTACTATTATTGAGCTAACGACTTGACCAGTTTAACGTGACCTATCGGACTAATTGATTTGTATGACTTTTGTCACTTGTAATAAGGGAGCTCTCTTATACTGGACGGTGAAATATTTGTTATCGAAGCGTTTTGAAAACGCGGCGCCCTTGATATCGCCGAGCGAAACACGTGTTGACGACTCGCCGCCCGTTCCCGCTACTACTATACTAGCTATACCTACTCTGTGCACGACCTTATTCTGCAGGTAATAACGTTCATATTAAAGCGCAAGTAAGAAAAATATCAATTAAGTAATGAATCTTACATATTTGTTGTTTAATTGATTTCGTATAGTACTAAGAATATATTAACGGCAAAATTTACCATCTTTCAATTTAGTTAGGTATTTTTCCTTTCCTAAAATTATCAATATTTAAGATTTTGAACAAGCGCCAAAAGTATTGGTATAAGTTTTAATAATTTATCAACACACGTAATATTATATTCATAATAAATTGCAGGATTACGGTTAACAATATTTTCTAGTGAAATACGCCTGAAAATGTGTAACTTACTAAACCTTCTTTATAAATGATAGTTCTGTATGAATTATTTATAAAAATTAGATGTTTTTATATGAAATGCAGGTGTCACAACATAATACAAGCACTTTTTCCGGATTACATTTAATACTTTAGTTATAAAATCAAAAAATATTCAAAGTTCGTTTTTATTTTTTTTTTAAATTGAATCAGAACCCTAATTTGATTAATAATTTGTATTTTAACTATCACTAATGATACTTTATACGACAGAAAAAGAAAATTACGGTTATCGAATTATGTCCAGGTCAAGCTATTTTTCCTGGTCTAATAGGCGAAAACTATCGTTAACAGACATTCAATTTACCTAACTATGTTTACCGCAGTCTTGAAGGATGTTTATGTCAACCTACTGACCTCCTGCTTATTAGGGATTATTCCAAATTAGACATAATAATATCGCTTATAGGAAATAAGTGTTTACGTCAACAATACCTACTGCCTTGCCTTAAGACGTTACAGGAGGGGTCAATTCTCCATACAAACGCTCTCGACTATTTCCTCTGGTTTTTGAAGATAGAGCAATGATTTTTTTCAACTCTGATTATTATTATTTTTACCTGTGTCGGACCGTTTTGATTTTTTTGAAATTTTTATTTTTAAAGACGCTAGAGCCAATCAAAAATTTCCGAAAACGGCCTTTTTCATTATGGCGCAAAAAAAGTTGTGATACTCAAGATTGGTAACAATTAGCCAAAAAATCTAAACGGTCCGACACAGATTATTTCATTGTTATTCAGATTCTCAAATTTCGTTCCGTTTAAATAAGTTTTGAAGGAGGAAACAGTCGAGAGTGGAACCTCGATTTTAAAGATTTTCTCGCAATATCTTTTAACTGAGTTGTTCTTAATGGACTTTTTTTTTTCGATAAATATAGTTAATAACACTAGTATATTTAACTGAAATTCCCAAATTGAAAGGGGGACTATTTTAGCAATTTCGCAAGTCTGTCTTATATGATCAGGTACTGTCCAATTAACTGAAATAAAATATTACCATATTTTATTATGACTTAAAAACAGCAAAAAGTATTGTTAATGAATACTTTTACGTAATCAGGCGAAAACAACACTTGATCATGTTACTAATCTATAGATTATCTGTGCATCAGGTCATTCTACGAAGGCATAAAGTTCAATAGGTATGTCAGTGATTGTTTTGACATGCAGTAAGGTTCGAATTCGTTGAAGTCACTACATCGCTGACAGCGTTTTCGGTGGCCAAAATAAATAAAAAACTTATAATACCCAAAATCTATAAATATTGTTTTTACTAAATGTTGAAGTACTTTCGAGTGTCTGTGGTGCTACAGATCTTAAGATATTTACATTTTTAACTTTCTCAAAACGTGTGGACTGAGTGAGCACTTACAAAAATTTATTATAAAAAAACCTGACACGTTAGTGGTTCGTTTTGTATTTTATAAATTCCCATTTCACTTTTACTAAACTATACACATATAATAGCGGTCTAAATCTTATGTTTTTCATCAAAATTCGGCTTTTCAAAAGTGTGAGGATTGAGTGAGCATAAGAAACTATTTGTAAAAAATTAAATACGTCACTAGGTGATCTAAAATTTATAGAGGTAAGTTGGCATATTGTTTACTAAATGTTAGTATATAAATATTATATGTTAAATGAATACATTTACTGTTTTCGTTGGTAGTTTGTGAGAACTGAGTGAGCACATGTTAATGACTGTATCTTTTGATTTATCTTTCTACAAATTCAGAGATTCGTTTTACAATTGTTTTAGAACTTTTACTAAATGATCAGCATATTTTATTTTATTTTTCTACTCCCGTACTGTTATTCGTGAGTTACAAGGTCGTGCATAGAACTTTAAAACCCTACATAAAAGATGTCAGGACAAGTCTATCTAGTCTATACCCTGAAAACATTTAGTAGCGGTAGCACGATATAGCTGTTACAGTTCAGTAAATACATTGCTACCAACTTAACAAACCAATTCGCAGAGTCGAGACTCCTTCGTTTTCTACTGCGTTCATTGTCGACGCGTCGAATCGCATTCAAATGTATTAGAACTCGACTCAACTCGGCTCGATTCGTCTTAGTGGCCAGGCTTCAAAGAACCATACCACCAGACAGTTTTATTTTCATGTTTGCACTCAAACTGCATATTCAAAATGGTAGGCGGTCCACTAGATAACTAAGATGACTGAAAGTAGGTATTTGTTGATTTATAATTTTCTTTCAAAATAAGTGCTTGGTCGTAGAAAAAGTATTGTATGCAACGGTGTTTAACTGAGTCAAAAAATGCTCGTGGCGTCTTTATTAACAATTTTCGGCTTCGCCTCAAATTGTTACCCACGCCTTTTTTGGCCTCTTTTAACCACCAGTTGCATAAAATACTATTTCGGAAGGTGCTCACTCAATCCACACGCACACCATTTATTGTGCCAAATTTGATGCGAGTCGAGTAGCCTATTCCGGTTTGGGCGATGGGCTATATCAACCTGTCACTGAAATTTCACAATTACATTTTCATTCAATACCTTAATTGCTAAGGGCCACTTGCACCAACGAAAATGGAGGATTAATCCACCATTTTATATAAAATTTGAAAGTTGACAGCCCACTAACCCTGAGTTAAGTAGTTGGTGCAAGTGTGGGTCTAAGAGTGGTACTAAAACTTCACCATTTCCGTGTGCTTTGTGTCTGTCTGTCTGTCTGTGTGTGTGTCTGTCTGTCGAATCGTAGCTCCCGAACGGATGAACCGATTTAGATTTCGATTTGTCTGAAAGCTGAGTTAGTCGGTAGTGTTCTTAGCCATGTTTCATGAAAGTCGGTCTACTATGTCGCGGTCGAGGGTTTTTTCAAATTTTTAATTTTGTGGTTAGGTTAGGTTATTAGGCCTAGGTTATGCACGTAGAATAAAAAATCATAAGCATTTTCACTCAGCCTGTACATGATTAAACTCACCGCACACCGCAATAAAAATAGGTTCCCTCGCACGCAGTGTTGTTACACCGCCGCTTAATAAAACAAACACGTAACGTGCAATAATATCATTTAATGGCCTAAAACTGGACGTTCACTGGTATCGTAAATAAAAACATTTATTTATGGCCAGTTATCTGAATATTTCATAGTAACCTAGTTCTTCGATTCAGCTTGTGATAACATTATTTCGTGCGTCCAGTCGGTCTAGAATCCCGCTAAGGGCATTTATTTATGTGATTAGCTCAGATATTTGGTTCTGAGTCATGGATGTTTTCTATGTATATAAGTATAGTCATACTTGTTATGGAGAATTTTTGGCCCAAAGCTGCACTTTTGGATGGAAGCAAGCCGCTTTGCATGGTGATAGTAGACATCATAGTAAACGATTTTTTCCGAGGATATTGAAATTTCATCCCTTAGGAAGCCGAGCGTAGCGAGGTGTTTTATGAAAATGAAAAAAATTCTATCTTTTAATTGTATCGTCCGATTTTGACAAAACGTATTTCAAATCAAAGGTATTGATTTGTGTAATTTAAAAAAAATACAAAGAAAAAAAATTTGAAAGAAAAGTAAGAAAAAAATAAAAAAAGTAAATTTACGTCTCGCACTGAATAACTTCAAAGAATGACAGACAAAATGTACAATGTCGATATACGAGTTTTTTTTAATCGAAGACAGATAAATTTTTAGTTGAAAACTGAGGACCGCATCGAAATCAGATTAGCATTTTTTAAGATACAAGTTGCCAAAATTGGGAAAGATCGCTTTATATGGCCACTTTGAAATTCCTTTGCCAGAAAGTCAGAAATAATATGTTTTTCTGACACATAAAAATACATAGTAACAGTACACATCAAAATAAAATTAAAAATTCCGAGGATATTATAATTTCATCCCTTAGAACGACGAGCGTAGCGAGGTCGGTTACGAAAACCGAAAAAAAAAATCTCATTTTTTTGTACGTCGTCCGATTTTGACAAAACATGTTTCATTTGAAAGGTATTGCTTTATGTAACTTAAAAAAAAATATTGAAAAAAATTGGAAAAAAAATGTAAGATTTTTTTTAAAAAAACCTTAATTTTCGTATCACACTGAATAACCGCAAAAAACGGTAGACACGGTGTATAATTTCGATATATGATTATTTAAAATTAAAGACAAATAAATGCATGATTATAAACTAAAAACCGAATCGAAATCGAATCAGTAGTTTTTAAGATGCAAGTTGTCAAAGTTGGCTTAGTTTGTTTATATGGTCGCTTATAAATTCCTTAGCCAGAAAGGCAGAAACATTATATTTTTCTTACAGTTAAAAGTATGCATAGGTAAAAGACATCATAATAAACAATTTTTTACGAGGATATTAAAAATTCATCCCTTGGAAAGCCGAGCGTAGCGATGTCTGTTACGAAAAACAAAAAAAGGCAGTTTTTTTATTGGATCGTCTTTCTAAGGGTTTCTAAGGAATGAAATTTTTATATCCTTGTAAAAAAATGTTTATAATGATGTCTATTACCTATTCATACTTTTAACTGTAAGAAAAATATAATGTTTCTGACTTTCTGCCTAAGGAATTTATAAGCGACCATATAAACAAACTAAGCCATCTTTGACAACTTGCATCTTAAAAACTACTGATTCGATTTCGATTCGGTTTTTAGTTTATAATCATGCATTTATTTGTCTTTAATTTTAAAAAATCATATATCGAAATTATACACCGTGTCTACCGTTTTTTGCGGTTATTCAGTGTGATACGAAAATTAAGGTTTTTTTAAAAAAATCTTACATTTTTTTTCCAATTTTTTTCAATATTTTTTTTAAGTTACATAAAGAAATACCTTTCAAATGAAACATGTTTTGTCAAAATCGGACGACGTACAAAAAAATGAGATTTTTTTTTCGGTTTTCGTAACCGACCTCGCTACGCTCGTCGTTCTAAGGGATGAAATTATAATATCCTCGGAATTTTTAATTTTATTTTGATGTGTACTGTTACCATGTATTTTTCTGTGTCAGAAAAACATATTATTTCTGACTTTCTGGCAAAGGAATTTCAAAGTGGCCATATAAAGCGATCTTTCCCAACTTTGGCAACTTGTATCTTAAAAAATGCTAATCTGATTTCGATGCGGTCTTCAGTTTTCAACTAAAAATTTATCTGTCTTCGATTAAAAAAAAACTCGTATATCGACATTGTACATTTTGTCTGTCATTCTTTGAAGTTATTCAGTGCGAGACGTAAATTTACTTTTTTTATTTTTTTCTTACTTTTCTTTTAAATTTTTTTCTTTGTATTTTTTTTTTAAATTACACAAATTAATACCTTTCATTTGAAATACGTTTTGTCAAAATCGGACGATACAATAAAAAGATAGAATTTTTTTCATTTTCATAAAACACCTCGCTACGCTCGGCTTCCTAAGGGATGAAATTTCGATATCCTCGGAAAAAATCGTTTACTATGATGTCTACTATCACCATACAAAGCGGCTTGCTTCCATCCAAAAGTGCAGCTTTTTTTTTCATAACTAGTATGACTAGTATGTATTTATCTATTTAAGTATGTATATCGTCGCTTAGCTCTCATAGTACAACTTTGCTTAGTTTGGGGCTAAGTTGATCTGTGGAAGGTGTCCCCAATCATCATCATCCTCCTTGCGTTATCCCGGCATTTGCCACGGCTCATGGGAGCCTGGGGTCCGCTTTCGACAACTAACGACGACTTACAGAAGACCGCAGCCAAATAGCACTAGACCCTACTCATAGTGTTGTGTTCCTGCCGGTGAGTAAGGCTGCCAGAGCTCAACGAGGGTGCAGTGTGCTGATGACGGGAGGACTTACGGAACTAACTTGTTCCGTCTATTGTCCTTTGAGTCGTCGGCAACCCGAACCCTCCTTGGAACTTGTACACTCCTTTTTGCTGTGCAGTACTTAACACAGCAAAAGGGAGTGTACAAGTTTCTAATGGGGTGGCACCGCGCATGTGACACTGTTTGAGTTGCAGGCGTCCATAGGTTACGGTGACCGCTTTACATCAGGCGGACCGTATACTTGTTTGCCACCGACGTAGTATAAAAAAAAAAAACTAATCCCAAGATTTGGCGTCGGCACTAGTTTTTACGAAAGCGACTGCCATCTGACCTTCCAACCCGTAGGCCTTATTGGGTTTAGTCCGGTTTCCTCACGATGTTTTCCTTCACCGAAAAGCGACTGGCAAATATGAAATGACATTTCGCACATAAGCTCCGAAAAACTCATTGGTTCGAGCCGGGGTTCGAACCCGTGACCAATAATTATATTTATTTATTTATTTTATTTTAATAGCTGAAGTGACAAACGTTGACGCAATGCTGGCGATCAAAGTTAGCTCAATCGCGCTACTATAAGATATGTAGCCAAATGCACAAACTGATGTAGCTATCTATATCGCTCTTACGTATTGGCGCGACAGAGACAGACTGCATTTCTATCGGCATCTAGCGTCAACGGCTGTCATTCGGCTAGGCCGGCAATTTACTACTATTTGTTATAAAATTCGGTATGTCATCCATTCATATTTTGAGGGAACTCATATTTGATATTTGATAATTGATTTAATCTAAATATTCATAATGTAATGTGTTTGATTCAATTAACTTGTAGTCTCAATTTTTAATTTAATTAGTTCCTGAGTCATGGATGTTTTCTATGTATATAAGTATGTATTTATCTATTTAAGTATGTATAACGTCGCTTAGCACCCATAGTACAAGCTTTGCTTAGTTTGGGGCTAAGTTGATCTGTGTAAGGTGTCCCCTAATATTTATTTATTTATTATTTATTTATTTATTTTCTTGTTTGTTGTTTGTTTTTTTTTTAATGTTTGCATGTTAATATAGAAATTTAATGTAACTGTATGTGTATACCCAATTTCAAAATTGTACTTTGTATGCCTATTGGCGAAGCATAGCGCTCTGACAGAATTTTGTACCAACATTGGTACCTATGTTTACAAACAAATAAATCGTTTAAATCGTCATAATCACAGTTTATTATGGAGTAGTCTGTATTTGGTATCCAATTATACTGGACTTAAGCAAAGTGTCCAGAATTAGATGGTGTAATGTAAACTGACGTCGGCCAGAGTTTAATAAGATGCCGGGGTTTTTTATAACCCTCAGCCTTCTTGTTGTTGTGGTAGGTAATGTTGGCATACCTACATATACATAAATATATTTTTCAATACCTTGATTTGAGTTAAATACAAATTAAAAATTAAAAAACTGATATGTTTATTAACTTATTTATTGAGCACAACCTAAATCTAATGTTTTCACAGCTATCAATGTTGCGTGCAGATAATTAATTATACATTCACTGATAATTAATATTTGGTAACTCGTAATCCTAAATAAATAAACTAAATCTATCGACAAATAGTTATCACAAATCGTTACAATAAATAATAGAAAATTGCAAACAACTCTACGCTAGTTTAATTCTATCTAAACTACCGTGAGACATATTAACACTATTTAAATAGGTATTATGTAATATATAAACAAATGCATATTTTTCAAAACCAAGGTGCGAAAATTTTTCAAAAATTCTTTGAAATTTCTGGAAACACTCTTATATAGCGAAGGAAACTTTTAATACAAGTGAAAAGTATTATAAAATATGCTTAAATTTCCATTTTTATTTATGAAATTTCTGAATTTGTAAAATTTCCGACATGTCTTTCTAAGTTTCAGTTTTACATGACTTCAGTAGTATGTCGATGAATAAAACATGATTGTATAGTTAAATGGTGCTAAACAGTAGAAACCTACACCTATGTCCTATACTCTGTATTTTTAGGTATTTTAAAAAATGTAAACAAATTATTTTTCCCCTCACTATAGCGAGGAAACTACAACGCAAAAAATGCGTTTATGACTGCTTCCAGTAGTTCCACAGGTGGTAAATCATCTTTATTACTAGATTCACCTACTTTCATCAATTTCAAAGCAGTTAATTTGACTTTATTCAAGGTCAAATTACTTTACCCACTAGTGGATAAAATGCGTTTTTACCCGCTGGTATTAAAGGACAAAACACGTGTTTCCGAGCTAGTGAGGGGAAAATTATTTGTACCTTTTCGGGAGTTACAAAATTACCAAATAAAAACCAAGCAATTCTCTCACTAAACCTGTTTTTAACCTCCGTATTTGGCAATGTAATCTTTTAATTTGCCCTCAATTGGTTTATGAGCTTCTTGAGGGTAGATCTAATTTATATTTGTTTAAATACCCAAAGATACACTAACCTAATCCTCATACACTGACTCATATCTCGTTTATTCAGTCTTGTCGGGGTTGACAATGGTCGCCGCAACCTTTTGCTCCGTCGGGGCATCGTCCCATCCCCACACGTGATGGCTCCCATCACCCGTCCTCTTCACTCTCTTCTCCACAATATCAGGAGACACCGATTTCAAGTCATAAGCCCATCCGATCTTAGCCATACTATCTATGAACAGCTTGGAAAGATTAAGAGAGTATCCTCCCAGCTCAGCAGTTTTGTAGTCCCACGGGAACGTATGATGGTAGTTATGGAATCCTTCGCCAAAAACGACAAGAGAGACAGGTTTAGTTTCAACAGGGTTGATGTTCTTGTCATAAGGCTTGTCTCCCCACTTGTGGGCGGCGGAGTTCACGAGCCAGGTGACGTTCAGGACGTAGCAGTAACGGAAGATGGCGCTGACGAAGTACGCGTTCCAGAGAGACTCGCCCCAGAGGGTGGGGATGTAGGAGGGGAGGATGAAACAGCAGAGCGGCATCAGGGTCAGGTAGTATCTGAAAAAGATTTAATTTCTGTTAAAAAAACCGTTTCGATAAAAGAAAATAGCGCGTCAAGTCCCTCCGCGCGGAAAAAGTGTAACTTCGTAATGTGTTGTTTTTTAAAATTCGAGTTGGCAAGACTGAGCGTTTAACGTTTTCAGTTGGCAGTCACATTAGAAGTTTCTCTTCAAAAACTATAATGGAAAGTGGGTATATTATACAGCTTGCGATATATGTACTATGACATCTTGACCATAAATGACGATACGACCCAGAATGTAAAAAGTTTAAAACATTGAATTTATGTAAATTATGTATACGTATGTAAGTTCTCTCATGATTCGTTTAGCATCAAATATATTAAGGTAGAAGTACTAGTGCTCGACGGCAAATGGGCACTATGTGAAAATCATTAAGCTAACGAAAAATTTTCTACATATATTCAAAATTGGCTTATAGTGCCCAACTGCCCATGCCGAAAACTAGCGCAGCGTCGAGCAAAGTAATTATTTCTACTTTAGAGCAGCAAAACTGTCCAAATAATTTGTCATCCTATAATCCATACTAATATTATAAATGGGAAAGTGTGTGTCTGTTTGTTTGTCCGTCTTTCACGGCAAAACGGAGCGACGAATTGACGTGATATTTTTAAGTGGAGATAGTTGAACGGATGGAGAGTGACATAGGCTACTTTTTGTCTCTTTCTAACGCGAGCGAAGCTGCGGGCAAAAGCTACTTAATTAAAAAATATGACAATTTGTAAGTAATATGGTATGTTTAATACTGTTCATATTTGTCAAAATAATTTCAGTGTTACTTGCGTGCCCAAAATAATTAAATACTATCAACAACTATTAGAAACTATTCAGGTGCCGTCGAAACTAACATGTTTAGTATCGACATTATGAAACCTATCTACTCGGAATTAATTTACTTGTCAATCAATATTTAATTTGACAGCCGAACAATGTTCAATTGTTTATCCTTTAAAGTTTTGAGAAGGGCATGTTGGTACTAGGATTAATTTTTAGAACAAGTATAAATATTAGAACGTGTTAAAAAAAGAAATCAATTAAGTAATAACCTAACCACAAAATTACAATTTTTAAAAAACCCCCGATTGCGACATAGTAGACCGATTTTCATGAAACATGGCTAAGAACACTCCCGACTAACTCAGCTTTCAGACAAAAAAAAATCTAAATCGGTTCATCCGTTCGGCAGCTACGATGCCACAGACAGACACACACACAGACAGACAGACAAACAGAGAGACAGACAGACAGACAGACACGTCAAACTTATAACACCCCTTCGTTTTTGCGTCGGGGGTTAAAAACTGAAATAAATTACACATATGAAAGAATAAAACCGGCCAAGAGCGTGTCGGGCCACGCTCAGTGTAGGGTTCCGTAGTTTTTCGTATTTTTCTCAAAAACTGCTGAACCTATCAAGTTCAAAACAATTTTCCTAGAAAGTCTTTACAAAGTTCTACTTTGGTGATTTTTTTCATATTTTTTAAACATATGGTTCAAAAGTTAGAGGGGGGGGGACGCACTTTTTTTTCCTTTAAGAGCGATTGTTTCCGAAACTATTAACATTATAAAAAAATGATTTTAGTAAACCCTTATTCATTTTTAAATACCTATCCAACAATATATCACACGTTGGGGTTGGAATGAAAAAAAATATCAGCCCCCACTTTGCATGTAGGGGGGGTACCCTAATAAAACATTTTTTCCCATTTTTTATTTTTGCACTTTGTTGGCGTGATTGATATACATATTGGTACCAAATTTCAGCTTTCTACGGACGGACGGACGGACGGACGGACGGACGGACGGACGGACGGACGGACAGACAGACATGGCGAAACTATAAGGGTTCCTAGTTGACTACGGAACCCTAAAAAGTGACCAAGGCCTCCAGTACCTGAGGCTGGAATCGAACCAGCGTACTCTGCAATCGCGGCAATTGCCTGTTTCCGCTCGGCTACCCAGGCCACAGCTGCTGAGGTCGAAATTATCTCTCATAATTATGAGTAATCTATACAAGGACTCGTAGCGCCCTCTGAGCACCTCTAGGTTAGAACGATATGGTTCTGGCCCCCATGTGAACCAAACTCAGGTTGGTTTCAACACAGCTCGAGAACGTGTTGCTTCTAAACTTATACTCCGTTATTTTAGTAACTAAAAGTGTTTTATCCAAAAAGTTACCGTATATGATTTTTATTTGTCAAAGTAGTTGCCGCGACAACCTAGCAGTTTGAGCAGTTTTATGTGCTCTCCCTACTCCTTTTTGCGTGTCAGTGTGTTATGTATGTGCATTAGGGTGGGTCATTTTTACTTTTTTTTATTTTCTTAGGGGGCACAGTTACAAAAAGGTGCCATTTTGTAATTAATTAGTGTACAATTTTTATTTTTATTTTTATGTTTATTTTTTTGCCTCCGGATTTCAGTTGAAGTTTTTGTATTTTGTATGGAGTAGGGTGTAAAAAAGGTTTAAATTTTTGAGGTTTTTTTCTTCATTTATTTTCTTTGAACCTTTAGCATGCTATTACGATGCCAATAATGGTATATATTAATAGCAAAATTTTAAATTAAAAGACAATACATACATACACAATGTAACATAATTGCCGAAGATAAATCCTACGGCTTATATATTACATTCTATAGTACCTTTAATTTTCATGGCGTTTATTTTAAAAAAAGGAAGTGGTTGGTATTCGTAACCGCTATTCGATACCGGTTATGCTCTTAAATGGATCACCGGCATTAATGTTACATCCTGTATACTCCGCACACCACACAAAATGTACAAACAAATATATGAAAACTTTGTGCTTTGCTTACTTTTTCTGGAACCTCAGGACGGGATCAGCGAGCAAATCGCTCATGTCAATAGTGTGTCCTTTAGCCTTGATTTGCGGATGCTTTCGCACCAACAGCCAGCCAACGTGTGAGAAGAAGAAGCCACGAGTAGCGTTGTGCGGGTCGGCGTCGGTTTCAGAGTACTTGTGGTGCATACGGTGGTCGCGCGCCCAGTCCAATACGGAATCCTGAAACAATTTCATACAGTTTGTTAACCAATTGTCTAGTTGTATAATCAAAAATACGATCTTCTGGATTCCTAAAAGATATTTTTTTTATTGCCCGTGTGGTGACGGGTTAAGAATTTCACCACCCCCTTTCTTTCCGTGGGTGTCGTAGAAGTCGACAGTGGGATACGGGTTAAATTGTGGCGTAGGCGAGAGGCTGGCAACCTGTCACTGCAATGTCACAATTTTCTTTTTCTTTCAACCCCTTTTTGCCAAGAGTGGCACTACTCAAAACCGAGGTTCAAAAGTTTCAAGCCTGTGTCAAGAGATGGCAGTCTATGCACTGTGATTACACATTTTACTTTAACAGTAACTTTCTAGAATACTCGATCCACTTTGGTACCTGTAATGTTTGTAAATAGAATAAATAATTCACCGGTTGCGCGCTTCCTCGGAAGTTGCTCAACGCTCCATGTTGCAGTTTTTGTTGTAATCGAGGTGCATATACTGCATTTATCTTCAATAACTAGTGCATGGCTGCAATATGGAATAATACTGTGGGGAAATAGTGTTAATACTAAAGACCTCTTTATTTTACAAAAGAAGTGTATAAGAGAACTTGTAAATATAAACGATGAGGAAAGTTGCAAGCCTCACTTCCCTAATCTAAAGATTTTAACGCTGACAGCCTTATATATTTTAGAAACCTGCAAATTTGTTAAAAAAAACGTTAATCTATTCGAAGAAAATAAATACCATAGTTCAGAAACATATAACCTGCGCCAACGAAATAGAGTCTTTATGAATGTCCCTGCTACGCTGCAAATGTTCAATAAAGGACCTCATGCGATGGCTATGACGATTTTTAATAAAATTCCTCAAAATATATTAAGCGAGAGAAAATACAAAACTTTTGTAAACAAACTAAAGTCCTATCTACTGAATTTGTGCCCATATTCCTTGCATGACTTCCTAGGAGACCAAACTTAGCTGTAACTGCATGCATGTTGTTTTTGTTTTGTTGTACTATTTATATGTAAAAATGCTACACCCTAGTGGGGTCCATGTTTGTACCTACAATCTGTAAACACCTCTGTAAAATACCATGGTTGCATAAATGAATATGAATATGAATATGAACATGTGTTATTCCAGTTTCATTGAATCATTGTAGCGCCTAATTTTATGTAAGTTTTATTGAATGCTCTAAACTGGAGATTTAGCAGACATCCTAACTTTTCCAGAAATTTTGATTTAGCATTGTCGCATTAAAGGAATGTTATTTTAAGCCAGCTGGAATAGTTAATCCACTATTCGAGCTGGCTTAAAGTAACATTGTCTTAACCTAATCAGGTTAAGACGCTACAGGAGCGAAAATGATAAAACGGAAAGGAGCCTCCCTTTCAATTTGGGAATTTTAGTTCAATATAGGTACTAGTGTTATTAACTAGATTTATCGAAAAAAAATTGTCCATCCAGAACAACTCAGTTCAAAGATATTGCGAAAAAATCTTTAAAATCGAGGTTCCGCTCTCGACTGTTTCCTCCTCCAAAACCAATCGTAACGAAATTTGAGAATCTGAATAACAATGAAATAATCTGTGTCGGAATGGTGTCGGACCGTTAGTTTTTTTGGCCTAATTGTTACGAATTTTGAATACCAAACCTTTTTTTGCGCTATAATCAATAAGGCCGTTTTTGGTAATTTTTGATGGGCTCTAGCGTCTTTAAAAATAAGAATATCAAAAAATCAAAACGGTCCGACATAGATAGAAATAATAATAATCTGTGTTGAAAAAATCATTGCTCTTTCTTCAAAAACCAGGGAGGAAATAGTCGAGAGCGTTTGTATGGAGAATTGACCCCTCCTGTATCGTCTTAATTGATCATCTACGTAGAAAACGCATGTATGAATTCCTTAATGGCTTCCATGCGGCACCGAAATTGCTGGAAAAGTTACGATGTCCGATTATTTAAACTATTTTAATTTTCTTGCTGGGTATTGGGTATTAATAACTCTAAAATATTTTTTTTGTTACTTGCAAGAGCTAATATTTGTATTGGCAAGAATATTATGATATCTGGGTTATTTATATTTTATACTTTATAGGATCAAATTTAAAAGTGCCTTAGAAAATTCTCTAGGTGCTAAAAATTACTTCATGACTGGAAAAATCGCTACTAAAATATACATTACAGAATTCCTTTCTTATCACAAATGAAGAGGTACCTAATTATAGGTACCTACTAATTATAAGTTTCTTTGTCAAAACATATTAATTCTGTCAATCGGCAGTCATTCACCGATAACTGATAGTGCAATCACATTTTGGACAACCTTTCAGATTAACGTAAGGTCAGGTGGGGTAAGGGGGACTATGGGGGAAGGGAAACACTGATCGGTAACTCTGAATTCATAGACTGTAGCTGGGTCATTTGGTGGTCGGTAAGGTACTACCTAGGATTTAGTTCCGAAACAAAAACAAAAATAGCGCTAGCTCTAAGGAGTGTGCGTCCTTGACAAAAACAAAAAATCAGTTGTCGTGCTACAAGACCACGAGTTGGACGAGTATTATTTGTGTAGTGATTTGGGTAGCAAAAAGTCATGTCCGAAGAATTTGGTATCTGTAAATATTCCTTTATATGTTTAATGTTCATGTCTGGTATTTGAATTTGAGAAAACTATGCTGTAAATATGAAAATTCAACGTGATTCATAACACAACCTACAAATGACATACCGGGGTAACGGGAACTACCATAGCCGGGGTAAGTGGAACATATGTTTCCTTTTCCCGATTTCAGGGGTCATGAACATTTTCAGAGACACATATTCTATACGTACAGAAATTTTGTATTGATCCAAGCTTCAGTATTTTAAATACGAATAATTACTAATAATTAATAGTCGTTTTTTAATTTGCAATACTGAAATTTGAATTTTCGAAAAAAACTTGTAAAAAAATCTTTAAAAACAATTATAATTTTTAGTTAACCACCCCTGTCTCAAGCCCATATGTTCCCCTTACCCCGAATTTCGATTTATGTAAATATTTTCTATTTTAAACTATATGTCAAAGAACCAAAGTCTCCATTTGATTGGTGATGTTTTTTTTAATTTACATTGCCGGTATAATCCACACTAGCAGCAATACTTTAAGATTTTAGCGAAGTGTTTCCCTTACCCCAAAACTCGGGAAAGGGAAACGGCAGGACCAGCCTAAACATTTTATAAATTTCCAGCTACATGCAATAAAGCTAGTTTGAAAATTAATTTCGCCCTAGAAAGCAGACTTAAAGAAGCATACTTTGTGTCGGTCAAGATGAATATACGACATTAAATAAAGTGATTAGAGCTCGATGTAAAATATAAAAAATGAAGTATGTTTCCCTTACCCCACCTGACCTTAATTACTTTCGGATTAAGAGCCTATCATGAGTTTTTGATCTTATAGCGAAAACGCTTGTAAAATATCATTCATTGTATGGAGAAAGTGAACAGCGCTCTGGGGCCCATTTCTTAAAACTGAAAGTTACAAGTTACAAGCGGAAGTCTCTTTCCAACTTGTCATATTAGACATTGACAACCGCTCTTGTAAATTGTAACTTGTAGCTTCGACGGGCCCCTGAACTAAACCTGGGACCAAAAAAATTACAAACATTCTAGGTGACTCGGTCTCACACCTCAAAAACTCCATAGAGGTTCTGATATAAAAATAAAAATTGTATAAATTCATTTATTCATTCATAATGACTTTCCTACTTTTCACACTTGCACAACTTTTTTATCCCAGCAAAAATAATCTTTTTGGGCTCCTATGGTGTCCCGGGTGACTGTTGAGTATACATTGTTGATTGTGTCATTCATTAAGGTCAGACTAGAATCGAAGTAAATATCAATTTATTTATATAACCTTAGATCTGAAAATCTGTGCGTCACGTGCATAACACGAAATACTTATTATTTTCTAATTATCTCTCAATGTCGAATATCTGCTGCCTAATTATAAAAATAACATGACAAATAATTATATTAATTAATTCATAATCAGTTCACAGATAACAGGTATAATAACACTTGAACGACCTTTTAGATTAAGAGAGCGCATGAATTTCGCTAGCGAATCTCTAGGCTATTCCACGACCTATTCTTTAGGTACTGAAAATCATCATCCTCCTTGCGTTATCCCGGCATTTGCCACGGCTCATGAGAGCCTGGGGTCCGCTTTGACAACTAATCCCAAGATTTGGCGTAGGCACTAGTTCTTACGAAAGCGACTGCCATCTGACCTTCCAACCCGAAGGGTAAACTAGACCTTATTGGAATTAGTCCGGTTTCCTCACGATGTTTTCCTTCACCGAAAAGCGCCTGGCAAATATCAAATAAATTTCGCGCATAAATTCCGAAAAACTCATTGGTGCGACCGGGTTCGACCTCCGGAACGAAAGTCGCACGTTCTTATACCGCTAGGCTACCAGCGCAGCGCTTAGGTAGGTACTGAAAATATAGGCATATAATTGAAAATAATAAAGAAATACACATCTTTTCAACCCCCGACGCAAAAACGAAGGGGTGTTATAAGTTTTCAACCCCCGACGCAAAAACGAAGGGGTGTTATAAGTTTGACGTGTCTGTCTGTCTGTCTGTCTGTCTGTCTGTCTGTCTGTCTGTCTGTCTGTCTGTCTGTCTGTCTGTCTGTCTGTCTGTCTGTCTGTCTGTCTGTTTGTCTGTCTGTCTGTGTGTGTGTCTGTCTGGGGCATCGTAGCTCCCGAACGGATGAACCGATTTAGATTTAGTTTCTTTTGTTTGAAAGCTGAGTTAGTCGAGAGTGTTCTTAGCCATGTTTTATGAAAATCGGTCCACTATGTCGCGGTCGGGGGTTTTTTCAAAATTTTAATTTTGTGGTTAGGTTATTCTATCAAGACAACTCTAGCCTTAAAAACTGCCCTCGAAAATATACGGTCTAGTTTCATATTATTCAGTATGTGTGAGAGAACGGGACGAAACTACGATGTTGCCACTTTCATTTTCTACTCTTTTTGGTCAGACTGGAATAAATTAATAAAAAATAAATATTGGAGGACACCTTACACATATCAACTTAGCCAACTTACCAATAAAATAAAATAAAAATAAAATAGCCCCCAAACTAAGCAAAGCTTGTACAGTCAACAACACAGCTGTGTATACAGACAAAGTGCCAAAAATATGTATACAGAACCTGTACATAAAGGTGTGTATACATATTTTTGGCAATTTGTCTGTATACACAGCTGTGTTGTTGACTGTACTATGGGTGCTAAGTGACGATATACATAAATTGATAAATACATACTTATATACATAAGAAACATCCATGACTCTGAAGTCTCTAATATACAGCTACGCTGTCTCAATTTCTAATATCGAAGAAAGCAATTTCATTCCTAACCGCTTACTACGTCATTAGTTCATTACACTGAGTTAAAAATCCAAATCATTATGACATTTACTGTTAAAACCGTTGTGCTATGATATGTCATAATCTCTTCGATTATGAACTATTCTATAAAAGTCAAATGTCAATCATAATGACATCAGGCCGATAAAGAACCACGCACGACCTTTCAGTGATGAAAGGAAATGTACGTGATTGTGCAAATCAGGTTCATAGAGGTCAAACGTGGTAGTCACATGCTGATATGACGGGCTGAAACGTGACGAACTCTTGTCCGATAGCCACGAGATATCTCAGGAAAGGGGATGACTATATCCTACGTAATCAACATTTTTGTCACTGGTATTGCCATTTCGTAAAATAATTTTCTCATCTCGAAGGACTTTAAAAATAGCTTTGCCCGCTACGCTCGTCTTTTTTTGTATTTTGTCACACCTCGGACACTGGCGATCAAATATATGAAAGAGGCGCGTTCCTAGCACACAGTCTAAGCTCGTGTAGGTGAACGCATACTATGCTTGTATGAGTGAAATATGACAGGTCGACTGTTCGCGTTTTTGACAGGCGGTAACTGTGAGGTAACCGAGAGGGGGTGGGAGGCAGTACTCTTTATTATACTGTGATTTTGTTATTATTATGAGATTTAATACTATTTTAAATACCTATGTATAAAAAAGCTTTTAGTTTTTATAATACTTAAATGATATCAAAATACCTAATACGGAAAAAACAAATGTATACTTTGACCGAAAAGAGTAGAAATTAAAAAGTGAAACATCGTAGTGTCGTCCCGTTTTCTCACACATATTGATTTGAAAGGGATGACACTACAATGTTGCCAATTTTTAATATTTTTTTTGGTCAGACTGTAGCTTTAATGCCAATATCCAGGGAGGAATGGAATCAATAATTTTGCAATAAATACCATGTGAATTTTTGTTTTATACAAATTGTATAAAAAGGCTTTCTTTTGTGGCTTAAAAAAATGTACGCGATTATGCGTCTGTTTCATAGAGGTCACATGCTGATAAAGTGGCGGAAAACGTGACCAACTCCGTAGACACGTGTTATCTGAGGAAAAGGGATGACCAAGTCTCCAACGTAATCCTCCTTTTTATGAGATGTTGACATGAAAAATTTTACACAATTAGGGTTTTCTGAATCGGTTTTTTCCGTCAGGCGGCGTTACTGATTCGTCAGTCAAAGCGTGCTCAACCGTAGACCGCATCATCACTTACCACCAGGCCCCGTAGCCGAATGGCATTTCTCCGACGCCAAACGAAAGCGATACGCCGCTGGCTCTGTCGCGCCAATACGCAAGCGCGATAGAGATAGATATCTACTAGCGCTTCGTTTCGTGAGCGTTTCGTGAGCGATTGTGCCATTCGGCTAGCCACCCAGGTGTGATCGTGGTCAAACATCTACCTACCTAATCACGAGAAAATAATTTACAAAAAATTGTGACGTCAAAGTCAGGAGGAAAAGGTAATCACGGTCTATATCCCGGTCAATATAAGTCTAAAGTCAGGACGGGTTGAAAACCAGGGTGCGTAGCCTAATGGCATAAACGCTCACGAAACGCTTGTAGATAGTTATCTCTATCGCTCTTGTGTATTGGCTCGACAGAGCCAGACTACCTTTCGCGGCGTTTCGTTTTCGTTTCGAGTCGTAGAAATGCCATTCGTCTACGGGGCCAGCGCTGTGTAATGAAATGGCTGACGCAGCATAACATGCTGAGTCCGTTTTTTTTATCATGCATGCCAGTTGTTTGTGTTGAAGCCAGAAATATATAACTACGCGCCATCTTGCGGAATTTCATTAGAACTATTTTCTTCATACTATACTGAACTGTCACCCCATATATCAGAATAACAGCGCCCTCCTGACAGTAATCATATATTTCTGGGCAGGCTTGTGTAATAGTACATTGTGCAACAAGGGGAGGAAGTTGAATATTACTAACGAGAGTAAGTTAAATCGCGACGGCTTGCCGGAGTGATTTAAAGACTCGAGTTAGTAATATAATTAATATTCATACTTCCCGAGTTACACACAATGTTTTTCATCACACTTGCATTATAAAAAATATGCAAAAAGGTAAAAAGGAGTTCAATGCAGTACTAGAAATTTCTTTAATCCCTAGGGAGACATATTTTTCTATAACTCACGCTCCGTCTGCGTGCAATAGCACATTTAGTGTGCGAGTGTGATGAAAAACTTAATGTTGAATCTTTATTTGTTTATCAATATTTTTTTTACTCTTGTTTTTATAAAATATTCATAGCATAACAACCCTACTAAGTTTCAAAGACCTTGATTTAAAACACAAATTTCCTCCCAAGGCCTACAAAATATCTTCGTTGATAACTGTGCCAATCTGAATTTAATTTGCATAATAAAGATTTATAGAGTGCTCGGGAGGTTAACCCTTAAGGCGCAGTAGGCTTAGAAAATGGACTTTATGAAAAGAAAAAGAAATGCGGTCTAGCTCTGTCGCGCCAATATGCAAGAGCGATAGAGATAGAATAGATACGAAACAGGATATTAACGTGAGCGTTTACGTTTGTGCATTCGGCTTTGGACACTGACTGTTAGGTACGACTTTTTATCAAAAGTAGCCGATCACATAACGCTGCAGAATTGACTTTACTAAAAATAAACGACAACATCATGTTTGTGGGAGCGTTTGTGTATTAATTACTTAGGTACATAAAAAAAATCAGTCATTTAAAAAAATGACTATAGTCACGAGAGCACAGACACATCCATTTTTCTTTTTCGAGAGATTATCCACAAAAACAGTGATTTAAGCATTTCTACCCTTTTAAGGCGTATTTAGGTTAAATTTACTATTTAATTCAGTGTGATGATATCCTATTTATAATAGATAGAAACGTTTACAGACAACTCAGCTAAAAGATTTTGCGAAAAAATCTTTAAAATCGAGCTTCCGCTCTCGACTGTTTCCTCCTTCAAAACTTAGGTAATCAATCAACCGGACCGTTTACTTTTTTAGCTAATTGTTGCCAATTTTGAATACCGCACCTTTTTACCTTAAGGTCTTTTTAGGGTTCCGTAGTCAACTAGGAACCCTTATAGTTTCGCCATGTCTGTCTGTCCGTCCGTCCGTCCGTCCGCGGATAATCTCAGTAACCGTTAGCACTAGAAAGCTGAAATTTGGTACCAATAAAAAGTGGAAAAAAATGTTTTGTTAGGGTACCCCCTCTACATGTAAAGTGGGGACTGATTTTTTTTTCATTCCAGTCCCAACGTGTGGTATATTGTTGGATAGGTATTTAAAAATGAATAAGGGTTTACTGAAATCGTTTTTTGATAATATTTATATTTTCGGAAATAATCGCTCCTAAAGGAAAAGAAGTGTGCCCCCCCCCCCTCTAACTTTTGAACCATAATTATGTTTAAAAAATATGAAAAAAAATCACAAAAGTAGAACTTTATACTTACTACTTACTTACTTACTTTCAGTAGTGAACGTGGCCCGACACGCTCTTGGCCGGTTTTTTTGGTTATTTTTGATGGGCTCCAGCGTCTTTAAAAGAGCGTTTGTATGGAGAATTGACTCCTCCTGTATCGTCTTATTTAGTATCGTAGGGCGATGACCGTTAAAATCAAAGAGTAATCCGGACACTTCCTCAAAGCACTTCCATTATAGAAGATTATTTAGATACTAGTTTTTTCCCGCGGTTTCGTCCACGTACTAATCTAATCTTGTTTTCCCATACAAACTTTAGATCCCCATTTCACTTTCAATTTTGAAAAATGCTTTCTTAGTGCTCCTCTACGCCTTATAACTCTTATAAGGAACCTACGTGCCAAATTTGGAATTTCTAGGACCAGCGGTTTCGACTGTGCGTTGAGACGTCATTCAATCAGTCAGTCAGTTTCTTCTTTTATATATTTAGATTGAAAGCTAAATGAGGTTCTAAGACACCTGTAGGAAAGGGATTCGCGGAAAAGTAATCGCTTAATCAATGGAGGCTGTTTACAGATCCGTAGCACAGGAATAAACACGATACGCTCGAAGAATTATTAATTAATTTTATTATTAAAAATTTCAGCACCGTACTTCGTTTACCTGGGCCTGTAGCCAAGAGTACGTCGATCGGTGACGCTCCGTAGAGCGTCATTACTTATCTTTGTCTGTCACTTCCATATTGGTACGAGAGCGTATCGTCCACAGAGCGTCAACGATTTTACAGTCGGCATTAATAAGTAGTAGCGGATGAAACAACACACTAAAAATATTTGACATTCTGAATAACTGTTCTAAATACGGATAAATCTGTACAGTTCGTGATACATTTCTGTCAAAGTTTAATTATTTTTTTCTACTCCCGATATGTTCGTCATTTACAGGGTCGTGCATAGATGTTTAAAACCCTACATAAAAGTCTATTCCCCAAAGCCAGCCCCCGCCGGCTACTCGCGCACGCGCGCAGTAACGAAAAAAATTAAAACGCATTGTTTGGATCCGTAACCATGGCAACGCATAGTTATAACGTCACTGCGCGCGTGCGCGGGAAGCCGGCGGGGGATGGCTTTGGGCAGCTGGCTCGAGCGCTGGCAGTGCAAACCTTTGCGTCAAAATACAGGAAACAGTGTGAAGTACATCGTCGTAGAACAAGTTTTGTATGCAACGGTTTTTAACTGAGTCAAAAAATACTTGTAGCGTCTTTATTTGTTAATAAAGGTTTCGGCTTCGCCTCAAGGTGTTACCCACGCCACTCGTCTTTGTGAACCTCCTTTAACGCCGGTTGCATAAAAAACTATTTTCTACGCATAAAAACATATCTGTGTTTGTTTAGCGCTTACAGAATGGTAAGTTCCTCCTGAAGCGTTATTTGATCCGCTACTTTTGATGCTGGATGCACTCTTGGCTACGGGCTAACCGAACCGAAATTGCTGTCGTCGTTCACCGAAAAACGTATTTTAACGAAGAGGTAAATCATTAAATTATAGACGCGTTTAACAAGTGTGAAAATTGTTTTCAATTTATTTATCGAGGCACGAGGCACTGTTTCAACACGGTAACAATTTACAATTCGTTATACATACTGGTCTGAGTAAAAAAGAATGTTTTAAAAGAAAGGGTAGGTATCTAAATATAAGTATAATATGAGAGTAACAAAAGTGTTCGAGTTTATAATTCTTATAACAAATTAATTTATCTTCATAGAAAATAATGTAAGTGTGTCCGAATCGCCGAGTGGCTCAGGCATCCGTCGCGATAACGGAGGACGCTGATTCGAATCCAGCTTTGAACACTTGGAGGCCGTGATCACTTTTTCTTTGTATATAACATTTATATCAGTTTTGTTCGTTTATAGTCTAGGGACATCGTTGAGACATATTGTTGTGTTCCATTTTCGAAAACTTTACGCTGTAAGAGAAAAACTTGTCGATTTTAAAACGACACGCCCCACGTGCCATAAAACCTTGATGACACGCCTTTCGTGTCATGAGTTGCTTTCCGAATTTTTGTTGACTTTTGACTGACACCGAAATTCATATTCACAGATATAAATTTCCTACATAAAATAAGTCCAATGGTGAATTTGAACTCCTCTCAAAGTAACCCTTTATCCACTTTGTAAGTCAAACCAGGAAGAAATAAAAACGGGTGTAACAAAGAATGATAAGACACGATTTCCAGGAAAAGGGCTATTTGTTCCGCAAACGAATTAAATGTACCCAGATTTTAATGGCGGACTTGAATTTTAAAAATGTACGATATTTCCAACCTATTGGTTTAAAAATTAAAAAAGAAATGATGCTCTATTTATGTAGTTTGGAATACAAAATAACATTTGTTTTTGTTTCAAATTTATAAGTTATTTTTAGACTTATTAGAGATATAAAATTATCCACGTTTATTGTGTTAAAGCTGAATTAAAATAATATTTCCGGATAAATTATTGACGAGATGATTATAATTTGTTACTTATTTAGGTAGATGTTTTGGAATAAATTCCTATTTTGACATCATATAGTCTTGATTTTGTGTAAAGTGAATCCCAAAATTCGACTGAACACTTTTAAATCATAATTTCCAAAGCAGTAAGTAAGTACCTAACTTTCACGTCCAAAGTTCTTTTATATTTATATCAAACAAATTGTGTACTTTAATACAACTTTCGCGTAATTTCATTCATTCTCTCTGTGATTGAATAAGTTCCTAGAATAGTTTTGGAGAAAATAACTTTCGGGTCCTACGTTTCTACGGCGGAGTATTCTGTTACAGAAGTAGAAATAGTCTAGGTATAAGGGAGAGACGTTTCATCGCGTCAATCATAGATCTCATTTGTTTTTATTGATAGACGGAATAAATAAATATTATATAAGACATTCTGACAGACACTGACTGTAAGATTCTCATATTTACTCTCAACGATATAATATTTAATACTAGCCTTTTACCGCGGCTTTGCTCGCGTACTAAAAATGATATTATTCAAACTTTCGATCCCCATTTCACCCCCTTATGGCCACTTGCACCAACGAAAATGGTGGGTTAACCCATGGAATTTGACAGTTGACAGACCACTAACCCCAGTAAAATAATAAGTGACTGACCTGGAAGGCAATAGTGTTGAACAGAGTAAGCAGTATCCTCAGAGGCAGACGGGCCTTGTACGACTTGTGGGCCCATAACCTGTGCGCGCCCGCTGTGATGCCCAGACCGGATGCTATGTACAGCAGGACCGCTGGAAATAAACAGGGGAATTGAAATATTTCTCGTATACAAAATACAAAAATGATAAATAGAAAAGTAACAATTCATATTAATTTCATAGTTTTAACAAGTGAAAATTAATACCTGACAAAGAGATATATTAAATTTTTATTTACATAATCTTAATAAAACATATTACATAAATTACATAAATTATAACGGGGCAATGCGGCCAGCCTTCTGGGCACCTTACCCAACGACTATAACTTTTATTTATAACTTTTTTTTTTATAACTTTTATTGTCAGTTGTACTTTAAGTGTTTATTGTATTATTTTATACTAGCTTTTGCCCGCGGCTTCACTCGCTTTAGAAAGAGAAAAAAGTAGCCTATGTCACTCTTCATCCCTTCAACTATCTCCACCTAAAAAATCACGTCGATTCGTCGCTCCGTTTTGCCGTGAAAGAAGGACAAACAAACAGACAGACACACACTTTCCCATTTATAATATTAGTATGGATGTTGTTTATAAATAAACTATAAATTATATCAACAAAATAAACAGAACAGGGTGGCTAGCCGAATGGCACAATCGCTCACGAAACGCTCACGAACCGAAGCGCTAGTAGATATACGGGGCCTGGCCCCGTAGCCGAATGGCATTTCTCCGACGCCAAACGAAAGCGATACGCCGCTGGCTCTGTCGCGCCAATACGCAAGCGCGATAGAGATAGATATCTACTAGCGCTTCGTTTCGTGAGCGTTTCGTGAGCGATTGTGCCATTCGGCTAGCCACCCAGGTACCGTAGCCGAAGGGCATTTCTGCGACGTGAAACGAAAACGAAACGAAAGGTAGTCTGGCTCTGTCGTCGCGCCAATGATACGCATCAAGAGCGTATTGGCGCGACAGAGCCAGACTACCTTTCGCGACGTTTCGTTTTCGTTTCGCGTCGCAGAAATGCCATTCGGCTACGGCACCAGGGTGGCTAGCCGAATGGCACAATCGCTCACGAAACGCTCACGAAACGAAGCGCTAGTAGATATCTATCTCTATCGCGCTTGCGTATTGGCGCGACAGAGCCAGCGGCGTATCGCTTTCGTTTGGCGTCGGAGAAATGCCATTCGGCTACGGGGCCTGGGTGGCTAGCCGAATGGCACAATCGCTCACGAAACGCTCACGAAACGAAGCGCTAGTAGATATCTATCTCTATCGCGCTTGCGTATTGGCGCGACAGAGCCAGCGGCGTATCGCTTTCGTTTGGCGTCGGAGAAATGCCATTCGGCTACGGGGCCTGGGTGGCTAGCCGAATGGCACAATCGCTCACGAAACGCTCACGAAACGAAGCGCTAGTAGATATCTATCTCTATCGCGCTTGCGTATTGGCGCGACAGAGCCAGCGGCGTATCGCTTTCGTTTGGCGTCGGAGAAATGCCATTCGGCTACGGGGCCTGGGTGGCTAGCCGAATGGCACAATCGCTCACGAAACGCTCACGAAACGAAGCGCTAGTAGATATCTATCTCTATCGCGCTTGCGTATTGGCGCGACAGAGCCAGCGGCGTATCGCTTTCGTTTGGCGTCGGAGAAATGCCATTCGGCTACGGGGCCTGGGTGGCTAGCCGAATGGCACAATCGCTCACGAAACGCTCACGAAACGAAGCGCTAGTAGATATCTATCTCTATCGCGCTTGCGTATTGGCGCGACAGAGCCAGCGGCGTATCGCTTTCGTTTGGCGTCGGAGAAATGCCATTCGGCTACGGGGCCAGGGTGGCTAGCCGAATGGCACAATCGCTCACGAAACGCTCACGAAACGAAGCGCTAGTAGATATCTATCTCTATCGCGCTTGTGTTATATAACGACACATCGTAGCTCCCCTTTTTTTGTTTGAATGCTGAGGAGTGTTCCATGATAATCGGTCCACTATGTCGGGATTTTTTTTGTAAATTATAATTTGGTGGTTATTTTAACTATAAAACTCCCGTGAGACTCATACATATTTAAAAATATTTTAAGCGGGTTACTCACGTATTAACATGTCACGCTCTCGACATGTAAAGGCGGGGTCGCTACTCTTGAGAAAGGTCCTCGAAATTGGACCGAAACATGTCGAACGCTATATCGACTTAATACGTTGGTGGTTATTTACTGAATATCTCAAAAAAAAACTTACTAGTTCCCGCGAAATGTTTCAAAAATGAAGGAATCTTATTAGAAGGTCCTTTACTACTTAGGTCGAGGTACTAGTCTTCCTACGTGCGCACTTACTGTCCGTATCATCTACGTGTTCACGTTAAATCTATCCTAACACACGTAAAAGACGTAAGTAACGTATGGAGACTTATTCGAATTTTGGACTTTGAGACCATGAAGTTTAAAGTGGTTGATTGTGAAGTTGGTAAGAAAACGGACCCGTATGAAATACTATTACCTACTTATTCTGTGGCAGTAGCTGAGTAGTAAATTCATAAAGGATGAAATCGAAAAAGTAATCAGGCAAGCAACATCCATTTATTTAAATACATCCATTCTGTCGTGGCATCACCGAATGGGCCCTACGGAAGACCAGCGCTGGTTTTCAGCTAGCAATATGCTGAGTTGGGCCATTTCGTGATGCGCACTTAATGCTCTGTTCTCTGTTTCTTGTTTTCTTGTTGCTTGTACATGTACGTTACGTGTTGTGAATGTCACGAATAAATGTCTTTTATCTTTTATCTAAAAACAATGCAGTAATAAAGGATTTTTTGATATTTTATCACGCGATTATGGTGATACAATAATACCACACACTCACAACTTCTTTTTTAACCCCTAAATTACTAAGAATGGCACTGCAACTTGAGTAGTTTCATGTGTTCTATCTATCCCTTTTGGCAAGTACAGGCTTAGCAGCAGTAGTAGCAGGTTTGTTTATGTTTATAGCGACATTCCTCCACAATTTGAAGTTTTCTCTTCTCAGTCTCTACTAGGGTGACCAATCCTTAAACAATTTTTTTTTTTTTCTAGCCTGCGTTAGTGTCCCACTGCTGGGCAAAGGCCTCCCCTCTCTTCCTCCACTCGACCCTATCACTTGCATTTCCCCACCAGTTGGGATAAAATTTTTCCAGGTCGTCGCACCATCTCCTTTTTGGTCTGCCTGTACCTCTACCTACACCGTCTATCGTAGTCCGTCCTTAAACAAATACTTACTGAAAATCCTAGTAGTCCACATAGCTATATTTTAAGCGGGTTACTCACGTATTAGGTCGATATAGCGTTCGACATGTACCGAATGGATGTGTGTCGAAATTGAACCGAAACATGTCGAACGCTATATCGACTTAATACGTGAGTAACCCGCTTAAAATATAGCTATGTGGACTACTAGGATAATATTTTTAAATATGTATGAGTCTCACGGGAGTTTTATAGTTAAAAGTCCACATAGCCTTGGTAAAGAACAGGTACCCTCCATACACCGCGTCGATGTGCAAGAACGCGAATAGGGTGATATTCCTCCAGACAATTTATAGTTTTCTATGGGACTAGGGTGACCAAGTCTTAACAAATACTTACTGAAAATCCTAGTAGTCCACATAGCCTTGGTAAAGAACAGGTACCCTCCATACACCGCGCCGATATGGAGGAACACGAATAGGGTGACATTCCTCCAGACAATCTGGAGTTTTCTCTTTTCTGCCTCCGGCGCTGGGGTGGCCACGTCTTTGTCCAGGACTGCGTCGGACTCGTCCAGCACCCAGGCTGGGGATTGGCCTTGAGGCGGCATTGTTCTAGAAATAAAACAAAAAAACTATAAAATCAAAGTAGTATGAAATATCGTTTAAGATAAACAAGGCTCCGTAGCCGAATGGCATTTGTGCGACGCAAAACGCCACCGAAACGCCGCGGAAATGTAGTCTAGCTTTGTCGCGCGTATACGCAAGAGCGATAGAGGTAGAGAGCTACGAAAGAGATATTATCGTGTCGTGAGCGTTTCGTGAGCGTTTCGTGAGCGTTTGTGCATTCGGCTACGCACACTGGTATACTGTTTATGTTATAATAATTATTATCACAGAATATTCTATTTAAATATCTGTTTCGTTCTAATGACAGTCAAATAAAAGTTTATTATAGTTGATCGTAATTAATATGGGTAATTATAAAAGATCAGTCTAAGATAAATTATTCTATTGTGTTACGATAATAATTATGTAAAGTGAAGTAGATTGTACGTTTTCTACTAAATGCTTATACATACAGGGTGGCCAAATAACGCCCACTAGCACGAATCACTTAACTCAGGGTTAGTGGGCTGTCATCTATCAAATTCCATATAAAATGGTGGGTTAACCGAGGATTAACCCTCCATTTTCGTTGGTGCAAGTGGCCCTAAGAGGTGTACGTTTTATTTTTTAATTTTATACTATAAAACATAAAAAATATTATGTACTAGCTTTTGCCCACGGCTTCGCTCGCGTTAGAAAAGACAAAAAGTAGCCTATGTCACTCTCCATCCCTTCAACTATCTCCACCTAAAAAATCACGTCAATGCGTCGCTCCGTTCTGCCGTGAAAGACGGACAAACAAACAGACACACACACTTTCCCATTTATAATATTAGCAATATTAGTATCGATTCCTTGTTAAATATAATATTTAGGGTCGACAAATACACATAAAAAGGATGTCAGACAAAATGTCCATCTCTAGCATGGCAAATGCGAACCCTTTTCATCGCGTTTTTAACCCCCGACGCCAAAACGACTGGGTGTTATAATATTGACGTGTCTGTCTGTTTGTCTGTGTGTGTCTGTCTGTGGCATCGTAGTTTCCGAATTGGTGAACCGATTTAGATTTATTTTTTTTTTTGTTTGAAACTTGAATTAGTCGGGAGTGTACTTAGCCATGTTTAATGAAAATCGGTCCACTAAGTCTGGGTTTTTTTTTTTTTAATTTTAAATTTTGTGGTTAGGTTATTAATGTTTCTATTGAGGCTCGTGCCGTGTGACACGTAGTCCCGTCTTGTTGAAACCACATGTTTCCCAAGAGTGTAATTGCCGACCCTAAATATAATATTAGAAAACATCCATGACTCAGGAACAAATATTTGTGCTCAACACACAATAACAAAAATAAAGTGTATACCTCTTATTGGGCCACCCTGTATTTTCACCATAGATTTAGAATTATTAAACTAGATTGTTTAGTTAGGTCAAAAAGTGTGTCCACATGAGAGGTAATTGTTTGGGCTGGTGTCCCTCTCGCACTTGCTGACAATGTCAACATTATTCAGTGACGTCATCACTGTCATAAATTGGGGATACCAGTCAATTTTCAAAGTTACTACTAAATCTACTAACACCCAATTGAAAGTATTTTTTAATTATACAAATCTTTGATTTACTGGCATCAAAATAATTACATTATAATTATTTTCAAATTTTTTGAAATATATCGAAACCCTAGTTAGAATATAACATTAAAATAAAATAAGAAGTTATAAAGTCAGGTAATATACAGATAAAAATACTACTAATATGGGAACCTCATTAACACTGGCAACACGTGCGAGAGGGACACCAGCCCAAACAATGCCCTCTCATGTGGACCGTTTTCGCTAGTCTGATACGATCGACTTTCTGTTTCAGTAATAAGGTTTAATTTCGTATGGCAAAAAATGTGATTGAGCTGTCCCCTGTAAAGGTCTTTGATTTTCACACTTTCATGTATGAACTTAATTAGATTTATGGTTTAATTGTCGTAAGTGTCGTAACACAATAGTATTACTTAATTGAAAACTGCTCACTGAATATTAAATATGCAAAATCCTACATTTTTTTTTAATTTGCAGTCGTGTCATGGTCACTTTACAGCATTTTTTAACCCCCGACGTAAAAACGACGGGGTGTTATAAGTTTGACGTGTCTATCTGTCTGTTTTTGTGCGTGTCTGTGTGTCATCGTAGCTCCCGAACGGCTGAACCGATTTAGATTTAGTTTTTTTTGCTGAATTTGTCGGGAGTGTTCTTAGCCATGTTTCATGAAAATTGAACCACTAAGTCGCGGTCGGGGTTTTTTTTCAAATTTTTAATTTTGTGGTTAGGTTATTTAAAACTATTAAATGACGAAGTGAATTAATTATCCAGGGATTGGACAACTGGGCGTCATTCTTACAATATAAGGTTCATTATTCCGAAAACGTCATACAAATGACGCCCTGTCCGATCTCTGACTGATACATCTGTATTACTTATAATGTATATTGCCATTGCCATGCGATTAAATTTATTTTTTTATTTATTATGTGATTTGCTAATAAGAATAAGAAACTTTAAAGCCAAATAATAAAGAAGAAACACCTTGTCCGATGAAATATTGTGAAAACGTTGTCACTGTATCGACTTCTTTTGTCAATCGAGCCAAGAGATAGTCACCCTACACATACTTCGCACTTAAAACTATAAAAACATACTGCATACGTCAATTTGTGACCAAACATTTTATACAATCAGGATAAAGATCAGTTATTGATTTTTAACATAATCTTCCAGTTCATGTCAAAAGCATATCATTATACAGAAATAACGACAATTAATTGTGATAACAATGTTTTTATTTATGCACGATCGGCCTAAGTTTTATCGCCAAAAACATGTGATTGATAACGATAAAACGTGCGTTGAATGAATTTGTATCAACATTATTTGCACGCGACCTAGAGCGAATTGCTAGAATAATCCATAGAGTCGTTGCACAAACGCTTACTATAATATCGTTATACACCCTGTTTTTATTGAATTCCGTTAACTTTAAGGGAAGGTTCTTTAGATCAAATACAATTAATTTCTCTAAGAAACTAGCGTCTTAACTCTTAAGGTTATTGAGTTATTAAAAAAATAAAGATAATTACTAAACACGTGTGTGACAGCCTTTACCAATTCTTGTTGTTATTTGTTGTGACATGTGCCGTCAATCACTTGACACTAACTTGAATGTTATTCTTAAGGTTATCTCACACTAATAAATTCATTTATTATGTATGAAAATGATGAATTTTTTTTTGTGAATTTAACTAATACTGATATACAGGATGGTTCCTGATAATGAACTAAATGAACCTAGCAACGTGTCGAATTTAACGGAAAACAAAAAAAACACGGTGTAGTAGCTAGCTATCTCTATCGCTCTTCCGTATTGGTGCGACAGAGCCAGACTGCGTTTCCATCGGCGTCTAGCGTCAACGATTGTCACTTTGGCTAGGCCGGCTGTAGCCTCAGCACTTTATTAAGACGATACAGGAGGGGTCAATTCTCCATACAAACGCTCTCGACTATTTCCTCCTTGGTTTTTGAAGATAGGGCAAGGATTTTTTCAACATAGATTATTATTATTTTTATCTGTGTCTGACTGTTTTGATTTTTTAAATATTCTTATCTATTTTTGAAGACGCTAGAGCCCATCAAAATTTTCCAAAAACGGTTTTATTGATTATGGCGTATTTTTTTTATACTACGTCGGTGGCAAACACACAACAACAACAACCGAACAATTACAACTAAATGTTAAATATAATTCACTAAGAATTAATTTTCTGGAGTTACATTTATGATTTCTCTGTATTACTTATATGTATAACCAACCAATTAGACACCTAGGCCACTCTAGAACCCTGTCGTATTTACACCGTGCTTTATTTGCTATGGAAGTCAGTTTGACTTTTACTGTGAAAGGATTCTACAGTGGCCTAGGATTCAGTTGACTGTACAACCGGTTTCTATGCGGTAGTCCCCTTTCCCCTTAACAGCGCAACTGGGAGCAGGGCTTCTCAAACTGCGCAATTTAATTCCAATTCACGTCTATTTGAGCCCGCGGAGGAAACCATTGATGTTGTGAAACCAATCCGAGCTCGGTCTCAATAAATTGCATTCAACGAGGTAACTGCTTTAAAGAAAAAGGTTTTTTCTAGACAAAAGTTTTTTCTACATTCTAAATATATGTATAAAAGAAGAAACTGACTGACATACTGACATTAATGCACAACCGAAACCGCTGGTCCTACAGATTCCAAATTTGGCACGTAGGTTCCTTATAAGATGTTGAGGAGCACTAAGAAAAGATTTTTCAAAATTCACATACCAAGGGTTTGAATAAGATTACTTTTAGTACACGGGCGAAGCCACAGGAAAAAGATAGTTTTTAATGTGTCACTTTTAACACTGACTAACAGGGTAAGGTAACAGGGCAGTTCCAAGTAACAGTAATGTATCTAAACGCTCTCTGCCTGTGTGGTGACGGGTTAAGAATTTCACCACCACCTTTCTTCCCGTGGGTGTCGTAGAAGGCGACTATGGGATATGGGTTAAATTGTGGCGTAGGCGAGAGGCTGGCAACCTGTCACTGCAATGTCACAGTTTCGTTTCCTTTCAACCCCTTATTTGCCAAGAGTGGCACTGAAGCTTTGGTAGTTTCATGTGTTCTGCCTACCCCTTTATGGGATACAGGCGTGATTGTATGTATGGATGTATGTTTCCAAGAGTGGCCCTGAAGCTTTAGTAGTTTCATGTGCTCTGCCTACCCCTTTATGGGATACAGGCGTGATTGCATGTGTGTATGTATTGAAGTCTTCGTGAGACATGTTAATAACGTACAACGGGACAGTTTCGACTGGGGGACAAATGAAACTGATCCATTTTTTTCCACGTTTTACAATCAGAACACCCGGAACACCAGAAGTGTTGGAGGTGCGTTGCCGACCCTTAAGATGGTGTACGCTCTTATCTTGAAGGTTGCATGCTGATTTTTTCGAAGGGTATCCTTATTAGCTATTATCTGCCCGTTTTATGTAGGTATATAGTTTGTCAATAGTTTGTTGTTCGTTGTTTGTGTATAGTTGACGACCGGTCTGGCGCAGTCGGAAGTGACCCTGCCTGCTACGCCGCGGTCCCGGGTTCGAATCCCTCGGGCCTCAGTCAATCTGTGTAAGAATGTCCTATAATATTTATTTATTTATTTATTTATTTATTTATTTATTTATTTATTTATTTATTTAATTTTAGATTTAGGTACGTGTCAATGACATAGAAAGCTATCAAAAATATTTCCTAGATATTTACAGTCGACTACAAAGAGATGTAACCACTTTTTCACTTGGTTTCGTAACTCAGTTTTCAAACAAAAAAACTATATCTAAATCGGTTCATCCATTCGGGAGCGATGCCAAATACAGACACACTCAAAGACAGACACGTCAACCTTATAACACCCCGTCGTTTTTGCGTCGGGGGTTAAATTATTCAATAAGGTGAAAAACTGGATAAATAAATTACATCTCTTTGTAGTCGACTGTATCACAGAATATATAATAATATATAATAGTACAAGTTCAGAAGGCCCACTACTTTGATGTTCACGAAATGCCGCCTTTTTAAATGCCTACAAAATTCTTACAAAGAAACGAGCCGCACGTGCGCAGCGTCGGACGCTAGGGTTGCCTATGGATTAAAAATAATTAATAGTCAGACAAAATGTTATGCTATTATATTCAAGTCTTGGGTACTTTCTAGGTATATACAGTATTTATATATTTTTGTTTAAGTCACAAGCCTTATTGAACTTTTCCGTGGGAAATAAATGACAGAATTAATAGTTAGATCGATAAGATTGTCCTATTTTATTCATGAATTTTATTTAACTAAGCATTATTAGCCATTCCACACGCGGATATCGCATATTAACCTATGAAAAACTAGCGACGCATAGTAACAATAGAAAATGCTAAAGTGCGTTTTGTGAGAATGCGCGCCACCCCTGATTAGGCCGCGAACTCGCGGTCGCCAGCATGTACTTGTAGCGCGGCAACGGAATCGCAGAGTGAGCCGCCCCTGACTGTATGTAAATTGCGAGATTTTCATGATTGTCGAATGGACAATAGAACTACCATAATGTGAAGTAAATTGACTGATTGTACTTTTATCATATTACAGATACTTACGTGACGTCAAAACAAAATTGGCTTTACTTTCTAGCTGATATCAAAACAAGATAAACATTGGATGGAATGTGTATATCTCCGATAATAAATTGATATTTTGAACGTGACACATTTTTTTTTTCTTAGTATAATAAATAACAAATAAATAAATAAATATTATAGGACATTCTTACACAAATTGACTGAGTCCCACGGTAAGCTCAAGAAGGCTTGTGTTGTGGGTACTCAGACAACGATATATATAATATATAAATACTTATATATATATATATATATATATATATATATATAGAAAACATCCATGACTCAGGAACAAATATCTGTGCTCATCACACAAATAAATGCCCTTACCGGGATTCGAACCCGGGACCGCGGCGTAGCATGCAGGGTCACTACCGACTGCGCCAGACCGGTCGTCAAGTATGTATAGATAGACGTTTGACCACGATCACACCTGATGGTAAGTGATGATGCGGTCTACGGTGGAGCACGCTTACCTATGAGATACCTATTTACTCTTGCTTTAAAGAGACCTGGATTGTACTCATGTGGAAACACACTTAAAATAATATTATAAGACAATCTTAAAACACAAACTGACTTAGTCCCACGGCCCACGTAAAACTGGAAAACAACAAACGATAAAATGTTTGCTCATCGCACAAATAAACGGCCTTACCGCCTACCGGGATGCGAACCAGGACCATCGGCTTAGCAGGCAGTCAAAAATTAAAATATGATAAAAGAGTGAGTAATTAAGACGCTACAGGAGCGAAAATGCTAAAATGGAAAGGAGCTCCCTTTTCAAATTGGGAATTTTAGTTTAACATAATAGTTTTATTAATTTGATTTATAGAAAAAAAATTTCCATTAAGAACAACTCAGTTAAAAGACATTGCGAAAAAATCTTTAAAATCGAGGTTCCGCTCTCGACTGTTGCCTCCTCCAAAACTTAATCAATCGTAACAAAATTTGAGAATCTGAATTACAATGAAATAATCAGTGTCGGATCGTTTAGATTTTTGGGCTAATTGTTACCAATTTTGAATACCACACCTTTTTTACGCCATAATTAATAAGGCCGTTTCTGGAAATTTTTGATGGGCTCTAGCAACTTTAAAAATGAATATCAAAAAAATCAAAACGGTCCCACACAGATAAAAATAATAATAATCTGTGTTGAAAAAATCATTGGTCTATTTTCAAAAACCAGGAAGGGCGCTAGCGTTTCGAGAGCGTTTCTATGTATGGAGAATTGATCGCTCCTGTATCGTCTTAATAAATTATTTAATATTTACTTTTGCGGGTTTCTGTGACTAAATAATATACTTATAATTGCAGGTAAACAGTAGACGCTAATAATTACACAGTTATTTATAAGCAATTTAGAGCGACCAGTTTGTAATCGGAACTACGTGATATTTCGCAGGCTTGCCGATTGCACATTTGTAATTACAGTAAATGACAGTAAATGATATAAATACACGGTGCAACATGAGGGAACCGAAAGATTTTGACTACGCGTTTCAAAGCGTAAATTAAAAATATTTTTTAAATAACGTCAAGCAAATATTTAAAACAACATTTAAAATTTTATTTTAAATAAGGCCAAAATATATGAAAAATTACACAAATTTTTAATCGAAAATACGCAGTCATCATACACTTTTAATACGCAAAATCTATAAATATTGGTTTATTATGTTAAATACTACAGAAGCCAATCATTTGTGCCAAATTCGATATGAGTCTTAGTAGCCTATTAGCGAAAAAAAGTCACAACAGACGGACTCTAGACCAATACTCATACTCATACTCATTTATTCATAATATTCTTAAAATATTACATGTCAACAACAGGGAATAAATTATTTTGTATCATCAATTCAAAACATATTTGTAACATCTATAAAATTAAGAGTCAATATTACAATAAGATAGATTATGTAGGTTACATTTAAATAAAATTACAATTCGAATAGAATATTTTGAGAATGAAATTGATATGATAGTACAAGGATTATTAATAAATTATTGTTTAGTGGATATGTCAATGTCGAATGATTGCGCAAAATTGTCGAATATTGTAGTAATTAGGCAAAGCATTCCAAAAATGCCTAAATGGCGTTACGACGAACCTGTTTGGTGATCTAATTAAGTGATTACACTTAATCGATAATTATTAGCGCCTATCATTTGCCATAATAATGGATACTGAGCAATAGTCACGTACGCATTTGGGAAAGTTTTTGTCGCGCGTTTTGCCTTTGTACGCCAATTTGTTTTATTGATAGCAGTAACAGACTCAAATAATGTTTGAATTGAACTTTGCACCTTAAAAAGTATTCTTATTTTGACGTCACTTATATCAGTCAACCAATTGGAACCCTGGGCCACTCTACAACCATGTCCAAATGACAAGCAGTAATAAATTTCTTACAATTTGATTTATGACGTCACTATAACATAGTTCTAAAGTGGCCTAGGGTTCCAATTGGTTGACTGTACAAAGATGTTAATGATAGAAAAATTGAGAAAACGGAGGCCTCTTTTGAGTGTTTTCTTACTAAGTATTCCAAAAACTTTTAATTCGGCATAGCAAACTTTGTTTTGGAGATTTTCGTAAGTAGCTTAAGTCGTAGTTTTAGACCGAAACTTTTGGTATCTCGCTTATTCAGATTTTACGCCTAGAAAATTTGTAAAATACGATAAATATTATCGATATCGTTCACTGTATAAAATCTGTCAAAGTACTAGAAATGTGGAAATAGACATGCTTACTGCTTATAACTCTTATAAGTATTTATGTCACTCTTACAGGAAGCAACTTTAGTATGTACAATATACCATAATACATATCGTGAGGCTGAATTGTGAAACTGAAAACTTTATGAAACACCTATAACCTTACTTAACCATTGAACTATCCGAAAAAATACCTACAACGATAGTACTCACAGAGGACGATACGGTCAAAACATAGTGATAGCGATAGCAATCGGGTTGCAGCTTCACAAGGCAAGTTTAATGCGTGCGCGCGCGCCGTGGCGTGATCCCAATGGCGTGATACAGATCACCCAATACAATATCATACGTAGTGACATAACACTACGTATGACCTTACTCTTTTGAGCTATCAATTGACCGCGTCATATTTGCTGCGCGTCAAATTTTAACCATTTCGCGCATGGTGACTTTAAAGCCTATGACACATAAGACTATAAGGGCCACTTGTACCACCCGCTTAACTAAAGGCTGTCAACTGTCAAATTCCATATAAAATGGTGAGTTAACCTCGGGTTAACCCTCCATTTTCGATGGTGCAAGTGACCCTAATGGAATACGTTAGCATGTTAGCTACCATATAATTCAAGATATGCTCTCATTTTGAATCTACATGAAACGGCATGGATATTATCGATATCGAAACTCGCTTATGTCTCAAGTGTCGCCTACTATACCGCTAAGTAATGATAAGAGCATAAGTAGTCGTCAGATATCCTTGAGAGAAAAGAAACAATCTCCAATTAAGAATATTGAAATAAATAAATGCCCCAATAACAACGAAATTGCAATTTCGAATCCGTTATTATCCGTTGAGGTGAGTCATCCGCCTCAGACAGAGATCGTGGTGCCATGTACTCCAGCGGAAAATGATTGTACGACTACCCGCACCGTAGCGGCCGAAAACAACAGCCACCCGCGCGACCTCGACAATAATAGTGAAAGTGGGGACTGGATTGTAAAAACATATAAGCGTAATAAACCAAATTACCGATATGCCGGAAAACGAGGTTTAGCATGCGATGCGGAAAACAGTGCTAAGTTTAGGGCAGCCGAGAGAAAAATACCAATTTTTATCTCGAATGTAAACAAAGATTGCCTTGAGTCCGATATTATAAACTATGTCAAGGACAAAACACAGGAAATCATAACGCTAGAAAAACTAAATATTAGAAGAACGTCCCATAATGCATTCAAGTTTTTTGTATCGGAAAGCAAGGAGTCACTGTTCCTGAATGCTAACATATGGCCGCAGGGTATAATATTTAAACGATTTGTGCACTTTAAACAAGGCACTACGAGCAGAAAGTTATCTGTTGACGGCTCACAAAATAACATTCGAAATGGAAAAAACATATAACCAACAATGTGATAATGACAGTGCAGTTATACAGTTAGTTAGTTTTAACTGCAAGAACGTAAAGCGGTCAGTTGATACGATAAGACAATTATGCCAGTCTTCATCTGTCATCGCCTTGCAAGAAACATGGTTACGGCCTGACGATATACAATACTTGGCTGAAATAGACACAAGATTTGGATATACTGGAACCTCAGCGATTGACACTTCGGCCGGCACTCTTCATGGTAGACCTTATGGAGGAGTTGCGCTACTGTGGAATAAGAGTGCGTTCCCCAATGTTTCTATCGTACAGTGTGATAACGCGCGCGTAAGTGCCATAAAAATTAACCTACCTAGTGAGTCCATACTTGTGTTCAGTGTTTACATGCCTACGGATAAAATGGTGAATTTAGTGGAATTTACGGATTGTCTTAGTCTGGTGAGTGCTACTATTATTAATGAGGATGTCCGTTCGGCGTACATACTAGGAGACTTTAACGCTCACCCGGACGAATTATTTTATAATGAAATGATGATGTTTTGTTCTGAACAAAAGTGGACCTGTGCTGACATAGATAAGTTAGGATTAGGATCAAATACCTACAGTTTTATCAGTGAGGCTAATGGGTCTAAGCGCTGGCTAGATCACATTCTGACAACGGAATTTGCTACAAAAACAATTTTAAATGTTAGCTTTATATATGATGTAATATGGTCAGACCACTATCCTCTATGTGTTAAATGTAACGTTGGTAATATTGGTTCAGAGTTATTTTACGAATTAAAATCTGTCACTAATAAGGTTATTTGGGGGGAAAGAAAACCCGAACAAGTAGATATGTACAATAAAATTTGTGATGACAGGCTTAGCCAAATTGATTACTCAAATGATTTTGAAATTTGTTGTGACCGTTGTTGTGATAATGACAGGCATAAAAACCTTATAGATGAAATGTATGTAAATATAATAAAGGTCTTAAGTGACGCGGCCACTAGTAGTTATACTTTGAAACGTGTCTTTAAAAAGAAACCAACAGTGATTGGGTGGAACAAACATGTCCGCGCGGTGCACTTGGAGGCTAGAGATAAATTTAAGTTATGGGTATGGCATGGAAAACCTAAAGCCGGACATGTCTATGATGACATGCGAAATAGTCGTAATGTTTTTAAAGAACGCCTGAAGTGGTGTCAAAACCATAGCGAACAAATTAAAATGGACATATTGGCAAGTCATCATAGAAATAAAGATTTTCGTAGCTTTTGGAAATCAACTAAGAGGCTAAATGGCAAGCCGAGTCTTCCGGCAAGTATAAATGGCGTTAGCGATCATATCAGTATTGCTAGTATATTTAAGTCTCATTTCGCCGTAACATCGCCTTTGGTGGCATCGCCGACAAAAGGTGATGAATGGCCGCGTGGACAGGAAGTTAAAGCTAAATTTGATGCCAGCGACGTTCATGCAGTAATTAACTCAATGGCTCGAGGAAAATCTCCTGGACACGACGGTCTTAGCATAGAACACCTTAGACATGCTGGCTCACACCTTCCTAGAATACTGGCCTTATTATTTAATCTCTGCATCAGCCATTCTTACTTGCCGGATGCACTCATGAAAACTGTAGTTGTGCCAATAGTTAAAAATAAAGGTGGCGATATTAGCGATAAGACCAATTACAGGCCAATTTCTTTAGCAACGGTGATTGCTAAGGTACTTGACAGTCTGCTTAGCACTCAGCTTGACAAATACCTGGTTCTTCATTACAACCAATTCGGTTTCAGGCCGGGGCTGTCAACCGAAACGGCAATATTGTGCTTGAAGCAGACTGTCAGGTATTATACGGATCGAAACACGGCTGTGTATGCTTGTTTTCTTGACCTCTCTAAAGCGTTTGACCTGGTTAATTATGATATATTATGGCAAAAGTTAAAAAGCATCAATATGCCTGCTGAACTTTACCACATTTTTAAATTCTGGTATGTTAACCAGGTCAACGTGGTGAGATGGTCAAACGCATACTCAGATCCATACAGGTTGGAGTGCGGGGTGAGGCAGGGGGGTATTTCCTCACCCAAGCTCTTCAACCTGTATGTAAATGAGGAGCTCAGCAGCACTCATGTCGGCTGCCATATAGACGACGTATGTTTCAACAACTTAAGCTACGCTGACGACATGGTGCTGTTGAGTGCCTCTCCGTGTGGCCTGAGGCGGTTGCTTGGCATCTGTGAGCAATTTGCTCGTAGTCACGGCCTCGTCTACAATGTTAAAAAAAGCGAATGCATGGTCTTTCAGGTCAGAGGTAAAGACCTGCCACCTGTTCCTCCTATACGTTTGTATGGTACTCCATTGAATAGGGTAGAATCTTTTAAATACCTTGGCCATGTGGTTACCTCTGACTTGAAGGACGATGCTGATATTGAGCGAGAGCGAAGGGCGTTGTCTGTTAGGGCAAACATGGTGGCCCGCAGGTTTGCTCGTTGCTCCGCTGAAGTTAAGTTAACTCTCTTTAGAGCCTTCTGTACAACTTTCTACACGAGCAGCCTGTGGATCTCCTATACCCAGAAACAGTACAACGCCCTCCGTGTACAGTACAACAATGCCTTCAGGATGCTGATGGGACTGCCCCGCTACTGCAGTGCATCAGGTATGTTTGCCAATGCTAGAGTAGACTGTTTCTACACCACGATGCGGAAGCGGTGCACATCCCTGGCGCGTAGGGTGCGGGACAGCTCTAGCGGCCTCCTGAGGGTATTTGCGTCAAGGTTTGACTGTCAGTACATCAATCATTGCCATATGATTCATGTACTGACAGGCAAGCCTATATACTGTACATAAATGTGTCTTTTATGTTATGTCCTGTCCTGTTTTATATCTACTAACCATAGCTGCTATAATTATTTATTACTAATTACTAACACATGTTTTGTTTTGTAAATTTTGTGAATTTTTTGTATATTTTAAATGTATATGGACCTGGTCTGAAATAAATGATTATTATTATTATTATTATTATTTGTATGTCTTTCCCATCACGGAACAATGGTATTCCGGACCTTTGGGAGGCGTGCGCGGGGCCGAAGCCAACACGTAGAGGCCCTTTCGACACTTTAATGAAATGTAAGGGGTACACCGAGCGGATGTTGCCCTTGCCCGTATCATGGGACACACGCAGAGGCAACACCCGCCAGGGTGTAAGGACTATTTGAGAGTTAATGGAATCTAAAATGAACTGGTCTATTTTGATGAAAGTGATGGACTAAATACTGGGCTATGGATAAAAAACCGGACGCCTGCCTAATAAAACGGTATCCAATTTTATTTCCGGCAGACGGTGACTCGTCCCCACAAGATGGGCCCCCACAAAAAGCGACATCCAAGATGGCTCAAGGGCAACACCGGTGTGAGAACTCAAGGGTGTCGAGAGGTGTACACCGCTTTCTGCCCAGTGGCTGTTAAGCCACTGCACCAACTCGCGTCTTATGCAAATTTTATTTATTATTATTATTATTATTTAAAGTTGCATATTTCTTAGGCCCACTTGCTCCAACCTTAACTCAGGGTTAGTGGGCTGTCAACTGACGGTACTTTTTATAATATTAAATGGCAAATACTATCGATTTCCTTGCACAACGTTGCAAGCTGTGTCATCAAATTTAGTTAATAATTATACATTATGTATAAAGTGTATAATTTATATGGAAAATTATTTTCTTAATATCGACTTATTTATTATAGAATTTTCAAAAAGAAGAAAAAATATAAGATTGGAGACAATTCAGATTAAAATAAGCGTTCGATTAAACTTAGTTTAAAAACGATTTCCGTGTGATGTGTGTGTATCCAGCATTATGAATAATAAGACATAATATTTATTTCCCTAAAGATCAAGAGACTCGTAACAATTGATCGACGTTACTGGCTGATTCGGATATTACTAACATCGATATTTGAATCATTTTGATATCGATCATCTCGCCCGCGCTAATACCAGTGCGATAAAGACTATACATACATTCCTACATTTAACTTTTTCACAAACGTCTGCAATCGATGGCTTAGAATAAATTTTAAAAGGGAAAAATTACTGCCTTGTCTCAACATCAACTTAAGGCATCTGGATCGATACTCCAGTGCTCTGCCAAGTGAGACTTCAGCCGGCGTATCATGCTGCCAATTTTATCACTTATCCACGTGGCGGATGCTTTTCATTTCCTTCACTCTCATAATAATCTTCTAGTACGCCACTTGTAAACATAAGCTTTGAATGTACGAGGAAAATGCACGAAACTCAACCGATATTAGAAAGATTCTTATAGAATACTTATATAAGTGTTATCTGATCGCTTATACGCCGAGGGCTTATCGGTTTCGTCTTAACGGGCTTCGACCCCCGCGGCCTTATGATAAAGAATATAAGGGCCTTTGTAAAATACTCTCTGGCTCTAAGTGGGCCTATCTTTATCAGGAAAGTATGCAGAAAGTGATACGTTTCTGCTCTAGTGCGGTTCTCTTTCTCGATTTTTTTAGAGTTGTAAAATAAAATTGGGTTATAAATGGATTTATTAAAAAAATTCATACCTATTCAATTTTGCATTCAAGAAAAATTAAAGCTATATTTGTAATTATGGTAATACTTCAAGAAGGGTTTTAGGACAGCTAGATTTTACACAGCTTGAAGTATAACGTGATAGCTGACAAACTTTAATAAAATCAACATGGAAATATAGACTTTTTTTATAAATTCGTCATTAATAAAAAGGTACAAAAGGAACCCTTATGGTGCGACTCTGTCCGTCTGTCCTTTTGTCACATTTCTAAATATTTATTATAATCAGGCAAATAAGTTACCGTAATCACAGACTCATATTCTTGACAATACATTTGTTTTAACTAATACCTACTATAACAAATAATAAAATTTTAAAAATGGTATTTCTATTTTGTTAGTAATGAAAATTAATTAATTAAACCATGCTCTGTACTAAAGATCCGCCATATTTGTCGAATGTTTACTATGTCACATTTCAGAGCTATTCTGTATTAACAAAAAGGTCGAAGTAATTGTAAACCTTAAGGCTGCTTTCAAAAAAAACGTCAAAAGAATGTAAAATTGATAGTTTTAGTCGGTGAAATACTACACTTTCCGTTATCTAATAGATTTATTTAATTCAAGTTCCAGTTAGAGCATCTTATTATCTTGATTTTTATAAGACTGGATTTTTGAAAACTAACTCACTAAATTAATTATGAATTTTTCTCTAATGCACGTTTAGAAAAACGCACGTATAGAGCTGAATCAGTCGATCTTATTTGTAAAATTTGTACAATTTTGAATATTAAAACGGGTAAATTTATAATTTGTATATCCTGTACCACAATCATTTCAGACTAGATTTTTATTTTATGTTTTTGAAAAAGAGTAAACTAGCCTAAGGCGAATTCAATTTTTTTCAGAAATTACCTAAAATTAAGTGACAATTTCTTTGAAAATCTACATCACATCGAAGTAAGTTTTGTACTAAATTAATCTGCAACGTTTACTTAAATTGCTGTTATGCCTTAGTGATTATAAATTGCTATTATTGATTTTTGCCAATTTTTTGAAAACGAGCCTTCACCGGTACAATTATTACCACTTTTGGACATTTTCTCATATTTTGTTAGATCAAGTAGAAAAAGTCCTATAATGTGATATATATTTATAAACTACTCGCAAAGCCCTTTAATTTGATACCACACACGGTATGATCAAGCGCTCGGTTGCGATTTCACTATTTTTAACACGAAAGCCCTCTTAACATGAAAGTCTGAGGTTACAGCACACATGCGAATAAGCAAGTAGTAGGTACTTATGTAAATTTTTACCCACATTTTTTTCTTTCAAATGAACAATACTTACAAAAAAACCCAATATTCAAATACAGTACCTCCTCTTTCTAGGTAAAGAAGTTGATTAAAATAAGGCCATGGCAAATATGTCACAATTAGCATGAAATTAATATTTTAAAGTCATATCTTCATACCTTTTTAAATTATGTAAGTATATTATTTGTTTACATCTTAAGGTGCAATCGTTTTTGAAGTAGGATTAAAAGAAGCTATACTTATAATTTTATATTACATTTGACTCATATACATTTAACTAAGAAAGTTATGTTTTTTTTTTCGAGGTTCTTTTATCGATTCGAATCCATAGTCTACATTCAGACCAATTCTAAAAAAATATGCGCAAAAGCTAAAAATATGAAAATTGCTACTGAAAATCGGAAAATTCATGTTTGGTCAAACTAAATTACGAGTATTACCTACTCGTATTTAAAAACTAAAATAAAAGTAGGTACATCGTTTATTTATCTACTTAAGTCACACTTAAGTACCCACGTGAGGGAGAAAATAACATGAACTCAATGCACCTTAAGTATGCATTCGCGAGACATTGGAAGAATAGGTAAGTTTTTTGTATATTTGCGAGACATTTGAAGAATATATTATTTTTTTGCTACACTTTCGGGTTTTCCTGAATAACAGATTGAGGTCAAAGATCCTTAAACTGAAGTACCAACACGTGACTATAACCGGTTACATTTGCATTGTTACTATGAAAGGTTTTTTTTTTTTTCAATTAAATAAAACATGAAATGGTTATTATATTGTTACTGGATGTTATAAAGGGTCAAGAAAATCTTATCATTAAAAAATGGGCGAAGGTTCATCGTCCTATAGAAAATTTGAACTACGCGTCTTTTTTAATGACGAAATTTGCTGGACCGTCTATAATTGCCGCCAAATTTTAACTCAATGCCAATTATTGGTGTAGAGTCTGTTCGTAAAGTGAAGACTCGTGAAATGTATTGGACTCCATACATTTCACGACTCTTCTCCGAACAGTCCCTAAATATTAAACAGGCTATTTTTTTAATAAACGCCAAATATGCTACCTCAACGCCAACCGCGTCTACCGTATGGATAGGATTTGTCAAAATCAAAATTGATATTTTCTCGAATGAAAGACAGCACTTTTGACGTTGCGAGAAACGCAAAAAATGGTACAGATGTAGTGCGAAAAACTTTTCCTTCGTATTTTTCTGAATAGGTAGACGTTTTTAGACCACATGAATGAAACAATGAACAGTGACGTCATCTTCATAAATTGATACGTTTTTCAAAGTTACGAAAGTAAATTATACAAATCTTTGATTTACATCAAAATAATGGAAACCCTACATTAAAATAAAATAAGAAGTGTAGTAATATACAGATAAAAATACTACTAATATGAACCTCATTAACATTTGCGAGAGGGACACCAGCCCAAACAATGCCCTTCATGTGGATTTTTAGTCTGATACGATCGGCAACGTTTGTATGTGTCATGCCAGTTCAGACAGTGTCAGTACGTCTTGTACTGAAACTGACTGAAATAGCATGACAAGTTCGTACAGTTTACCAAAAATGTGGTTTACCACCCTACGGGTGAGGTTCGTTTAACCGTCATGAGACAACAAGGTCGATTTCCGCTTGCAATAATTATGTCAGTGACAATCGCTCTGTCTTTATATGATTTTTACGTTATGCCATGTGTCAAGTCAACCTTAGCGATCCTTAGAGCTCACAGAAACTTTTGTAAAAACTGGTAGACCACTTTCTTGGCCAACTGTACGTTTTTGTCAAAATACGAAGGAAATTCTTTTCGTACTAATTACATCTGTAGAGTAGTAACAGTGAACTCATACGAGTACATTAATCGAATAAATTAGTTTTTTGAGTAGATTACAAACAATCTTTACAATTTGGTTTAACAAATTCATGAGAATACGATTTCACAATACAAACGTTACTTTGAACTGCTTTAAACTGAAAACAACTGAAAATATGTACCAAAATCAGTTAACAATATTCTTATTTCAAAAAATATACTTCAATCTCACAAAGATAGAGAAAGTTAAACAATACAATAACTAAACTTATCACGTGCTTAAATTTTCTTTCAGCTCGAAGTTAAAAGCTAGTTTTTTTACGCCAAGCGCCGGCGAAAAGAACTGCGAACACCAGGGTGGCTAGCCGAATGGCATTTTTTTCTTTATTTTTTCCGAATGGCATTTACGCCGCTGGCTCTGTTTACACGAAGAGATAGTCGCGCTTCGTTTCGTGAGTTGTGAGCGATTGTCGAAACAAGCCGAATGGCAGTTCTCCGACGCCAAACGAAAATACGCCAAGCGCGCGGCGAAAGATAGAACTGCGAACACCGATTGTGCCATTCGGCTGTACTGTAAATTTGTGTTGAACCGGCCAACTAGTTTATTTTTCCACTTGATTTATTTTCTTATTTTATCGTACAAAAGTTATAGGTATAGTCAACCAATTACAATCCTAGGTCACTCTAGAATCCTGTAGTAATAATTAACACTGTGCTTTATCCATACTAATATAATAAATGGGAAAGTGTGTGTGTCTGTTTGTTTGTCCGTCTTTCACGGCAAAACGGAGCGACGAATTGACATGATTTTTTAAGTGGAGATAGTTGAAGGGATGGAGAGTGACATAGGCTACTTTTTGTCTCTTTCTAACGCGAGCGAAGTCGCGGACAAAAGCTAGTTTGCTATAAAAGTCAGTTTGAATTTTACTGTGAAAGGGTTCTACAGTGGCCTCTTTGATTCAAATTGGTTGACTTTACTTCTTTGAATATTGGCAAAAACCACTTTGCCAACCGGTATGGCCTAGTGGATAGTGAATCACCATGTCTGCTTACCCGATGGTCATGGGTTTGGTTGGATATCGGTAACGCATTTATGAATTTACGTTAAACTGTGACGTCTCTACCTTAAAATCACACAATAAAATCACGAGTTACTTACGTCATTTGCGTATTGTATCATCTTTTACTACCATTTTTTTTAACTTCGTACATGTTAGACCGTTTGTAATAGAGATTTTAAATGTCATAATATATTTCTGAATCAACTTATATATTTTTTCTTCTCTATTTGTTTGTGATACAGTCATAACTATTCCCTACATTAATAAATAATATTCGGCACCACTTGTACCGCTAATCTAAATATTTCTCTGGCCCGAAACTAAACCTTATTTTTCAACTTTGACACCACAAATTTAAAAGACCCGTCACTTATTTCATAAAACTAAAAATACTTCACTATTCAAACTTCGTCCTCACAAAACAGGAAATAAAATACTTACAATTAATAAACTAGATAACTTCCGACACAGTGGTCACTTAAAGTTTACCGCACGACTGTGGCGAAATTTCTCGCGCGCGATATATATAGATGTTTAAACCGCACCGCGTGCGCGCCGAGCGCAGGCGCATATTGGCGGAATCCCGCGGAGTCGTCGGCGCGGACCTTGCCCCGCTGTGGCTAGTCTAGTGGCGTCGCCGTGGAGTGGGTGAAAGGTGAGGTTACAGGTTGAGAACATATCAGGTAAACTTTTCACTCCGGTGGGAGGCGAGCGTACAGAGATCACGAGGTCTTTCGTTCCTGATAGCAGAAAAAAATGTCCTAAGATTTCCACACACTTTTTCGAACCTTCCATTCCGTTACCGCCATACAAAATGTATGAAAAAATGGTAACGGAATGGGAAAAAAACCTTGGACCACTTTTTTTCTCCTATTAGAATTGAAAGAGCTCGCGATTCTGTGGAAACCACATTGGAATTTCCATATCTCGTGAATCTTGCCCGGTTGTGGCTAGTGGAAGGTAAGTGGGTAGGAAGTGGCGGTATGTACAGGGGTCCATTTCTCAAAACTGAAAGTTACAAGTTACAAGCGGAAGTCTTTTTCCAACTTGTCATATCATATTAGACATTGACTACCGCTTGTAAATTGCTACTTGTAGCTTCGAGAAATGGGCCCCAGGTTGAAAACATATATATTAGATGAACTTTCATTCAATTGAAAGTTGATTGTACAAATCTCCTATCAGGTGAATTTTGTCAAGCCTATAAGTTCAAAAGGGATCGAAAGTAGCAAAATTAGCGGACCGTGCCCCGTTCTGGTTAGTAGTGGGTGACAGATGAGGGAACGAGCCGCACAAGGTTGAGAACACATCAGGTGAACTTGTCATTCCGGTGAGAGGTAATCGAACAGCGGGCCTATGATACCTGCAATTTTATCACTTATCTACGTGGTAAATATGTCACTGTGAGAGTGACAGATGTCTTATAGACATTGATAAGTAATAAAATAATGGAAATAATAGCCCCACTTAACTACTCAGGTGCCGTAGCCGAATGGCATTTCTGCGACGCGAAACAAAAACGAAACGGCACGAAATGTAATCTGGCTCTGTCGCGCCAATACGCAAGGGCGATAGAGATAGATATCTAGGAGCGTTTCATTTCTTGAGCGTTTGTGCCATTCGGCTGCGTACCCAGATGTAGTTTATTACTTTTGTAAGCTGAAAAGGGATCTCAGACGCAAATTGTAGCGATATTCCTCGGACCTTGCCCCTTTTGATTGGGGCATACTTAGCCGTGGAGTTTAGGGTACAGGTTGAAAAGATATCAGGATTATCAGGTGAAGTCAGTTGGAGTGAAACCGGCAGTAAAACAAATCTTGTCATTAAAAATAAGTTTTTTGCAAAAATTTCATTTTTGGCACAAGCTTTTATCGCCGACTGTACCTATCTTTCAACAGTCAACTGCTCTCCGAGACGTTTCTAGAAACCCGTAACTCGATGGGGATACGACGTTTCATGACAGAATTCCTATGACCACCTTTCTGCTCCATCATCAGATCAGCTCCATGATACCATAATATTGCATTGTCACGTGATTTACATATGTGTGTAAAATTTCAGCTCAAACGGAAATCGGGAAGTGGGTCAAATTTAGCTTCTACGTTTTGACGCACACTAACATACTAACAAGGCAAGTTGAATAAAAGCTTGTAAAAAACGGTCAATTTGAAAAATGTAGGGCTCACCGGCCATATCTTCATAGAGCCCGTGCAGGAATTTGCCGAACCTTGAAGATGGCGGAATTATCAACAACATCGATGGAGCCATAATACCTACTTAAAAGTTAAATGAAAATTTTGTGGCGAAGATTTACTGTCCTATAGAAAATTTGAATTTCGCGCCTTTTTAGTGACGAGATTGGATTGACATTCAAATCTGTAACTCAGAATACATTTTAGTTTTACTCGGACTTTCTCAGTCAGTCACTGACCAACATCTCACATTAATATTTATCTAATTAATTAACTATCTCATAAATTTTCCTATTCATATGTCAGTCACTTGCGACGTTTATAGACGTCAGCAAGTATGCATGACGTCTATAAACACACAACGGGGCGTGAAACCTTTGAAGGGTACCAAAAATATGTCGCGTAGCGCGAAATATACGACTGAAAAAATGGCCACTGCGTGGTTTACCTCATTGGACACGGGTGGGGGAGTGGCGCTGTATGTCAGAAATACACGTGATTTTATGGAAACTCAACATGACGCCAGTTGGAATTAATTTGCGAATTCGTGCGTTCGAAATTCATAGATCGGTCCCCTGGTCCACCATATAAGATGTATAGTCAACAACACAGCTGTGAATATAAAGTGCCAAAAATATGTATACACGCCGTACCGTGTTACATACATACATATAATCACGCCTGTATCCCATAAAGGGGTAGGCAGAGCACATGAACTACTAAGTTTCAGTGCCACTATTGGCAAAAAGGGGTTGAAAGAAATCCAAATTACCTCACGTACCGTGTTAATATAAAAAATCCTACTAAATGACGGGCAGTAAATACCTAGCGAATTGTGAATAGCCAAGAATCCCAGTGGAGATAAAATTTGTATTTTTTATACAAAATTGGGTCACCGTACAGCTTGGCGAAAAATAATATAAATTAAAAACCGGCCAAGAGCGTGTCGGGCCACGCTCAGTGTAGGGTTCCGTAGTTTTCCGTATTTTTCTCAAAAACTACTGAACCTATCAAGTTCAAAACAATTTTCCCAGAAAGTCCTTATAACGTTCTACTTTTGTGATTTTTTTCATATTTTTTAAACATATGGTTCAAAAGTTAGAGGGGGGGGGCGCACTTTTTTTTCCTTTAGGAGCGATTATTTCCGAAAATATTAATATTATCAAAAAACGATCTTAGTAAACCCTTATTCATTTTTAAATACCTATTCAACAATATGTCACACGTTGGGGTTGGAATGAAAAAAAATATCAGCCCTCAATTTACATGTACCCTAATATAAATTTTTTTTTCATTTTTTTTTTTTGCACTTTGTTGGCGTGATTGATATACATATTGGTACCTCAGCTTTCTAGTGCTAACGGTTACTGAGATTATCCGCGGACGGACGGACGGACGGACGGACAGACATGGCGAAACTATAAGGGTTCCTAGTTGACTACAGAACCTAAAAAGTAGCGATATCGTGTCGTCCCGTTTGATTTGAAAAGGATGCTATACAGTATACAGAACAATATAGCCACTTTTTAATTTTTAACCCCCGACGCAAAAACGATGGGGTGTTATAAGTTTGACGTGTCTATCTGTTTGTCTATCTGTGTTTGTGCCTGTCTGTGACATCATAGCTCCCGACCGGATGAACCGATTTAGATTTTTTTTTTGTTTGAAAGCTGAATTAGTCAGGAGTGTTCTTAGCGATGTTTCGTGAAAATCGGTCCTCTATGTCAGGATTTTTTTCAAAATTTTAATTTTGTGATTAGGTTTCTTTGCCAAGCTGTTGTCCAGCGAGATTATCTTGATGGATCGATTGTACACAATCGCAATTGAACTAATGACATTATTATTATATTATATTTCTCATAGTAGTTTTCCGGAGTACCTACCCTAGTGGATTACTGGTCACGTAGGCTTTTCACGCCGGACTTTCATGCAGTTGTGAAATCTACGATAAATATTATTTCTGAGAAATATGATTAATCTATTTATGTTTTATGAACGTGTTTGGCTTGCGGGTTATAAACATTCTAGAAAAAGGTCACTTCTACGGACAATATGACTACTAAAAGTGTAGTCATTCGAGCACTTCGATAAAATAACATCATTACCTTTTATCCAACGTTTCGGCCAGGTTGCGCTGGCCATGTCAATGGTGAAATGTCAATGGAGATATAAACAACACCAAAGACATATATAACTCTGTATAGACAGATAAATTCTAAGAAAAAAACGTACCTCAGTAGCTCAGTACCCATACAGAAAAAGGTACGGCGGCCTAGATGCTGGCATTACACCTTTGGGGTACGCTCAGCTAGATGGCACTAATATTAATATTTGACATTTTTACACATATCAAGCTAAGAATATGGGCCAAATTGTCAAAACTGAAGTTCAAAAGTTTTAAGCCTGTGTCAAGAGATGGCAGTCTACGCACTGTGATTACACATTTTACTTTGACAGTAACTCTCTATAGTACTCGATCCTCTTTGACAACACCAAACTATATACCCGAAATTGTTTTTAGGGTTCCGTAGTCAACTAGGAACCCTTATAGTTTCGCCATGTCTGTCTGTCCGTCCGTCCGTCCGTCCGTCCGCGGATAATCTCAGTACCAATATGTAAATCAATCACGCCAACAAAGTGCAAAAATAAAAAATGGAAAAAAATGTTTTATTAGGGAACCCCCCTACATGTAAAGTGGGGGCTGATTTTTTTTTTCAATCCAACCCCAACGTGTGATATATTTTTGGATAGGTATTTAAAAATGAATAAGGGTTTACCAAGATCGTTTTTTGATAATATTAATATTTTCGGAAATAATCGCTCCTAAAGGAAAAAAAGTGCGTCCCCCCCCCCCCCTCTAACTTTTGAACCATATGTTTAAAAAATATTAAAAAAATCACAAAAGTAGAACTTTATAAATACTTTCTAGGAAAATTGTTTTGAACTTGATAGGTTTAGTAGTTTTTTAGAAAAATACGGAAAACTACGGAACCCTACACTGAGCGTGGCCCGACACGCTCTTGGCCGGTTTATATTATAAACAACAAATACGGGTCAATCAATGTTATTTGTCTATCCCGAACATTTATAAAAACTAATATCGGGTAGTTTGGTGTTGTTTACATCTCCACTGACATTTCGCTGGGACGTCAGTCTGCAACCTAGCCGAAACGTTGGATAAAAGATAATGCCTACTGTTATTTTATCGCGTTCGACCCGTTTGTATCTTTAAGGGTCACTTGCACCACCCGCTTAACTCGAGTTTAGTGGGCTGTCAACAGTCAAATTCCATATAAAATGGTGGGTTAACCCTTCATTTTCGGTGGTGCAAGTGACCCTAAAAAATGTGTACAAAACGCGAGAACTTAAAATGTTAATACTTAATAAAAGATCATTATAATTTATTCAATGCATGACATACACATTTACTTTTTTTATGACTACGCGCCTAGGTTTAAGTGATAGGCAAAGACATATGTAACTCCGTATAGACAGCTACAGTCTAAGAAAAAAACGTACCTCAGACCCATTGTAGAAAAAGGTACGAGGGCCTAGATGGTGTTACATCTTTTGGGGGACGCTTGGCTAACATATCAAGCTAAGATTTAAGTATTATAGAGAGTTACTGTCAAAGTAAAATGTTTAATCACAGTGCATAGACTGCCATCTCTCGACACAGGCTTAAAACTTTTAAACCTCAGTTTTGACAATTTGGCCCATATTCTTAGCTTGATGTGTGTTAAAATGTCAAATATTAATAATAGCGCCATCTAGCTGAGCGTACCCCGAAGGTGTAATGCCATCTAGGTCACCGTACCATTTTGTGTATGGTACTGAGGTACGTTTTTTTCTTAGACTTTTTATCTGTCTATACGGAGTTATATATATTATGTCTTTGGTGATAGGTAATGAAATAACAATATAATGTCTCCCATGCAAATCAACTGCATATCTTATTTTAAAAACTCATTAATTTCCGTATTCCAGTGCGATAAAATTATCAGTGTTTTATTTTATATAACTTAATTGCACAGAAACAATACATAATAAAGATGATAGGTGATACGTAAAAAAAAATCTTTGAAACGATCTTTATTATGATACTTATTTATATTTATTAGGAGCTTGCTGTGTCCCACTGCTGGACAAGCTTCACAGCCAATCTTCTAAGGCCTGATTTAGACGTGCGAACTCGCATGCGATTTTAGTTACATTGCGGGCTGTTGAGGTTACATACAATTTTGCACCACCATCAAATGGGCTACTAGACTCATATCGAATTTGGCACAATAAATGATTGTCATCTGTAGTATTTGACTTAAAATAAAAACAATATTTATAGATTTTGCGTATTGAAAGTGTATGATGATTGATGACTACGTATTTTCGATTAAAAATGTGTGTAATTTTTTATTTCATTTGGCCACCGAAAACGCTGTCAGCGATGAAGTGACGTCATCGAATTCGAACCTTACTGCATGTCAAAACAATCAATGACATATTGAACTTTATGCCTTCATACTTAAAAAGTCAGAAAATGTTGTTTTCGAGTAGAATGACCTGATACACAGAATATCTATAGATTAACATGACTGTGTTGTTTTCGCCTGATTGCATAAAAGTTTACTTTAAAAATATTTTTTGCAGTTTTTAAGTCATAATAAAATATGCTAATATTTTATTTCGGTTAATTGAACAGTACTTAATCATTTATCTTAGGACAGACTTTCAAAAAGGGTCAAGTAGCCTATAAAGCAATGTAATAAAACTCTTATGCGAGTTCTCGTACCGTCTAACTGGGCCCTAACTCTACTGAAATTAAAACACGACCGAAGGGTATTGATTGAAAATGAATAAAAGAGTATTGATTGAAAAATTATATCATTTTTACAAAGCGAAACTTGTAGTTATAAAAATCGGCATAGAAACGTTTGGGAACAAGAGATTGCCATCTCTAATAAAAAATCTGGATTTTTTTTATTGTAAACTGATCGGCGATTGACCCTAGTCACACCTGATGGAAAGTGAAGACAGAGTCTAAGATGGACTGACAAAGCCCATACAAAAAAGCGTACCCCTGAAACGTAGGGGCCTTTTAGGCTTAAAACTAGATGGCGCTGTTCGCAGCCTGGAAGTGGCCAAAATCATATTTTCCCCAAAAATGTTTCGTGATTTTATGTTTTATAAGAACAAATGGCATATTTCTTTATTTTAAAATCACGATATCACGTCAAAACACATTTTAAAAAAAATTTTAGGCATCATCGGTGTAATTATGATAGTAGGTATTTAATAGGTGGCGCTATCGAGATACGATTCTTAGTATGAAGTATGTAAATCCTATATAAATAATCCTTGGTAATAGCCTATTAGCTTATTAGGCGTAGGGTTAAAGCCGGTAGCTAGCTTTATTTGACGTTCATATGCGCATTGTAATATGCCTACTTGAAAAATAAATATTTCATTTTCATTTTTTTTCATTTTCATTCTTGCTTTAAAGCTTGCTTCGTATTATTCTAGGAACACAGATGGCGGCTTTTGTCCACATCACAAAAGATGAGGCATAATTAGTAATGTAGAAATTGCAGAACATTCTCAAAAAGCGGAAACATTCTTGAGAATGTTCGCAGAACATTCCTGCAACATGCAATTTATTGTTTAAACGAGAGAATATACTTGAAATAAAGTTTAAATGGGCATAATATAAAACTATATGTTATTATACATATAATATTGTCTATTACAGTTACCTATTTTGGTGATAAGTTCCCAATAAGTTGCTTAAATTCTCACTATACTTCAGGGAACATTTCGACTTTCAGACTTCACAGTTTTAGTCCTGATTTTTTAAATTAGGTACCGAACTATTATTTCTTGAGGCCTGTTTTTAGTCATGTCAATATATATTAAAAAAAAAAACAAACAAAATAATAACAAAAATATCGCTATCAGGATCGAACCTGAGAACATCGGCATACGAAGCCAGCGCACTACCTCGGGACTACCTCTTGACTTGCTGAGTTTGACGAAATTATGGTATAAACTACGAAGTTACTAAGTATTCTGATAAATTCTCGTTCTCGAGAACATTCTCAGAAGTTACCGAAAATTCTCATGAGGAATGTTCTGAAATTTTGGAAACTTCTCGTCCGTGCATTGCTAGGTATAATTATTACAGTGATAGAGAGGAAGGTAACGAAAATGAACTCTCAGGGTCACTCTGAGGTCAGAGATAAGGATGGAGATAGGCCGACATTGGGCGACCTTGCGGGAGCATGCTTCGCACCACGCGACCCGCGAAATAACACAACAAAGTTACAGGACAAGGTCAAAATGCAGTTGGTGACAGAGTTTGGGTAATGGTTAAAGCTGTTGTAGGTAACCTAACCACTTCTTCTTCTTCAGGTGCCATATCCTCTTCGGATGTCGGCTACCACAGTCCGGAACTCCTCTCTATTTGCAGTTTTTCTGCCTAGCACGGCAGCGTCTATTCCCGTCCAGCTCCTAAGGTTCCTTCGATTTTTCCTTCTATTATGCCTTTAACAATTTTGTATTTGTCATGTCTATATACATGTCCAAAATAAGCTGTTTTCCTTTTCATTATTGTAAGTACTAATTCTTTTTTCTTCTTCATTCTTTTTAGTACTAACCTAACCACAAAATAAAAATTTAGAAAAAACCCCCGTCCGCGACATAGTGGTCCGATTTTTATGAAACATGGCTAAGAACACTCCCGACTAACTCAGCTTTCAAACAAAAAAAAATCTAAATCTGTTCATCCGTTCGGGAGCTACGATGCCACAGACAGACACACACACAGACAGACAGATAGACAAACAGACAGATAGACACGTCAAACTTATAACACCCCGTCGTTTTTCCGTCGAGGGTTAAAAAATACAGGGGATGGGGTTATGGGGGGTATGTATAACTTACGACCGGTCTAGCAATATTCGGTGCCTGCTGCTAAGCCGGGGTCTGGGTTTGAATCCCGGTAAGGGCTATTGTTTGTGTGATGAAGATAGATATTTTGTTCCTGTCATGGAGGTTTTCTACCTTTAAGTATGTATGCAATAAGTATTCCTAATGTGTTTGTATTTATGGCGCGACAGAGGAGGTACGAGTACATTTCTGCGGCGTTTCGATGGCGTTTCGTTTCGCAGAAATGACATTCGGCTACGGGGCCTATGCAAAATAGGCATACATAATAAATTAACTGATAAAGCCATTGTAACCATAAATAGGAAGGTCGAAGCGCCAAATAATATTATATTGAATCATCGCTCGCTACAATACACTTTATTGACGATTGAAACCTATTCAGTTTTTTTTTATTTGAGTTCTAAGAATTTAGAGCTATGCTCTATCATATCCACAAAATATCGGGACATCCCGGGGGAACCTATACAGTGTGGCTTACACTACATAAGTTACAATTGTATTAGGTTAGTGACCGTTTTAAAACCTCACCAGAAATATGACTATATTGTTACTTTGATGTATGGGGTGACAGTTGAGTATAATATGAAGAGAATAGCTCTACTGGAATTCCGCAAGATGGCGCGTAGTCATATATTTCTGGTTAGGCTTTACTAGGATTGAGTCTGTCACAATATATATTATTCGTTTGCGGAAAATGGCATTCATGGAGGAAGTGAACAGCGCCCCCAAGCGGTAACTCAGTAGAACGAAGAAATGGGTTACCCTCATCTGGCAGAATAATTTTAGTCCGAAACACACTTCGCATAACATGTTTCGCAGAAAAACTTTCGGTCGAATGGTAATTTTGCAGAAAACTTAGTTGGCATTATTACTACCAGGCATAAGACACATTTGGCAGAATATTGTTTTACAGAACATTACTTTGGTCGACTTTGATTTAGCATAATTGTATGTACCATAATAATCTTATAGCATAATATTACATTAGTAGAATTATTACTCGCTATCAAAAAAGAAAAACTGCCCCAGAGTCACCGTTAGGTACCTACGACGACGAGCGAAGCGAGGAGGAGTGTTAGGTATCTTGCATCCCCAACACAACTAACTCGCTATCAAATAGCAAATTGCAGCTTTATGCCGCCTAATATTATGCACAAATATTATCTGCAAATGTATTGTTCGACTAGAAGACTATTATGCTCATCAACATTATGACAACAGACGATTCGGTATTACAAAAATCTGCGAAATGATTTGTGCCAAAGCATATTCTGCGTAAGGTGTTTCTGCCAAACGTGACTTCTGCCAAGAACTATTATACGAATCAAATATATGTGTAAAAAGTTTCTGCCAGATAATAGTGAACCCGAAGAAATACATACATTTTCCATGATTACTTTTTCGAGTACCTAACATATGAACAAAGAGGATCGAATATTAAAGAGAGTTACTGTCAAAGTAAAATGTGTAATCACAGTGCACACTGCACAGACTGCCATCTCTCGACACAGGCTTAAAACTTTTGAACCTCCGTTTTGACAATTTGGCCCATATTTTTACCTTGATATGTGTTAAAATTAAAATGTCAAATATTAATATTAGCGCCATCTAGCTGAGCGTACCCCAAAAGTGTTTCGCCATCTAGCTCACCGTACCTTTTTCTGTATAGTTTTGAGGTACATTTTTTTCTTAGACTTTATCTGTCTATACGGAGTTATATAAGTATTTGGTATGAATAACTGATGGTCTGGTAGATATCGCAAAGTTAATCAATTTTAGAGACAATTTTACTTTAAGAGTAATGAGGCGGAATAGATTTTTTTGTAGGTAAGTACATTAGTATTTTAATGTGCCAAAAGGCACAGATTATCATGCTCATATTCGACCTGCATTCATAACATAACTTTTTTTTCTGTCGCTTAGTTCGCTATTCCATATAACATGGTCCTATTATTCTTCTAAGAATGATTTGTATTATAGGATCATATAAGATTTACAATCTTCATACTAATAATCGTACCTCATTTTTTTAGCTCCACCTATTAATAGTTATTTGTTATACAAGGGGGCAAAGTTGTATTTTAACGCCGAGTGTGGAATTGAAAAACGAGCAAGTGAAAGGATTCTATAGTTGAACCACGAGCGAAGCGAGTGGTTCGAGAATAGAATCCTGAACTTGCGAGTTTAGCTTAACACACGAGAAGTAAAATACATTTGCACCCGAGTGTAACACAAAACTTTTCCCCTCACTATAGCGAGGAAACTATAACACAAAAAATGCGTTTATCACTGCTTCCAGTAGTTCCACAGGTGGTAAATCATCTTTATTACTATATTCACCTACTTTTATCAACTTTAAAGCAGTTAATTTAACTTTATTCAAGGTCAAATTACTTTACCCACTAGTGGATAAAATGCATTTTTACCCACTGGTATTAAAGGACAAAACACGTGTTTCCAAGCTAGTGAGGGGAAAATACTATAATAACTACACTGATGATGGCTACAATTTTTTTTATATGTGTATTTACGTGATCTCATGATATTAAAATAAACAAGCATGTCATTTGTTCTTATAAAAAATAAAAACAGAAAAATATTTGAGGAAAATATGATTTTGGCCACTTCCAGGCTCGCAGGCAGGACACAGCGCCATCTAGTTTTAAGCCTAAAAGGCCCATACATTTCAGGGGTATGTTTTTATGTATGGGCTTTGTCCCGGTATTATATCGTGCTTGATTCTGTGCAGTAATCTGAATATTACAAAGGGACAAAGATGTCGGCAGATTGACAAATTGCCGATCGCGCGAACTGCACTATCCCGCCAATTGCTTAACTGGCCGTATCCGTGTCACACACACTAGCTTCCCACCCCGACTTCTTCTTAAGAACTAGAATCTACAAAGTGTTTAATACGACTTCTTCTTAAGAATTAGAATCTACAAAGTGTTTACTACGACTTCTTCTTAAGAATTAGAATATAAATAGTTATTTGTTATACAAGGGGACAAAGTTGTATTTTAACGCCGAGTGTGGAATTGAAAAACGAACAAGTGAAAGGATTCTATAGTTGAACCACGAGCGAAGCGAGTGATTGGAGAATAGAATCCTGAACTTGCGAGTTTTTTAACACAGGAGAAGTAAAATACATTTGCACCCGAGTGTAACACAAATCTTTTCCCCTCACTATAGTGAGGAAACTACAACGCAAAAAAATGGGTTTATCACTGCCTTCAGTAGTTCCACAGGTGGTAAATCATCTTTATTACTAGATTCATCTACTTTTATCAATTTTAAAGCAGTTAATTTGGCTTTATTCAAGGTCAAATTACTTTACCCACTAGTGGATAAAATGCGTTTTTACCCGCTGGTTTTAAAGGACAAAACACATGTTTCTGGACTAGTGAGGGGAAAAAGTGTTTACTACGACTTCTTCTTAAGAATTAGAATCTACAACGTGTTTTTATTGATTTCCGTCAACTTTATGGGAAGGTTCTTTAGGTCAAATCCAATAAGGTACAGCGGGACAAATCCCGACTGGGGGGGGGCAATTGTAACTGTTATTTTTTTTCCATTATTACACTATTAAAGTTGATTTCCACATGTATCCACTAAACACGCACGAATAAATTGTCAATATGTATACTATTCCTTTTTCTAAGAAACTATACCTAGTGTCTTAATTCTTACTGTTATCGAGTTATTAAAAACATAAATTTAATTGATCAATTAGTATAATACGGCTTTTATAACTTCCTAGTATTATTCATTATGTCATGAGCCATTATGAACTTTAATGTTATCCTTAAGGGTCTCTCACACTTACTAATTATTATGATTAGTAACTAGTGTCAATTTAAAACATGTTTTATAATTTATCGCCACCTGTATCGTAATGTATGGTACTATTTTTGTTGCCCTGGATATCATCATGTGCTCGTATTTTTATGATTTTTGCATATCCTATATTTTGAACAGTTAGGTTTTACAGTAACAGTGAACAGTATTGTGTGTAACATGAAAATATAGATTTAAAAAATCAAAACAAATGTTACAAAATCATTGATGGTTTCATAAATTGTGTGCATAAATAGACCCAAAATTATTTTAATATCTAGTTCTAATTATTTTAATAGGGCAACAAAACTGAGGTCGAATATTTTGCTTATAGCAAGAACGATTTAATACTGGATTGACAAAGCCCATACAAAAAAGCGTACCCCTGAAACGTGTGGGCCTTTTAGGCTTAAATCTAGATGGCGCTGTTCGCAGTCTGGAAGTGGCCAAAATCAGATTTTCCCCAAATATTTTGAGTGTTTTTATTTATTTTCGGAACACCAACAGCTATAAATAACATTATGCTAATTTAAATAATAACACAAAGCCAATTACAGGTATAGGGTTAGGTTTTTATGTTTTATAAAAACAATGACATATTTCTTTATTTTAAAAGCACGATATCACGTCATCATCAGTGTAGTTATGATTGTATGTAATAGGTGGCGCTAAAAAGCGCTGGTGGCCTAGCAGTAAGAGCGTGCGACTTTCGTTCCGGAGTCGCGGGTTCGAACCCCGGCTCGCACCAATGAGTTTTTCAGAACTTATGTGCGAAATGTCATTTGATATTTGCCAGTCGCTTTTCGGTGAAGGAAAACATCGTAGGAAACCGGACTAATTCCAATAAGGCCTAGTTACCCTTCGGGTTGGAAGGTCAGATGGCAGTCGCTTTCGTAAAAACTAGTGCCTACGCCAAATCTTGGGATTAGAGCAAATGCCGGGATAACGCAAGGAGGATGATGAATGCCGTCTGCTACGAACTTGACAAGAGATTCACAAAAAAACCATATACCTGCGTTCGCAGTAGTGGCACGTTGACATCACTCTGGTCATCTGCTGGGCCGTTACATAGGAAGGCAGCATACATAACCTAACCACAAAATTAAAATTTTGAAAAACCCCCGACCGCGACATAGAAGACCGATTTTCATGAAACATTACTAAGAACACTCCCGACTAACTCAGCTTTCAGACGAAAAAAAACTAAATCTAAATCGGTTCATCCGTTCGGGAGCTACAATGCCACAGACAGACACACACACAGACAGACAGACACAGACACGTCAAACTATAACAATATTATAACACCCCGTCGTTTTTGCGTCGGGGGTTAAAATACGAGTACAACAGCGTCAGCAAATTTCAATTGATCCTATTTTGTTACCAACATTTAGTGATATAAGTCGACTTTCGTAAGATATATACAGGGTAATTGTTATAATTAAGAAAATATAGATACTAGAGAACCTTAATGATCAAATAAAACTTACTAAAATCTCAATTCAAGAAATAAATCTCGGTAACAAAAAAGGAATAATAAAAACAAATTTAACTTTTTCCTTAATTTTTGTACAAACTTTTCGAGAACTGCACACAAAATGATTTTTATAGCAAATACGTTACAGGGGCAGGAGCACGTCAACATTAGGGACAGTGATCTGCGAAATTGCATGGAGAAATTATGAATTAATTCATTGATAAATTCGCCATCCACTTTTGCAGCTGACAGTACATAGAAATATTAAGAATTAAAAATATTAATTCTTAGCAAATAGAATAAATGGAATAGAATAAAATAAAACTTTATTTTATATAGTTTTTCTTAGCAAAGTAGGTACTTATCTATTATATACTGACACAAATGAAATTATAACACTAAGTTCTCGCGCTTTGTGTCTCCAGTGACGCTTTGCTGGGACGTCAGTCTTCCGCGACCAAGGCCAGTGCAACCTGGCCGAAATGTTGTAAAAAAAGGTAATATAATAGTTATTTGTTATACAAGGGGGCAAAGTTGTATTTCAACGCCGAGTGTGGAATTGAAAAACGAGCAAGTGAAAGGATTCTATAGTTGAACCACAAGCGAAGCGAGTGGTTCGAGAATAGAATCCTGAACTTGCGAGTTTTTTAACACACGAGAAGTAATAGTTATTTGTTATACAAGGGCGCAAAGCACCCGAGTGTAACACAAAACTTTTCCCCTCACTATAGCGAGGAAACTATAACGCAATAAATGCGTTTATCACTGCTTCCAGTAGTTTTACAGGTGGTAAATCATCTTCAAAATGTTCCATTTCCCAATATATTGTAATTAAATGTGTTTGTTGATTTGTAAAATTATTACTAGATTCACCTTCTTGTATCAACTTTAAAGCAGTTAATTTGACTTTATTCAAGGTCAAATTACTTTACCCACTAGTGGATAAAATGCGTTTTTACCTGCTGGTATTAAAGGACAAAACACGTGTTTAGTGAGGGGAAATGTTAATTAATCGCGTTCGACCTGTGTGTGACTTTAAATACGAATTAAATTACACACCACCCCTACCTGCGGAACCCAGTACAATATTTTCTTCGAGGAAAATTTAAAATCACGAAAGACCTTTGAAGACCTTTAATCATTACTTAAAACTTTTTGTTTCTTAATTTAAAAACAAGGTGACTTTCAGTTTTTTCAACTTAAAACTAATTAATGACATTTATTTAGAACGAAGTTTAGTAAAAAAAATTTGCCATTAAAATACATAATTTACACATTACCTGTAGGGTACAACGGGGCGAATCTCGACTGGGGGACAATTGTAACTTATCCATTTTTTTCATTATTACACTACCTATATTGAGTTCTAAATGTATACTAATATAACCCTTGTATGCTCTCGGCCGAAACATTTAAATTTATTAATTAGAATAAATCCAATTCCAATGCAAAAATCATTCCGAGGAGATAATGCAAACATTGATTTATTTAGATAAATAATGCAACCATTGTAAAACATGTAAAAAATGGACCAGTTACAGTTGCCCCCCAGTCGAGAAGTGCCTCGCTGTAGCTTACCTAATTTTCTTTATTCTAATACTTAAGTTAAATAACATTTCACTTGACAATGCTTGATGAACTCCTAAGTCGTGATCGTAAGTACCCAAACGCTTCATAACAACACACATATAAAAAAAATTTAGTACTAAGGCCAAGTTATTCCTTTCTTGATCTCTTACACTCCGGACTTCGTTATAAATATAATGAATAGTAATAAAAAAATAAAATTTTGAAAAAACCCCCCGACCGCGACATAGTAGACCGATTTTCATGAAACATGGCTAAGAACACTCCCGACTAACTCAGCTTTCAGACAAAAAAAAACTAAATCAATTCATCCGTTCGGGAGCTACGATGCCACAGACAGACACACACACAGACAGACAGACAGAACCGTCAAACTTATATAACACCCCGTCGTTTTTGCGTCGGGGGTTAAAAATACTATAACTCATAAATAACACACCCACACACAATTTGTTTATTTTATTTTATTTATCTGCTGATCCGTCAGCACTGACATCACGTCATCCCCAAGGGATAAACCCATAATTATCACTCTAAATATGACAATTACAATCACATGTTTGAAAATCCGCTTCCGCGACCGCTGCGCCCGCGCATCTACAAACATCGCAGCCGGTACGTAGCCAAATGCACAAACGATTACGATAATATGTTGTATGCGATTACGATGTATGCTGCGTAAGTATCTGTTTGACAAGGTTCGATAGTCACCCTCAATGATCTTTCACAATGGGTATTTTACTTCTCGTGTGTATATTTTATATTATATTTATGTATTGTATATTTATATACCTATTTATGTATAATATTAGGTCTGTATATATATATTTAAATGTAGCATATATATGGATATTGTTTGTATCTTAAATTCTTTTCCATTACACGCTAACTATACTAGGACCCTGCACCTACTTAATCTTTCGGTTTAGCCCATGGTTGACTGGTAGAGAATGCCATCTGGCATTAAGTCCGCCATTTGTACTTTTTTATATTGTGCAATAAAGTTTAAATAAATAAATAAATAATATCCTTATCCTAGCTAGCCATATCTCTATCGCGCATCCGTATTGGCGCGACAGAAGCAGACTGTGTTTCGATCGGCGTCTACCGTCAACGATTCTCATTTCGACTAGGCCGGCAGAGGTCTTTGCCAGTAAGCTTTTTGACCTTCGTGGGACGATTTAGTTAGATTTATAGATTACCGCATATAGATCTCGCGATATGAGACTAGTCTAAGTGCTACACCGCGCGGGCGCAGTGTCAACGGTCTAGTACTATGCTGTTAAAATAGGGTTCCCTCTATTTGGCATAAATTTAATTGTCCGAAACGATTTTCGCATAACAGACTTCGCATAATTGATTTTCGCCGAATGTTAATTTGGCAGAAAACTTATTTGTCATAATCTAAAATAATATGAATATTACTTTGTCCGAAAATAAGTTCGCATAATTTTGTTTACGCCGATTGTTTTTATGAATAAAATTATGTTGCATATATGTATTTGGCATATTTCCTAAAATCAGAATATCCACCCATACCTACTAAATGCTGTGTAGAGAGTCGGTTTGGTTAGGTTCGAACTGCGACCTTAACAAATACAACATTTTGTCAAGAATTTCGGTTAGGTTAGGTTAGAACTGCAACACTAATATAGTAGTATTATCTATGATAAAAATTCTGCATGGTAAATTTCGACTAAACCATGTTATGCAGAAATAATTTATGCATAAAAACCATTCGGCGAATAAACGCTCCGTCTTGCGTGAGCGACGGGCGACGCGACGCGACGCGACGCGATGCGACGCGATGCGACGGCGATGGCTCAAGGTCATCGCGTATCCATCGCACGAAACTTCGGCACTAGCATTTTGGTGATTAGAATCACAAGATTCGCCGTCTTTCACAATGTGCAAATGGTCTAGCGGGTTTGACTTCTAGGTGGAATCGTTTGCGCCATGAGTGTCGTGAGTTCGAATCTCGGCTCACGCAATCTTTTTGCATTTTTATTTACTTTTTCTTTTATGTTCTACTAGCTTTTGCCCGCGGCTTCTCTTGAAAGACGGACAAACAAACAGACACACACACACTTTCCAGTTTAATCAGTATGGATTATTTGATTTTGTTTACCTGCTTATTTCTTTCTCTAAGATTCTACTTTCTTATTTTTTTTAAGAACTTTGGGTTTTATACTAACAAGGAAAGTTTTAAGTAGCACACAATAATACTGCATTTTGTTTTTATTAACTTAATGTTTATTTTAATCCATACTAATATTATAAACGGGAAAGTGTGTGTGTGTCTATTTATTTGTCCGTCCTTCACGGCAAAACTGAGCGACGAATTAACGTATACTATTTACTTATAACGAATGCTATTTACTTAATGTTGAAATGAAAAAATGTCATACAGTGTAACCCAGTGTTTTTTAATGCTGCCATCTAGTGTCGACTGGCATAACCACTACACTAAGAGCCCTTATTCCTTAGAGCGTTCATCAATTTCGTGAAATAGCCATTGATAGATGGCGTTGGCGCTCGGTACGCGAGCCACCGGTAACGCAACACACAGGCAAGAATGATCTTGATAGTTTTGAATTTAATTGCTAGTAACAATTCTTTTGGTTTCATGTGTTAACTTTTTTGTAAAGTTTACAAGAGATAAGAATATATTATTATTATATGGTACCTACTAATTGTAAGTAACTTAAAATAAACAGTTTCAAAGAGCTGAGCTGTGTGCAAAAAATTACATGTGTTATTGGCCCGGCTAATGAGATCAAACATGGTCGAGTTACGATAAGTAGAATAGCAGTTCTGTTATTCATTTCCTGACTCGATCATGTGACCTTGGACATCATCGAGATCGACGCTGCTCATCAGCCCAAATGTAATAAGCCCAAACATAGTGGAGTTATTATGAGTAAAATAGCAGTTTTGTTGACCATATCCTGACTCCACCATGAAAACCAGAACCTCATCCTGGGGGCCGGTTTTTGAATCTCACATATGGGATTTGTCACTAAAATACTGGTTGAAAACAGTGAATTGCTTAGTATTTTCAGTGACAATTTTCTGAATTCGAACGCGTGAGACTCAAAAATCGGTCCCCTGGTCCCGAAATATAATACTAATTCAAACTCTCATCAGATTTCAAGTAAAATTTCTTGGATAAAATTGCATGTGTAAAAATCAGGCGGACCGTATGCCTGTTTGCCACCAACAGGATCAAGATTTGTTTAGTCGCAGTACCTATACAGCACTTCTCAGAACTATCTAGCTGCTTACGCTTACGAGAGCACGGTGCGCCGGACTATCGAACGTAGGTCCACTGTCTATGAGCGCTGGGCGCAGACTGAACTGAGCAGTGAGCGGGCCCGTGTCAGCAGTGTATTTTATTCGAATTTTATGTGCTTTAAAATAGTACATTACGATACAAGTGCGTAAAAAAGGAAGTTCGAAACGAGTGGCGATAAATTAAAACACGACCGAAGGGAGTGTTTTAAATCGACACGAGTTACGAATTTCCTTTTCGCACGTGTATCGTACGACGTTTTACAGTACAGATGAGCCTCCGAAGTTTCGACCTGGCATATAATGAACCACTTCTCGCACTAGTGCGTAAAAAAACACCATCTGTACTGAAAAATATCTATCGACACAAAGGTATGTCTTATATGTATTTTTTTTTTATATGGCAACAAGAAGTTCTGGTTTAGGATAATATTATTATTTAAGAGTTACAATAAATGCAGGAATCGCAGGAATTACAATGAACGCCCCTTAAAGAGTAGTCTAATTATATTTTTTTTGTATGGGTACCTTTCCTTGTTAGTATAAAAGCCGGAGTTATTAAAAATAAAATAAAAATAAGAATGAAGATTCTTACAGAAAGAAAAAAGTAAACAATCAAATAATAGAAAATAAAAGAAACAAAAATAAAACTGCAAAAGCATGCCTCAGCCGAGGTTCGAACTCACACCGCTGGCGCGGCGTCCAGACGTCGAAACCGCTAGGCTACGAGCCCGTTATAATAACTAGTTAATTTTGTGATCCTATTCACCAAAGTCAAGTGCTAGTACATATATCGTAAGGTCATCGCACTAGTGTTTCATATTTTTAGTTCACACTTAAATTTTAATATTTTACGCAGACAATCTCGTATCACCGTGCACATAATCAAAGGCTGTCAATACAAGTTACAAAAGTTGTAATTTCCTTACTTTTTAGGCACATTACTCCTTTGGTCAACTTATGTTAATTTGAATATTTTGAATTTTTATTATAAGAAAATATAAAGAATGAAATGTGAGACTAGTAATCAATCGTTATTTCTCTAGTCCGACCTCTCTACGTATTGAATTTGCTTCTAAAAATCAAATAGCTTGATCGCGCGCCCATCGCCATCGCATCGCGTCGCATCGCCGTCGCGGGCCGTCGCGGGCCGTCGCTTACGCAAGACACTCCCATATGAACACAGCGGTTTGATCGCATCGCGTCGCATCGCGTCGCTTAACATTCGCATGTTCATCGCTAGTTCGTCGCGTCGCATCGCCGTCGCGTTCCGTCGCCCACCTAAGACAAGTCCATAGAGATAGAAGGTTTGATTTCGTCGCATCGCATCGCATCGCGTCGCCGTCGCGGGTTCGTCGCTCACGCAAGACGCGGCGTTCACACTATTTAATTCATTTATTATGTATGAAAACGATGTAAAAAAAATATTTTGCGAATTTAACTAAAACTGATATACAGGGTGTTCCTGATAACGAACCTAACGATATGTCGAATTTAACGGAAAACAAAAAAAACAACGTGTACATATACATATCATTACCTATATATGTTATCATTATCATCACACCAATTGGTAAAGCCTCTCTTGATATAGGTACTACAAACACGGGTGGGAAGGTTGCATTTTATTCACAAGAGATCAAAGTAATTACTTGAAAATTTAACTTGATGCCCAAAGCTGGCTGGTAGAATTCATTTTGAATCATGAAATGTAATAAGTTTTTTTGCAAAAATTTCATTTTTGGCTTAAGCTTTTAATACTTTTCTTTCAACAGTCATCTACTGATCTCCGAGACGTTTCTCGAAACCGCTTACTCGATGGGGACACGACGTTTCATGATAAAGTTCCTATGACCACCTTTCTGCTCCATCATCAGATCAGCTCCATGATACCATAATATTGGATTGTCACGTGATTTACATAATTATCATCAAAATTTCAGTCCAATCTGGAAACCTCCCCAATTTCACGGTTTCCGATCAAATTCCGATTCCGCTTTATGTTTTTCACCAATCAAACTAACGTCTAACAAGGAAAGTTGAATAAAAGCTTGTATTGTAAAAAAATGTGAATTTGATCAAGTTTGATGTTTTAAAGTTAATATTTTCTTCATGTTAGTGTGGTGAAAACTTTTATGCTTCACTCGGTGGCAAAAACTTGAAACCCTCGCAACACTCAAGATTCACCATTCTGAACCAAGTCGCGGTTTATACCTATTGGATTCTTTCCCTTACTAGCGGGTAGCAATATTGGCACTTGGAACGAGCGGTTAAACAATCGCTTTGTAAAACAAATAACTATTCCAAAACGCTTATTTTTCTCGGTCAACAGGGGTTATTTTGCTATGAAGACAGAAAAAATATTTCGCTTTAAAAAAACACTCCTCATAATATTAATGTGATTAAAATTATACTCAAAATATTATTTGACATTTCTAAATACTGTAAATACTAAAATAACGATAATATTTACATTAGGAAATTTTAATAAAGATAGTGAATATGTGTCGCTTAACTTCAAACTCGGGTAAATCTATTCTGCTATAAGGTTGATTATCTTTCACATCATAATATTATTATATTTTTTATATAATCAACCTTAAAGCAGATTGGATTTACCCAAGTTTGAAATTAAGCGACACATATAACCTCTCAGTTCACAAGCTATCTTATCTACATTGAATGAAAATGACAATTTCAATATTGACCCATTTTCGAGAATTCAATTTTGCTGCAATTTTGCATCGATATTGTAGCCATATGATAATACGATAATAAGAGTAGATGCAACTCACTTAATGAATGAAATGAATTTATAAGTGAGAGAGAACAGAGAACCAACCTTAAGAATAACATAAAAGTTAAGTGTCAAGCTTGTATCAGACGGATCGGCTCATTTCAAAATAAATAACATTAGGAAGTAGGTAGGTAGTACACTAAATGATTTTTCACCACACCCACAGAATATATAATAGTACAAGTACAGAAGGCCCACTGCTTTGATGTTCACGAAATGCCGCCTTTTTAAATGCCTACAAATTTCTAACAAAGAAACGAGCCGCACGTGCGCAGCGTCGGGCGATAGGGTTGCTTATGGATTAAAACGAATGGATTAATGCATATGAACCTTTAAAAAACTCACGACGTAAAGTAACAATAGAAAGTGCGAACGTGCGTTCCGTCCCAAGTAACAATTTCTGGTCCTATAGTGGTCGAGAGCACCAAATTAAATCACATTAAATGGTCCTATAAATAGTCTATATTGGTACTGTAGAGCCGATTTGGCGCAATTATGCAGCCATTTAGTGATATAATAGGGCTATAGCAGTATCATCCGTGACGTTTAAGGTCTATAATGGTGATGTGATGATGACTATTGTGCTAATTTGTTGACATAGAGGACACAGTAACGCTATTATAGTATCAATTTACGCTATAGTAGCATTTGAGATTCCGTTATACAGGTTTTTTGTTCTGTAATAGCAGTTGCCGTTCCTTTTAATGCGAATTGAAAGTGAAATAGAAAATGAAATTTCTAAAATAATTTAATGTGTGTAATATTTAACAAAAACTGTTCTAAACGAGGAACTTTATGAAAAGTAGCGTGTGAACTTGTGAAGTTTAGTGTCAATCAAAATAATTTGGATTTCGTATAATTCCATCATTACTGCAAAAAGGTATGCGATGGAAATTTTACCGTTAAAAGAATATTAGTTTAATGGAGTATTTTAAGTGCGCCCTCGATTTATACCTGTTTTGAATAAAATAAATAAATATAATTTAATACAATAAAATTATTGGCACCATAGTTTCTACTATGGATCCAAGAAGTAAAACATACGCTTTTATAGTTCGACTATGTCACTTATCATACGCATTCACTGCCATAAGCCCGCCATTGTGGATTCAATTAGGGTTGCATGAGACTTTAACTATGATCCAGTTTAACTTATAAGTTCTTTATATAGAAAACAATACTTGTTTTCAATGTTTTACTATAGAAAGATCTTCTAAACAGTTTTTTTTTTATAAAACATATAGTAAACTCAGCTATAACGCTATTGTCTTTTAAAAGAGATACCTAAACCATTATTCCACAGTTCTGTGATATAAAAAAGTAATTGTGACGTATACGGCGATGAGATATAAAAGGCATTAGAAAACGACTATTAACGCTTTTCAAAGCTATATAAACGTATCCTGAAAACTTCATTATACAGCAAAATAGCTCTATAATGGTATTCATATCACTACTACAGTGTTAAATACTGTAGCAGTGTTTTCCAAAGCCACTATATCCCAAAATAGTGGTATAGTTAGGTTTTAATTTCTGTTAAAATACGACTACTAAAAATACTATAAGCGGCTTGTTGGGAACCTTAATAGCGCAAATTGATAGCATAACAGTGACTCCTAACACTATTATACAATATTAATGTTCTTTAGTAGGTTATTTGATCCTGTTATAGACCAGGCCTATAGCGGCTCTATAAAATGGTGATATAAACGTTTACATCACTTCCTAATAATACCTTTTAGCTGTATAACACCTCAACTATAGCGGCTTGTCGGGAACCTTAATAGCGTAAATTGATTGCATAACAGTGATTTCTAACACCATCATATAATAATATTGTTCTATAGTAGTCATATTTGATCCTGTTATACACCAGGCCTATAGCGGCTCTATAAAATGGTGATATAAACGTTTACATCACTTCCTAATAACACCTTTTAGCTGTATAACGGAACAACTATAGCGGCTTGTCGGGAACCTTAATAGCGCAAATTGATTGCATAACAGTGATTTCTAACACCATTATATAATAATATTGTTATATAGTAGTCATATTTGATCCTGTTATAGACCAGGCCTATAGCGGCTCTATAAAATGGTGATATAAACGTTTATATCACTTCGTAATAACACCTTTTAGCTGTATAACGCAACAACTATAGCGGCTTGTCGGGAACCTTAATAGCGCAAATTGATTGCATAACAGTGATTTCTAACACCATTATATAATAATATTGTTCTATAGTAGTCATATTTGATCCTGTTATAGACCAGGCCTATAGCGGCTCTATAAAATGGTGATATAAACGTTTACATCACTTCCTAATAACACCTTTTAGCTGTATAACGCAACAACTATAGCGGCTTGTCGGGAACCTTTATAGCGCAAATTGATTGCATAGCAGTGATTCCTAACACTATTATACAATAATATAGATCTATAGTAGTCATATTTGATCCTGTTATAGACCAGGCCTATAGCGGCTCTATAAAATGGTGATATAAACGTTTACATCACTTTCTAATAACACCTTTTAGCGGTATAAGCTTATAGAGCTAAAAGGTGTTACTGGAGGCTTTTATACGACAAGCGGTCACGCCGAAAACCTTTATACGACATCTATAGTAGCTTTTGGCGTCGAAAACCAAAATTATAGCACTAAAATGTTACTTGGGGTGAGAACGCGCGCCACCCCTGATTAGGCCGCGAACTCGCAGCGCGTACGTACTTGTAGCGCGGCGGTAGAATCGCAGATTGAGCCGCCCCTGCCACACCAACGGGTAAAGGCTTACTTTGCTTCCTTCGTGCCTTGAAACCCTCGCAACGCTCAAGATTCCACTTTTTGAACCGCGAGCTTAAACAACTACTTTGCCCCCTTGGGCCTTGTAAAACAAATAACTATTTTTTTTAATAATCCAATAGCAGTACGTGTTGAGACACTAACTCTAGTTCCTTAGAATTTTTCGACCTAAAGAACTTTACTTTAAAGGAGTCGGGAGGAGAGGAGAGGAAAATCATTGCGAAATCGGACAGTTAACATGAATCCATAAATAAAAACGTGTAAACACAAAAATATGCGTAAATTATTCATACTATTCCATAAAATTAATGTGGCATTTGAGAAAAAAAAGACACAAAAATAATACTGGAACACATTTTTTGTAAAATATAGGGTAATTATTTGATCTTTTTTAAAGTTCATTATTTTCAAAATAATTAAATTGATTGTCGCACCATTGCCTACTAGGTATACAGTGTGTTATTTAATAACAAGGTTATTTTAATAAGCCATAAAAAAAACTTATCTTTTGCCTGTTTGTATAGGATAATTAAAATCCTAGGCCTACAGTACATCTTTATACATTTCACCGCACCGCCTTCATTTGAATAAGCCAGGAAAATACTTATCTTTCGTCTGTGCTTGTACAGGATAGGTAATTAAAACTTTGTGTATTTAGACATACGTATAATCATACATATCGTCACTACTTTAAAAAAAAAACCGGCCAAGAGCGTGTCGGGCCACGCTCAGTGTAGGGTTCCGTAGTTTTCCGTATTTTTCTCAAAAACTACTGAACCTATCAAGTTCAAAACAATTTTCCTAGAAAGTCTTTATAAAGTTCTACTTTTGTGATTTTTTTCATATTTTTTAAACATATGGTTCAAAAGTTAGTGGGGGGGGGGGCGCACTTTTTTTTCCTTTAGGAGCGATTATTACCGAAAATATTAATATTATCAAAAAACGATCTTAGTAAATCCTTATTCATTTTTAAATATCTATCCAACAATATATCACACGTTGGGGTTGGAATGAAAAAAAATATCAGCCCCCACTTTACATGTAGGGGGGGTACCCTAATAAAACATTTTTTTCTATTTTTTATTTTTGCACTTTGTTGGCGTGATTGATATACATATTGGTACCAAATTTCAGCTTTCTGAGATTATCCGCGGACGGACGGACGGACAGACAGACATGGCGAAACTATAAGGGTTCCTAGTTGACTACGGAACCCTAAAAAACTTGTATCTTCGTCTGTCAATGAAAAGAAAATTTTAGTAAGTATGTATGGAATGCATATAGACTTACTGCGTTTTAACTTTGAGGAGCAGCGTGAGATACGAGATTTTTTCAAAGTAGTGACGATATAATCACGCCTGTATCCCATAAAGGAATAGGCAGAGCACATGAACTACTAAGTTACAGTGCCACTCTTGGCACTCTTGGCACTCTTGGCGTGGCTTTTGGTATTTAGACAGATTTGCTAAATTTTTTGAAACCTTTTGCTTTATATGTACTATGACCTACAAATTGAACTGCAGTCAACATCATGCTGAAAGTATCATCATAAGGCCTCGTACATCTTGACAGATGATTTAAACAGCGTCTGAATGTGAGAGACAACTCCTCTCGTGACTATAAAGACCTATGGGAGCGACATGAACGTCCGCATTTATTACATTCAAATTGAGATCCAATCACAGAATATATAATAGTACAAGTACAGAAGGCCCACTGCTTTGATGTTCACGAAATGCCGCCTTTTAAATGCCTACAAAATTCTAACAAAGAAACGAGCCGCACGTGCGCAGCGTCGGACGATAGGGTTGCCTATGGATTAAAACGAATTAATACTTCAGATTAAATGTATGCTATTATATTCCAGTCTTGGGTACTTTCTAGGTATATATATACAGTATTTATATATTTTTAATTTGTTTAAGTCCCAACATCACAAGCCTCATTGAACTTTTCCGTGGGACTTAATCAATAGTAGATCTGTGTAAGATTGTCCTATTTTATTCATGATGTCTATTTAACTAAGCACCATTAGCCATTCACACGCGGACATCGCATATAAAACTTTAAAAAAACTCGCGACGTAAAGTAACAATAGAAAGTGCGAACGTGCGTTCCGTGAGAACTCGCGCCACCCCTGATTAGGCCGCGAACTCGCGGCCACCAGCATGTACTTGTAGCGCGGCGATAGAATCGCGGAGTGAGCCGCCCCTGATCCAATCACCGAGGAGACAGTATCGCGGTTGTGTCTTTTTGCACGCTTTACGGCTAAGCCTTGAAACCAGGTGTTGTCATGGGTTTCTCTACCTTTGAAAGCATACATACCGCTGAAAGTATACATAGAGGCATATGACATATAGCAACAGGGCCAATTTGAGAGCATTTTTCAACATGGTCCTTATACTCTTATTGTCTAATTTTCATTGTGTGTGTGTGTTTTTTTTTGTTTTTAATTTTTATTGTTTTAAATAATTCTCTAAATATTTTTTTAGCTGAAAACATTGGTCATCTTCGTCGCAGTCGGGCTGGCCGCTGCCGCGCCATCGCAGCGCGAAAAGAGATCTCCAAGTAACTCAATACAATCCTATATACAATACCACAATGGTTGCAAACGTCGTTAGTCACTAAATTGCTGTAGGCACTAGTTTTTTTATAATAGTACTCCGGTATACGAACCTGCTTTAATTCTGTTTTGTTATCGAATGTTTCTTTTTTCATTTAAAAAGTAAATATTATTCGTAAAACTGTCACTTAAAATAAATAAGACAATTATTTTTCTTGAAACCTACTTCAAAAGATATTACTTGACAATTTTTGTCGAATCTATCGATAATGGTAGTTGAACTTAGTTAAATTATGATTCATGAATTTCATGATGTCATCGCCACCAAAAAAGTGTTTTGAACTAAGGTATAACAAATATGACATTTTAGTCTTGAAACGTGATCAGGACTACGCTGTTGTAATTATTAGATTTCCTATTATTACACAGTGTATATTTTTATTAAATAACAATACTTACGAGTAGTTATAATACTTTTCAATTAAATTACCACAAAACAACTCGGTTTTAAAATAATTATGAAAATAACAATTTTGTTTGGCATCAAACAAACGTCAAATGTCAAAATGGCGTTGTATTTTTGTTTCACTCTAACATGTTGAATTCTGTATCCTTGCATCTTGCTCACACATGTTTGAAACGAAGTTAGCTGGCTAAGACCAGAGATAAGTATTCTCTGGATAAAAAGGGAATGAAAAATTGAAAATCTTTAACCAACAAATAAACAGTCACTTAATTTTATCGGTGGGATAACTATTCGGCGGTTTATCTGAGAATTGAAAAATCGGCCCTTATAATGTTTATTTTTGAATAAGGTGGGAGTGGATGGCAGAGCGGCGGCGGCGGCGGCGGCGGTAGCGGTTTTAGCGGCGGCTTCGGCGGTGGCAGTTTCGGGGGGGATTTGGGTGGTCTACCGTCAGTCGGCGTCGCCCGTTCTTCTTTCGGCGGAGGCAACAGTGGTTGGGGTGGATCTGGTGGTGTGTATTACATTTTCCCCACTCCCATGTTTTAGCGGCGGCTTCGGTGGTGGCAGTGTCGGGGGGACTTCGGTGGCCTACCGTTAGTTGGTGTCGCCCGTTCTTCTTTCGGCGAAGGCAACAGGTGGGGTTAGGGTGGGAATCTGGTGGTAAATATATATGCAGAAAGAAATACCTATTTTCGGCTCAAAAAGCCTTTCAGAAAGCTTTTACATCATTCTCGTATCAATAATGCCAAAATCTAATTGACGAGCATTATTTTTTGTCCTTAAATATACCTACATGCAAACTTTTCAATATGACTTAACACTTTTGTAACGGTGATATTAAAATCCGATGGTTTTAATATCGTCTTCCATCTATCCCCTCCTCCGTAGAATTTTCTCTGGAATAATATTATGAAAGATTTCAGAATTTCTAATAAATAAAGTTAGGTATTTCTTATTGCGTCAAAAGCTAGCCGGCCCTTGCTCGTCTAGAATGTAAAATAATGATATAGGTAGTATAGGCTCTTTCTATTTAACTGGGGAAATTATCCGAAACATCAGGAAAAATACACAGAAAACCAAAGTTATAATTTTAAATTTTTTTCGAATTAAAAATGAACATTTCCATTCCTACGAAAGCATCTGAAGTTTGTATTTTTTTTTGTTCTAACTTAATTTTCTACTTTGTTTTGAAGTAATTAATTTTTCTCAAACATGCAATGAAATATTGTCTTTACGTTCCTTAAAATGGGCTGGGAAGTATCGCTTTTTGGGCGCAACAACTCGAGAGGACTGTAAAGGGATTTCATATTATTTTTTAGGCCTAGGCCTGCAAAGTAACTTTTTTTTTTATAAAATATTGTCCTTTAGAGCATTTCTTTTATTTCATTGTATGTTTGAGAAAAGCACTATACATGCCTCGGCGTGAAAACGGATTCCCGGCCTCGTATCCCTATCCGGTATATACCCTTGGCCGGAAATCCTCATTTTCCCGGCCTCTGAAGTAATGTACTATTACGAGTAGGTAAGTAATCAATATCATGGAAGTTAGCTTTAACATTATATTTAAAGTTAACTTAACAACTTGCCCAAATTGGGTAGGTTCACAATTTTTAATCAAAATGTTGTCCTTGTGTGTCTATCAGTTTCTAGTTAAAATGCCCATTAACTCCCATAAGCTACCTATTAAGCCGCTTTTTTCTCATTGAATATTTCAATGTATGCAAAAAATTGATGCGCTGCACGCTGATGCTTAATATGCTGATGCTATTTTAGTTGTATGTAAGTTATGTTTTCATCTGTAATGATGACACACATACGGACTCTCTTATACTACTAGATAATTTCGACCTAAGCAACTGTGATCTGGGTGGCCAAGAGGATACAGGCACCTGTCGCGATTGCAGAGTAGGTACTACGATGGTACAGTCAGCTGCAGAGAAAAGTAGACGCCCTTGCATACACATTTGTATGCAGAGGGGCCTACTTTACCTACTCTACAGCTGACTGTACGATTCGAGACTCAGGCACTCCAGTGTAATTTATTTAAGTTTTAAAACGATACGGTACGGGTCACTTCTCCATACAAACGCTCTCGACTATTTCCTCCCTGGTTTTTTAAGATAGAGCAATGAGTTTTTCAACACAGATTGTTATTATTTTTATCTGTGTCGGACCGTTTTGATTTATTTGATATTCTGCTTTTTAAAGATTCTAGAGCCAATCAAAAATTTCCAAAAACGGCCTTTTTCATTGCGGCGCAAAAAAGGTGTGATACTCAAGATTGGTAACAATTAACTAAAAAAACTAAACGGTCCGACATAGATTATTTCATTGTTATTCAGATTCTCAAATTTCGTTTAGATTGATTAAGTTTTGAAGGAGGAAAGAGTCGAGAGCGGAACCTCGATTTTAAAGATTTTTTTTAAATATCTTTTGACTGAGTTGTTCTTAATGGACAATTTTTTTTCGATAAATCTAGTTAATAACACTTGTATATTTAACTAAAATTCCCAAGTTGAAAGGGGGGCTCCTTTCCATTTTAGCATTTTCGCTACCGTATCCTCTTAAGAAATGCATCCCATTAAGCATATAATAGACTAGCTTTTTCCCGCGGCTTCGCTCGCGTTAAATTCGAAAATTGCAGCACGCTCCATATAAATTTCCACCCCCCATTTTAAGTGGGAGGTTAGAAAGAGATAAAAAGTAGCCTATGTCACTCTCCACCCGTCACTCCAAAATCACGTCAATTCGTCGCTCCGTTTCGCCTTGAAAGACGGAAAAACAAACATTAAAAACAGACACACACACTTTCCCATTTATAATATTAAGTATGGATTCTTACGTACTTTTTCAGGACTGGGCAAATCCAGCGGGTACAGCTCTGGTGGTTGGAGCGGATCAGGTGCCAGTGGAAGGAGTGGCCTCGGTTCTGGGTGGGGAGGGGCGAGCTCCCGTAGTGGAGGATATGGATCTGGAGGATGGGGAGGCTCAGGTACAGATACAGATATGTATATCTACATTTGAGGATCAGGCTGGCTACTTCAGGGCAGCTTTAGTGGTTGGGGTGGATCAGGTGCCAGTGGAAGGAGTGGCCTCGGTTCTGGGTGGGGAGGTGCGAGCTCCCGTAGTGGAGGATATGGATCTGGAGGATGGGGAGGCTCAGGTACAGATACAGATATGTATATCTACATTTGAGGATCAGGCTGGCTACTTCAGGGCAGCTTTAGTGGTTGGGGTGGATCAGGTGCCAGTGGAAGGAGTGGCCTCGGTTCTGGGTGGGGAGGTGCGAGCTCCCGTAGTGGAGGATATGGATCTGGAGGATGGGGAGGCTCAGGTACAGATACAGATATGTATATCTACATTTGAGGATCAGGCTGGCTACTTCAGGGCAGCTTTAGTGGTTGGGGTGGATCAGGTGCCAGTGGAAGGAGTGGCCTCGGTTCTGGGTGGGGAGGTGCGAGCTCCCGTAGTGGAGGATATGGATCTGGAGGATGGGGAGGCTCAGGTACAGATACAGATATGTATATCTACATTTGAGGATCAGGCTGGCTACTTCAGGGCAGCTTTAGTGGTTGGGGTGGATCAGGTGCCAGTGGAAGGAGTGGCCTCGGTTCTGGGTGGGGAGGTGCGAGCTCCCGTAGTGGAGGATATGGATCTGGAGGATGGGGAGGCTCAGGTACAGATACAGATATGTATATCTACATTTGAGGATCAGGCTGGCTACTTCAGGGCAGCTTTAGTGGTTGGGGTGGATCAGGTGCCAGTGGAAGGAGTGGCCTCGGTTCTGGGTGGGGAGGTGCGAGCTCCCGTAGTGGAGGATATGGATCTGGAGGATGGGGAGGCTCAGGTACAGATACAGATATATCTACATTTGAGGATCAGGCTGGCTACTGGTTGAGGTTTATCAGGTGCCAGTGGAAGGAGTGGCGGTTCTTCTGGCGGGTGGGGAGGTTAGGTTATGTTAGAGCTCCCGTAGTGGAGGATATGGATCTGGAGGATGGAGTGGTTCAGGTACAGATACATGTAGCTTTGGAAAAAAGAATGGCTGTGTTAGGGCAGCTTTAGTTCTGGCAGTTGGAGCAGATCTGGTGCTAGTGGTTCTGATGATTGGGGCGCAGTGGAAGGAGTGGCTTCGGTTCTGGTTGGGGAGGTGCAAGCTCCCGCAGTGGAGGATTTGATCTGGAGGATGGGGAGGATCAGGTACAGATATATCTAGATTTAAGGAGCAGGCTGGCTGAGCAGGCTGGAGCAGGCAGTTTGAGGCTGAAAATTGGAGCAGATCTGATGCTAGCGGTTCTGATGATTAGCGCGGCAGCACTTTTAGTTAGATATGGCTTCGGTGGATAAGTTGCCTTAGGTACAAATATAATTATGTACCTATCTAGCTTTAATAGCAGGCTGGCGGCTTCAGGGCAGCTTAGATCTGGTATTTGGAGCAGATCTGGTGCTAACGGTTTTGATGATGCGACAGCAGTTTTAGTGGAAGATATGGCATCAGTGGATATGGTACCTTGGGTACTAAATATAATTATTTAGCTTTGAAGAGCTGACCGGTTGTTTCTGGTGGCTTTAGCTCCAGTGGCAGAGATGGATCTAGTGATAGGCCGAGGTCTAATTATAAAACTTCCTCAAATTTAAAACCCTTTTTCAGGTGCCGCAGATACCAGAAACAGCGGTGGTGGGGTGGCGTGAGCGGACGCAGCGGCTTCGGCGGCAGCGGATACGGTGGAGGCTGGAACTCGAATTCCCTGGGACGGTCCACGGGAGGGTGGGACTCGAACTCACTTGGAAGGTCTTCAGGAGGGTGGGGTTCTAATTCACTCGGACGGTCTGGTGGGTCCGGCTGGCAGTCTTCCGGATGGTAGATTGGTGAAATCTCCCTATCTGACGAATTAATGCGTGACGGGGTATAGTGGCAGATCAGGGCTGCAAGGTTTGCAATCGAACGGCCTTTTTGACTTTATCCGAATGATATTTGTCTCCAGCCAATTTTAATAACAGTAGCCTGAGGTAAAGAAAAGGCAAAACGCTGTCTTATCTGAAATTACCCATTTTTATCCTAAAATGTTTTCTTGATAGCAAAATTTTTCAAATAACAGAATTGAATATCAAGAAATTGTATGTAAGCGTAAGTTATTTTCTGAATAGTAAAAAATTTACTTTTACTAGTTCTACTACGCACTTAAAAACACTGTTTTGCTGCTATTCCTTTGTTTATAGCCAAATGGATTGTGTACTCGCTCGTGCTTAAGTTAATGTGCAATAAATCAATTATGTCATTTCATTTTCGTTTCAATCAGTTCCTTTCTCCTATTACGGATAAATTAAAGCAGTATTGTGAGACACAAGCAGGTGTTAGACATGCAAAAGGCGGGATATTTTACTAAACTATTGCTATTGTCATGGATTAAACATTCTGCCTCATAAAATCAGCCAATGACGTCGTCTGATGGCCGAAAATAAGTGGAAACTCTCCTAAAAAAATCTCCAACATGGCGTTCTAAAGATTTATGTGTATACTACACTAGTTACAATTATAAAACTGAATGTACACGTTATTGCTACAAGTTTTGAGACGAAACTATGAGTAAGAGTGAGTGGCGAATATTTGCATCTCTTTCATGCATATACCTTTGTTTCAAAACTTGCAAAGTGAAGAATCATGTAACGTCATGTAACTATAGGGCCTCATATGTACATACCACAACTCTTCTCTCTCCAAACAGACTATAGGACACGGAACGCGTGGAGACCCGAGTAGAGATATCATTTTTTTGACGTACCGTTTTCATGCCACAAAAACTAGAAATGAAAAAAAAATCACGATTAGTGGAATGGCGAAAACTCGGAACACTGTGTTAATAAATCGATTTGCAGCTTCAGGGAATTAATTCTTCGGTAAAATCTAATTTCGCCTATACAAAGTGCGTTAGGAATAACAGTTGCATTACAGTACACTCGTTCTACAATTTTGCAGTTACAAAGGGTGTTACATTTCGACGCCGACTTGTTCAAACGGACAATCCGTTTGGGAAGTTGTGCGATTTTTACCTACTGTTCATTCTACAGCACACAGTTCTCTTATTTCATTGTGATAAATCCATAAGTTTATATTATAAATGGGAAGTGTGTGTCTGATTGTTTGTCCGTCTTTCACTTTTAAAAAGTTTAATATTTGAAACGGAACAAATTTCAATAATTATCAATTACTCGTATAGGTACCGCAATTGATATTTCGCTATATATGTTCAACATACCATACCTAATTGTTATTGTAAACTCTTTTTTGTATGCACCTACGTCAGTACCAATAGTTCCTATTGTGTTTTTTTTTTACTTAATTTTTTACGATGTCGTATTTCTAATATATTGACGCCTATTTATTTACTTCAAAGACAGGTGACCATTGCCGATTTAAAAATAGACTTCAAGACAAAGGAAAGATTTTAGGTATCTATTTTATATTTAAATGAGGTGTTCTTGTATCAGTATTTAATATACAATGGTATGTCACTCTTGTATGGAGAAATAAAAAGTATTATATTTTCATTGGGCACAGTTACAAAAACTTGCCAACTGATGCAAATAAACAATATTTCAAATTATTTTGCAATTCCAATTCATCTTCTGCCTCCGGATCCACTTTGAAGTTTTCATATATTTTTTAGTACATTTTGTGTGGTGTGCGGAGTATATCTATGTATTGTCTTCTAATTTAAAATTTTGCTATGAAGATATACCATTATTGACATCATAATAGCATGCTAAAGGTTCAAAGAGAATAAATGAACAAAAAAACCTCAAAAATTAAAACCTTTTTTACACCCTACTCCATACTAACTTCAACTGAAATCCGGAGGCAAAAAATGAAACATAAAAATTAAAAAAAATTGTGCACTAATTAATTACAAAATGGCACCTTTTTGTGACTGTGCCCCCTAAGAAAATAAAAAAAAGTAAAAATGACCCACTCTATACCTACAGATACCTATATATCCGCCCTTGTGGAAAACCTAGCTCTTAATTAGTTAATCTAATCCAGAAGGACTACTACTGTATGAGCCAGGAGCAAAGGTCCTCTATTCAGTTATAAATTTCAACTAATTGTTTAATGAAGTCCCCTACTCCCAACACTGGATGTATACAGGATGATTTTAGGAGACGGCAGCAAGATTAGTCGATAATACATATAGGAATAGAGTAAAAGTAATCGTGACTTGGCCTTCCCACGACCGGCATGGGAAATCTAGTGGGAAACGGACATTAAATAAATCAAAAAACTTACAAACTTTGCAGACTTGTTCTACAAAAAATAAATGTGGTACTCTACGTACTTTTTTTTTATATATTTCTTATATAAATATTAACCAAATGTACAAACATTTTGAGAATTTCTCATCTCACTCATTTTCATTAATTAAGTACCTATTGAAATTTTAAATCACACTGAAATTTATAGTGTGATATTACATTAATGTACAATCCTACTCACGTCTAATACTAGTAAATCATCCTGTATAGCTCGTACCCCCCGTGGGCCAGCCCTGTACTAGTAACTTGAATAATCTAGGAAACAAACTAGTGTAATTAGAATTACCTAGAGATTGTCGTAAAGTGGCGGCAAAGAATCGGATTCGTGCATTTTGTGAAGTGGCCACAAAGTGGCTAACTTTCGTGTTTATTTAAAAAAACTTACGCTCCCTTAACAAGTGACGTAATAAGTGTTGTGTGCAATCCTGCTTTTGACAAAAGTAACATAGTGGGTAGCTCCGATCTCGCCACGGTGACGTCGCTCGCGCCGCCGACCCCCCCTGCGCCCGTCCTCAGCAGCCGCGCGCACCGAGCAAGCGCCCGCAGTATGCGTCGCGCTCTCGACATGTAAAGGCGGGGTCGCTACTCTTGAGAAAGGTTCTCGAAATTGAACCGAAACATGTCGAACGCTATATCGACTTAATACGTGAGTAACCCGCTTAAAATATTTTTAAATATGTATGAGTCTCACGGGAGTTTTATAGTTAAAACTTTCGTGTTATTATTTTAAAACCTAAATAAGCCATTAGGGCACCCCCTTTTATACAGAAAGTACTACAATAAAGCTCAATGTTCCAAACTTGGTGAATTTGAAGTTTATTTGCCTCACGTCAGTTTATGAAGAATCCGGGTCTTTACCATTGGGTCTGGTAAAAATAACTATGTAGGTACATTATCGGTACATTATGTAGGTACATTATGGTACGGGAGTCGAGTTCAATGCGCGCAGCGATGTAGACGCGTTGATGAGTAATAATTAAAATAAATTGCGAATTTAGCGCGGCTCGAGTCGCGTTGGCGATTTGACACGATGGATCTCTCCAAACCGAGTCAACCCATCGTGAACGAGTTCCTCGCCTTTCTGCAACTAAAAAACAAGCTGTTGCGGGAAGGAAAGATGGATGCGGCTGCTGCTATGCAGATAAGTTCTCGTGCGTCGAGTTTTACCATCGAGGACATCTGCCAAGCGAAGCAAGTGCTGTGCCAGTCCCTGGGGATCGTCGGCACATATGTACCTCACCGGAGAGGTGATGAAACCGGAGAAAAGACCCTTCAAGATATTAAGAAGATCCTGAAGGAGAATGAAGACCGGATTCCGGAGTTTTTAGCGACGGATACCATCCTGACGTCGCGTGAGCCGGATCAAGTCGACGTTCGCTGCTTGGAAAAGGAAATCGTGGCCCTTAAATCAAGTTTAGCGGAAGTTAAAATTAAATTTGAAGCTAGCCTAACAACAATAGCCGAATTACGCAACGAAATCGCTGCTTTGCGGAATGCCCCAATTCGGACGGCTGATTCAAATATTAATATGGACATAAATCGGCCTGACACTAGTGTTCGGTCGGTCAGTTTGCGCAATGCTGACACGGTAAAAAGTGCAGCACGTGTCGCTCCGCGCGCGACTGCCCCCGGTAAACTCGACACTACGTCAGCGTGCTTATGCTGATGTTGTGGGTCAGCCTCGAACAGCTGACCGGGTCAAGGCACCTACTAAGGTGTGTGATGAACGGGCCCCACTCAAGAAGTCCTCCTGCGCCAGTGTGGATAAGGAGGGATTCACACTAGTGGAAAGAAAAAACAAGACACGCAGGGCGCCTCGAAAGACTCTGTGTGGCACTGCAGAGCCGGTTAATTCTGGTCTACGGGTCGCAACACCGAGTAGGGCGCTCTATGTGTCTCGCCTGCACTACTCCGCCGTGGCAGACGAGGTGGTGGACTACGTTCGCCGGAAGACTGGCTACACGCTGAGGGTGCAACAGCTGCAGTCGCGTCACTACGTGCACTTCAGCTCGTTCGTTGTGCGCGTGCCGCGGCCGCTGCAGGACACCATCGCGAGCGCAGACTTCTGGCCGAAAGGTGTGGTTTTTCGGCGGTTCCGGGGCAATTTGCCGAATCCTACACCGGAGCAAACGACGCAACGGAGCCACGCAGTTACGTCATCGCCCAAATCAATTGTTTAGTTTTAAACTTTATTGTTTTTTTTTTTCATGTTCTTACAAACTGTTTTTTTCTTTTATGTTATCTAAGTTTCGTGACGCATTGGTTTTACTGTAATGTCATGTAAACATGTTTTTACTAATAAATAATAATAAATAATAAAAATTATGTAATTAGCCAATATCATAGCCTTTTATTCAACGTCGTTCCACGATTTACGCCATATTTACTTTTCCCTCTCCGCCATACTATTCGAAACTACGAGAAATCCTAAAAACTAATTGAATCCTCGTGTCAGGAGAACCAAACCCAATTCCGTTCCAAACTACAGGTTATCCGTTAATTACTCTATTGACAGCTAATTAACACCCGCCTCTGGTGCCACGTGTAATTAAAGTCATAATAAAAGGATCAATAATGACGTTTCATGTAAGAACGGTTTCACATTGCTCGAGTGTCGGATCGGACAACCAGCTTGTCTAGGGTGACAATCGCTTGCATTATGCAAGTGATGCAATTGCAAACGCTTTATGTCTCATCTCACTATCGTTCCATGTTACTGTAACATTTTTTTTCTACTTGTCGACTGTAATCTGTCAATTAGGACACCACAGACTAAACTATAAGTGCTTACTTTTCAGTGTTGGATACTCTATGGCAGTTCCGGCTCAATTATAATAAGCTCATTATAGTTGACTTTAATAGTTAACTGTAATAATTTTAACTGTAAAAATAAAAAATAAAAAATAAAAACTAGTAAATCATCCTGTATAGCTCGTACCACCCGTGGGCCAGCCCTGTACTAGTAACTTGAATAATCTAGGAAACAAACTAGTGTAATTAGAATTACCTAGAAATTGTCGTAAAGTGGCGGCAAAGAATCGGATTCGTGCATTTTGTGAAGTGGCCACAAAGTGGCTAACTTTCGTGTTTATTTAAAAAAACTTACGCTCCCTTAACAAGTGACGTAATAAGTGTTGTGTGCAATCCTGCTTTTGACAAAAGTAACATAGTGGGTAGCTCCGATCTCGCCACGGTGACGTCGCTCGCGCCGCCGACCCCCCCTGCGCCCGTCCTCAGCAGCCGCGCGCACCGAGCAAGCGCCCGCACTCCGCAGTATGCGTCGCGCTCTCGACATGTAAAGGCGGGGTCGCTACTCTTGAGAAAGGTTCTCGAAATTGAACCGAAACATGTCGAACGCTATATCGACTTAATACGTGAGTAACCCGCTTAAAATATTTTTAAATATGTATGAGTCTCACGGGAGTTTTATAGTTAAAACTTTCGTGTTATCATTTTAAAACCTAACTAAGCCATTAGGGCACCCCCTTTTATACAGAAAGTACTACAATAAAGCTCAATGTTCCAAACTTGGTGAATTTGAAGTTTATTTGCCTCACGTCAGTTTATGAAGAATCCGGGTCTTTACCATTGGGTCTGGTAAAAATAACTATGTAGGTACATTATGTAATTAGCCAACATCATATCCTTTTATTCAACGTCGTTCCACGATTTACGCCATATTTACTTTTCCCTCTCCGCCATACTATTCGAAACTACGAGAAATCCTAAAAACTAATTGAATCCTCGTGTCAGGAGAACCAAACCCAATTCCGTTCCAAACTACAGGTTATCCGTTAATTACTCTATTGACAGCTAATTAACACCCGCCTCTGGTGCCACGTGTAATTAAAGTCATAATAAAAGGATCAATAATGACGTTTCATGTAAGAACGGTTTCACATTGCTCGAGTGTCGGATCGGACAACCAGCTTGTCTAGGGTGACAATCGCTTGCATTATGCAAGTGATGCAATTGCAAACGCTTTATGTCTCATCTCACTATCGTTCCATGTTACTGTAACATTTTTTTTCTACTTGTCGACTGTAATCTGTCAATTAGGACACCACAGACTAAACTATAAGTGCTTACTTTTCAGTGTTGGATACTCTATGGCAGTTCCGACTCAATTATAATAAGCTCATTATAGTTGACTTTAATAGTTAACTGTAATAATTTCAAAAATAGAACTTCATACAATTTCTATACTAATTTGCGATACCTGGCAAATTTTCATGCATCTGAAACACATTTTCTTTTATCTGTCGCGTTATCGGCCAATCAGAGAAGGTTATTACAAACAATTGGTTGCTAGGTAATTCGATGTTGATACAACGGTGAACGACTCTATTAACATTAATTTTAACTTGCATGAATGATGATATTTCCGTCCATTGATGATGAAGATGATGACTCGTAGAAAAAGTATTGTATACAATAGTGATATAATTAAGCTTTTCAGTCGAGTACCATGTTTAGGCCACGAAGCTTGCTGAGTGGCCTAATAGTACGGTACGAGAGTACGACGTCGATTGTATTATATCAGGATTGTATAAAATACTATTTAAAGCATCTACTGCTTAGGTTAACTTCATATTGACAACCGGTCTGGCCTAGCGTGTAGTGACCCTGCCTGCTTAGCCGCGGTCCTGTGTTCGAATCCCGGTAAGGGCAATTATTTGTATGATGGGCACAGATATTTGTTCCTGAGTCATGGATGTTTTCTATATATGTAAGTATTTGTATATTATGTATATCGTTGTCTGAGTACCCGCAATACAAGACTTCTTGAACTTACCGTGGGGCTCAATTAATCTGTGTAAGAATGGCCTATAATATTTATTTATTTATTTTATATGTATGCTATGAACCTCCAGGTCTAGTTGTATTAAGTAGGTACTTCCAGTTTTTGCAGGTACTTTATGTACTATGTATGATGTATATTATGACTGTGTTCTAAATAAATGAAAAAAAAATTGATAGATTCGTTTCGATATGGAGCTTAGACGATGCGCACGTTGGCTACGCGGCCTGAAGGCGATCGTCAAATTTTAGAGCTTTTTATGACACTTAAAATTGTTTGAAGTCAGCAAAATGCTATTTTTAATACTGGTCCCTTGTTGCTAGCAATGACATACATGACACCTCATATACTCCTATACAGATTTTTTGTGTATATTATTTTCTTTTGAACAGCATACAGTATTTAACGGAAAATAAAATCATTACACTTTTAGCTGTTTTGCAATCGTATCCATCATCCGATGCCGGATTGTACAATGTGAAAACCCTTTATGCCACACTATTTCCAGGAAGCCTTATAAAGGAAGAGACTGAAATTAAAGCAAATACTTGTACAGATATAATCAAAAGCTGTGCTCGGCATTTAATAAAATTCCTATGTAATTATACTGACTGCTACAACGGAAACTTATAAAATGAGGCTGAAGAAGGTTTCCTCAGAAAGGAAAAACATTTGCAACAGTGGTTTAGAGGAAGATAAAAAACTGAAATTGTATAAAACAGATAGAAATTTTGATACAATAAATTCATCACAAGAAAAACATTTACGAAAAAGACCTAAAATGGTTAGTAAATACTATTAGGTATTTATTACACTATTATTTGTTTTACAGGGTGGCAAAAAAGTGGCATTTTTAATCTCTCGTGCATTCAAGTTATGAAATATTTTCTATTTAAATATTCCGCAATAATTTCTAAAACTAATAACATTTTTCTAAAAGAAACAGGTATTTCGCGATGTAATATCCAGATACATACCAGTCGGGAGTTCAGCGAACCAGGACATAGCGTACATCGTCCAGCGCCTCATATGGAACCTCGGCATATGGCACCACCAGAGCTTGGGACTACATTGGTTCGCCAAATTCGCTATATTCTGCTTCATATCCACGAACCTGACGCAAGTTGCTACACTGGTCATAGAAAGGAAGGACGCTACGCGAATGTTCGAGACTTTAAGGTAATAATACCTACATACTGTAGATATTGAACTTTCGTGAGACATATTCAAATATTTAAATATACGGATGTATGCTGTACTTCACGTGAATGCGTCTCGTTCGGCGACATGTTTCTAGCCATATTATGTAGACCCATCAGCAAGCCTCAGTGCTCGCGACGGCTAGTCCTGATAACAGGTCTCTATGTGACTCGAAATATATATGTCGCGGAACGCGATGTTTTAACGTGAGTACCCATTTTTAGGGTTCCGTAGTCAACTAGGAACCCTTATAGTTTCGCCATGTCTGTCTGTCCGTCCGTCCGTCCGTCCGTCCGTCCGTCCGCGGATAATCTCAGTAACCGTTAGCACTAGAAAGCTGAAATTTGGTACCAATTTGTATATCAATCACGCCAACAAAGTGCAAAAATAAAAAATGGAAAAAAATGTTTTATTAGGGTACCCCCCCCCTAAATGTAAAGTGGGGGCTGATATTTTTTTTCATTTACTAAGATCGTTTTTTGATAATATTAATATTTTTGGAAATAATCGCTCCTAAAGGAAAAAAAAGTGCGTCCCCCCCCCTCTAACTTTTGAACCATATGTTTAAAAAATATGAAAAAAATCACAAAAGTAGAACTTTATAAGGACTTTCTAGGAAAATTGTTTTGAACTTGATAGGTTCAGTAGTTTTTGAGAAAAATACGGAAAACTACGGAACCCTACACCTAGCGTGGCCCGACACGCTCTTGGCCGGTTTTTTATATATAAGTACTTATAATAATAAGATTCTATTCAACTTGCGTTTAAAAGAGGGCCAAAAAGTGAGTGATGTGTGTAACGCTCGCTCTATACGGTTGTGTTTTCGAATTTCCTCTTTTCAGCACATCGTAATTTGCTTTTGTAACATATTTAAGTACCTAATATCGATGTAATTATTTAATCTTTGATATTTACACGTGTTTCAGCATCTTCTCCTTCTGTTGCATGGGCAATTTAAAATTATTCAGCTTATACATCAATATAAAACATTGGGCGTTCATAATTTCTCAAATGAAGCTCTTAGAACACGAACAGTTAGACGGGAAACTTTTATCATACGCCGACATCGCAGAGGATTACTCCCCGGAAATAATCGCAAAATACACTAAAAGATACACGATTGTATTTTCAATTCTTCTACGACTGTATAGTGTTACTTTAGTCGTGTTTGTGGCGACTCCATTTTTTGAGTATGCGCTGACGGCTGGCACTGGGTACCCGCACATTTTGCCTGGGTGGGCGCCGTTGGACGATTATTTTCTGGGGTATATTTTGACATTAATATTTGAGGTGAGTTATGTATTCATATAGCCTTGATGAGATTTGATTAACCCTTTCAAGCAAGTAACGTCTATAGACGTCAACTCGCCACATTAGCGTTGACTACACTTTAATTGAAATCGCTGGCTTGAAAGGATTAAATTTCGTATATTTTACACAGAGACTACACCTCCAAATCTTATTAGTTTTAGTATTATGACATCGGGGACCTTTCAAATACCTAATTTTATTCTTATTATTAACTACAGATCATCTCTATTATTTTGAAGGTTTCCTCAGAAAGGTAAAATTACAAAATATTATTATTAAATGTAAAGTTTACCCAGGTATTGGCCGTTGTATTTTTATATCTGAATGTTATTCATGTGAATAAATACACATAAATAAATACATTGGGGGACACCTTACACAGATCAACTTGACCCCAAACTAAGCAAAGCTTGTACTATGGGTGCTAAGCGACGATATACATACTTAAATATATACATACATACTTATATACATAGAAGACATCCATGACTCAGGAACAAAATTAAATATCTGTGCTCAACACAAGTAAATGCCATTACCGATTCGAACCCAGGACCGCGGCTTAGCAGGCAGGGTCCCTACCGACTGAGCCAGACCGGACATCATGTATAATGCAAATAAATATATTTTAAGGTTATAGCGTCCGTGTACTGTGTGTTTGTGCACGTGGCGTTCGACTGTGCTTCTGTGGGGATCATGATTTTCATCTGCGGTCAGTTCTCTCTGCTTCGGCGGAGGACGGAGGACATCGCTGGAGGCGGCGAGGACTGCATGCCGAATGCGGAGAGGGATGTGCGGGCGCATCTCAGGATTATTGAGAGCCATGGCACGCATATCGTGCTTTGCACGTAAGTATAACAAAGAATTTAATTTTTAATAAAATTTAAACGTATTTTTAGTAAGTAAGTACATTACTTACGATACAAGTTAAGAAGTGTCGGACAGTTCTTTCTGCTTCGCCGGATTACGGAGGACATCTCGGAGGATGTGATGCGGGCGCATCTCAGGATTATTGAGAGCCATGGCACGCATATCGTTCTTTGCACGTATATACCTTTGTTACTTAATGTTTAGTACCTACCTGGAAATGCACAAACGCTCATGATAATATCTGTTTCGTAGCTATCTATTGTATCTCTGTTGCTCTTGCGTATTGGCGCGACAGAGCCAGACTGCATTTCTGTTGGCGTCAGGCGTCGACGATTGCCATTCGGTTACGCCGGCTGGTATTTTGCATTCAGAGTTTAGCGTTTGTGTACTGCGTTACACTGCGTATTTGTCCACGTGGCGTTCGACTGTGCTTCTGTGGGGATCATGATCTTCATATCGTGCTTTGCACGTAAATATCTTTGCTATCATCATTCGCCTGCCCAGGCTGCCTTCTTCTTCTTCTTCTAGGTTAGGGGCTTTGTAAGGCTTCAGGGCGCCTTATGTATCACTGCGACCATTTCTGATCTATTGTGATCGCCACCTACTACAACTCTCGATCAAGTCCTACAAATTCAAAGACTTGTAGTATCTTTTTGAGATCGAGATACCTCACATCCTCTGGGTGAAATTGGTAGCTGCCCAGAATCATGTTACGTGTACGCATTAGAGAGGGGCACTCTGTCAGGATGTGCAGGGGCGTTTCATCAGACTCTAGATAGAATCTGCACCGCCCGTTTGCACGTTTCCCGATAGTGTGCATGTGCTTGTTCAGGTGACAGTGCCCTGTCAGCACCCTCACTAAGTAGGTTGCGAAGTTGGTTCCTTGACAGCGCCAAGGCATTTGAGGATGCCTTTTTGCTGTAGGCTCTGATGAGAGCCTTGGAATGGTTCATGCCTGGCGTGTTCCTCCAGAGCTGAATAGTTTTGTATTGACAGTAGGTCTTTAGGGTTAGTTTCGTAAGGCTTTTCGGGATACCGCAGAAAGGCTCTGGGCCATGGTGCTTACCCTTTGCCCCCGTACGTGCAAGCTCGTCGGCTTTCTCGTTGCCTTCGATGCCTGCGTGCCCTGGGACCCATCTTAAGACAACCTTGTTTTTGGATCCAAGGTTGTTTAATAGTTGCCTGCAGTTCTCAACCAGCTTGGACGTTATGACGTCCGAAGTTAGGGCTAAGAATGCCGCCTGGCTATCCGAGTGGATGTAAATAGTATGGTTGACGTAGTTGCATTGCAGGTTGATTGACGCGCATTCTAAGATGGCGTATACCTCTGCCTGGAATATAGAGCAATACCGTCCTAGATTTAGGCTTTTGGCCCTTCTAGGCGTTTCGCCGTATACTCCGCAGCCTACTTCAGATCCGGATTTGGAGCCGTCAGTGTACCACCTTAGGCTTCCTTCTTTCCATAATATTTGACTGTTTGACCAGTCCTCCCTTTCCGGGATTTCCACAGAGTAGAGTTTCTGTGGGTAGAACTGGGGGTGCATGGTGTCTGTCGGCATCCCCAGTACAGGGATATCAAGCACTGATTCAGTAAATAGTCTCAGTGTTTGTGATATCCACCCTCCTCTCTTTGTAGCCACTATTCTCAGTATGCTGGATCTTGCTTCTAGTTCCAGATAGAGGTGGAGTGGCGACAGGTTCAGCAGGGCCTCTAGTGCCGCTGTTGGAGAGGATGACATTGCTCCAGTAACGATGCTACAAGCAGCTCTTTGCAGTCTGCTGAGCTTCGCCACTGCCACTTTCTGCAACGTCTTCTTGTACCATGCTACAGAGGCGTAGGACACTATTGGTCTCACTATAGCAGTGTACAACCATAAGGCAATTTTGGGTTTAAGGCCCCATCTGTTGCCCGCGAGACGGCAGCATATTGCCAGGGCCGATTTGGCCTTCAGTAGAGTTCCGTTCAGGTGCTGGTTCCAGGTCAGTTTCTGGTCCAGTGTTACCCCCAGATACTTGACTTCTGAAGAAAACGGAATCGTTTTACCATTCATGACCAAAGGTTTTAATTTATCCAGCCTTTGTTTGTTCGTGAATGGAACTATAATTGTCTTGTTTGCATTGATGGACAATTCATTTTCACCACACCAGGCGTTTATGGTGTTGAGAGCCCTCTGCATAAGGTACGATATAGTACTTTGGCAGTTTCCCCTCACCGTCACCACAAGGTCATCTGCGTACCCCTGAGTGTCGATTTGGAGATCCGCCAACTTACGCAGAAGTCCGTACACTGCAAGAGTCCAGAGCAGTGGGGATAGGACACCCCCCTGCGGGCAACCTCTCACAGTGGCCACTTCTAGTGTGGTATCCAGCAGGTCTAGCCTAACTTTCCTATTTAAGAGCATGCTTTGCACCCAGCGGACCGTGGTGGAGTCCACTTCTTTGTTTCTTAGCCCCTCCACCAGTGTCCGAATTGGAGTGTTATCAAAAGCGCCCTCAATGTCGAGAAAGGCCGACAGAGCTATTTCCTTATCTTCTAAGGCCTTTTCCACTCTATCCACCAGCTCCAGAAGGGCCGTCTCCGTAGATCTTCCCCTCCGGTATGCATGTTGACTGTCGTGGATAGGCTTCCTTACAAGATAGGTATCTCTGATGTATTTATCAACTACCTTTTCTAAGGTTTTTAAAAGAAACGAGGAAAGGCTTATGGGTCTGAAGGACTAGGCAATTTCGTAGTCCTTCCTTCCCGCCTTTGGTATAAATAATACCTTAACCTTGATCCACTGTTCCGGTAAGTACCCCCAGGCGTAGCTCGCTCTGAAGATTCTTACCAGATGCGAAATCAAGACTTCAGCACCACGTTGTAATAATAAAGGGCTTACTCCGTCCAGACCGCTCGTTTTGAATGAGGCTGCATTTGTCCGTAGTCATTTGGGATTGGCGCAGCACGCCATAACTCTATCGTCATCTCATTATTCACTTGTTTCCGTTTCATATCATCTTTCACACAGTCCACCCACCCTTCCCACGTAAGTATCTTCATTTTACAGTCTTTAAATGTATTTTTTTAATACAGTTCTTACAAAGTTATGAAACTAGGAAATTCTCAGCGAGTGCCCGTAGAAAGTTCCTTCGGTTCGGTAAGTAGGTACCTATTTCTATGTTAGTCGCCACTTGTTGCGAATTTTCTAATTTTTGCACTATTATCCTAATGTACTATTACAGTACAATATGAATACTTAATTAAGCTCATTACGCAACTACGTTAAAAAACAAAAGTGCCATTTGATTTGTACTGTAAAATTTGTACACATCATAGGCAAGTAAGTCCCTAAGCGATTTGTAGGCATGAAATTGTAATCATGGCTACAATAAACAATCAAGCACATGGAACATTAACCTCGGGTCGCTCTTATCTTTTTAATATAATTGTCTTTCATAATATTGCATTGCAGTGACATGCGATTAAACCTACTGCAAAAAGAAAGTTCTTAATCCCTATAACGTACCCCAGTCTTGTACATACTATTATATATTCTGCCCCAGTCTAGATTACATACCTACTGGTTGGAGCAGTGCATAATATAATGCTTACATGGATCATGGTTTCGGCAGCAATCTGGAACCTACTGAAATGCCAGTCCAGCAGCTCTGACCAACGGCCACGGAAGCCTGCAAGATGTGTGCGAATTTTCCCCTGCTTTCCCTTAATATTTAAACGCCTAAGGGACCGTCCACACTCAAGAGACGCATGTCGGCCGACGCGGAACGGACGTCAGCGCCACGCCGCCTGAATATAATTTAAAAAACCCTAAAAACGTCTCCTCAGTACATTTTGTATAGGAAGGACAACGTCGGCGGACATGCGTCTCTTGAGTGTGGACGGTCCCTACGGTTAGGTTCGAGTTCTGCTGGAGGTGTTCAAAAATGCAGAGCTTTTTCAAATAAAAAGGTTCCGAGCACTGACAAGAACAGTTCAGTTTCTGAACCAGAGACGCGGCGCGCAATCATATGGTCTATAAACATCTTCCTATTCCCAACTTAGAGTCAGAACGAGCGCTAATGACAAAACAGTATACAGTATTTACATACTTCATACTATGAATCGTACCTCGATTTTTTAGCGCCACCTATTAAATACTATCATAACTACATTACTACACTGATGAAGCCTACATTTTTTTTTTTTCAAAATGTGTATTATTGACGTGATATACTGATTTTAAAATTATTACTAATAATTAATTATTACTATACTATTCTATTCTATTCTATTCTATCAAACAGCGCCATCTAGTTTTAAGCCTAAAATCCCCATACATTTCAGGGGTACGCTTTTTGGCATACCATAGGCTTTGTCAGTCCAGTAGTTTTTTTTTATATATGTTTTAACTAAGTTGCTTAAGATTATTTTAATTCCTTATTTATTATATTATTATTTTTGTATTTTTGACATGTTATAGATACCTATTGTTTATGACATTAAAGATTTTGAATTGAATTGAATTGAATATTAAATCGTTCTTGGTTTACTATTTGAAATGGTTTGTTTTAGCGTGATCAAGAAACTGGACACATTGTTGAGGATCATTTTAGGGGTGTACTTCCTGGTTGCCACCCTGACGTTCTGTGCAGTGGCGGTGAGACTCAGCTCCGTAAGTTTACTGCCCACTCATTTGCTTTTGGTAACTGTAACTGCCAGCTGTCACTTTTGTTTTACGTAATAATAGAGTCCTCTGAAAATTATCAAACACGTGAGTGTGCTTTTTTATCACGGACAGCACAGAAGTATGCCTCTCATGGTCGATGCCACTAGGCTTAGAACTAATTTAAAAGTGGAAAAGTACTCTGTAGTAGTGCCCTGCCTAGGTGAGACGAACTCACGGCCTCAGGATATATGCAGCGCAATGCCAACTGAGCCACCAAGGCCAACCAAATCAGCGAATTTTTCCACCATAATTATTGGTCAATGGGAGCTGTAGCGAAGCGCTGGTAGCCTAGCGGTAAGTACGTGCGACTTTCGTTCCGGAGGTCGCGGGTTCGAATCCCGGCTCGCACCAATGAGTCTTTCGGAATTTATCTGCGAAATGTCATTTAATAGGTATTTGCCAGTCGCTTTTCGGTGAAGGAAAACATCGTAAGGAAACCGGACTAATTCCAATAAGGTCTAGTTTACCCTTCGGGTTGGAAGGTCAGATGGCAGTCGCTTTCGTAAAAACCAGTGCCTTTACGAAACGATTCTTTGTCAAAGCGAACCCCAGGCTCCCATGAGCTGTGGCAAATGCCGGGATAACGTAAGGAGGATGATGGGAGCTGTAGCGACATCTACCATACCTATACTTAAACGCCGAGAGACAGACGAGAGGCTTAAATATCGGCGGAAAGATTTCAGTGAAAAAATCTTGGCGCCTGTAAGTCTCCGATCCGATATCGGATCGCTGTGACTTCTCTCATCTTATCAAATGTATCCTCCTTGAACCTTAATTTTGCAGGAGACCCTCAGCTTCATGCAACTGGTGTCGCTACTGCAGTACATGGCCGGCAGTCTGACCCAGCTCTTTCTGTTCTGCCGATACGGGGACGCCGTCTTTCATGAGGTCAGGCCATGGTTGTTGTAACCCACCAACGAAGAACGCTGTGCGACGCTTTTACCACAGAATATAATAATAGTACAAGTACAGAAGGCGCACTGCTTTGATGTTCACAAAATGACATCCATACTAATATTAAAAAAATTAAGGGGTGTAAGGGGGGCCCAAGCAACATCTTTCGGGCTCCAAGTCATCCTCACCTGCTCGCGGTGCACCCTGCTAAACAACAAACGAGGCTCTGACGACCCACCAACCCGCACTGGACCAGCGTGGTGGGCTTATGGTCCAAATCCCCCTCATGACTGACGACTCCCCGTTACGGCCCCGAGTGCCCGGCATAAGGGGTGCTAAGAATCCCCGGGCGGCGGTTTCCCACAAAACTAATTTATCGACCCATGCGAGAAAAACGGACACCGATACGCTTCATGTTTTAACCTACAACGTCCGCACTTTAATGAGAAAAGAGCGCCTTCTAGAATTGGAACTCGCCTTAAAAGAGATTAAGTGGGACGTTGTGGGTCTATCAGAGGTTCGACGACAGGGCGAACAAACCGTGGAACGCGATGACAATGTTTTCTACCACTTCGGAACAGCCGGCGGACAGTACGGGGTTGGTTTCCTCGTCAAAAAGAAGTGGAAGGATAACATTGTGGAATTCTCGGGCTATTCCGATAGAGTGGCTGTGTTGAAATTAAGTATATCCCAAAAGCATACTCTGACCCTAATCCAGGCCTACGCACCAACTTCTTCGCATAGCGATGACGAGGTAGAAGAGTATTACGACTTGCTGAACAGAGCTTGCGATGAAAACCGAGGAACATGGACCATGATCCTCGGTGATTTCAACGCCAAAGTCGGAGTAAGGACTGAATTGGATAACACCGACATCGTCGGACCACACGGCCTTGGTAGCAGAAATGATCGTGGCGCTCGGCTTATCCAATTCGCCTTCGGACAAAGCATGAGCATAAGTAATACCTTCTATCTCAAGAAACCTCAACGTCGCTGGACCTGGATCGCGCCAAATGGAAACGTTAAAAACGAAATAGATTTTGTCCTTACAAATAACAAGAGTATAATAACAGACGTATCCACTATAAACAAATTTAAATTTAGTTCCGACCATAGACCAGTGAGGGTAAAGATTAAATTTAATATTAAAATCCATCGCAAACAACTATTTCTGAAGAAAATAAAACAGTTAAGCAGAGACACGCTCATTTCCAATTATGATCAATTCAACCTCGAGTTACAAAACAGTTTTGACGCATTCAATAATAACATAGATACTCATCCCGATGTTCAAGTACAGTATGACACCATTATTAACTGTTTAAAATCAGCTAGCAGCAAAATAAAACCAAGTCGAAAAAATAACAATAAATTGACAAAGGATACGATACAGTTAATAGAAGATCGAGAACGCCACAAATACAGCAGGGAACAATATAATACAATTGATAAACAGGTTAAAAGAAGTATCAGGCGCGATATCCGGAATTTCAACACGAGGCTAGTCGAAGTAGCACTGACAACACATTCATCTCTCCGAACAGCCAAACAAGGTATTAATAAGGAAAAACCCTGGATAACCAGCCTTCGCGACGAAAACGGGATAAAATGCAGCAGTAGAGACCAAATAACGGACATATGCACCAAATACTACAAAAATCTGTATTCCTCCGACACATTATCAACACCGTCCATTGAAAGACCACCCTGCCCAGAAAATATCCCCCTATAACCGGTGGCGAAGTTAACGCAGCTCTCAAGAGCATGAAGTATCTGAAGAGCCCTGGGGATGACGGTGTAACAACTGAAGCACTTAAAGCTGGAAAAATAACCCTATTGCCATATTTAACGAATCTATTCAACTCAATTCTGTACAGCGGTAAAGTCCCTTCCAAATTATGCCACTCAAATATAGTACTTCTGCACAAGAAAGGCGATAAGTCAGACATCAATAATTACAGGCCCATTAGTTTAACCTCTCATATCTACAAATTATTTATAAAAGTCATAGAGAACAGAATTGCCCCACTGCTGGATAAACATCAGCCACCAGATCAAGCCGGTTTCCGTCCGAGTTTCTCAACAACAGACCACCTCCATACTATAAACCAATTAATAGAAAAGTCCAACGAGTTCAACGTGCCTCTATATCTTGCTTTTGTAGACTATAGCAAAGCCTTTGACAGCATCAAACACTCCGCTATAATTTCCGCCATGCACAACCAAGGTATAGATCCAAGGTACGTTGAACTTGTTGGAACGATTTATAATAATAGCACGGCAGCCATTAAATTGCACGCACCTGGTCCTATTTTTAAAATAGAGAAAGGCGTTAAACAAGGTGACCCGCTGTCTCCTAAACTGTTCACCAGTTGCTTGGAGGAGATTTTTAAAAAGCTGGCGGTCTCTTGGGAGGGTTCGGGCATTGTTGTCGGTAATAAACGGTTAACTAACCTGCGTTTTGCCGATGACATTGTCCTCTTTTCCCATACAGCATCTCAATTGCAACATATGCTCCAAGATCTCAGCACAGCGAGCCTTGAAGTTGGACTCACAATGAACAGAGCAAAAACTAAGTTAATGACCAATCGGGCAAAACATGGGGTCACGGTAGATGGGCAGGATATACAGTATGTTGATGAGTACATTTACTTGGGCCAGATAGCTTCCTTCGAAAACAGGCAAATCATAGAAGTCAATAGACGTATTCATAACGCCTGGAAGAGCTTCTGGTCCATGAAGGCGCTAATGAAGGGTAACCTTCCTCTGTGTCTCAAGCGCAAACTCATCGACATGTGTATCCTGCCTATCCTAACCTATGGCGCTCAAACGTGGTCACTAACAGAAGCTCTAAAGTCCAAACTCAAGGTTTGCCAGCGAGCGATGGAGCGCAGTATACTGGGTGTTCGCAGAACTGATCGAATCAGAAACACGGAACTGCGCTCCAGAACTCGAGTTGCAGATGTAGGTGTCAAGACCGCTACGCTTAAGTGGAACTGGGCTGGACATGTCTGCCGCATGCACCCTGAACGGTGGGCCAAAATGGTTACCGAGTGGGACCCACGGAACACCGTGGAGGGTGCAGGCCGGGGTTCAGGCAGACCGAAAAAGAGATGGCGGGACGACTTGAACGCATTTTATCCAAACTGGCAAAATTACGCACATGACAGGGTTGAGTGGAAGAAGCGAGGGGAGGCCTTTGCCCAGCAGTGGGACACTACAATAGGCTAATAATAATAAAAAAAATAAAATTATCTACGAGCGTTTCGTGAGCGTTTGCGCCATTCAGCTACGTACCCAGGTGTTTTAGCACTTGCGTTCTCGCTCTCCATACATCAAGCGCGACTTCAGTCATGGACTCGAGAGCGCAAGTTGTGCTGGACCGCCAGAGCTTGTCAACCGCCAAAACTCCTTGCTGAAGGTCGGGCGAGACGACAAAAGATAAGCAGTGACGTCAACCTTCACGTGCGACGATGCGTGTGGCGGAAACGTGACCAGTGCTAGTGCACTGCTTCTAGAAACAGTCAAGATGGTAAATAAAGATGCGGGCAAAGCTGCAAAAATGTGTATACACGACTTTATTGCTTATGAGTTAAGTTGTGGATGCATATTTTTGGAATTTGGTGCGCGTCTATATTTGTGACTTTTAATACTTTGACTGTATATACCTACATTGTTTTGATCACGCGAGGAGACAGTTGCGAGATTAAGTTGTGCTGATTGATAGAAAAGCATGCGACTGATATGATGCCTCGTTTTTCCATTTCAATATTTATTTTTCATCACATTTGCTGTTTAAAGGTCTCATTGCGTCTACGTGTACTGAAGCATAATGTACTATTTTATTCCCAAGGGAATAATGGATTTAGTTTAAAAAATAATACAATCCGTTTTTGTTGCACAATTTGACTATTAAGCTACAAAAGATATTATACGGTATGAAAAATGCAATTTATTTATGTTTTAGAATTATTTCAGTGTGTTTTGCATTTATTTTGTAAATGTAACTTAAATCGTTATAATTTACAATCTGACAATACTGACTCATACTCATACTCATTTATTTATAATATTGACTATTACACGTCACAATTGATTTAGGTACATATTATTATATGGTATATTAAAATTAAAATTATTATATTAGTATTCGTAGTTTGATATGTCGAAATATGGTAATACATTTTTAAATTACATTAAGGACCATTGAGCATTATATAATATTAGAATAAAATGGATACAATGTTTTGTGAATGTTAATTAAAAATTTAAAAGATGTAGAAATCATTCATGTTATAAAAAGCGTGCAATATGTTCTCGACTCGCGCTTGACCGCGCCAGCGCGAGGCGCCCACCGTTGCCTAGCAACGGAGAGTACAACAGATCAAAATTAATGAATGAATGAAAAATAAGTAAAAATTTAGTTCAATTATATGATTTATATGCTTTTTTGAACATTGCATTTTTTTATATGCAGGATATTCGTGTTTGTTTTCGTTCAAAAAGTGTTTGTTATCAAAAACAATGGAATTTAATGTGAATAATCTGATATAGATGAAGATACACTACTGGTCTTTGCGCCGTCGTTGCGTTGAAGGTTTTGCCTTATGACTTTTTTTGTATTTTTCTCTCAAATGTGATGAAAAACATTGTGTGTAACTCAGGAGGTAAGGATATTAAATACTCGTGTCTATATTCACTCCAGCCTGCGGCTGTCGTGGAGATGGGTAGTGAGTAAATACTCAAGAGTAAATATCGAGTAAATACTCAGTATTTACTCAAAATACCCGTATTTACTCGTTTTTACTCAAATTGGTGGGTATAAACTATTTAGCGTGCTGAAATGGAAATACAAATTAGAAATATTGGTGTATTTTGTTATCGGCTACTAAGTTAAGTAATCAAATTTATATGAATTTTATTTTAATAAAGACGTGCTCTCCATACATGTAACTATTTTTCACAAAAATAAAATTCAGAAATTACCAGTGTCTTATACATCATCTGATAGGTCTTTAAAATTAATTGAATGTTTCTAAAAAAGTTTTTTAATAATATAAACAGTTTTGGAATAAAACGATAATTAAGGCCGAAATAATGTTTATACCTTTATAACTTTCGAATTCGTTGTTGGAAAAATATCCAGAAACCGTCAAATTATTGTCCATATAATACAAAACACAAAACTAGTACTTTAAACGTCATCAGATGAGCCATTTTTGAGTTTTCTTTAGAAAACCCTTAATAAAAGGTACGACCGTCTTAGTGCCACATTAACAATCACTTCCGAACGTCATGCCGTTATCTAGAACATCAATTTAATTTAAGTCTCATACTTTTACTGTAAATACCTGCTTTTTTAAAACAAAACTGCTAACTAAACATTATCACTATTTTTTTCTCACAATGATTACCTCTTTTTCGACAAACTAAGACTCCCATAAGCTTCTAATAATATAAATATAATTTAAACATGTCTTCACAGTTAAAATAAACACGACTAATTACTTAAATCTCATTTTTTAAATTATTTTAAGTAACAGTTTCTACTCACCCAAATGAGTAAATACGAGTATTTACTCGGTGCTTTGAGTAAATTACGGGTAAATACTCAGTATTTACTCACCCCTACCCATCTCTAGTCGTGAATATATCAGGACACTCGTATTTAATGACCCCCTTACCTCCCTTGTTGCACAATGTACTATTATTTCAGACTGCATACTCATAAGTGCATATATCTATAACGTTATTAGTAAGTTAGTTTTACAAAAACTTATAACCTCGTAACGCCGACCAAAAAAAAGCTAGGGCATTTTGATTCTACGAGTAAGTAGTTGAAATTGAGTTGAGTTTCATTTGTTCGAGAAATTTTGAGAAACAAAAGAAATGCTACTTTATTTGTTTACATGAAAGTTAAAGTTCCATTGTAACCAAATGTACATCAAATGTACATTGGGAGGCAAAATGTTAAAGTAGTTAAATGAATTGCACAAAAAATCTGAGGAAAAACTTTAGACACTCAGACAAAAAATCCTAGTCTAAGTGACGACAAGGGCGCAGTATAATAAAGAGTACTATCGTACAGTATGGCCAGTCCCATTCCCCGCTAAAAGTGCCGCCCACCCCCGCTCGGTTACCTCACAGTTACCGCCTGTCAAAAACGCGAACAGTCGACCTGTCATATCTCACTCATACAAGCACGGTACGCGTTCTCCTACACGAGCTTAGACTGTGTTCTTGGAACGCACCTCTTTCATATATTTGATCACCAGTGTCCGAGATGTGACAAGGGGGATAACCTCTGGTCACAATAGTCTATGATTTGTAAGATCCTATTTTTGGCACATGCACCGCCCGTAGAACGTAAACGCGCTACTAGTTTAAGCCGCGGCTTCGCTCGCATTAAATTCGAAAATTACGCAATGCTACATACAAACTTTCACCCCCACTTTCAGGGTAGTGAGGGGTTAGAAAGAGAAAAAAAGCATCCTATGTCAGATCATATATATATATATCATATATATCATATATATCATATATATATCATATATATCATCCATTCCTTCAGCTATCTCCACTTAAAAAATTATATCAAATCGTCGCTCCGTTTTGCCGTGAAAGACGGACAAACGAGCAGACACACACACTTTCCCATTTATAATATTAAAAATACAATATAAGTAAGTAGTAGTAGTAGTAAGTGTAATATGGATACCTATATCTGTAAATGGTTTTTAACATTTGAGTTTTCTAAGCATATCGCGTAGATCTACAGCTCACAAAGCCACTAGCGTAATTCGTTATACATTTCAGAGTTTCGTTAGTGCAACCCTTATCAGAGTTTTCGTTAATTAACTATCACTGTCCAGTGCGCGTAGCCGAATGCACAAACGCTCACGAAACGCTCACGATATCTCCTTCGTAGCTATCTATCTCTATCGCTCTTGCGTATTGGCGCGACAGAGCCAGACTACATTTCTGCTGCGTTTCGGTGGCGTTTCGTGTCGCAGAAATGCCATTCGGCTACGGGGCCTGACGCCCGACCTTTTCAATAGCGCGGTGGCTTTGACAGCCGATAAGATGAGGGTTCGGGAACTTTCCACTCGTGGGATGTAACCTAATCCTTTTCTCAACATTCTGTTAATTGAGAGGAGGGGACGCTTCTCCATATAAACGTGGTCCCCCGTCTTCCTCTCCATATGGACGTATATTAATATTATTAAGACGCTACAGGAGCGAAAATGCTAAAATGGAAAGGAGCCCCCTTTCAATTCGGGAATTTTAGTTAAATATACTAGATTTATCGAAAAAAATATAGTGTCCATTCAGAACAACTCACTTAATAGATATTGCGAAAAAATCTTTAAAATGTAGGTTTCGCTCTCGACTATTTCCTCCTTTAAAACTTAATTAATCGTAACGAAATTGGAGAATCTGAATAACAATGAAATAATCTGTGTCGGACCGTTTAGTTGTTTTGGCTAATTGTTACCAATTTTGCATACCACACCTTTTTTGCGCCATAATCAATAAGGCCGTTTTTGGGAAATTTTAATGGGCTGTTAGCGTCTTTAAAAATAAGAATATTAAAAAAAATCAAAACGGTCCGACACAGATAAAAATAATCGTAATCTGTGTTGAAAAAATCATTGCTCTGTCTTCAAACCAGGGAGGAAATAGTCGAGAGCGTTTGTATGAAGAGGGGTCAATACCCCTCCTGTATCGTCTTAATATGAACGGGATAAAGAACTTGCATGGACTTGCATGGGTCATAGTAGAATTTGTAATTAAGTTGCATTGACTGCCATCTCTCGATACAGGGTTGAAAAGTTATTGCGTATGATGAAAATAAAAAATATGGGTCTCTTAACTTTTTGAATACTATTAAACACCATAATAAAAATCAGGGGTAAGAAAAATGAAATGTCAATTAGTTTTCTCTTCCCGTACTGCAAGCAAACCACCATACTTCTAATTTTAGGGTTCTATGCCAACCGACCAAACCGACGAGCGTGTATTATGAGAAACGTTATGAAAGTGTGTGAAGCGAAAGTGATTTGTCAGGATCGTAGTAAATGGAAATCCGTGATCTCTACCTACCCCTCTGGGAAACAGGCGTGATTGTATGTATGTATGTATGTATGCCAAAAAGGGTACAAAAGTATGGTGCGACTCAGGCCGTCCCGTCCGTCTGTCACACTGCTAAGTCTCCCAAGAACTACATACTTTTGCTATCTATTACTTCGGAATAGTTATGAACTTACTATTAGCTTTTTCCCGCAGCTTCGCTCGCGTTTAATTCTCCATACAAACTTCCACCACCCATTTCAGGGGGCATGAGAGGTTAGAAAGAGACAAAAAGTAGCCTATGTCACTCTCCATCCCTTCAACTATCTCCGCTTAAAAAATCGCGTCAATTCGTCGCTCCATTTTGCCGTGAAAGACGGACAAACAAACAGACACACAAACTTTCCCATTTATAATATTAGTATGGATGAACATTGTTAACGTCTACAAATACTAGATAAACCATTTATTTAATTCAAACTTATTTAGGTAATTAATCACTTATGAAGTTACATACAAAATAAATCCACAGTGGAGGCTTCGTCATAGTATACAAAATGTCAAGTGGGTCATTAATACAATATAATAAAAATAAATAAATAATACAAAACACAACCAAAACTAAAATAGACCCCCTGGATCGTACCTGGCTCAAACTCCCCATTATTCCCGCTGCGTTTCCCCGCTGAACTGCAATGGAGACCTGTTGGACCAGATACGACCCAGAACGAGGATCGCAGCCCCTGTCGCGCAAACGACGCCCTAATTCTCTGAAAAAGGAGCGAGCCTCTGAACCCCGGTTCTACAAATTGAAAGTGTTTCCTTCGGTAATTGTGTCATATACTTGAAAATTTCGACCCTTGCCACCGTGACCGAATGGCCGAGTGGTTTTAGGCATCCGTCGCGATAACGGAGGACGCTGGTTCGAATCCAGCTTTGGACACTTGTAGGCCTTGGTCATTTTTTCTTTGTATATGACATTTATTTCAGTTGAAAGTGTTTTGTTTTTTATTGCAGAGCTCGTTCGACATGGGCGAGGGACCATTTGGCGCGGCGTGGTGGTCTCTCTCCCCGCGCATGCGCCGCGAGCTGGTTATGCTCGGCGCTGGTATGATACAACCACGGACGCTGCACGCGGGACCTTTCAACCAGCTCGACCTACCCTCCTTCGTACAGGTACGAGTATACAGTCACAGTATAGTCACACCTCGGACACTGGCGATCAAATATATGAAAGAGGCGCGTTCCTAGCACGCAGTCTAAGCTCGTGTAAGTGAACGCGTACCGTGCTTGTATGAGTGAAATATGACAGGTCGACTGTTCGCGTTTTTGGCAGGCCGTAACTGTGAGGTAACCGAGAGGGGGTAGGCGGCAATTTCAGCGGGGAGCGGGAGTGGCCATACGTACGATAGCACTCTTTATTATACTGTGGTCACTCCCACTCCCCGCTGAAAGTGCCGCCCACCCCCGTTCGGTTCACTTAATGAAAACGAATTAAATTTGACCTATGTATTTGGCCGCATTGACCTTATTTTGTATTTATTTACAGGTCGTTCGAACTGCTTACAGTTACTATGCCGTAGTGGGACAGACTAAGTAAAGCTTCTGTTTTGTCAAAAAACTTTACAAATGACACCAACAGCACAAAAACACTAAACTAATATAACGGTCGGATCGTTATGCCCGTCCTATTCAGCATGGCAATAGAGTTATAAGTAAGAATAGAGCGTGCATTGTTATATCGTCACTACTAAAAAACTTCTATCTTCGTCTGTCAATGAAAAGAAAATTGTAGTAAGATGTATGGAATGCATATAGACTTACTGCGTTTTAACTTTGAGAAGCAGCGTGAGATACGAGATTTTTTTAAAGTAGTGACGATATCATATTGTCGCATCTAGGATTGTGATGATCGGGATTCTACGGGATTTTTCCGATTTCGAATGAAAAATTTCCCCGAAAACAAGCGAATAATAATAATAGACATTAGTTTGATTAGCAACTTCGGTTGTAGCCTTTTGGCTACGCTATGCATTAATGCAAAAGAGTGAGGAGAAATATGTCGCTTAATTTCAAACTTGGGTAAATCCATTCTGCTTTAAAGTTGAATATATAAAAAAAAACCGGCCAAGAGCGTGTCGGGCCACGCTGTGTAGGGTTCCGTAGTTTTCCGTATTTTTCTCAAAAACTACTGAACCTATCAAGTTCAAAACAATTTTCCTAGAAAGTCTTTATAAAGTTCTACTTTTGTGATTTTTTTCATATTTTTTAACCATATGGTTCAAAAGTTAGAGGGGGGGGACGCACTTTTTTTTCCTTTAGGAGCGATTATTTCTGAAAATATTAATATTATCAAAAAACGATCTTAGTAAACCCTTATTCATTTTTAAATACCTATCCAACAATATATCACACGTTGGGGTTAGAATGAAAAAAAATATCAGCCCCCACTTTACATGTAGGGGGGGTACTCTAATAAAACATTTTTTTCCATTTTTTATTTTTGCACTTTGTCGGCATGATTGATATACATATTGGTACCAAATTTCAGCTTTCTAGTGCTAACGGTTACTGAGATTATCCGCGGACGGACGGACGGACGGACGGACGGACGGACGGACGGACGGACGGACGGACGGACGGACGGAATTATGAATGAACTCATTGATAACTTGGATTTACCCAAGTTTGAAGTTAAGCGACACAATTATGAATGAATTCATTGATAAATTCACCATGCACTTTTGCTGCTGATAGTATGTTGGTAGGCACATCACTCACTGTAGAGCAAGTAATAAAAGTAGTTCCAATAAAGTTTGATATTTTATTTAAACACTAATATAACGAGTATAAGTACAACATTCTCAAAGATCTGTGCAGTCTTTAAATAGGTAACTTTATCATTTTAAAAAATCCTTGAAACTTAAGGCAAATGCATACAAAGACGTCGTTGAACCACCATAACATTTAAAGAAACTTTTGACTGGACATTATAAGATACATGTTTCAAAGGAGCATTTTGGGGCTTTATTCTCACACAGATGGCGCTCTGTCGGCCCACTCGATATTTTTCTAGCTCAATTATCATTCGAAATTCCTGATTGTCTGACAAAAGAGTAGAAAAAAAATTTGGCGCCACCTTCTTTGTAAATCGTTTTGCATGTGGCAACTATTTTGACACTTTTGTATGAGAACAGTTAAGTGTTGCTATTATAAAAAAATATTGTTCCATTTTCTTTTTTGCAAGCTGTGGGCGGGGAGAGAATATATGGCTTTACTTTGTCTTTTATAATTGGTTAAATTGAATTGACAAGTTATTGACAGGCTAACTTTTTCTAGTGTAATTTATCATTTTTTTTTCCTAGGCCGGAGAATTGATTTTGGCTTATGTTTTGATGAGGATCGGTATTTGGGTGAGTATGGGTTTATAGGTTATGACTTCTGCGTGGAGCGCTGTTGGCGTCTTGATTGCAGCCACGCGGTGACAGATGGCGCCCTATTGGCGGCCCACTTAATGTTGTTACGAACAGTCTCGAGCGCGCGTTTTCGCGCCGTTGCGCCGGCGCCCGCGTCGGGGTATTTTGCGTAGAATTCCTCCATCTGCAAGGACAAAGGGACTTTGGAGACGAATTTAAGCAAAAAGTTTACAGTTTCCATGGAGCTCGTGGATAAGTTCAGAGAAATTGTAACGCAGAGAATAGATCCAGTAAATACACACATATTTAAATTTGTAAAACAATTAGAGAACCACGGTAAATTTTCATTCATTACAAGTTATGCATTCTTAATGCCATGTTTGTACAAAGTTCGTACCCAGTCTATACTTTCTTTGTAGGTTTAATTCGAGGGTGATTTCAACGCGCGACAACATATAGGTACTATTCTATGGCTACAACGGTGCCAAGGCGCCGAAGGTTATTTATTCAAGGCTGCTTATTTGGATGACGTTGAATAAACAAAGTCTCACCTCATTAAGCTCTTTTTCTGTGTTGAACGAGTCGGTAACCCCCGGTATAACGGCGCCTAAGTACCGACTGTTAAGAGTATACCGCTCTACTAAAGAGGTCCAATTGTTGCGAACATGGTCCCAATGAGAGAAGTCCCTGAAGGGTTGTTGCTGATCATTTGGATGACGTTCAGGTAGTCTTGCGCGCGGACGTTGGTCTCGTTCCAGGCTAGCTCGAGGTACCTGAAAGGAATGAAAAGTTTTTTTATTCGTCAGGAAGATTGACAAATATTATCAATATTAGCATGTACGGCTTTCTTGGTCGATTTGCCGTAATTGTATTTAGTTCTATATCTACCTAAAATAATGGAAATAAGTTTTTTTGCAAAAAATACATTTTTGGCACAAGCTTGTATCGCCGACTGTATCCTTCAACAGTCATCTACTGCTCTCAGAGATGGTTCTAAAAACCCATTACTCGATGGGGATACGACGTTTCATAACAGACTTCCTATGACCACATTTCTGCTCCATTATCGGATCATCTCCATGATACCATAACATTGCATTGTCACGTGATTTACATATGTGTGCAAAATTTCAGCTCAATCGGAAATCGGGAAGTGGGTCAAATTTAGTTTCTATGTTTTGACCCAAACTAACATACTAACAAGGCAAGTTGAATAAAAGCTTGTAAAAAAACCGGCCAAGATTCGTTCAGTCAGCACTGCTAACTCACAAATTGCTTGTCCATGTGACAACGCTACAAACCAAACTATCGACCACCTGATTAAATACTGTCCCAGATACACGTATGCCAGATGCGTCCACGAGACTATCTGTGGAAAATATCAAAATATTCAACCCTACAATATAAAACAGTTAACCGACAAAGAAGAAACACTAGCCTCATTTATTAGTTACACCAAATATATAATAGATACCCTAAAAACCTTTAACAAAACATAACCAAATCCCTTATTACCTACCTGACCTGACCACCATCAGATCTAACCTATATAAAGCACCACTACAAAACACAATAAAACCAGCGCTACCAATGAAAGAGCAACCGGCCGCCCGTATCTCTAGCGAGGACCGATTGACTCTCAACAATGACTACTCACAAATGACCTTAAGCGCCATACATTTGTGACGGCGCTTTGGACAGACACACGAGTGATCCTATAAGGATTCCGTTTTTCCATTCTGAGGTACAGATTACGGAACCCTAAAAAGTGGCTAATCTGTAGTGTCTACGTATTATCAAAGAGGATCGAGTATTATAGAGAGTTACTGTCAAATTAAAATATGTAATCACAGTGCATAGACTGCCATCTCTCGACACAAACTTAAAACTTTAATATTTTACATTTTAAAACATATCAAGCTAAGAATATGAGCCAAATTGTCAAAACTGAGGTTTAAAAAGTTAGCTTGATATGTTTTCAAATGTCAAATATTAATATTAGCACCGTCTAGCCGAGCGTGCCCCAAAGGTGTAACGCCATCTTGGCCACCGTACCTTTTTCTCTATGGCTTTGAGGTACGCTTTTTTCTTAGACCTTATCCGTCTATACGGAGTTACATATGTCTTTGGTATTATCCTGTTTCGTGCCTGTAATTTACATATCAAGCAAATAAAACGTACTTTTTGAGTATATTAGTGTCCCTTGGCGCCGCTAACGCTTGCCTAATCTTCGACTGCTCATGAGCGTCCTCTTCTCTCTTGTAGATTTGCCAGAGTGCGTCCCACTCTGCCTGCGTGCCCTGTTTCATACCTGCAGGTAATACAGGAAATTAATTAATTTACGATACAAGTACGGAAACGAAATCTAAATCGGTACATCCTTTCGAAAGCTACAGAGAGACACGTCAAACTTATAACACTCCGTCGTTTTTGCGTTCGGGGTTAAAAGTTTGAGGTGTTTGTCTGTCTGTCTGTGTGTCTATCTGTGGCATTGTAGCTCCCAAACGGATGAACTGATTTAGATATAGGTTTTTTTTGTTTGAAAGTTGAATTAGTCGGGAGTTTTCTATCCATGTTTGATGGCAATCAGCCCTCTAAATCGTTTTTTTTTTGGTTAGGTTATAAAAAGACAGACAAAAAAGATACTCCCGTGGTAATACACCAGCGCCCTCAGATCGGTTTCCACAGCCCTCACGCTGCCCCCGTGGCTGCTCAGCCAGGACAGGAACCGGCTCCGGACCTTGCTCTGCGCTTCCGGCAGCTCCGCTTTAACGGCCAGAGACAGTGGTACGGAGGAGACACTCACCATGGTAATACACCAGCGCCCTCAGGTCGGTCTCCACAGCCCTCACGCTGCCCCCGTGGCTGCTCAGCCAGGACAGGAACAGGCTTCGGACCTTGCTCTGCGCTTCCGGCAGCTCCGCTTTAGTGGCCAGAGACAGTGGTGCGAAGGAAACACTCACCATGGTAATACACCAGCGCCCTCAGGTCGGTCTCCACAGCCCTCACGCTGCCCCCGTGGCTGCTCAGCCAGGCCAGGAACAGGCTCCGAACCTTACTCCGCGCTTCCGGCAGCTCCGCTTTAGTGGCCAGAGACAGTGGTACGGAGGAGACACTCACCGTGGTAATACACCAGCGCCCTCAGGTCGGTCTCCACAGCCCTCACGCTGCCCCCGTGGCTGCTCAGTCAGGCCAGGAACCGGTTCCGGACCAGACTCTGCGCTTCTGGCAGCTCCGCTTTAACGGCCAGAGACAGTGGTGCGTAGGAGACACTCACCGTGGTAATACACCAGCGCCCTCAGGTCGGTCTCCACAGCCCTCACGCTGCCCCCGTGGCTGCTCAGTCAGGCCAGGAACCGGTTCCGGACCAGACTCTGCGCTTCTGGCAGCTCCGCTTTAACGGCCAGAGACAGTGGTGCGTAGGAGACACTCACCATGGTAATACACCAGCGCCCTCAGGTCGGTCTCCACAGCCCTCACGCTGCCCCCGTGGCTGCTCAGCCAGGCCAGGAACAGGCTCCGAACCTTACTCCGCGCTTCCGGCAACTCCGCTTTAGTGGCCAGAGACAGTGGTACGGAGGAGACACTCACCGTGGTAATACACCAGCGCCCTCAGGTCGGTCTCCACAGCCCTCACGCTGCCCCCGTGGCTGCTCAGCCAGGACAGGAACAGGCTCCGGACCAGACTCTGCGCTTCCGGCAGCTCCGCTTTAGTGGCCAGAGACAGTGGTACGGAGACACTCACCATGAATCTGAGGTGGATTTACACCTCAGATTCAATTTACTAATATATTTCCAAGATATGGGATTGCAGATAAAAGATTAGTAATTACAGTAGCTCCTCAAAATGATATTTGTCCTCACGGTAATACATATCCTATAAAAGCTGTTCCTATTAATAAGAATAAAATAATTACCCCAATTATTCAGGTATATTTAAGATTAAATGATTCATAGTAAATTCCTCGTCCAATATGAAGATAAACACAAATAAAAAAAAATGAAGCTCCATTTGCGTGTAATGTACACACCAGCGCCCTCAGGTCGGTCTCCACAGCCCTCACGCTGCCCCCGTGGCTGCTCAGCCAGGCCAGGAACAGGCTCCGGAGCTTGCTCTGCGCTTCAGGCAGCTCCGCTTTAGTGGCCAGAGACAGTGGTGCGAAGGAAACACTCACCATGGTAATACACCAGCGCCCTCAGGTCGGTCTCCACAGCCCTCACGCTGCCCCCGTGGCTGCTCAGCCAGGCCAGGAACAGGCTCCGAACCTTACTCCGCGCTTCCGGCAGCTCCGCTTTAGTGGCCAGAGACAGTGGTACGGAGGAGACACTCACCGTGGTAATACACCAGCGCCCTCAGGTCGGTCTCCACAGCCCTCACGCTGCCCCCGTGGCTGCTCAGCCAGGACAGGAACAGGCTCCGGACCTTGCTCTGCGCTTCCGGCAGCTCCGCTTTAGTGGCCAGAGACAGTGGTACGGAGGAGACACTCACCATGGTAATACACCAGCGCCCTCAGGTCGGTCTCCACAGCCCTCACGCTGCCCCCGTGGCTGCTCAGCCAGGCCAGGAACAGGCTCCGGAGCTTGCTCTGCGCTTCAGGCAGCTCCGCTTTAGTGGCCAGAGACAGTGGTGCGAAGGAAACACTCACCATGGTAATACACCAGCGCCCTCAGGTCGGTCTCCACAGCCCTCACGCTGCCCCCGTGGCTGCTCAGCCAGGCCAGGAACAGGCTCCGGAGCTTGCTCTGCGCTTCAGGCAGCTCCGCTTTAGTGGCCAGAGACAGTGGTGCGAAGGAAACACTCACCATGGTAATACACCAGCGCCCTCAGGTCGGTCTCCACAGCCCTCACGCTGCCCCCGTGGCTGCTCAGCCAGGACAGGAACAGGCTTCGGACCTTGCTCTGCGCTTCAGGCAGCTCCGCTTTAGTGGCCAGAGACAGTGGTACGGAGGAGACACTCACCGTGGTAATACACCAGCGCCCTCAGGTCGGTCTCCACAGCCCTCACGCTGCCCCCGTGGCTGCTCAGCCAGGACAGGAACAGGCTCCGGACCTTGCTCTGCGCTTCCGGCAGCTCCGCTTTAGTGGCCAGAGACAGTGGTACGGAGGAGACACTCACCATGGTAATACACCAGCGCCCTCAGGTCGGTCTCCACAGCCCTCACGCTGCCCCCGTGGCTGCTCAGCCAGGCCAGGAACAGGCTCCGGAGCTTGCTCTGCGCTTCAGGCAGCTCCGCTTTAGTGGCCAGAGACAGTGGTGCGAAGGAAACACTCACCATGGTAATACACCAGCGCCCTCAGGTCGGTCTCCACAGCCCTCACGCTGCCCCCGTGGCTGCTCAGCCAGGCCAGGAACAGGCTCCGAACCTTACTCCGCGCTTCCGGCAGCTCCGCTTTAGTGGCCAGAGACAGTGGTACGGAGGAGACACTCACCGTGGTAATACACCAGCGCCCTCAGGTCGGTCTCCACAGCCCTCACGCTGCCCCCGTGGCTGCTCAGCCAGGACAGGAACAGGCTCCGGACCTTGCTCTGCGCTTCCGGCAGCTCCGCTTTAGTGGCCAGAGACAGGACAGTGGTGCGTAGGAGACTGTTGACAGCCATTTTAAAACAGTTAGAAGTAAAAATGAAAATTTGATTTAAATGATGATAACTTTGGCGTTTTGAAAGGAGCGCTGGTGGCCTAGCGGTAAGAGCGTGCGACTTTCGATCCGGAGGTCATAGGTTCGAACCCCAGTTCGTACCAATGATGTTTTTCGGAACTTATGTGCGAAATATCATTTGATATTTACCAGTTGCTTTTCGGTAAATGACAACATCGTGAGGAAACCGGACTAATCCCAATATGGCCTAGTTACCCTTCGGGTTGGAACTACTGCCTACGCCAAATTTTGGGATTAGTCGTTAAAGCGGACCCCAGGCTCCCATGAGCCGTGGCAAATGCCGGGATAACGCAAGGAGGATGATGAACTTTTGTGTTTTGAAAACAATTCCTGCCTGAAGGGCGCGTTGCTCATGGACGGCAATTCTTAAAGGGGCTTTTTTGTTTATAGTTATTGTTAAGTTTAGATTTTACTTACCGCTCAATCACACCCATACTGTCAGATTCTTTGTCCACTTTGGTATAGATAGGTTTGATAAGTTCTTGCATGTATAGCTGTCAAAATGAAAAAAAAAATACAATAAAAATTTGATTTTATGGAATGAACATATGTTTACAATCTCATCAAAATACACCTTATAGTTTTCCGAGTAAAACGGTTGCGACATGTGGACAGACAGGCGGATGGATTAAGTTTCCGTTGTAGCCATTTTGACTACGGCAGCCTAAATGTTCTGTTCTTAATTAGCATAAGTATTCATAAACCACAAATTCACAAGAATGAATTTAGAAGTTATTCTTGTACAGTGAGTAACAAAGCTAAATAAAAGTGCCAAAAAAGTACGTATACTGAACTTTATCCCTGTACATTAAGATCGTTTATACGAATTTTTGGCACTCGGTTGTACCATTTAGCTTTGTTGCTGATTGTAACATCGGCAACACAGTAACTGTACATTTGTAATCCTTATTACAACGGCATAAAGTCTACCGATGGTCAGTTAAAGGTGTTGAAAACGAAATTCGTAACTGGTGTCGATTTAAAACACTCACTTCGGTCGTGTTTTAAATCATCGCCACTCGTTTCGAATTTCCTTTTTTCCGCACATAATTATAGGTATCGTAAATATCGTAATGTACTATTAAATACCTTGAGTAAGGTACGAGCCTTGCCTTGGCTAATGCAGACTTAGCGTAAGTTGTTAACAAAAATTAACTCACTGTCAGTTTTGTGACGATAATTAAGCATGACATTTCAATAAAAACATTGTTTTTGTGTTAATTACATAAACTTTAAGCGATAATCTAATACGCTAATAATAATCTAGTCTTAATTACGAATAAAAGAGTAGAAAGTCGCTCGAAATACCTTGAGGTCGGCATACGCGGGTGTATTAAGTAGCCTCCTCGACAGATCGCCGTATATGCCCGCGGCGGTCTGCCACGGCATATAAGCGTCCTCCACACTGAGGTAGGTCGTCAAGTCCAGCGCTAGCGAGTAAGGTACGAGCCCCGCCTCGGCCAGTGCGGACACATCGTCTAGTAAGTTCGAGCGGTCGGATATCGATAGCTGTAACAAGTGTGAAAGACATTATATAATGTGCAGAACAGACACAATGGTTTCAATTTGCCAAAGACTCTAACTCCGTATAGAGTTTAAGAAAAAAAAAGTACCTCAGAACCATAAAGAAAAAGGTACGGCGGCCTAGATGGCGTTACACCTTTGGGGACTCTCGGGTAGATGGCGCTAATATTAATATTTGACATTTTTAGACATATCAAGTTAAGAAAATTGTCAAAACTGAGGATCAAAAGTTTTAAGCTTGTGTCGAGAGATGGCAGTCTATGCGCTGTGATTACACATTTTACTTTGACAGTAACTCTTTTTAATACTCGATCCTCGCCTTCAGCTGTTCTACCAAGCTTTGCATCTGCGGGTAATTGACGCGGTAATACCCCACTATGTTGTAAGCTCAGAGCATAGACTAGTTTAGTGCTAGAGAGGACAGTTGAGCATACATTTATCGTTGTGTGCGTGCGTGATGACATGACTCGCTGGTCATCTGTACACAGACATGAAAACGATGCGCGTGTATTGCGCGATAGCCCAATAAGAGCGTCCATCTACAAGTGAGATCAAGAGTTTCAATACAATGAGGAGGCAATGAGATTTTATCCCGCCAGTGCGCCTGTGCAAGTGCCTAAGCATGTCACTGTCATTATTCATATGTGTGAGAGAGAATAAACCTAAACATAAACGTATGACATTCTTTATCTGTGCAATGGACTAATAAGGTGGCGCCATCTGTACCATACCTTTGAGTGTGCCTCCTGTAACAGAACAAGCGTCTATGACGAGGAAATGGGCTCGTTATTACATATAAAACTTACGGCGAATCAACTTTTCCTTGACCAACTTTTTGGTGCATATTTCCTTCGGGATTTCATTGAATATTTTAACAAATAATATCTGTGATGGTTAATCACATGTTTAGTTACACTCCTCATTCGCCCGGCAAGGCCGATCTTCCTTCATACGTGTGCTGTTGTAAGACTACCCACCTGATCAGACCTCGCCTTCAGCTGTTCCACCAAGCTTTGCCACACTTCCTGAGGGTAGTTGACGCGGTAGTACCCCACTTGGTTATTATTTATTTTCAGCCAGGTAGCGGACGGCTCCGGTATTTCAACTGCAACAATATTAGTACTTGGTGGTTTATCAGAAACACAAACGACGTGACTTGGTTGTAGTTTGGATAATGTGTTCGCGTGTCTGCTAAGATGTTTGTGTCTACAATACAAATACTCTTTATTTCATACCTTGATAAAATACAATACAAAATAAAGAAGGAACGCAACACAAACAAATGTAAACAACAGGCGGTCTTATCGCTAAAGAGCGATGTTTGTGTCTACTGATGTACAAGTTGCGGAAACTGTCCAAAAAAATTAAAAGGTTCTTGGAAATTTCATGAAAGTTTCACAAGTATAGGAAATTTAGTTTTATGAAACGGAAAGTTTCAATCTCACTACAAAAATGAGGAAAGTTTCAAAATGTTTCTATAATGAAATTTCGCAATTTCGTATTGTCTTAGTTTATTTATTTTATTTTATACAGCTGACATAGACAAGAGCTATTACCGAAAATCGTTACTTTTAAATGCTATTAGTAAATATATTTTATCAACATACCGCTCTCCATTTTGTCTCCAAACCACAGGACTTTTTCATGCACGCCATTATTAGTTTTGTACGTCACAGGCACGAACCATCGGTAACTGTAGACAGAACAAGTCATGCAATTATAAATATGTATAGTATTTTAAACAGTATCAAGCGATTTATAGTACAGTCAACCAATTGGAACCCTAGGCGACTCTACAACCATGTCAAAATGACAAGCAGTAAGAGATTTCCACAGACCAACCCCTATAGACATCTATTACAAGACGACTCGCGGTCGCCAGCCTTCCTAGTATTTGCACTGATATAAGCGCGGGCGCTCGCCGTGCCCGATCAGTATCGACCAAGTAACAGACCCGAAAGCAGCGCGTGTTTTTCGCACAAAAAAATTGGAAAAGGGTATTTTGATGCCTTAAAGATGTCCACCTGTAGTGTGAAATGGTGTGGAAAGGTAACAAGAAGCTCAAATTTAAAAACAGACGGCATTACATTCCACAAATAAGTCATATTTATAATTTATTCAGAGCCGGCATAGGTCAACTTACATTGGCCACTTACGCGTCAGTAGAGGGACAGTCATACTTCTGTCCCTTTTCATCTGGCGCGACTGCCCGCCGTCCTTGAAACGGCCAATCACAGCGCGCTTAACACATTCCCCGCCCGCTCCTCGCACCCCAAACACTGGTGACTCGTATCGCGAACCAAATATACAAGACTGCCACTCTATAGGAGGTTCTCTGTGGAGATTTCTTACAATCCGATTTATAACGTTACTGTGACATAGTTCTACAGTGGCCTAGGATTCCAATTGGTTGGCTGTACATCGCTCGGCAATGAACTATAACTCGCTCGCGCTATCATTCCGTCTCTTTTATTTACACGGGAGCGACTATCTTCTGCTCGTTTCCATCACCGATAGCTTATCACTTACTCACTAGTAGTGCACTAGTGGGCATTTTCGCGAGAACAATCACCAACAATATTTTTATTAAAACCGAAATAAATTACACATATGAAAGAAAAAGTACGGGGGGCAAGAACCATACCGTTCTGCCCTAGGGATGGACAGAGGGCGCTACGAGTCCTTGTATAGATTACTCATATGAGAGATAATTTCGACCTCGACAGCTGTGACCTGGGTGGCCGAGCGGATTAAGAGGCATTTCCCGCGATTGGAAAGTACGCTGGTTCGATTCCAGCCTCAGGCACCAGAGGACTTGGTCACTTTTTCTTTCATATGTGTAATTTATTTCGGTTTTAATTTATATACATAGTAGTGTGACTACTTTAAGACAGCACAAATTGAAATATTTTCAATAGATTATAATTTAACTTGTGTTCATTGGAACAATATTTTTGCTAACGGCCCAGCCACGACATTGGTCTAAGCGCGACAGCGGTGAGCGGCAGCCATGCGTGCGAATGAAAAGTCACATCGCTGTGTCTCGCTCCTATGTATGGCCGCCGCTCACCGCTGTCGCGCTTAGACCAATGTCGTGGCTGAGCCATAAGGTAGGTAAATTTTATGTTATTCTTACTCAGAATCACGAGCCCTTTCGATCTAGGACAAAATACAAGAGACAAAAAAATGTTCCCAAAATTTTCTATTACTTTGCATACTTTCCACTTTGTAACCGCTGTACAAAGTGTTTGCAAAATGGTAAAAAAAAGTGGAAAAATAAACTGGGAATCCGCCCAGTAGGATGAAAAGGGCTCGGAATTCTGAGTAGGAAAAACATTAAATTTACCTATTTAAAAAAAAAAAGTTATTGAACCTTTTTCGCGAAAATGCCCTAGACCTTTAAAAATACCTCTCTTGTTACATTGGAGTTTTTAATCTTAATCTTAACAAATCAAAAAAACTTGGCAAGTCTGGACTGGGAAACTATGAATTAAAATTAAAATGAAAATATCTCACTTGTAGTCCGAGTCGTTCGGTGATTGTGCCTCCGGGTCCAAGAGGAACCGAGATTGTGTGACGCGGTAGGTGTTGTTCGTTTTGGTCACCGTTAGCACTGGGTAACCCATTTGGCGGGTCCACGTATCCATTATGTACCTGAAAATATTATAAATCCTTAATTACGAGCAAAGACATATATAACTCCGTATAGACAGATAAAGTCTAAGAAAAAAACGTACCTCAGTACCATACAGAAAAAGGTACGGTGGCCTAGATGGCATTACATTACCTTTGGGGTACGGTCAGCTAGATGGCGCTAATATTAATATTTGACATTTTAAAACATATCAAGCTAAGAATATGGGCCAAATTGTCAAAACTGAGGTTCAAAAGTTTTACGCCTGTGTCAAGAGATGGCAATCTATGCACTGTGATTAGTGATTACACATTTTACTTCGACAGTAACTCTCTATAATACTGGATCCTCTTTGTTACGAGTAAATAAAACTTTATGGTGAATTTCATAATCAGAAATACAAACTTATATTACTACACTAAAGCTCATTGTTCATCAACTAAATTTAGAAAAAAAAACGTGAAGCGAGGCGTGAACCGCTATTGCAAATGCCGATGGCTGAGCTTCGCATTAGACCGAAGACCCGAAGCATCCAAAATTAGCTACGTTAACAGAATAATAGAACAAGCACAAGATTGCAAAGGCTGAGCTCCGCGCCGGTTCCAAGACCCAAAGCGTCCAGAAGGTTACTTTTCAAACACAGAACTAATCCCAAGGTCAATATTATATTATATGGGAAACTGTGTGTGTCTGTTTGTCTGTCCGTCTTTCACGGCAAATCGGAGCGACGAATTGACGTGATTTTTTCACTGGAGATAGTCGAAGGGATGGAGAGTGACATAGGCTACTTTTTGTCTCTTTCCAACCCCCCCCTCCCTTAAATGGAGGGTGTACGCTTGTGGAGCAGTTTTCAAATTTAACACGAGCGAAGCCGCGGGCAAAAGCTAGTGGTACCTATATACAAGTATTATTTACGAAACTTACGTAAGGTTAAGCTCAGGGTTGTCCTTCTTAAAGTAGGGGTCCAGCGACGCGAGCAAGTCTTGCGTCACCGTGTTCCCGAACTTGTGCTTCTTGAGATAGTCCGAGACCCCCTTGCGGAAGTTCTCCTCGCCTATGAAACCTTCCAGCATTCGTAATACTGACGAACCCTGGGAAAATATTTGGTACATTAATATTAGTAGATTACATTCAAAACATCGTGAGGAAACCGGACTAATTCCAATAAGGCCTGGTTACCCTTTGGGTTGGAAAGTCAGATGGCAGCCGCTTTCGTAAAACTAGTGCCTATGCCAAATCTTGGGATTAGTTGTCACAGCGGACCCCAGGCTCCCATGAGCCGCGGCAAATGCCGGGATAACGCAAGGAGGATGATGACACAAAATTAAAATTTTGAAAAAACCCCCGACCGCGACATAGTAGACCGATTTTCATGAAACATGGCTAAGAACACTCCCGACTAACTCAGCTTTCAGACAAAAAAACGAAATCTAAATCGGTTCATCCGTTCGGGAGCTACGATGCCACAGACAGACACACACACAGACAGACAAACACACAGACAGACGCGTCAAACTTATAACACCCCTTCGTTTTTGCGTCGGGGGTTAAAAACTAGCCAGTAAAGTACCTATGAAATGTCTTTGATCCCATGCAATTGTCGGCCGAGACGAAGCCGAGGTCATTGAGGTCAAGAAGCATGTGATCTGAGGCTTTCTTGTTTACTGGCCAAGGTATATAGTTTTCTGTTCGATGGAGCCAGGACTTCGTTTAGCGCAGCGGCCTGAAATTTGACGCTTTCCGGCCGGGGGACAGAAACGTATTGTTTGATTGTGAGTCCCACTTTACTTATAAGACATTGTAACTATTTTTTTTATGCTTATGAGTCTTTTGTCACGTTAATCAATATTAAGATGAATTTTAGGGTCCCCCCACATCTAGCGTCTCGCGAGCGTCGCGTCGGGCCAACTGTATGGGCAAAGCCTGACCCGGCGTCTTTTTCCATACAGTTGGCCCGACGCGACGCTCGCGAGACGCTAGATGTGGGGGGACCCTTAATGTAAATACCTTTATGTACCTTTTTTAAACACCTTTATTAAGAATTTCACCTCCCTTTTCCTCTCTGTGGTGTCACAGTTAGAAGTCGGCTGTGGGATATGGATTCGATTATGGCCATGGACTAGCAACCTGTCACTGCTAATATTTTGATAATGAGTATATACCATAATATTCCCTTCCTTCTTAGTCGTATACTCTTGTCAGAGTAGTCGTGGTCATTGGGGTCGTTGTGCTGCCTTTTTAATGGTTTCCGTCATATTTGCAGCGTTCCGGGCGCAGAGATTTAAGGGTGACCCGGTGAGAGCCCTCACTTGGTCTGTCCATCGCATTGAGGGCGCAGTCTGGGTCTTGTACAGCCCACTCTTCCCTGAACAACAAGTCTCTCTATGGCGGACTCTATATTCCAAATATTTGTTTTTACTTACCTTATTATATGATATGGAGTCAAATATAGCCGTGATCTGGTCGGGCGTCTCCACAGTTTGCACGATGGGGTGGCTCGACAGTTTCGCGTCAGTCACCATCACCGAGTGCATGCCCTTCAAGAACTGGTCCAGCTGAAATAAACAAATACGAGTTAGTTGCTTCAAATACACATGTCGTCACTGCTTTGTAAAAAAATCTCGTATATATCTTCCTCTGTCAATGAAAAGACAAATGCAGTGACTATGTAGGTATGAGATGCATAATATATAGAGACTGCATTTCAACTCTTAACTCAAATAATCTTTTCAATTTAAGATTAGCAGTTAAGTATGTTATAAATGCATGTACGTTTCTTAGAAATAAACAGATTAAATTAAAAAAAAAATTTTTTTTTTTTTAAGCTTTGAGCAGCAAAGACCTATATAACTTCGTATAGACAGATAAAGTCTAAGAAAAAAACGTACCCCAAAACCATACAGAAAAAGGTACGGTGAGCTAGATGGCGTTACATCTTTGGGGTACGCTCGGCTAGATGGCGCTAATATTAATATTTGTCATTTTAAAACATATCAAGCTAAGAATATGGGCCAAATTGTCAAAACTGAGGTTCAAAAGTTTTAAGCCTGTTTCGAGAGATGGCAGTCTATGCACTGTGATTACACATTTTACTTTGACAGTAACTCTCTTTAATACTCTATCCTCTTTGGTAGCAGTGTGAAATACGAGATTTTTTCAAAGTAGTGACGATTAATATGAAATAGGGTACCTATACCTTTTAGGGACATGTGTCTGTATTTATTAATAGCCGAGTCCACAGTTCCACACTGACCGAGCAGCCTCATGAGGCAATGCACCGCGCACAAAACGTGCGCGGTTCTAAACAATTATGATGGAAAGAGTGATTCAGAGCATCTTGACAGATGATTCTTGCCGCGAGTATAGTAAGAAAACAAATGTGCGTGATTGGAGATCAGAGACAAAGCTCTATAATAAAGGTCTGATCTATAATAAAGGCTATAATAGCTAGCGCTATAAAGATAAAGAGCTATAATAAAGGGCTATAATAAAGGGCTGATCTTTATCGCCCACTGCTGAGCATAGGCCTCTCTTCTAAAGCTCAACGAGGGTGCGGCGTGCTGACGACGGGAGGACTTACGGAACTAATTTATTCCGTCTATTATCCTTTGAGTCGTCGGCAACCCGAACCCTCCTTAGAACTTGTACACTCCTTTTTGCTGTATACTTAACACTACACTCCCCGTGTACAATTTTCTAATGGGGTGGCAACGCGCATGTGACGCTCTTTGAGTTGCAGGCGTCCATAGGTTACGGCGACCGCTTTCCATCAGGCGGACCGTATGCTTGTTTGCCACCGATGTAAAGTTCGACCCAACGTTTAACAAGGCACTTGCCTCAGAGACCGCAGGTGCAGCTGCAGCAGGAATCTGTTGACAGTTCCTGTGAAGCCCAAAGTATTTTCTGATAAAATAAAGGTAAGTTTAAGTTCAAACTTACCATGGTCCAAGAAGGTTCGATGGCGTTGAGGCACTTGACCTGCATGTAGGACGCGAAGCCCTCGTTCAGCCACAAGTCGTCCCACCATTTCATCGTCACTGCAGGGGGATAAAGATAAATAGGCTAACCTAACTCAGTAAAAGACAAATAAAGTCTCAGAAAAACACGTACCGAGGAACCATGAAGAAACATTTATTAGGTATGGTCATAAATTAAATATAACAAGATCATACTATCCCATAATTAAAACGTCGAACGCGCTTACACTCCACCACACATAGAAAAAAAATGCCTTGTTGCCACCGATTATTTGTAGATTGGCATTAAGTGTCAATTCCGAGCCGTAAATCTATGTCAAAAGTGACACTTAACGCCATCTACAAGTATAATCGAAAGCTACAAGACATTTTTTTTTGTGGCGCCATCTATGTGTGATGGAGTGTAAGCGCGGTCTTAGGCGGTCGCATTTTAATATATGGGATGGTATGATCTTGTTATATTTAATTTATGGTATGGTACAGTCACCGGCATAAATATGTGATGATTTCTATACCTTGTCACATTAACGTCTTGTTTGAAATGTCATACGAAATTGTCAAACGATTTAAAGCAAGAAGATACAGATATCATCACATCACCGGCGTGACTGTACAGATGGTTAATGAATAATATTAATATAATTTTATTACACATCAAGTAAATATTACCCATGGGTCAAATTGTCAAAACTGACATTCAAACGTTTTAACCAGGACAACGCAGTCTCACTATTTCACATTTTACGTAGACAGTCATTCTCTATACATACTCGATTCTCTTTGGTGTCTATAAAGGAAAAATTATGCGGTAGCAGGGGCGGCTCACTCCGCGATTCTATCGCCGCGCTACAAGTACATGCTGGCGGCCGCGAGTTCGCGGCCTAATCAGGGGTGGCGCGCGTTCTCGCGGAACGCACGTTCGCACTTTCTATTGTTACTTTACGTTGCGAATTTTTTTAAGGTTCATATGCGTTGTCCTCGTGTGGAATGGCTAATAATGTTTACTTAAATAAATATCTTGAATAAAATAAATACCATAGGACATTTTTACACATATCTACTATTGATTAAGTCCCCCGGAAAGGTTCGATAAGGCTTTGTGATGATGGAACTTAAACAAAAATATATAAATACTATATATATACCTAGAAAGTACCCAAGACCTGAATATAATAGTATAACATTTTATTGAGTATTAATTTGTTTTAATCCATTAGGCAACCCTATCGCCGAACGCCGCGCACGTGCGGCTCATTTCTTGTTAGAATTTTGTAGGCATTTAAAAAGGCGGCATGTCGCGAACATCAAAGTAGTGGGCCTTCTGTACTTGTACTATTATATATTCTGTGGCGGTAGCTCTCATTGAAATTTATATAACACTTTCTTGACCCAAATGTAAAATGTGGCAGGTGGTGCCGCTCGCGAATCGGCCTCCACAGTCATCGAACCCGTTATCTAAACAACGTGTAAATCTTCTGCAATAGACGTAAAGGCCTGTGATGGCCTATATGTGGGAGAACAGGGGGCCGATTTTTGAGTCTCACTGTCACTAAAACACCGGTTGAAAACGGTGACTTGCCTTTTATTTTCAGTGACAATTTTCTGAATTCGAATGCGTGAGACTCAAAAATCGGCGCGCAGGCCCCGTAGCCGAAAGAAATGCAGTCTGGCTCTGTCGCGCCAATACGCAAGAGCGATAGAGATAGATTGCAGAAATGCCATTCGGCTACGGGAACAGACCAGTGAAAGTGTTAATACTGCGTACCCAAGTTGCCGAACCACATGTGTGCCAGCTCGTGCGCTATAGTGTTGGCTACGCTGATTTTATTCTGGGCCGAGGCCGTGGCCTCGTCCACCAAGAAGGAAGTCTCGCGGTATGTCACCAGGCCCCAGTGCTCGGTTGCACCCGATATGTAGTCCGGGATGGCTATCATATCTGTAATATAGTAAGATAATTATTGGTTGAGCCGCAGACTGGATACAAATGTCAAGCAACAATGAGGAGACACACCGACTTGCATATTTTTAAAACATATATTTTCTGCCCGCGGCTACGCTCGCGTTAAACTCGTAAATTGCGGAATTCTCCATACAAACTTCCACCCCCCCTTTTAGGGAAGGGGGGAAAGGGGTTAGAAAGAGACAAAAAGTACCCTATGTCACTTTCCATCTTTTCAACTATCTCCACTTAAAAATCACGTGAATTTGTCACTAGGCATTACCGTGAAAGACGGACAAACAAACAGACACACACACTTTCCCATTTATAATACATATTAGTAAGTATGGATTTCACAATGACAGCAGGAACAGTCAGGATAAAATTATGATGAACTTGTACCATAATGGAAAATCTGATTTATCCTGAAGTATTTGAGTTTATACTTTTTTCAAGCATTATCGAACTCAAAGATAAAGATAAGATAAAAGATAAAAGACATTTATTCGTGACATTCACAACACGTACGTACATGTAAAAGCAACAAGAAAACAAGAAACAGAGAACAGAGCATTAAGTGCGCATCACGAAATGGGCCCAACTCAGAATATTGCTAGCTGAAAGCCAGCGCTGGCCTTCCATAGGGCCCATTCGGTGATGCCACGACAGATAACACACACAGAACAATAAAGAGAAAAGATCGAAAAAAAACACTAAATGCCATCTAATTATTATACACAAAAGGGATCATCCATTAATTACATCACACCTAGAGGGGGGGGGGGGGAGGGGGTCCTCAAAATGTGACATGTTGTGACAGGGGGGAGGGAGGAGTTCGAATGTTTGTGAGTCACATACAAAATATTTGCAATATCTAAGTTAAAAAAAATCTATTTCAATTGAACCTCTGTGATAAAAATACAGAGTTGGCAACAGCTCTTAAAATGAGAGGTAAGTAGTATCGGGCGGCCTAGGCTGGAGGAAGATCAAGTTGACTTAGTAGAAACTGAACAGAGTATAGCAGTTTTTGGTGGTGCAGCCGATGACCGCCGTCGCACTGAAGCTATAAGAAGCTGCAAACCTTGGACGACTAACAGGCCGAATTGATTAAACGAGGATACCACATCAGTAGATCTGGGTTGTACTTAAGACTCCTTCCCAGGCGAGTTAACACAGAAGAAGGAAAAGGACATGTCGTAACAGTCTCTGTAAAACTATGCAGACCGGACACTACGCTTCATGCAAAACACATGGATGGCAAATTCTGTACAGCTACCTACTATAAGAAACCTAGAGTCTCTGGATCAATGGATGATAAGGCACGTGTGCCCTTGGGAATAACAGCTGCCCACACTCAGGCACCTATATTGATGCACCTGGATTACCGGGTAACATTACCGGACCATGATTTTGTAGTAGCTGAAAGGCATAAGCTTATCCCTTCAGTGTACGCCGGCATCGTTATAAAGAAGGACGGAGAAGGAAAGCCAGAATCAGTGACACACTCCGGGCCTACAGCAATTCTTCATCGAATGCAGAGACTCACGCCACCGATGTGCATAAACTGCCAAATCTACCTGCATTCGAAAACTTAATGAGAACTCGAGATGGTTTTGCGAAGCCCGTATTTGTTTTTACTTGTGACGGCGGACCCGACGAAAACCCGAGATATGAAAGAGTGATAATTTCAGCAATTCAGCATTTCAAATATTTTGATCTGGATGCTATATTGTTATAGCTACAAATTCTCCAGGTAGAAGTGCTTTCAATCGAGTAGAAAGGCGAATGGCACCTCTCAGTCGTGAACTGACAGGTGTTATCCGCTTTGACGCTTTCGGTTCTCATCTGGACTCCAGTAATAGTGACTTAGAGCTAGAAAAACGAAATTTTGAAAGTGCAGGCATTGTCTTAACCAACATTTGGAGCGAATTGGTTATTGACGACTTTCCTGTTATCGCCGAATACATTTCACCAACAATCACCAATCTGGACATTGGACAGGCCAAATTGCTTAAAAATTACGCTACTTGGTACGCAATTCACGTCCGTGAATCTCAATATCTGTTACAGATAGTGAAATGCGACGTTGCGGCATGTTGCGGTGTGAGACGCTCAAGCTTGTGGCGGTTATTAAGACAAAGGTTTTTACCACCACCTGTTTTGATAAAACAGACGGCAGAAGGGTATGGAACTGTAGAAACCGATGACAACGATGCTAAATTCGCCCCACTGTTATTGCAGTTGTCTTTGGATCTACGAGCGTCATCACTTTTCAAGCAGGTTCCGTACGATACATATTGCCCAAGTGTACAAGCGTACCTGTTCAAACGGTCTTTTGACATATGTGGCTTGTATCTGGCATCATACAAAGCAGCTAACCTTCACATGAAGCAGGTACATAAAAAAAAAGAAACTATCCCTAGCTCGAAAATCCGGGCTCAAAGAATTGCAGCTAGAAGGGCCAGTGAAATGCTTTGCTTGATTAAAAAATTTGACGACCGGTCTGGCTCAGTCGGTAGTGACCCTGCCTGCTAAGCCGCAGTCCTGGGTTCGAATCCCGGTAAGGGCATTTATTTGTGTGATGAGCACAGATATTTGATCCTGAGTCATGGATGTTATCTATGTATATAAGTATGTATATCGTCGCTTAGCACCCGTAGTACAAGATTTGCTTAGTTTGGGGCTAAGTTGATCTGTGTAAGGTGTCCCCAATATTAAAATAATAATAATAATAACGATCATTGTTCCGATAGTCGTTTCAGCGAACGGTCTCATAGCGAAGAGTCTCGAGCAACATCTTAAGAGACATGCGGTGATCTTGGACACGGCGCGGATAGTCCGACGGTTAGAGAGAGGTCTCTGCAGCCCTAACCACCGGCAGCTTGGGCCCTGGCCCGCTGCTGGCGGCACCCTAGGTTAGGTTTTTTGTAATATGTTTATATGTTTTTATATTGTTTTGTAAATGTTTTTATATTTTATTTTTATATACATATTGTAAAATACCTAGCCTAAGAATGAAAATAAATACTGAGATGATAATAATAATAATGACGCATTGTGGTACTACGAAGGAGATGTGGACTCTAATAATGTCCCAGAATCTGTCGAGAGTGTGACAATCATCCCTGACACAATCCCAATGAAAAGTTACTTTCAAAGTGTTTTGTGATTTTTACCTTCTTAAACTAAGAATCTAAATGTGACGTCACACTAGGGGGAGGGGTGTAGTTTAGTGTGACGACGTGTGACAAGGGGGGAGGGAGGGGTCAAAAAATCATGAAATTGGTGTGACGTAATTAATGGATGATCCCAAAGTACTGAGTAATAGACTAAGTGAAAGTATTTTCAAACCTAATTTAGGCAGAGGGAATGGCACTTCATAATACTGCACATAGAACTCAGTCGCTCTCTTCCCAATACTCTGAGCGAAATCTATTTTGTGCATTTGGTCCTTCTGCGCGAATGACCTCAATATGAAGTTACTTCCTATGCCGTTGGAGTTGATCTCTGCCTCTTTGGAGGCAAAGTCACAAATCACGAAGCAGGCCAAGTATGTGGACATGGGAACACTTGTTGCGAATGTCACAACCTCTGAGGATGTTTTCTCATCACGAGTTCTAGATATTTCCTGAAAAGATATAAAAGATACAGTGATCTGCAAAATTACATGAAGGAACCATAAAATTCTTTTATAAATTGGCCATGCACTTTTGCAGCACCATAAACCATTTCATGGTTATTTATTTATTTAATTATAATAACCATAAGTAGTACTTACATCCATAGTTAGTACTTACATTCATATTGGAGAGAGCTACATAATTTTCCGGTTTTATGAGGGTGATATCATAAGTGGCCTTAAAGTCCGGTTCATCAAAGCAGGGGAATGCTTGCCGGGCATAAGTCGGCTGGAACTTGCTTGCCACCATTGTCCTGAAATTTAATTAAAGTATGTGTCACCCTTTTCAGCTTAATGTTGATGTACACTATACATTGCATTTGTTCTGTTTATAAAGAAGAAGTAGTAGAACACTACACCTACAGATATCACTTCTATTTGTAGTGTTATGGCAAAAACCTAATGGTAAGGTTATTCTACATGTAGCCATCCATTTTTCCATAAAAAAAAATTTAACTATGTTTTACACACAGTCCAAAGTTTCAAATTAAGGATTTACAAAAGTTTGTTACTTAAAAGTCTACCATATTAATTCTAAGCCTATCTACTACCTATAACTATATTAATTTTAATATTGTCTTCGGTTACCACAATAGTTACTCATGAAATAAAACTATGGAAACGGATTAAATCGCGTATAATGAATATATTATGCGTAAATTAATTTTATTTTAATATACTATTACTATACATACATTTATGTAAACAATATAAATATGAACATTACATACTTGCCATTGCTCAGGCGTGACGAATAAAAGCCAACAATTTTTTGTGTTAATTTGCCTTCAAAATCTATATCAATTTGGTAACTACCCGGGCTCAAGGGATCATTGAACTCGATCAAAAGTTGCTCAAGTTTCTCCACCTCCACGTATTTAAATACCGGTATTTCCCTATCTCCTCTGAACACTTGGACTTTACTTATGTCTAAAAACTTGGTATGTAAGTTAACATAGTTTTTCTCCTGCTTTAAAATGATGTTGATTTTAACATTTCCTTGGAAAACACCGGTGTCCAGGTTGGGTCTCAACAATAGTTTATAGTTCACAGGACGAACTAGGGAGGAAAGCCTTTCGAAAAGCGTTACATTTAATGGCGGACCCATTATAGAACAAAGCGTAAACACACAACTACTTGTAATTTAATAAGTTTCTAACAAATAAGACGAGAAAGGAATGATCGTATAATGATAAACACTTTTTGACGTAAAGACAGCTGAAGATGACATTGATGACAGTGACAGTCACAATTATAGTAATAAAGGCCTCTATAAACGTCACGACAGTCACATGCAATTTGCAATACATTACGCCATGATTTGATTACGACTTGATTGACATTGTTTTGGTCGATCGATTTTCGCTACTTCTACATTCATGCGTCGAGGGGGGTCATGATTTAGGCTCCACGTGACCCTCCCCGGGGGGCCTGGGCCTTTACCACGTGACCCCCCCCTGGGCACGAAGCTGGATCCTTCTACATTCCTAACATTACAATGCGATTTTCATTCGGTGTCAACAAGTTTGAAAAGGACACCTGTCACCGAGCTTTACGCTTTTAGGTTTCTAAAAAAATGTTCCTTCTTTGTTGGTGCAATTAAATTTTCAATAACAAATGAATCAAATTCAACTTACCTGCCATTTTTCAATGTGCTTCCGTAGAATCCGACCAAACCTTCAAGCTTTCCTGAGAAGACTATTCTCAGAGAGTAGCGGCCTTTTGCTATCTCTTCTTTCGTTCTTATAATCAACATGTTTCTTCGGGTATCAATATTATGTTCTGTTATTATATATTGTTTATTCAAATCATCGTCTCTTTTCAAATCCACCAATGTTATTTGGAGTTTATTCGTATGCAAAGTTATATTTTTCGTGGGCTGTAATACGTCTAGCTGAACGCTGACAGATCCAGTAAATGTTTTATTGTGGCCTTTGAATGTTGGCTCCAGTCTCAATTTGTAGTTTTTAGGTATTACGTGTCTTGGAAGCTTGTAATTCATATTCTACAAAACAGAAAACAATACCGTTAAAAGGAACTACATAGATAACTGGAACCATTTTTTTTTTGTTAGAAATATATTTAAAGTGGAAACTAAATGTCACTTTCTCCTGCAGTCCTTTTACTCCTCCTAGATTGAGGGTAATTATACATCTTTTAGTCTACAAACCTATTTTTCTGAGTTCATACCTCTTTCAGTATAAGTACCTATTTATGTATTTATTGCAATATTCGACAGCGAATTTCGATCTTAATGACTATCCTCAGTTTTGATATCCTCACCATACATACATACCTACATACATATCATACATATTACGCAACATTACATTACATAGATTCTACAAATTAATTTACATACATGACCAGTTTGATCACCTACCGATAGGGTTGCCAACTTTTTTTTAGGGAAATATAGTATTTTAGAAAATTCCATGTAAAAAATATAGTACACCGAAATAAAATATAGTACGGTACAGATAATCAATAAACAAGTCGTAGAAATCGTCCTTTCTGTTCACTTTAAGGGGCTCCACTCGGTTTTCATCGATTTTTGACAAGTTTTGTGTTGTATTGCAGGGCAATCATGGTCGCGCGATAAACGATAAAACATCGGGCCGTCCCTATAGCACTATTTGTAAGTGCGATGGGGACGGCAGATGTTTTATCATTTATCGCTCGACCATACTTGCCTGCTGGTTCTCTTATTTATCGTGGAAAGATGTATGGCCGAATATCACTTCCCAACTCACGTTTCGCGGAACTTTATTCCGCCGAATGTTCATTTCCCACCTTATCATACTTATTGTTTTATTTGCCAAGCTCACATTTACCAACTTAACATTTGGCCTTTTTTAAAAAAGCAAACTTTCATGTCTTCGAATGTTTTACTTAGCGTAATATATAACTAGTTGTTTATTGTATGTATCAAATGTTTTATTGTACACCGACAATATATATGGCGTATTTCGAAAAATATGCAATTCTGAGTCTCCTGTCACTTTCTAAATTTTTTTACAGGGATGCAATTTTTACTTACGTACCTATAAATATTCTTTTAATTTAAATAGTTACCTACTTACTTTTTTTACAAGAATATTGAATATTGTTTAGTTATTATTTTTTACATTAAATAGTTTTTTCCGATTTGCCCACGGTCAATCTAACACCTCGCTTCGCTCGTCATCGCACAAACTTGACTCTATTATATATAATTATACTGGCAACATAGTCCTTGAACAGAAAATAGCTACTTTGCTTTGCTCCTTTCTAACAGGGAAGAAAAATACTTACCCTATCCGAATGGATGATGTTAGAAATTAATTGTAACTTGCCTAATGTTTCGTTGCGAAACGTTATTCGTCCAAGAGTTGTTTGAGCAAGTGAAACATTTGACAAATGACAAGTCTGCCAAAAGTTTAGATGGATTTTAATAATTTTATTAGCTTTGCAATAATTCTACCAATTGAAAAGTTGCCATACAATAAGTTGCTAAACGTTAGTTCTTAAAATTAAACTTCGGCGAAGTGTTGGTTGGCAAATGAAATTCGATTTAAACTAACACGATCTTCACTCATATTATTAAATTAAAACGGGACTTAATCGCGTAAAACTTACGTTTTATATTTAACCCGACGTTTCGAACTGCATAATCCCAAAGTCCTTTCAACTGAACGTCTTTACTATAGCAGGAAAGTACGTGAAGCGATTGAAATCAGGAAACATCGTAATTTCAATCAAAATGAAGGGCAAGGGATTTCATCTTCGTGGAATCCAGTGATTAGCAAGTGTAAACGTGAGAAAACTTCCCGTCTCATACCATCGGATGTCGTGAGTGTTGTATGTAGGCAGAGTGGCAACCCTAGCGTAAAAGTGACTGATGACAATCAAGTGCGGGTAGTTCGAAAAACTCGTACAGCTAGAAGATGTTGATACAACTCCCAGCCAGTCTACCCGTGACCACGGACGTAATGTCATGTCCGAAACGTCGGGTTAAATATAAAACGTAAGTTTTACGCGATTAAGTCCCGTTTTAATTTAATAATATAAATGAAATTCGGCCAAAACAGTTCTGCGAAAAGGCAGAACACCCTATTTGTAAGACCCATATTTTGAAAAAAAAAAAAAAAAAGAATACCCCTGTAACTATCGCGGTAACCGAAGACAATATTAAATACCCCTGTATTTATATTTTTTATTAACTTTGACATTGTTTTAAAAACATTTTTACTTAAATGAAATCTAGACTTTTATAAAAATGCAAAAGCGATTTTAATTTTAAACTAATTAAGGCAAAAGTTTTGACCAACAAACCAGTTTTGGTCCTAAAATACGAGAGTTCAACTTCGATGCTAAATATCACAGAATCAATGAGCTGTGAAGTAGGTAATTATGGGATACTAGTTTGCTTAAAGACGATGCTGTTAACATGATAGACTTTAGAAACTATCATAATATTCATAATACCAATAGATTCAAATCGAAGCTCATCGGAGTAGAGAATCCCCTTAAGAAATGTCGTTATTTAATATATCATGGAAAAAATACAAATATTTGCAAACAATGGTGGCTTTATATATTTGTAACTGCAATATTTTCACGTCAGAACGAAGTAATGAAATGTACAATGGTGGTTAAATAGAAATAAAAGCGTGAGCGCAGCGAGCGTGAATTTTTTTTTTTCATTATAAAAACGACGCCCCTGGAGGCTTGACCCTAGTGTAAATTCGCCACTGGCATGGACCTCAAAAATATAGTATTTTTGCGTACTATATATGTTTCATATAGAATATAGTACGCTGGGCCAAAATATAGTACAGTACTATATTATATAGTACGGTTGGCAACCCTACCTACCGATGTAAATTGATTTAGGATGATCCCATTTTATAGGCACAAGTAGGTACACCTACATTGGGGTATATTATATACCATACAATATAGTTAGGTACAACTACATAGTTTTTTTGCTAGCTAAAGCTAAAACTAAATTTAATTACAATATATAGAATCAGTTATGGCCAATTCACAACACATAATGACCATAACGTCTTAATTAATATTCAACATGCAGGTTTCTATTACGTAGACATGGTTGGAATCAAACCATAATAAGCATTGATAACACAAAGGGAAATTTGCACTTAACGCATTCAATTTGTAAGTATTACCTAAACAATGGAAATTTAATGTGATAGCTTGATGAATAATAACTTATCGATACCTCTATATTCCGAACCGGTATTATCGATATATACCAAACAGGATCGAGTACGGAGTTATATGTATATGTCTTTGCTAATACGAAAATAAAACATTCACGCATCGTTTACGTATGATATTAATAAGTAGGTACTAGGAACGTAGTTGAATCCGATTTCGATATTTTAGGAAATGGAACCGGAAAATACATAAATATTTGATTAGGTAAATATATAGCCGGTCAAGCAAGTCTTGTCCCTAAAAATTTTGAAAAATGTAAAGGGCGACGATTTATTGTCGCATAGAAAATTTTAAATTCGCGCTTTTTAGTGATAAGATTTGCTTGATCGTCTATACCTATAGGAACATATTTCATACGACATTTTACTCACAGCTTTAACACTCCCTAAAGATAGTTTAGTAACAGTCGTTCTCTCGTCTACGACGTCCCGTTTGCAAGTAGTTTCTCTAGCAGCCAGTGCCACCGTGGATATGCAAAAGCAGAGCACCAGCAACCCGAGGACGATCAGCAGCTTGTTGCTTCCAGCCCACTGTATGATGCGCCGGGGCTTCATCTAATAACATAGTAAACGAAATGAAACATGTTTAAAAAAAATTAAAATCGAAATAACAATCAGAGGAGTCTTCTTTCTAATTAAATTTCCCCACTAAGATATGACCCGAAAATAAGCATTCCAAAAAAACCTACAGGCATGTTTCCTTATTATGTATAAGAAATCATGTTAACGAAAAATTATTAGGTAGATAGATTTAAAAAAGTCATTAATAAATTATTTAGCTGGAGTAATTGATGCAATTTTCTAGTAAGTTTAGACGGTGAACCAAGTCTTGGCACTAAAAATGGCGCGAAATTCAAATTTTCTACGGGAATTACACTTTCGACCTGAATTCTCAATCAATTTAAAGTGCTCGTTGATGATTCCGCCAAACTCAAGGTTTAGGAATAAGGCATGCAATTTATGAAGACAAGTGGCCATTAGCCATACATTTGTCAAATTTGCCGCTTTTTTTAGTGCCAATATTTGGTTGACCGCCTATAAAATCTAAAAGGGGCTCGGTGGTATAGTGCCAAAGATGTACTTAGCCAATCATCAATGCAAACCGCAGAACAACCAACTGAGCTACATCTATAATAGTAATATTTTTGGCTATAAAACCTAAGAACAATACGTACTCCAAAGATCGGAAGACATCAATGGTGATTTATTGAATGGTTAATAAATCTAACAGTGACAACTATAAAATGAATCATTAATTTACTTCACGTAGAGGTCATAGATTCATTCGACAATTGAACGCCTTGCAAAACAATTATGTTGCAAGTGCAACGCCGGCTACTCTCACTCGTGATTGTGACTCGTTGATGCGTAAGGAGTTTTTGTCCAAAGTTTGATGATAAGAAGTAAAGAAGTAGTTTTGCAGCATTACAAGCAGTACTAAGATTGAATTAACTTTCATACATGAGATTCTCGCAACATTCTAGATTTCAGTTTTTAACAATACATATTATGCTACATTTTTTTTACGGCGGGCAGATAATTTATTTTATTTTTTTATTTAGATTCCAGTTTAGTGACACTACTTACCATTACATGAAATAAACAACGATGTTATCTGTAATATCTTTTAGTATTAAACAAATAATATTTCTAGAGAGTCTAGCATTTTTCGGTGTGAATGCTTCTTTTCTCTGTCATCTTTTTGCTTTTAGGGTTCCGCAGTAAAGTAAAATCACATTCCAACCGCCAGTTATTATTTATGATATAAAACAAGATGCTTCCTTTCCATGTCTGCATATTTTTTTTAACCAACAATAACCAGTTAACACTGGTGAAAGGTGAAAAAATCCTGTTTTTTTTTCTTGACTCTTAAACTAGTGTTTTTTTTTTATATAAAATAAATATTCAAAAAAATGATACTAAACGTGTCTATAATTTACTCAAACTTAACATATTTTTTTTGTTTTCAATAATAATTGTAGGTAGATAATTTTAAAACTTACCGTAAGTAATTATTTTTTTACTGTTACACACAAAAATGCAAGCAGCATCACTAAACTGATTTATCGTTCAGGAGACTGCTAACGAAAAGAGGCGATAAAAACGGCTTAAACAATAGTTTCACTATCAATCTGTCTGGTACGGAGCCTCGAGAAAAACTGTGCCGGACGATAGTGAGAGTGACTACGCGATCGACAACGCATTAGACGATGGAATGCGAATAGTTAAGTAGGGTCGGTACAATTGACTGACAACCTCTGAGGATTTGAGGATATGCAGACAAAGTACTGCAAGTTATTTTATGTATACCCTAGGACACAATTCATAGCATTGTAGTGAGTCTAATAATTTTTTCACCACACTAACTTTGGGGTCTTGATTCTTCGGAAACAGGTATCAAAATGTAATTTTATCTACAAGAATGCCAAGTAATTTCATACAAAATTTAACTTGATGTCAACTGGCTAGTAGAATTTACCTAATAAATGAATGATGTTGCATCATGAATATTGAATAGATTGATGGATTTGTTTTAGAGTGGTGAAATAATGAATTTTTTTGTGTTTCATTCGGTGGCAAACTTTGTGCCTTAACCTTTGTGCCTTAAAACCCTCGCAACGCTCGAGAATCCACTATTGGCACATGGCATGACACGTGCAGATATAAATGACAACTTTGCTACCTTGTAAAACAAATAATACGTATTGTGCTTTTTTGCTCCTCTATATCATCAATATCATATTTTAAAGCCTGACCAGAAATATATGACTGCGCGCCGTCTTGCGGAATTTCATTAGAACTATTTACTTCATACTAAACTGAACTGTCACCCCCCATACATCAGAATAACAGCGCCCTCCTGACAATAGTCATTAGTAGTAGTAGAAAACTGCCTTCGTCGTATCCTCGGTATATACTGGCCCGACAAAATATCCAATGTACACCTGTGGAGACTCTGCAATAAAACCCCGATCGACCAGCAGATTAAGCGCCGGAAATGGAGTTGGATTGGGCACACACTACGAAGGGGTCTAAACCATATACCGAGGCAAGCCTTAGACTGGAACCCCCAAGGAAAAAGAAAAATTTGCCGTCCAAAGCAAACTTGGCGACGGACTATTATTGCAGAGGCTAAGGCTATTGGAAAGACTTGGAGCGAATTGAAGCACGAAGCTCAAGACCGATCGAGGTGGCGGCGCACTGTGGACTGTGTGGACGCCCTCTGTGGGGATATAGCGGCATTAGTGTCTTAGTGTGGACTTTGGTTGCTTATTCTGTTGTACTAGACTTAAATTAACTACTATTCTATCTGCCCTCTGCCCAACTTATTTCTAAATCCTAGGGGATGATTGGAATATAATGCTGTCCTGGGAACATAATTATGTACTAGTCTTTAAGTCAAGTCAAGTAAGTCAAGTCAGTAGTAGAAAAACCTTTATTGCACCAGAAAATAATACAACACACAAGAAAAAGAGCTTATCACTAGTACAAAGGCGAACTTATCCCTTTAAGGGATCTCTTCCAGTTAACCTTCGAGCAATTGAAGGAGAATTGGAGATGGTAGGCATTCTTACAGTACAAACGGTGCAGAAAACACCATCATATATACTGTCATATATTATATTACCTACTGATCAGACATTTATCCGGAATCCGGATAAAATAAAAAGTCGATATTTTAATAATGACAATCAATATACTTTTCGCGAAAGTACATGGCCTTTCGCTTGTTTTTGGAGTTTCAGTATTTATCATAATTAACTTCGCTTCCATCACAGATAAAATTGGTTGTCTTGTTTGCATTTTTGTAGTAAAGTAGTGTAGTGTAGTTTTGTGTGTTGTTTCTGTTTTTAAGAACTTATCTCACGCATGACATATGTATTATTAATGCTGTAAGTTTCCCAAATCAATAAAATAAAAATAAATATGTGTGTATATCAAAATGATCGATATGTGTTGATAGTAAAATGATGATGTTAGCAATGAATAACGAATCCCGTGCAATATTTTGTCATTGGCGTGTTTAGAACCCGAATGTGATATTTGTTGTACATTTTGCATCAATTATATGATCGATAAAATTGTCATAAAATCGCATGTCGTTCGTCATAACTTCTGTAGAAGCCTTAATTAAGTTGTATCTCCGGAACCGTTCAGAAACTTAAATTAGTTTTTTTTAATTTAAAGCAGTTACATTTTTTTATCTGAATTGTATATTTTGGATAGGTATATAATTAATTTCAAACATTTAATAAGTACATAAATCATATTATGAATACTAAATTATAATATAATTGAAATATTATTATAGTTATTATTTGCGTGTTTCTGAACTAAAGAACGTAACGTCACGGGGATTTCCCCATCCCATGTTATTGATTGACATTTCAATTGTTTATATTAATGTGTACTATTTTTATGAAGCTAAACCGATTTTATCTAATATTTAGTTTACATGCATCATTTAGTTCCCTTATAGGTTAGTTAACGTTGTATACATTACCGATCATATTCTATTTGAGGAATATAGGGCTATTTAAACCGCTCAGTTCCTGTGACAACTTTCTGCAAAATGTTATTAAAAAAAATAAAACCAGTAGTGAAAGAATTATCCTTAAACTCCTAACCATTGAGGAGTTGACCTTCCATCATCAGCTCAGTTGATTTTTAGTGGTTCCTAGTGTTATTATATGTATCAGTCCGAATACATGTACAGTAGTGAAAGAATTATCCTTTAACTCCTAACCATTGAGGAGTTGACCTTCCATCATCAGCTCAGTTGATTTTTAGTGGTTCCTAGTGATATTATATGTATCAGTCCGAATACATATACAGTAGTGAAAGAATTATCCTTAAACTCCTAACCATTGAGGAGTTGACCTTCCATCATCAGCTCAGCCACATAAAATTATTACCATCAGACGTAAATACTGGTGTACCTTTGAAAAATAGACTAAAAACATTACATGTGCCTATAACATTTGAAGAGTTCCCTCGATTTCTCCAGGATTCCATCATCAGACCCTGACTTGGTGCCAATGGGACCATCTCGGGGTTATACCGGTTCGATCAAAAAAAAATTTTGAAAATCGGTTTAAAAAAGATAAAGAAATTCGCAAATTAGGACCTGGCGAAATATACTCTCTGGTAGAAATCATACACGCCGTGGAAGATGATTGGAAAAAGTTCATGTCTCTAATACCTAAGGATCTTCAGAATGAATATTCCGAACTAAAATACAATAGTGAGGATATAAGGTTAGTAAATGGGTATTTTGCACTGATAGTGTTGTTGTTGTTGTTGTATGTCCTAAGGCACCCCATAGGTGCATAGGGCCTCCACAAGATCCTTCCACGCCTTTCTATCTTGAGCCACCGCCTTGGCTTCGTTCCAGCTCAGTCCATATTCCCTCAGCTTGTTCTCAACGCTCCGCCTCCAGGTGTGTACGGGGCGTTTGCGGGCCCTCTTTCCTCCTTGAGGCCGCCACTCAAACGCGATACTGGCGCTGTTGGTAGCTCCTCTTCGAAGGGTATGCCCGATCCATCTCCATTTCCGCAGAGCCACTTCATGGGCGATCGGAGGTTGTCGGCACATACTCCACAGATCCTCATTTCTTATAGTTTTCGGCCAGAAGATACGGAGGATCGACCGGAGGGACTTATTGACAAACACTTGTAGTTTGTGCGTCAGCCCCTTTGTAACTCTCCATGTCTAATAGTGTGCTGTATATTAATTGCAAGCTGCAATTTGTTTAGGCTATCACTGACCTTACTCCTTAATTGTAAAGTAAATGTGTAAAGTTTTCACCTCCTAATTTCATATTTGGACACTTATTTATACTGCAAAATTATAAGTGAATTTATCCTTTAAAAATCCTTTTATAAAAAAAATATTTTTATTATATTTAGTTTTCAAGAAACATTTTTTTAAAGCATATTAGTTTTACCACCTTTGTCCCATACAGAAAAATTGAAGAACATGCTAATGTTTGTAACGAAAAGTGTGCCAAGATTATGTTTGATGAATGGGGGACGTCGGGCCAGATCCGTCCAATGTTGAGGACAGTGCAGCAAATTGCATTGAAGGCGGAGATGATGCGACTTGTTGATCATATATCAACCATGATGGAGGTAAGTAAACTAAACATTAAATATTCCCTTATTCTGAAAACTGTTGGAGGATGTAAATTATTTTTTTTAATCAGTACTTAGTGTGGTAATGAAGGTTTACAAAGTGTTATTATTTTTTAAATTCTTTATCTTTGTCTATAAAAGTTAAGGTTAAGATCATGTGACTAGTTGTTTGGACTGCTGCAACAACAATAATAATTAGGTACTTAAGTTAGTTTTGAATATACAATTAATATGAACTCTAATCCATACTTAAAAAAAACCGGCCAAGAGCGTGTCGGGCCACGCTCAGTGTAGGGTTCCGTAGTTTTCCGTATTTTTCTCAAAAACTACTAAACCTATCAAGTTCAAAACAATTTTCCTAGAAAGTCTTTACAAAATTCTACTTTTGTGATTTTTTTCATATTTTTTAAATATATGGTTCAAAAGTTAGAGGGGGGGGGGACGCACTTTTTTTCCTTTAGGAGCGATTATTTCCAAAAATATTAATATTATCAAAAAACGATCTTAGTAAACCTTTATTCATTTTTAAATACCTATCCAACAATATATCACACGTTGGGGTTGGAATGAAAAAAAATATCAGCCCCCACTTTACATGTAGGGGGGGTACCCTAATGAAACATTTTTTTTTCATTTTTTATTTTTGCACTTTGTTGGCGTGATTGATATACATATTGGTACCAAATTTCAGCTTTCTAGTGCTAACGGTTACTGAGATTATCCGCGGACGGACGGACGGACGGACGGACAGACAGACATGACGAAACTATAAGGGTTCCTAGTTGACTACGGAACCCTAAAAATTATAAATGCGAAAGTGTGTGTGTCTGTTTGTTTGTCCATCTTTCACGGCAAAACGACGAATTGACGTAATTTTTTAAAATGGAGATAGTTGAAGGGATGGAAAGGGACATAGGCAAATTTTTGTCTCTTTCTAACCACTTCCCTAAAATGAGTGGTGGAAGTTTATATGGAGCATTTTTTTTTTATACTACGTCGGTGGCAAACAAGCATACGGCCCGCCTGATGTAAAGCGGTCACCGTAACCTATGGACGCCTGCAACTTAGACCGTGTCACATGCGCGTTGCCACCCCACAGCATTCCACAATTTTCGAATTTAACGTAAGCGAAGCCGCGGAAAAAACTCCAATAACACAATAAATGAAAGGTTTAATGACAATGCAATGTTTTGTTACTATAATTCCAGAGCCGATCCTCCCGCGGCCAATGCAAGGGCCCGGGGCGCCGGTGACCACACAGCTTGCTCTTTTACTAGATGAAACAACTGCTGAAGAAGTGACAACACAAAATATTAGAAGAATTGAAGCTAATCACATCAGCACCGAGCAAGTACACAATCTACCAAATTTTGAACAATTGCAGAGGTGAATATGGACCAAGCTAATAAATTGTTTTCGTCATACTTATTGACATTTTTCTTGCTATCTCGAAAACTCTTAAAAATAGCTATCAGATCACCATTTTAACCTAGCTCACATAGCTGAGTCACTCATATGTGAGAGCGAAAAAAAAAGTACATTACACAAACACGATCGAAGGGAGTGTTTTAAATCGACACGCCATCTGTACTGAAAAAGTATTTTCAGTCTGCAAAACCAATCGTGTTTTAAGTTTCGAACTTCCTTTTTTACGCACTTGTATCGTAATGTACTATTTCCGCACTCTTAGTTTGTCAGTCTGCAAGACCAATAAGTTCATTGTTATTGCCCTCACTATAGTGTTATCTAATACACAGTACGAGTACATTCATCTTGTAATCCTTTTAGCTTGTCACCATTGTCACATATTTTTTGTTTATTCATTGCTTCATTACCTAACCTCGTCCTGCGTTTAAATTTCAATGGCTCAAACTGTACATGGTGGCAGTTTGAGACATTGAAATTTAAACCAAATAAATGAATGAATAGGGTAGATTTTCTTTGTATCACGATTTAGGTAAAACATAAATAGAAATGGTTTTTTTTTTGTCTGTCCAGGCTTTTAATTTAAAATTTCCAAAAAATGGAATATGTCCTTTATTAAAAAAAAAAAACATTTATTTCGGACAATTTAAATCCATATCATATTACATTAAATTAAAAAAATCACATTGGGCAGGACGAGGCTAAAGTCCAAGGGCAGATCCAGGTATGGTGACCCAATTTCAAATTTATTTCACAGGTCCAGCTACGTTGATTTGGACGTCACTACCACAGAAACTCAACGTGAAGGAGTCAACAATAATGCCTCATCTGGTCACCTTGGGCCAGCAAATAATGTGCCCAACTGGGATCTGTTGGCCAAACCTCCAAACTCACCAACCTTCTTCCGATAACTATTTTATTTGTTCATTAAATAACTTTATACTAGATGGCGCCAAATCTTAGGATTAGTTGTCACAGCGGACCCCAGGCTCCCATGGGCCGCGGCAAATGCCGGGATAACGCAAGGAGGATGATACTAGATGGCGCTATATTACCTCTTGTTAGGTATTGAGCTCATTACGCAACTATGACAAAAATTGAAATTACCATATTTATGTACTCTAACGTTGTTACGATACGTGTGCGAATAAGTAATTCGCAACTCGTGTCGGTTTAAAACACTCTACTTACCCAACTATGATCAGACAAAATGTAGGTATAGTCTAGAGCCAATTTGGCCACAAGTCGTCTCCTTCACGATTTTCGTCGACATCTCTTCTAAATACCTAAAACAGGTATGGATATGTTCCTCGTTCTCTCCAGATTACGAATTGACCTGTTTTAGTTTAAGGAGGGGGGACGGGTCGAGAAAAAGGGGGGAAAGATGGCGACCGACCATCATAGATATTTATTCACATCTCGAGTTCTATGGCACCAATCTGTTCGTGCGAGGTGTCTGTTTTCAAATAACTATGCTCATAAAAGTAACCGTTTAGGAAATATTTGAAAATATGTGTTTTTTTATCGCGCATGAATTGCACAAGTACTAGTAAAAAATGCGTCTAACTCAATAAACAATAACTTTACCGCAATTGATGTTATTATAAAATTTTCGCGTCTATTCATGCTCTTTCTAAAAATATAACTTTCATTGGTATGTGATAATATATAACCATGTAATTAAGAATTTTGTTTGGCAGAGGTTATCCTCCAGGTCGCATAAACGGGCGCTGACCGTAGTAAAGTATTCAATATTTTTGAGGTCTTATTTTACGGATCCATATGTGGGAGGTATCGTTTGAAAGATAATTAAACCTACTATAATTGTTTACACATAACTATAGTATTAAAGGTAGCTGTTTACATAATATTTGAAAATATGTGTTTTTTATCGAGCATGAATCGCACAAGTACTGGTAAAAAATGCTTCTAAGTCAATAAACAATAACGTTACCGCAATTGATGTTATTATAAAATTTACGCGACTATTCATGAGCTTTCTAAAAATATAAGTTTTTAAAAATATTTTAAGCGGGTTACTCACGTATTAAGTCGATATAGCGTTCGACATGTTTAAATATGTATGAGTCTCACGGGAGTTTTATAGTTAAAATATAAGTTTTATTGGTAAGTGATAATATAACCATTAAATTACGAATTTTGTTTCGTAGTGGTCACTCCGCCGGTCGCATAAAAATGAGCGCTGACCGTAGTAAAGTATTCAATATTTTTAAGTTCTTATTTTACGGATCCATATGTAAGAGGTATCATTTGAAAGCAAATTAAACCTACTATAATTATTTTTGAATAACTATAGTTATAAAGGTAGCTGTTTACAAAATATTTGAAAACATGAGTTTTTTTTTCGAGCACGAGTTGCACATATACAGATAAAAAATGTTTCTAATTTAATAAACCATAACTTTACCGCAATTAATGTTATTATAAAATTTACGCGAAATTTCATGCGCTTTCTAAAAATATAAGTTTTATTGGTGTATGATAATATATGACCAAGTAATTACGAATTTGGTTTAGTAGGGGTCACTGCGCCCTGTCACGATATTGGGTGCTGACTGACCGTCGCCAAATTTTCTACGTTACTCAGATCCTATTTTACTGATAAATTTGTGAGAGGTATCATTTGAAAGCATATTATGCGTACTATCTCTATTTCTAATATTTCAAGTGGAAACTGTAGAAGTTTACAAAATATTTGATTAGTAATATGTGTATTTTACTGTGCATGAATAGCATTGGCATTGATAAGACACGCTTCTAGCTCAATAAATTATAGTTTTCCGCAATTGAAATAATAACAAAATAAACGGAAAATGTATGACTTACACAAAAAATAAGTTTGGTTTGTATTGCATAAACAATTAATTTGAATTTGTTCAGCTCACCTACTGCGCACCATCATATAAATGGATGTCCACCGTCGTTGCCTTTTTTCATGATTTTTCAGATTTTATTTCAATAATCGTATATTCATAATAAATATAATCTATCACGTATCGAATTTACTTATATACTTAATTGATCAGTAGAATAAAATCTGTAACATGATGAAAAAGTTAAGGCAACGGCGGTGGACATCCGTTTATATGACGATTGACCGTGCGGCGTGCGCAGTGGGTATGGTGGACAAATTAACATTAATTGTTTAAGCAAAACTAACAAAACTCATTTTTTGTAAAGGCCATACATTTTGCGGTTCATTTCGTTATTATATCAATTGCGGAAAAATATAATTTATTGAGCTAGAAGCATGTTTCACTCGTATCAGTGCGAATGCTATTCATATACAGTAAAAATACACATATTGTCAAATATTTTGTAAACTTCTAGAATTACGACTAAAATTATTAAAAAGTAACGATAGTACGCATAATATGCTTTCAAATGATACCTCTCACAAATTGATCGCTAAAATAGGATCTGAGAAATACATAAAATTAGGCGACGGTTAGCACCTATTTACGTCACGGGGGTGCAGTGACACCTGCTAAACCAAATTCGTAATTACTTGGTTGTATAATATCATACATCAATAAAACTTATATTTTTAGAAAGCATATGAAATGTCCTGTAAATCTTATCATAACATTATTTGCGGTAAAGTTATTGTTTATTGGTCATGCACCAAGATACAATCTTAAAAATTATGAAAACGGCAACGAAAATGGTCATCCATGTATATGACGGTGCGCAGTGAGTATGATGGATAAATTAACATTAATTGTTTATGCAATACTGACAAAACTTATTATTTGAAAAGGTCATACATTTCGCCGTTTATTTTGTTATTATATGAATTGCGGAAAAAATATAATTCATTGAGCTAGAAGCATGTTTTACTCACATCGATTCCAATGCATATTTTCAAATATTTTGTTAGCTACTACAGTTACAACTAAAATTATTGAGAACTAATGATAGTACGCATAATATGCTTTCAAAAGATTCCTGTTAAATAAAATAGGATCTGAAAAATATAGAAAATTTGGCGACGGTCAGCATCCATACGTGACCGGGCGCTGTGGCCCCTACTTAACCATATTTGTAATTACTTGGTTATATAATATCATACACCAATAAAACTTATGTTATTAGAAAGCGCACGAAATTCCACGTAAATCTTATACTAACATCAATTCCGGAAAAGTTGTTGTTTTGTGATTAAGAAGCATTTTTTACCAGTAGGTACTTGTGCGACTCATGGTCTATAAAACACATATTTTCAAATATTTTCTAAACAGCTACCTTTATGAGTATAGTTGTTTATAAAAAAATATAGTAGGTTTAATTAGCTTTAAATCGATACCTCTCGCATATGGATCCGTAAAATAGGACCTCAAAAATATTGAATACTTTACTACGGTCAGCGCCCATTTCTGCGACCGGGCAGAGTGACTCCTGCTAAACCAAATTCGTAATTACATGGTTATATATTATAACTAGCTTTTACCCGCGGCTTCGCCCGCGTAATAAAAGTATTCTTATGAAACGTTTACAAAAAATAAGATTTTCATTTGGATCCATAGGTTTCTTTGTAGGTACATCTGTCCGCGATTACTTCGATTAAGGTAAAGCGGGGCAATTCTCGACTGGGGGGCCATTGTAACTGATCTATTTGCTGTACGGTCAGCCAAGAAGGTGGTTTACCACTTTTTGACTCTATTGATCGAAAAGTGGTACCTAAACCACTTTTTTGGCTGACTGTACCTTACACATATTACTATTGTTTTAAAAGAAATTCTTGCAATGATTGTAGAATTTGTTACACAGCGACCACAGCGTAGGTAGTAGGTACGAATATGTTTGTATTTTACCTATATAAATATTTATACTGGGGAAACTTCATATAACCCACATAGCCAGTATCTCGACGCTATGGTCGGTAGGGTAAAAAGTACTTCCTTGCATTATTGCTTACAATTTTTTCCATTTTTCTTATAATTATTGCAAACGTAAACATATAAAAGGCAAGCAAACAACGATCTTCTTACAGCACATTGAATGTAATAGTTATTACGGATGCAGGATACTCGCCGATGCCTACTTACTAATCCCTTCGCACTGAGCCACCTGCATTTTACACTGCCTAGATATCGATTGCCGACCGATTAGTCCGACCCCGATCCCTATTCTTATCCCCGTCCCTATCTCTATCCTTGTCCCCGTCCCCGTCCCGTCCCTGTCCCCGTCCCTCCCCTATCCCTATCCCCGTCCCTATCTCTATCCTTGTCCCCGTCCCCGTCCCGTCCCTGTCCCCGTCCCTCCCCTATCCCTATCCCCGTCCCCGTCCCTATCTCTATCCTTGTCCCCGTCCCCGTCCCCGTCCCGTCCCTCCCCTATCCCTATCCCCGTCCCCGTCCCCTATTCTTATCCCTATCCTTATCTACACCTATCCCTATCCCTATTCCTATCCTTTCCCTATCCCTATCCCTATCCCTAACCCTAACCCTATCCCGTTCCTGTCCCTGTACCTGTCCCTGTCCCTGTCAAATTATCGTGCTAGGAGGTGAACTTTGAAAAATCCTTTCTTAGTGGTCCTCTAAGGAAATTCCGTGTCAATTTGAAATCTCTTGACCCAGAAGTAAAGATAAACACTAAACCTATACTTATGGCTATTTTGGATATTTTAACCCCATTGCACAACAACAGGAGAGAAAATTTCTTTTCCACCTCATTAGATTTTAAAATCGTTGTATTTATCGTGTTCAGCGACCCGATAAACCATAAAAACGATACCCATATTGTGTTTTTGACTTTACCCCCTTTGCACCCCTTTAGGTGTAAAATTTTCAAAAAACCTGAAACATGTATTTAGTTATGTCTTTAGGAATCGTCCTATGAAGTTTCGAATAAAATAGTCAAACTAATCTTGTTTCCCCATACAAACTTTGAACCCCCATTTCACCCTTTTTAGAGGAGAATTTTGAAAAATCCTTTCGTAGTGCTCCTCTACGCCATATAAAGAACCTATGTGCCAAATTTGAAATCTCTAGAACCAGCGGTTTCGGCTGTGTGTTGATATATTATGTCAGTTAGTCAGTCAGTCAGTTTCTTCTTTTATATATTTTTTGATTTTTAAACCCCATTGCACGACAATAGGGGAGAAGGTATTTCACTTCCGCTTCGTTAGATTTATCGTGATCAGCGACCCATAAACTGTAAAAACGATACCCATATTAGTTTTTTGACTTTGTCACCCCCATTTCACCCTTTTAGGGGTTAGATTTTCAAAAAACCTGAAACACGTCTTTAGTCATATGTTTTTACCCTCCCTCCTGTGAAGTTTCGAGTAAAACAGTGAAACTAACATTGTTTCCCCATACAAACTTTGAACCCCCATTTGACCCCCTTAGGAGGCGAATTTTGAAAAATCCTTTCTTAGTGCTCCTCTACACTATATAAGGAACCTACGTGCCAAATTTGACATCTCTAGGACCAGCGGTTTCGGCTGTGCGTTGATATGTCAGTCAGTCAGTCAATATCTTCTTTTATATTTTTTTTGATATTTAAACCCCATTGCACCACAACAGGGGAGAAGGTATTTCACTTCCGCCTCGTTACATTTTAAAAACGTTGTATTTATCGTGATCAGCGACCCGATAAACCATAAAAACGGTATCCATATTGATTTTTTTACTTTATCACCCCTTTTTCACCCTTTTAGGGGTTAAATTTTCAAAAAACCTGAAACACGTATTCAGTCATACGTCTTAAGGAATCTTCCTGTGAAGTTTCGAATAAAATAGTCAAACTAATCTTGTTTCCCCATACAAACTTTGAACCCCCATTTGACCCCCTTAGTAGGTGAATTTTGGAAAATACTTTCTTAGTGCTCCTCTACACTATATAAGGAACCTACGTGCCAAATTTGAAATCTCTAGGACCAGCGGTTTCGGCTGTGCGTTGATATGTCAGTCAGTCAGTCAGTCAGTCAGTCAGTCAGCTTCTTCTTTTATATATTTAGATATACCAATGAAACTTATATTTTTAGAAAGAGCATGAATAGACGCGACAATTTTATAATAACATAAATTGCGGTAAAGTTATTGTTTATTGAGTTAGACGCATTTTTTCTAGTAACTGTGCAATTCATGCGCGATAAAAAAACACATATTTTCAAATATTTCGTAAACGGTTACTTTTATGAGTATAGTTATTTAAAAACAATTAAAGTAGGTTTAATAAGCTTTCAAAAGACACCTTGCACGAACAGATTGGTGCCATAGGACTCGAGATGTGAATAAATATCTATGATGGTGGGCCGCCATCTTTCTCCCCCCTTTTTCTCAACCCGTCCCCCCCCTCCTTAAACTAAAACAGGTCAATTCGTAATCTGGAGATAACGAGGAACACATCCATACCTGTTTTAGGTATTTAGAAAAGATGTCGACGACTTTTTGTAAAAGAGGTCGTTTGGTCCCTGACTATAAGTAAGAAAACTAAGTAACTCATAGAAATTGTAAGCCACAGGACCAGGGGGCCGATTTTTGAATCTCACTCACTAAAATACCGGTTGAAAACGGTGAATTGCCTACTATTTTCAGTGACAATTTTCTGACTTCGAACGCGTGAGACTCAAAAATCGGCCCCTAGGATTAGGTTTCAAAATCTTTCACTTTAAGGTAGGTACAGTGTATTTGAGTCTGTCTATTTGGCTGCCAAAGGAAACTATAAATGTGAGTGTGTATAGTAAAACGTCCCAACTTTGTCGGTCTCCATTAAGGCGAGATTCACTTGTATCTTTATATGAATAAACTGACAAAGGGGCTTTATAGCAATCGACAAAGTGGGACGTTTTCCCATGCACACTCACAAATATTTCTTACATTGAGCATATTCGCTACTTATATTCCGCGCTAATTTCCTATCCGAAAATTAGTTATTTTTTTGAAGCCAATAACTCACCAATCTCACCATCTTGCAATAACGCAGGCATTGATAAACCCCGTTTATGTGTTTCATTTATTAAGTGACTACGAATATTTTTTGTAGAATATCTTTTTGCCCACTCAGTTCACAGAGCCTTTCAGCCACTGCTCTGTCTTCGTCACAAGGTATTTTAGCCACAATTCCATGTTCAGAAGGTATCCTAAATATTTTATTTATGCCACGTTTTCCCTGTTCATAGGATACTTTAGCGGCCGAACTATGGTCTCCTTGCTCAATAGGTTTGGGTTCTGCAATTTTTTTTATTTGTTTAAAGGTTTTGGTATCTATGCTTAGATTTCCTTGTGCATAGGGTTTTTGCTGGGCATCTGCGCTTTGCTTGCATCTATATGGTTTTTTTGTTCTCGTACTTTTTTTTGGAGACTTTTCTTCAATGGCTCTTTCAGTCTTGTCTCTGGCTCTTTCAAACATATCGATTAGATCTTTCTGTCCTTTGGTCTTTTTAGCTACAGTCTTCTTGGACTTTTTACTGAGTTTTTCTTTCCTGGCCACAGGGTTTTTAGAACTTTCCTCATTAGTGTCTTGTTTGCAGTCTTCTGGTAACGCGGCTAAAACGTTCCCTGCTGCCACCATCCTTAGAATCTTCTTGTCGTGGAACGAATGTATGTGGTTAAACATTCTGAAAAAATAAAATAAATATTAGTGGAGAGAAATTTAATGTTACTTGGAGCATATACCTAGTGAATAAGCTCCAAACAACAGATACCTACAGAGTATTTGACAGACATAACAGGTAAAAGTGATAATCGAAGCTTTTTACGAACTCTCAAAATAATTACTCACATCCACATGAAATCTATAGGTACATAATGTGAGTGTGTTCAGTAAAACGTCCCACTTTGTCGGTCATCATTAATGCGAGATTTACTTGTATCTTTATATGAATAAACTGACAAAGCGGCTTTATAGCAATCGACAAAGTGGGACGTTTACCCGTGCATACTCACATATAGGCCTTTTTCAAGCCAACAGCTAACAATTCGTAGATCATGTATTTTCTTAGGTGCAGATTTTTTTTATGGGATAGGAGGCAAACGAGCAGACAGGTCGCCTGATGGTAAGCGATTACCGCCGCCCATGGACACCCGAAACACCAGAGGTGTTGGAGGTGCGTTACCGGCCTTTAAGATGGGTGTACGCTCTTTTCTTGAAGATTTGAAGGTCGTATCGGTCCGGAAATACCGCAGACGACAATTCATTCCACAGTTTAGCTGTGCGAGGCAGGAAGTTTCTGGAGAAACGCACAGTTGAGGACGGCCAGCCATCTAAATGATGGCGATGGAAATGGTGTTAAGATTTCGTCCTTATGCTGGGTAAGCCTCAATATCGTTGGTACCTGCACATATTATAAATTCGTTTTTAGCAGAAGTCTACCAATATACCTAGTACAGAAGTTTACTAACCTTCTGACTACCAAGTTGTCCTTGGTGACGACATAAGCTTTGCAGTTGAGGTTCCTGTTGGTGCACCGCCACTTCAGATTCAGATTCAGATACTTTATTGGTAAAACATTATTTTACACGTCATACATTAATGCAGATACATAACTTATCGGTAAGTACCTATTATACATTATTAGTACATATATTACATTATTATTATTATACATTGTTCATTATTATTATTATGTTATTTCAATTATTCATTATTAAATATTATACATTAGCTGATGTAAGCCTATTCAAGTTAATACAATATTGGCCTTTAAATACATAGTAGGTATTGAATGACTACCGTCCTGGCTGATTTTTACACATTTAGAATAAATTCGTTAACGTTGTAACATGCAAGTTCATGGAGTAGTCCCTTTAATTTTTTGTCAAAAATTATGTCACTGGTGGAGTTTTTTATATCACTTGGGATACAATTATATAACTTGGGGCCGAAGGCGTTGAGCGATGCGCGAGCCTTGGCTAGCCGTCTTGGCGGGTGTGCGAGTAGGTTTTTCGCGCGACACCTTTCGCTTCTAACTCCGAGCAGCGGATATTCATGCAGGTTAGCTCTTACATATCTGCAGGCCGTCAGGATGTACACACTGGGCAGAGTTAAGATTTTGTAACGCCTGAATAGGTCCCTTGCGGGGTGATCAGGCGGTACGCGCGCAATAGTCCTCAATGCTCGTTTCTGGAGCTTGAAGGGTCTATCACGGTCGGCAGATGTCGCCCATAAATCAGCCCCCTGTATCAGGATACTATGGAAATATCCAAAATAAGCCTTTTTAAGGTTTTCAATGGATAGTGTAGGAGCTAATCTGGATAATGCATAACATGCCGAGGCCAGCCTGTTACACACGTAGTCGATGTGTGGAACCCAAGTGAGTCCCGAGTCGATCATGAAGCCTAGGTATTTAGTTACATAGACTTGGGGCACTGGAATATTATTAACTACGATGTTCAAAGGAAATTCCTCTTTGTGCTTTAATTTGAAATGCATTATGTTAGTTTTATCTATGTTTAGTGACATACCATTTGCTGAGAACCATAGAAATATATTGTGCATTGTTATTGATAATTTAGATCGTAAGTTTACAACGTTATCCGCGTTAACAATAATGCAAGTATCGTCCGCAAACATTACGTAATCCGGATCAGCACATGCCGATGTTATGTCATTTATTAATATCAAAAATAAATTGTTGCCTGTCGCCGAGCCTTGAGGGACAGAACAATTGCCAATAGGTTCCATTTCAGACCTTGTGTTATTGACATAAGTACACTGTTTGCGATTTTTTAAGTACGAGGCGATAGTGCCGTGAAAACAACCAGTGAAACCGTAGTGTCGCAGCTTGCTCAGAAGTAGTGCGTGGTCTATTGTCTCGAAGGCGCGCGACAGGTCACAGAAGATGGCTGCGACCTGCCGCCCGTCCTCGAGACGCTGGAGTACTCGCGCGGTGACGTCACGGACCGCGTCTGAAGTCGAGCGCCCCGGCTGGTAAGCGTACTGTTGGGGGTTTAGTAGGAGATTAGATGAGATATGCTGCATTATTCGGCTACATAATAGACCTTCGAAGATTTTCGATATAACAGGTATTATCGATATGGGTCTGTAATACTTAGTTACATGCATGTCACCTTTACCCTTATATACGGGGTGCACTTTTATTAGTTTTAAGGTATCAGGGTAAACGCCCGCGTTGACACAATTATTAAAAAGTAGTAGGAATAATGATATTACGCTAGGGGACAGACAGTCGATAATATGAGTTGTCATGTCGTTTATATCTTTGGTTTGTTTGCGTTTAATGTTTTTACATACTTGCAGCATTTCACTGAGTGAAAAGGGTACAAAATTATACTGAGGTGGCGCTCTGTTTAGTAGGTATCGATTAAGGTACTGGAGAGCGGCACTCGTGCATGGGATGGCGTTGTTTACATTCACATCTATGTAGAACCGGTTTAGTTGTGCGGCAGCTGAGGCGGCGCGCGCGCTGTTGTTGTCGCCAGCTGATTTGTTGATAAGCACTTCGATTGCAGTATTTGCAGGTTTATTATTGCTGCATGTTTCTAACGAAATCACGCGCCAAACGCTGCGACACATGTTGTCACTAGAGGTTGAAATTTTGTTATTTATGTAGCTACAACGCGTATTTCTTAACTCCGCCCAGTACAACAACTCGGCCTTATCAAGTTCAGTACATAGCTCAGCGTCGTCGGGTGAAGATGATAACAAAACCTTTATTTTTCGAATGTTTTGATGCAACTTTTTTGTTAGAGGATTAACCCATGAACTCGCGCTGACTTTTACAAGTTGTTTTTTTATAGGGAAGTGTATCTCGTAAAAATGCTTGATGACATTTACAATAAGTTCAATTTGTTTACCAGGACAGCTGGATTTTTCTAAAATGGAATTCCAATTGTATGCGTCAAGGCTATGCGTAAAACTTATTTTATTTTGGCTAGTGAAGGTTCTTTTTAGCGTGTGCTGGTTTTTACACTCGTTCTTATTGCAAATGTCAACAATAACATTGACTGATAAGTGATCTGAGAGATACATATCAAAGCAGTTGACAGATTTTACGTCACATTTTTTTATGTTCGTGTATGCATGATCAAGGCACGTCTTAGAAGTACTAGTAACTCTAGTTGGTTCGTTTACAAGTTGGTGAAAACCACACTGTTTAAATAAATTGAGTAGGCATTTTGTATTTTTACATTTATTAATTATGTCTATGTTTATGTCACCGAGAATCAATACATTATAATTTTGTATAGTATTTAAATGTAGTAAATTATCTAGCAAGCTAAAAAATAAGTTTACATCACCATTAGGGGGTCGGTACACGCAAACTACGACGAGATCCAATCCTACACACTCTACTGCGCAGACCTCGAATTGAGACTCCACAGAAAGTTCTGTCACCTCCTTGCGTTCGAAGCACTGGATTCTGGAAGCCACATAGATGCAGGCACCTCCCCCGGTGCGCGACGACCGGCAGTACTGGGCGCGCAGCTGGTAGTTCAATATGTTCACACGTTTTATTTGACTTTGCTCAAGCCAGTGTTCTGTCATACATAATATATCGATCGGTTTTTCTCGTGACTGGAGCTCCGATTCAATCCTGATGGTCTTATTACCCAGACGATTAATGTTTTGGTGAAGTACACTAATTTGAGTGGACGGGCTGGGTTGTTTATTTATAGGCTTATTCGGTTTTGGGAGTCCTGGGCTCCCTGGGTTTGAGAAAGTTCTGCCATTCCGATACACATGTATTTAGGGGCCACGCTGAGGTTACCAGAAAGTCTTCATAAACTGACGATGGGATACCGATTTTGTAGGATTTGTACGATTCCCTTTTAGATGGTATTAATTCAACCGTATATTGTACACCCTTACGTACGCTGTTTAGGTGGTCGATTATGGTATCGGGCGTAGATTCCGTTTTGAAAAAACACCCGTGTAGGTACCTGAGGACATCAACGCCGCGGAGATCCGTGTTTTCAGCGGTCCCTTTTATTGATAGGGGTTTTTTGTAGCTTTTTCGCCGTTGGTGGCGGTTTTGAACCTTTTCCCATTTGGTGTCATCGGACGGGGTGTCCTCTATCGGGATATTTATGCTGTTAATATCCTTACTATCAATCACAGTATCGATGTCATCATCGATGTTCGGGTTCGTGCACTTATTAGCAGTCGTTAATTTGTTATTATTTTTTGTCAAAGATACTCGCTTTGTCGCGGCGGTCAGTGGTGGCGGTGGGTTATTCTTGGCCGTTTGACTCGTTTGTTTGAATTTGGCCGTTTGTTTTGAACTCGCAGCAAGCCTCTCTTTCGTGCGGGCGGCGGCCGCTCGCGGCTCTCTAGACTCCTGCGCGTGCGTTAGAGTGAGACGACCGGTCGGTGTCGATGCGTTACTGTTGGGTGCTGATAACGGTGCTTTGTCTTCGGATCTACCGGCAATATTCGACGATTCCTCATTTTTTGTTGCACTGAGAACGGTTTTTATTTCCGATATTTCACTACATAATCCGTCAAGTTTTTCAGATAATTCACTCACTTTTCTCTCAAGCGGTTGTAGAATACTTTTCAGTATGCTCCTAATGGTTTCACAATCTTTTAACGCCATTTGGTACTATGTTCCGTTTCACACAGAGACAGCGATGTTTACGTTCGGCCGACCGCGCGCGACTGAAATCGCGACTCAAGTTGTAGGCTCGAGTCCTGAATGTTTTCCTATTAGGATAAAAAGAATAGTATCGCTCACACACCTTTTTGCTTGATAACATATAATTTTCTCTCTAAAGCCTCGATACGATTAAGCTATTTTGAGGTTTCGTTTTATTCCGAAACATCTTTCTCTGTCACTCTAATGACGCCATTATGGCGACACACTGATTGTTGGTGTGAAAGAGAAATCCCTGCAATGGACGAACTTGGATTTTCGCGGTTCTAGCCCGCAGGTGTCACGGTCTGCAGTATCTGAATCCATTGGGACTGCAGATTTGGATGGATTTTGGAGGAACCCTCTCAAATCAATATTTGAGAGGGTTCCTTAATTCCTCATGGATTTTATCACCAGCGTGTGTAGCCGAATACACAAACGCTCACAAAACGAAACGCTCGTAGGTATCCATCTCAATCGCTCTTGCGTATTGGCGCGACAGAGCCAGACTACCTTTCGCGTCGCAGAAATGCTATTCGGCTACGGGGCCTGAACTGAACAAAGTGACAATGCTACTTGTATGAAATACTTGCCTACGAGTTGTTTATGAGCTGGGTTATTAAGTAAAAACACAACATGCGTTCAAAAACATTTATTAAGAATAATTATTATAACTATAGAAGTGAAAAATGTACATAAAGGTGCCTAAACTGACTTGAATCACCGTCTGGCACATTCTAAGAAGTACGTTTGTAATATGCATGATATGAAAAGTGAGAAAAACACGACTATTATAAGAGGGTTTTCACACTATCCGATTCGATATCTGATGTCAGGAAGTGCGCTTTTAATATTTGAGATGTGAGCTACAACCTCGGCCTTGTCGTCACTTTCCATCAGCTGCGACTAAGGTCAATCACTGGCCAGTTTATAATAATAATAATAAGTACCTAGACTTGGCTCAACGAGATAACCGCCATGTGGGATGTTGATTCAACGATCATTGTTCCGATAGTCGTTTCAGCGAACGGTCTCATAGCGAAGAGTCTCGACCAACATCTTAAGAGATGGCTGGATCAAGGGCCAGATGCAGAAGGCGGTGATCTTGGACACGGCGCGGATAGTCCGACGGTTCCTCTCTCTGCAGCCCTAACCACCGCAGCCCCTAACCACCGGCAAATTGTTTTGTAAGTGTTTTTTTTATTTTACTTTTATACTCATATTGTAAAAAACCTAGTTTAAGAGTAAAGAGAAATAAAGGAAATAATAAAAAAAGAAATCGGTCCTACATCCGATATCGGATTGGTTAATGTGAAAACGCACTAAGGTTGCTGAACGCACGCCATTGGGTCATTCTCGTGCAGTCAGCATCGAATGTACCGACATAGCCAAAGCGCTAAATATATAGAAACCAAAGAAAATCGAATATTATAGAGAATTACTGTCAAAGTAAAATGTGTAATCACAGTGATAGACTGCCATCTCTCGACACAGGCTTAAAACTTTTGAACCTCAGTTTTGACAATTTGGCCCATATTCTTAGCTTGATATGTGTTAAAATGTCAAATATTAATATTAGCGCCATCTAGTAGAGCGTCCTCCAAAGGTGTAACGCCATCTTGGCCACCTTACCTTTTTCTCTATGGCTTTGAGGTATGTTTTTTTCTTAGACCTTATCCGTCTATACGGAGTTACACAGTCATGTCTTTGATCGAAACACATCTTCATTAAAGTACCAAAAAGGTACAAAAGGAACCCTTATGGTGCGACTCACATTACTAAATATCACGAAAACTACTTATGATATCGATTTGTTTTTCTTAATAAATAGGTGTCTTAATTACAGAGCAACAGTATAATAAAGATAATAAAGAGTACTATCGTACAGTATGGCCACTCCCGCTCCCCGCTGAAAGTGCCCCCACCCGCTCTCAGTTACCTCACAGTTACCGCCTGTCAAGAACGCGAACAGTCGACCTGTCATATCTCACTCATACAAGCATGGTACGTGTTCACCTACACGAGCTTAGAATGTGTGCTAGAACACGCCTCTTTCATATTATTATATTTGATCGCCAGTGTCCGAGATGTGACAGAGCTTTGACTGTCAAATTATATTCGATGCTGGCTACTGTATACGTATAGTCAACCGACAAAAGTCAAATATTTTATTTTAATTTAATTATAAGAACTTATTTTTGACATGTAAATGAGATGTACATTTTATCAATAAATATAATTATCTGAATCTGAACCAATTAACCACCATAACCAACATAACAAACAAACAAAGAAATAGTTATTTGTTATACAAGGGGGCAAAGTTGTATTTTAACGCCGAGTGTGGAATTGAAAAACGAGCAAGTGAAAGGATTGAACCACGAGCGAAGCGAGTGGTTCGAGAATAGAATCCTGAACTTGCGAGTTTTTTAACACACGAGAAGTAAAATACATTTGCACCCGAATGTAACACAAAACTTTTCCCCTCACTATAGCGAGGAAACTAAAACGCAAAAAATGCGTTTATCTCTGCTTCCAGTAGTTCCACAGGTGATAAATCATCTTTATTACTAGATTCACCTACTTTTATCAATTTTAAAGCAGTTAATTTGACTTTATTGAAGGTCAAATTACTTTACCCACTAGTGGATAAAATGCGTTTTTACCCGCTGGTATTAAAGGACAAAACACGTGTTTCCGAGCTAGTGAGGGGAAAACAAAATTGTTTATTTGGCAATAAAATTTAGTCAGTGGTACATTAGACTGACCTCCACACTAGGCCTCCTGTATCGTGGAGGAGAAACCTAAAATTGGAACCCTAGGCCACGCTACCACCATGTCAAAATTACAAACAGTGAGACATTTCTTACAATCTGATTTATTCACGTCATTGTGACATAGTTCTACTGTGGCTTAGGGTTCTGATTGGTTGACTGTACATTAGAGTAAATTTCCGACTTTATTTCTGCGGATTTCTGTTCAGCGTCTCTGAGAGCGCTGTAGACGCAGCCAGCTCGCACTTTCCTCAAGATCTTCTGGTCGTGAAAAATGTGCGTGTGAGCGCTGATTCTGAAAGCAAAATTACGTAGGTAATATTGGCTTAGGTTCTGTTAAAGTCAAAATTAAAGTCACAATTAACAAATATTTAATCAGGCCCGTGTGGTGGTTAAGAATTTCACCACCCCCTTTCTTCCCGTGGGTGTCGTAGAAGTCGATATGTGGATACGGGTTAAATTGCATCATGATCAGGGAAAGGCTGGCAACCTGTCACCATGATCAATGTCACAATTTTCATCGAAATATCAACCCCATTTTGACAAGAGTCAAAACTTGAGTAGTCACGGTGTGCTCTCAATACCCCTAATATGGGATACAGGCGTGATTGTATGTTGTTTATGTTTTATTTAATCAGGGCCGGACAACAAGTCTTTGTACATACTTAACAAATAAACATTTATAGAGGGCGTATATTACTTCACTAGGTCTTCATCCAGTGTAAATTCTGAATGCATGACCCACTTTCGGAAATATTCGAGCTTGTTAAGGTACATAGTCGAATGGCACAAAAGCTCCGAATGGCACTGCGACGCGAAACGAAAAGCTGCGAAAGGTAGTCTGGCTCTGTCGCGCCAATACGCAAAGCGATAGATGTCTACGAGCGTTTGTGCCATACGGCTACAACTATACGACATGCTTCTTTATTTTAATATCATGATATTCATGATGTAGTCAATTCAATACACATTTTGAAAAAAAAATTGTAGGCATCATCAGTGTAGTTATTATAGTATTTAATAGGTGGCGCTAAAAATGAGGTACGATTCAGTATGAAGTATGTAGGTAAGTTCTATAAATAATCCTTGGCATAGAGAATATATTACCTACCTAATTTCTTTTCAAATTAAAACTCTTTTTCACAACGGTAGGGTTAAATTTTGCATTATTCCTGGCAAGCTTTTGGCTTATAAAGGGTTAAAACTGAGCTTATTACGAATGAATGATATTGATAATGTTTCAACTTACCTCCGCACAACCATATTGTTCTTCGTGACGACTTTAGCCGGGCACTTCCGTTCTCTATTGTCGATGCATTTCCACTTCCGCCGACTGTCCGCATATTGGTACGCTTCTGCGTACAAGTACCGGTTTAGGATCAGTTGCGCCCCGCCTTGGTTCGATAGCGTGTATTGCAATGACACGTTTTGGCCTACGACAATAACATATAGTTTTGATAGTCGTACAGCATATGTTAGAACAGGAAAAGGATTTTGATTAGCCGGGTACACACAGAGCGAGACACGTCACGAGGCAATTGCCTCGCGCGGCAAATGTCCAATGTAGACGCGCCTCCGCCGAGGCAAGTTGGGCCGAGCCAAACGAACGCACTGCCTCGGTACCAGTATACCTACTACACCTAGCCACAAAACTTAACAAATTATACACCGAAAGTTTAGGTGAATAATTTATTGTTTTGTATAATTAAGAGAGAATTAGTCTATTGCGTTTTAATATTATATTTCGTAAGCCTTACGAAATATAGTAAAACGCAACGACGTAAGGTATAAAACATGGTGCTAGCATATGAGTGTCCCGAACGAATGTGAGCCAATGGTGCAGCCCGTCGCAACTAGTTGCGACCAATCATGTGCGGGATGAGAACTCGCCGACCAATCGCGTCGTTCCATTTCATAAAGGGATAACACCACAAGTTTAGTGCCAGTTTTTGCAAAAGCAACTGCTGTATGACCTGCGTGTGTGTGAGTTAGGTTTAAGGCCGGTACCTCTCAGTGTTTTCTATTACAATAAGATTAGAAATAGATATAATACTTTTTATTGGCACTCCTTAAAGGTCGGCCACACGTGCGCGTTTTGAGAGCGTAGGCGGAGCGCAATGAAAGCGGTGCGCCTGACGAACGCTGGCGTTGCGCCCAGCGGATGCCGGCGAGAACTAACGAGCGGAACGCCAGCGTTCGTCCGGCGCACCTCTATCATTGCGCTCCGCTAACGCTACGCTATCAAAATCAATCTTAATAAAACTAACAATGAAGTAATTCGAAACCATTACAGAAAATATGACAAAATCCTTAAAAAATGTATCAAAGTGTCTAGGAAAATTGGTTATGCAAAAAAGATGAAAATGTCTAAGAACAAAATGAAAACAATGTGGACCCTCATAAATAATATCACAAACAGGCAAAAGGATCGCGCGCATAAGAATATGTCATTAAAATTAGCCGATACAACCGTAACGGCCCCGGAACAAGTAGCAAACATTTTTAATGAACACTTCGCGTCGGTAGGCGAGACGGGCCCCGCGGCCGGCGGCGCGATAACGCGCGCGAGCCGAGTGCATACCCCCGCTACGAACTCAATATTTATCCAACCAGTCTCCGAAACCGAAACTATAAAAATTATTAAACAACTTAAAAATAAAAATAGTTTCGGTATCGACGAAATGCCGCCCGTTCTTATAAAACGCTGTGCAGCTGAGTTAGCGAAGCCACTAACGCAACTGATTAACCAGTCATTTAATCAAGGCACATTCCCGGACTCGCTAAAAATATCTATTATTAAACCCATATTTAAAAACGGGGACGTAACAAATCCAAACCAATATCGACCTATAGCACTTTTACCAACCGTGTCGAAAATATTCGAAAAATGTATGACCAACCGTGTATATAATTTTTTCGAAAAGTTCAACATCTTGGATAAGAACCAATACGGGTTTAGGAAACACCGCTCAACAACATTAGCTGTTTATCAATATGTGCTAAACATTTTAAGCCACATAAACAACAGAACCTATAGTATAGGACTTTTACTAGATATGACGAAAGCGTATGAAAAAGTATCACATCCAATTCTACTCAGTAAATTGTACGGGATGGGAATACGCGGTATTGCATATAATTGGTTCAAATCGTACCTCCAGAACCGTAAACAATGCGTGCAAATAAACTATTTTGATAAGGACCGCGAGGAGTTAAATATCGTGACGTCAAATATGCGCGACACTACGTGCTCAATACCCCAGGGAAGTGTTTGTGGATGCCTACTATTCCTGGCATATATAAATGATTTACCAAAAATACTCAACACTGACACAACCTGCGTTATGTTTGCTGACGACATTTCTCTTTTATTTAGTTCCAATAACACCGAAGAATGTAACACACAACTTTGCAACATTTTTAATTCCGTACAGGGATGGCTCGGGGAACATAATTTAGAAATTAACATTAAAAAGACAAACATTATTCAATTTAAACCTTCTCAAAAAAAACCCCTAGAGCTAAGTTTGGATACTAATACAAATATTATAGAAGAAGTCGAGGAATTCAACTTGTTAGGTATAACTATAGATTCTAGCATGAATTGGAAGGCCCACATACAAAATATTAAAACAAAAATGGCGAAATTTGTATATGCCCTAGGAATACTCAAGACTAACACAGACCTTGAATGTGCATTATCAGCATATTATTCATATGCCTACGCGTGGCTTAGGTACGCTGTAATCCTTTGGGGAGACAGTGTTGAGGCCGAGCAGCTTTTTATAATGCAAAAAAAGTGCGTTCGAATTTTGGCAAATGTGCGTATACCAGCCAGCTGTCGCCCACACTTCGTTAGGTACAAACTATTAACGCTGCCCTGTATCTATATACTACAAGCCGCTCTCTTTGTTCGCGAAAATCCTCATTTATTCGAACAAAAACAGGATAAGCCAACAACTAGAGCACAGTACAGAAACAAACTGCAACTACCCAAAACGAACTTACAAATGTATAAAAATAGCCCTCACTACAAATGTATATTAATAACCAATAAAATTCCAGACTCAATTAAACAAATACCTCAATATGCGATATTTAAGACTAAACTGCAAAATTTGTTATTAGATAAATGTTATTACTCAGTTAAAGATTTCTTTGATGATAACCTATGATTATTATTTTATTCTTTTAAACTATATTTTTTTTAAATAATTATTAATATCTTAATTGTGAAATTTTAATTCTTTCTTTTTAATTAATCTTAATAATTTATTGATTCTGACTATGATTTATTTTTTAACTTTTATAAAATGAAATTTACTATTATTGACCAATTTATTGCACTAGATTTAGAAAAAAACATTGTATATTTTTTATTTTTAACCTAGATTAGTTAAGATAAGCTTGTTGTATGCCCTCACAGGGCGTCGTGGACTGACCTACCTACTGCATTACACCTGCATTTTAATGTATGTACATGACTTTACAATGAATAAATGAAATGAAATGAAATGAAAAACGCTTTATGTGTGGCGGAGGCTTTAGCAAAAGATACAGCGGAGACAAAACAATTGATAACTAGGTAAGTTCCAAAGAATTAGCATACTATTATAAATAATACAACAAAATATTTGTTTACTTATTTATTACTCATACTCATACTCATACTCATTTATTTATAATATTGTTACATATTACACGTCACAATTATTAAAATCTACTTACATAAAACACAATACATAAAAACTATTTACAATATTTTGTAAATAGATAACTATCACTAGTAGCTATTTTTAAATTACAACAAGACGTCAGATATTTTCTATTACCTATTCATGTATGTTCCAATAGCTCCGTTTGCCGCTGATGTACAAGTGATTTAATATTTTAAATAAAAACGTTTAATCTGACACATCATCATCCTCCTTGCGTTATCCCGGCATATTGCCACGGCTAATGGGAGCCTGGGGTCCGCTTTGACAACACATACCTAGAGTATTACAAGTTCTGTTATCTTAAAAATATATTTTTTGAATTTTAAAATGAATAAAAAATAAGAAAACGATTTATGCAATTTAACAGGAAATGTATGGTGGTTACCATTTTATATTTAATAAAAATTTATGCATAGAGTTTTTTGTAGCCTCAGTTTCTGTATAGACATACCCCCTTATTCATAAACGTAAGCTAAAGTTATCAAGCCGATAAAGTTCTTTTGTCCCTTTCCGGCGTATTAGTGAGATAGAAAAGGACAAACGAACTCTATCGGTTTGATAACTTTAGTGAACGTTTATGAATAAGGGCCCATTTAGACGGTACGAGAACTCGCATACGAGTTTTATTACATTGCGGTATTTGATGGCTATGCAAAATTGTGTAACCTCAACAGCCCGCAATGTAACAAAATCGCATGCGAGTTCGCACGCCGTCTAAATCAGGCCTAAGGGGGTGGATTTGTATGGATTAGCTAATTATTGAGTAGCGTCAGTTTCCTGGATGTCAGATTACTCCACCTTAGATATCCGGGTCTGTGTAGACTGACCATAGATTTAGATATATTAAGCTAGATTGAATAGTTAGGCCAAAAAGTGTGTCCACATGAGAGGGTAAAGTTGGGGCTGGTGTCCCTCTCGCACTTATTGCCACTGTATTCATATTATTAAATTAAAACGGGACTTAATCGCGTAAAACTTACGTTTTATATTTAACCCGACGTTTCGGACATGACATTACGTCCGTGGTCGTGGTATTTGCTAGAGTCAGGACCGAACCACTGGATTGAACTGCATAATCCCAAAGTCCTTTCAACTGAACGTCTTTACTATAGCAGGAAAGTACGTAATCTCAATCAAAATGAAGGGCAAGGGATTTCATCTTCGTGGAATCCAGTGATTAGCAAGTGTAAACGTGAGAAAACTTCCCGTCTCATACCATCGGATGTCGTGAGTGTTGTATGTAGGCAGAGTGGCAACCCTAGCGTAAAAGTGACTGATGACAATCAAGTGCGGGTAGTTCGAAAAACTCGTACAGCTAGAAGATGTTGATACAACTCCCAGCCAGTCTACCCGTGACCACGGACGTAATGTCATGTCCGAAACGTCGGGTTAAATATAAAACGTAAGTTTTACGCGATTAAGTCCCGTTTTAATTTAATAATATGAGTGAAGATCGTGTTAGTTTAAATCAATATATTGCCACTGTATTGTCCAACTTGTAACAATTTTTGTTATTAACAAATAAATTTCATTTCATTTCATTTCAAAATAATTTTAATGACGTCATCACTGTCATAATTTGGGGATACCAGTCAATATTCAAAGTTACTACCAAATCTACTAATACCCAATTAAAGGTTTTTTTTTTAATTGCGCAAATCTTTGGTTTTATGGCTTCAGAATAATGACTTATCAATTCGTTACAAGGTAATACCCTTGCCTCGATATAATACAAAAATAATTTAAGAACTTTATAAACTTAGTTATCATACAGGTAAAAATACTACTACTATAGTAATCTCTTTAACACTGGTGCGAGCATGTGCGAGAGGGACACCAGCCCCAACTTTGAACCTCTCATGTGGACACACTTTTGCTAGTCTGACAAGAACGCCTTTCTACACCGGTGACAAAGTTCAATTTAGTATGGCAAAAAAAATGTGAGCTCATTCCCTATTGAAGGTCCATGAGACTGACCCCCCTTATTCACAATTCCTTTTGTCCCTTTCTGTCATGTTGACTCATGTATTTGTGAGAAAGGGACAAAACACTTTTTTAACTAATCAGTTTAGTAACTTTTGGGGGGTATGTATATGGGGGTAAATCTATATGGAGTAGCTATTTATTGCGTAGTGTCAGTTTCCTGTGTGTCCGATTGGTCCGCCGCGTCAGACTTGCGCGGTTTCTGCCCGCGGGCGCTGCGCGTGCTTTTGGCTTCGGCCTCCTGTAAGGCCGAGTAGACGGAACCAGCGCGGACTTTCTTTAGGATGTTTTTGTCGTGGAACGTGTGGTTGTGGGCACCGACTCTGAAAAATTACAATAGAAATATTATATTAGGAACCTGGCAAGCAAGCACGGTCGTGTGATAAACGATATAATGTCAGCACGGGAAGCATGGTCGCGCGATAGACGATAAAATATCAGGCCGTCCCTATCGCACTTACAAATAGTGCGATAGGGACGGCCTGATATTTTATCGTCTATCGCGCGACCATGCTTCCCGTGCAGGCCGTCCTTTATGCACTATTTGTAAGTGCGATAGGGACGCACCGATGCCGTGAAGTTTATCCAACTAGTGTGCTTCGGTGGAAAAATATAATACATGGAAATGAGAAAAGGAAACAGGATTCTTTGTCCAGACAGACAGAAAAATAACCGTACGAAACCCACATAAATAAAGTTTCAACACACTTGTAATGAAAATCTGAATAATTTATATTTTATTCACACAAGAGCTTATGAACTCGTGTCAATTAAGTCACCGTTTTCGGTTGACACTCGTTCGTTAACTCTTAATTTGGTATTGTATTACAGGACATACAAGATCTTTACCCCTATTTTTTTTAGAAATGTTAGTAGCGAAGAGACTTGAACTCACCAGTCATGTATTTTTAACCCCCGACGCATATAAGTTTGACGTGTCTGTCTGTGTGTGTGTAATGTCTGTGGCATCGTAGTTCCCGAACGGATGAATCGATTTAGGTTTAGTTTTTTTGTTTGAAAGCTGAATTATTGATGCCAAATTAATTTAGTCACACAAATATAAGATGTCTTACCTCACAACTAGGGAACAAATCAAATTATTTTATTGAATATTTTTCGATTTGTCCTCAGCACAATGTTGTCCTTATGATATCTATTTAAATTTATAATGTCACGGAGGCCATGCACCTGTCCTTCCTGTTGTCGACACAACGCCACTGCCGGCTCTTATCCCTGTACTGATAGTACAAGAAGTAGAGGAAACGGTTCAGGATCAGTTGGAGACTGCCTTGGTTCGACACTGTATACTGGACTGACACTGAAACAAACAAACATTTACTTTCATCTTTTAGAAAAGAATAGAATAGAATATTTTTTATTTAACATCAGTTTGGACAAATATAACAGAGGTAAATACAACACAATCTAGATGTTAAATTGGGAGCCCACTCAGCATATTGCCACGGCATGCTGAAGCGCTGATTTTCAGTGGGTCCCGGACTTAATAAACTAAGCAAAGAGCTAAACTAAAATAAGTGACAGCACAAATATCAAACAGATGCGGAATACCGCCACTGTACAAGTAAAGATTTATTACTGGAGATAAATAAAATAAATAAATAAATATTGGGGGACACCTTAAAGCGAGCGAGCGACGAGCTATCGGCCATAGAAACACACAGAGCGAGCAGCATTGGCCGTTTGCTGTGCGACGCTGTTCGCTTTGTGTGGACCCGTGGATTTCAGTTACATTGGTTATCATAATTTTATTAAATTACTTTTAGCTGTCAGTGTTACTATCAATGGCTGAATAAAATTTTAGTGCTCAAGGTAGCTGAAGCATAAGTTCTCGATTTAATAAAGATACATATTTCAGTCAACTTGAAAGTTGCGAGGCAAGTTTTAGCTGTGAAAGAGAAAAAAAAGTTGTACTTATCTGTTGCTCTTTCACAGCGCCTTCAGCTACCGGAAGCCAGGTTTCCGTTCACAAAAAATCACGCACTTTGGAATTCAAATGATTTCCAACCATGAATCTACGCATTTATCAAAAAACCGACCGCCGCGCCGAGCGTTTATTCCACTTAATAATATGTGAGACTCGGGAGATTTTTTTTATATTTTCGTTACCACAGATGTGGCCATATATACCATAGATCAAGCAAACATATCTTAGCGTGTCAAATGAACTCAGTAAAATCTACTGAGTTGTTCGTCTTTAATCGCAGCTTGCAGCTTTCGAATTTTTGTAAGTTGAAGTCAACAAAAACATTGAAAGTGATATTTAATTGCAACAACACAAAAATTATGTACACCTACACTCAAGGGCCTGAGACATATTTAAAATGACAGGTAAGTAACAACTTCAGTACAAAATCTGAAACGCTCAACCGCCATACAAATAGATGAACTTGTATTTAAATCTAGTTCTGTGTTTGAGGCAGTCTCATATAAAATTGTTGCTATCTTCATTAAAATAATAATTTTCAAAATTTAGGTTGTCAAAAGGTATGCCCCGTGTGCAAAAAAAATCATAATTAATTCAGGGAGTAACTTTTCTTGATGTTAACTACTGATTTTGTAGATAAGAATACAGTGCTCATATAACTTCAGGTTCAAAATATGAAGTGAAATTGTTGTTTTGGAAAATTGTAGTGATTAGTGTGTGGAAAATACGAAATGACCCGGTTCAAACGCGAGCACTTTGTCCACAAAAAATCGAAACAAGTGAAGAGTATTATTTTTTCACGTATTTTTTTTCGATACGGTAGCATTAGAATTGTCTTTAGCTGAGTTTAACGTGTTAAAAAGTTCTAATTACAGTCCAGGTACAGATAAATAATGTTGAATTCAATGCAAAAGGGATAGAAGACACAAATCATTAATTCAACATAGGTGAAACAATGTCTAAAAACTTTACATTGTGATACTGATACAATTTATTTATGCAAATATTAGCTAATATCAAAATAATGATAAATCCCCCTTGCTACCATGTATTAACACATTGACTACGAGCAAGGACGCATATACTTAAGTCCGTATAGACATATAGTTTAAGAAAAAAATGTACCTCAAAACCATACAGAAAAAGGTACGGTGGCCTAGATGGCGATACACCTTTAGGGGACGCTCGGCTAGATGTCGCTAATATTAATATTTGACATTTTAACACATATCAAGCTAAGAATATGGGCCAAATTGTCAAAACTGAGGTTCAAAAGTTTTAAGCTATCGACAGATGGCAGTCTATGCACTGTGATTAGACATTTTACTTTGACAGTAACTCTCTATAATACTCGATCCTCTTTGACTACGAGTTACAAAATGGCGCACTAAGTCAGAAACCGGACGTTATCAGATAATCGCCAGATCAGATAATTCTAAAATCGCCCGCAAGTATGGCGCCGGGCCAGCAAGTTGTCGGGCATCTTAGTAAAGTCCACGCATGCCTACGAGGCGGGTTCTTGGTTGCGATAGTGTTGGAAGAGAGTTTATTGTCTGTATTACAGACATACTGCATCTATTACATAACTACTGACAATGAATATAAGAAGTACTTACTTTGCGGGTTCTCCGTTGAAGGTTTACTAACTGCCACCGTTGTGTCCTGTTCTCTATCATCATCATCATCATCATAATCATCCCGGTCATCCATATCCAACGGGTCATCGTAACCAGCCTCCTTTTCTTTCCCATCCTGCTCTAACGTGGGCATATCTTTGTTTTCCGTCTCTTTATTTAGTAAAACTCTTTTTCTTAACGGCATACTGGATAGAGGCTTGTTGTTTTCAAGTTTTCGTTTCAGATTTTGTAAAGCGGAGAATTGCGGGGTGGATGTGTCGGGTCGTTGGAGTTTGATTTGTATTTCTGGAACCTCTTTTGGCACTTCACATTCTACTTCGACTTCTGATACCATTGGGGTGCCGCCTGCTGCTTTCTGAAACAATTTGTAGTCAAGATTGAAACAGTCACTTTCTAGGTGTTAAAACGTTTGAAAAAAATATTCATATAATATTTAAATATAAGGATGTACTGACATTTTTAAAGTCATATCAGGCACAAGCACCACACCTCTGACACTGGCGATCAAATATATGAAAGAGGCGCATTCCTAGCACACTGTCTAAGCTTGTGTAGGTGAACGCGTACTATGCTTGTATGAGTGAAATATGACAGATCGACTGTTCGCGTTTTTACAGGCGGTAACCGAGAAGGGGAGGGCGGCACTTTCAGCGGGGGCGGGAGTGGCCATACTGTACGATAGTACTCTATTATACTGTGCTTTAAAAAATCAGTTGGCCCAAACTGGATCCAAACTGCCAAAGATAGGGACAGCGCCGGCCCGTGCACTCGATCAGGGTAGAGCGAGTTTGAGTTTCGGCGCCCTTGGGAAGAAGTTTGACTAGGTAGGAAAATAAATCGCGAGCGTAGCGAGCGCGAAATTTTTCTAATAGTAATGCCGTAATTTGAAGGTTAATGCAATACAGAATTTATGGATTTCATCATACAGAGTACAAGAGGGACAAATGGTTGAACAGGTTGAACTTTCGCAGTCGCACCCTAGTATAGTTACGTGTGGCTGAACGTGAATATCATGTACATAAAATAACAAACAAAATAGAGCACTATAGTGGCCAAGTCAGGAAAGCAGATTCGGAATTTTTCCTAACTATAAAAGAGAACATATAAATAGTAAGAAGAAATTTTTTCTATTGACTCGATTTATTAAGACTCAACCCGCTAGCGGGGAATCCGCGAACTCAAGCTTTTGTTCAAGCTTATCTTCTGCAGAGCTGCGGGCTTTGACATATTTTGGGGTATTTTGACTTCACAGGGCGCCTATGTTCCCGACTCTTAGGCCTTATATTTCGCCATCACTATTATTTTTATAATACTAAGAGTTAATTAAGAGATTAACTGCGGACTCGATTGTTACCGTCGGGATGCCCATTTCGGTATTTTGCCATTGCCACTAAGTGATCTTACTGCTTTGAAGTTCGCTCACTATCTGCTGTGAGTCACGAAATTGCGCCTCCTTGAGACGTTTTGCGCCTTTGGCTTTTATTATGAGGAACTCCGCTTTGGACTATCTATCGGGTAGACTCATATTTTTGCATTTGGATAGCGACGTAACTTTGTCGTTCGCCGCACAACAATGTGGTTCGTCAAGGGCTAGAATCCTCCTTTTACGGCGCCCTAGCAACAGCGCCCTTATGAATGTTGGTATATGTTGGCAATGTGGTGCAACTTTCCACTTAATCTGAATTACAAATCTAGATTTTCAATAGCTGGATTCATTCCCGACTCCTCTCGCCATTTTGTGATTAGTGCGCGCCCACGCAACGTATAATGTTTTTGTATGGATTTTTCCACATTCTCGATTTTGGCGCCCCCTTACCATGTGGCGCCTAGAGCGGCCGCTCCACTCGCTCTACCCTTAATCCGGCCCTGGATAGGGACATGTGGAAATCGATGGAGGAGGCCTTCACCCAAAAAGGGTCTAATGCACCAGCATAATAAAATAAAAATTAATGTAAAAAAATTGTAATAATTCAATTAGAATAAAAGGCTATTTTATTATACTGTGCTTGCACCCTCGTGGCGGCTACACTTAGTGCATCCACTTTTATTTATATCTCTTTTTAACCGAGTTAGCATGCAGTTGGATTGCAGTCATCTGTATTCGCCAGTATAAAAATTATTATTATCATAAATAACCTAACCACATGTTACGTACGCGTGCTGGCTTGCTGGCTAGCACCGAACTGGGGGTACCCGCAGATCATCATGATCTACCCACATGTCAATATATAACATGCCTTTCCCTCAGGATAGATGACACTTCACTATATTTCGAATTTCTGTTTTAAGTCCGTTACACTACACTGTCTATTCACTTAATCTATATTGTTCACTTATACCCTACACATGCTTTCATAGTCTTTTGGGATTATTATAGTATTGGTAACTAATTATCTAACTATTGGCTATCTGCATTATAGTGAGCATCATCTCCACTATCAGACTCTATGTCTGTGCTACCATATTCCTGGAGAGCTATCTTCTTCAAAGATGGTCTGTCGGACGTGGGCTTTCACTCGACCGGGGTCGTTTGTTACTGATCAGTTCATTTCTTGACACTGAATCATTGGAATCCCGAACTACACACTCTTCTGGACCTTTAACCCCAATCATCTCTGCCCACTGGCTCGGCGGGGGAATTCTTATTGTGCCAAATCCCTCATCGTCTCCCCCTTCTTCCACTTGTTTTGATTCTTTACCCTTACTTGACGATTGCATTCCTACATCAGTCTGTATTTCTTCTTCTCTTTCACTCCTAGTAAAACCTAGCATCTGGTTAACATGTCTAATGAATATTTTTTTTTCTTGTTTAATTTTATATCTTAACACTCCAATCCTTTTCACTATTATTCCTTCTAACCATCTAGGCCCCTTTCTATAGTTCCTGAAACAGACTGTCTCTCCCACTCTGAACTCTCTCACTCGTTTTGTTTCATTTTCCTGGATATCTTCAGTCTCCTTTTCTTGAATAGAAAGGGGTGAAGCCTATCAAAGTTAGTCCGAAAACGTCTATTGTTGAGGAGTTCTGCAGGTGTCTTACCGGTGACAGAGCTAGGTGTAGTCCGCAACCCATACAATATCTTATGCAACCTGGTTGCCCATGGGATATGTGACATCTTCTTTAACTTTAATTTCAAGGTCTGTACCGTTCTCTCTGCCTGGCCGTTAGAAGCTGGATGATATGGAGGTACTAGTATGTGTCTAATACCATTATTTTTAAAATACTGACATATCTCTTCTGATGCAAACGCTTTCCCGTTGTCACTCACTATTGTGTCTGGCAGCCCTTGTTCAGCAAATATCTCATCTAGCTTATTAATTACCATACTTGAACTCTGGTCACTAACTATTTTGACTTCTGGCCATTTTGAGTAAGAGTCAATTAGTACCAAGAAGACTTTGCCCATGAAAGGTCCTGCAAAATCAATATGCAACCTAGACCAAGCCTTTGGTGGCGTAATCCATCTATGAGTCACCTTGGCTGGCATATTCCTTACTTCTTTACAAGTTTGGCAATTCTGTATCAAACTCTCTATATCTCTGTCAAGTCCTGGCCACCAGAAATAACTTCTTGCTATTGCTTTGGTGATGACTATGCCATCATGATTGCTGTGCAGCTCTTTCAGAACACTTTCACGCAGTTTCAGAGGCACAATTACTCTACCTCCCCACAATATACAGTCCTTGTATTCTGTTAATTCATCTCTCCTTACATGAAAGTCTCTATATTTCTCTTCAACTGTACTTGGCCACCCATTCCTAATCCAGAACATCACCTTTGCTAACACACCATCAGTTTTACTCAACTTAGCTACCTCTTTAGCTGTCATCTGTAATTCAACTGGTGTCTCATTGAGGAACAAAACATTTACCTCTTGCAGTTCTTCTTCTTTTTCAGTACTTTCAGGTGCGGGCCATCTACTTAGTGCATCAGCATTCCCTATTTTTTTCCCTTCAACATATTTTAACTCGTAATCGTATGAGTTTAGCAATAGTGCCCATCTCAACATCCTGGGTGAAATCACATTAGGTATCGGCTTCTTCGGATCAAATATACCCAAAAGCGGTTTATGATCCGTCTGTATGACAACCTTACGGCCAAAGATATATGCGTAAAATTTCTGTACCGCAAAAATAATTGCCGCAGCCTCTTTGTCAATCTGCGAATAATTTCGCTCATGAGAGCTCATCGTCCTGGAAGCAAACATGATTGGCCTCAGGGAGCCATCCTCCATCCTGTGTTCCAGAACCGCACCCAAACCGTACTGCGAGGCGTCACATGTAATAACCACTGGTTTCTTTAAATCATAATGCACTAATGTATCCCCCGCAGTCAGCATTCTTTTTAAGAGACTAAATGCTTGTTGGCAATTTGGAGACCATACCCACTTGGCTCCTTTCAACAGTAACTTGTACAGTGGTTCCGCTACTGTTGCTTTTTGTGCTAGAAATCTGTCATAAAAATTCAGTAATCCAAGAAAAGCTTGCAACTCCTTTACATTCCTTGGCGCTGGTGTCTCCATTATAGCCTTTATTTTGTCTCCACAAGGATGCAACCCATTAGCATCAATCATGTGTCCCAGAAACTCTACACTTGCCTTCCCAAACTTGCACTTCTCCTTGTTGACTCTCAACCCTGCTTCCTTCAGGATTTGTAAGATGCGTTGAAGTCTATCCCTGTGCTCCTGTATTGTGCGACCAGTGACCACAATATCATCTAACAGCACCGCTGTTCCCGATACCCTCGCCAATAAGTTGCTCATCATGCGCTGAAATATCCCAGGGCAGGCTTTAACCCCGAACGCTAACCTCTTACATCTAAATAGACCTTTAGGAGTATTCAATGTTAGCAATTTTGAAGTAGGTTCATCTACAACCACCTGGGTGTAAGCTTGCTCCAAATCTATCTTACTGAATATTACCCCACCTTGCAACACTGCAAAAGCTTCGTTCAACGTTGGCAGAGGATAAGTATCAGTCTCAGTAGCCATATTCACTGTCGCTCTGTAATCCCCACAAAGTCTGACTTTCCCGTTCTTCTTAATAATTGGAACTATTGGGCTGGCAAACTCCGAATGGCTCACAGGTTCCAACACATCTTCTTCAACCAATCTGTCAATTTCTTGTAAAACTCTTTCTTTAATTGCAAATGCCACGGGCCTACATTTCAAAAATTTTGGTTTCGCATCTTCTGGAAAACTTCTTCATATTCTCCCAATAACGTATCTATACCTGCATCTTCTATCCGTACGTTATTAATACCATGAATGCCTATACCCAAATTTGGAAACCAATCCCGGCCTAACAAATCTGGTCTGGTCTTGTAAAACTCTTTCTTTAATTGCAAATGCCACGGGCCTACATTTCAAAAATTTTGGTTTCGCATCAGGTTTCAGAGGTATGGTTACTACTGGCCCGGTGTATTTTCCTAAACCAGACTGGAAAACTTCTTCATATTCTCCCAATAACGTATCTATACCTGCATCTTCTATCCGTACGTTATTAATACCATGAATGCCTATACCCAAATTTGGAAACCAATCCCGGCCTAACAAATCTGGTCCGTTGCCTCTTGCAATCAGCAAATTTAACTTTATAATATTTTTAAATTTTACATCCACTTCAGCTTCTCCCAGCAACTCTACCTGATTTTCAGTCCAGGTCGTCAACCTAACCTTTGACTTATCCAAACTTGGCAGGTTACCATTCCAAATTTCCCTCGCTGTACTCTCTCTCAACATGGTATATGCTGCTCCGCAGTCGACTTCCAAGTTTACTAATCGACCATCTAATTGCACCTCCGCATAAAACGGAGCCACCACTTTGTTTGACACCCAGTTACACAAGACATCCTCATACAATCCATTAAGTCGACTTGATTCCTTCGACTTACCTTTGTCTCGTGTATCCGAACATACCTCTGCGATATGGCCCATTCTTTTACATACATAACATCTACTATATCTGAACCTACAGAAATTCCCATGTTTTTTGCCACACCGCCAACAATCCTTATTCTCCTTATTCGGTTCTAACGGTCTTGCTTTAATTTTATTAACTTCCATTGGCTCATCCCCGCTAGTTGTAGCAGGCGCCACGCTAGAGGTCGCCGTCGTCGCCGACGCCGCCATAACTATCACTCCGGCGTCCGCCGTTTCTGCCGTTAACGCCAATTTTACCGCTTGATCGAATGATAACGTCGTCTGCTGCAACAACTGCTTTTGGATATCCTTATCACGAATGCCACATACTAAGCGGCAGCGCCGGCCCGTGCACTCGATCAGGGTAGAGCGAGTTTGAGTTTCGGCGCCCTTGGGAAGAAGTTTGACTAGGTAGGAAAATAAATCGCGAGCGTAGCGAGCGCGAAATTTTTCTAATAGTAATGCCGTAATTTGAAGGTTAATGCAATACAGAATTTATGGATTTCATCATACAGAGTACAAGAGGGACAAATGGTTGAACAGGTTGAACTTTCGCAGTCGCACCCTAGTATAGTTACGTGTGGCTGAACGTGAATATCATGTACATAAAATAACAAACAAAATAGAGCACTATAGTGGCCAAGTCAGGAAAGCAGATTCGGAATTTTTCCTAACTATAAAAGAGAACATATAAATAGTAAGAAGAAATTTTTTCTATTGACTCGATTTATTAAGACTCAACCCGCTAGCGGGGAATCCGCGAACTCAAGCTTTTGTTCAAGCTTATCTTCTGCAGAGGTGCGGGCTTTGACATATTTTGGGGTATTTTGACTTCACAGGGCGCCTATGTTCCCGACTCTTAGGCCTTATATTTCGCCATCACTATTATTTTTATAATACTAAGAGTTAATTAAGAGATTAACTGCGGACTCGATTGTTACCGTCGGGATGCCCATTTCGGTATTTTGCCATTGCCACTAAGTGATCTTACTGCTTTGAAGTTCGCTCACTATCTGCTGTGAGTCACGAAATTGCGCCTCCTTGAGACGTTTTGCGCCTTTGGCTTTTATTATGAGGAACTCCGCTTTGGACTATCTATCGGGTAGACTCATATTTTTGCATTTGGATAGCGACGTAACTTTGTCGTTCGCCGCACAACAATGTGGTTCGTCAAGGGCTAGAATCCTCCTTTTACGGCGCCCTAGCAACAGCGCCCTTATGAATGTTGGTATATGTTGGCAATGTGGTGCAACTTTCCACTTAATCTGAATTACAAATCTAGATTTTCAATAGCTGGATTCATTCCCGACTCCTCTCGCCATTTTGTGATTAGTGCGCGCCCACGCAACGTATAATGTTTTTGTATGGATTTTTCCACATTCTCGATTTTGGCGCCCCCTTACCATGTGGCGCCTAGAGCGGCCGCTCCACTCGCTCTACCCTTAATCCGGCCCTGCTAAGCGGTCGCGCAATGTGCGATCCAGATCGGTAAAATTGCACTCTATAGCCAATTTCCGCAAACTAGCCACGTACTCTTTTATATTTTCAGTGCCCGATTGACACCTCATATGAAACTTATACGATTGCACTATTTCATTTTGTTTAGGATTAAAATGATCGTCTAACACGGCCTTCACACTTGTATAGGTTATGTCCGTTATCTTTTTTGGCGAAATTAAAGATTCTACCAAATCATATAAATCACGACCACATACCGAAAAGAAATTCGCTTTTTTTAGTTCATCCCTTTCAATACTATTCGCGAGCAAACAATAGTCGAACCTATTCACGTAGTTTTTCCAATTATCTTTGTCCATATGAAATTCAGTGGCGGTACAGCCATATAAGCCCAAAAGCCGGGCTTGCCCTAACATTTTTAAAATCGCGCGCTAATATTAGATATTATTAAGTTCTCCCTAAGTGAAGCTCACGGCCGACCGACCATACGGTACAGACCACAGCATGTTGCCATGTTTTGCCGTGGCGCTAGTGCAGCGCGGAAGAGCACGTTCACTACGTTCAGCTATATCTTGCTCGCTCGCACTCGTTGGCTTGCAATGGGGCTTGCTCTTGCATCCTTTTTTCCTAGCTTTTAGCCTACATTCTGCCTAGCAACTTATATAACTATTTGTAGGTATATATAGAACATTTGTTCCACGATTTAAGCCGGGCTTTTGGTATGAAGTGAGGAACAAGATTGAGCGCGCGTTTGATTGACAACTTCAAGTGTATTATTATTTAGTCGAAAGTTTTATTTGCGTTAAGTGAATGTGCTCTTCTTCGTTTTCTTGTTATTAAGTGTTTAATTCGTTTAAAAATCCAATTGACAATGGATGAATTTGTTCCTTGTGACGGTGACAAATGCGTGGTACACATATTACTCGACGAAGGCAAGGTAAAGTAGTTAAATTTTGCCCAAAAACGAGACATTATTTCCGCGCGAAAACCAACGCCCGGCTTGTGTATTTCTCAGAAAAGTGCGGCGCGTAATAGAACATTTTGTAGGGCTGTGAGTTCGAAAATTGAAGATTTAAGTAGTTAGATATTGCCAAAACGTACCTTTCGGCTTGCCTCACTTTGAAACCCTAGGCACGCCACTGATGAAATTCACTAAATTTTACCGCCATTTTATTCACAACACTAAATCAACACTTTTAAACATTCAAACACTATGTTTAAAGCACTTTTAGCCTATTTTCGAATTAAATCCCGTCGCCAGAATGTTACGTACGCGTGCTGGCTTGCTGGCTAGCACCGAACTGGGGGTACCCGCAGATCATCATGATCTACCCACATGTCAATATATAACACCACAAAATTAAAATTTTGAAAAAACCCCCGACAGCGACATAGTGGACCGATTTTCATGAAACATGGCTAAGAACACTCCCGACTAACTCAGCTTTCAAACAAAAAAACTAAATCGAAATCGGTTCATCCGTTCGGCAGCTACGATGCCACAGACAGACACATACACAGACAGACAGACAAACAGACAGACAGACAGACAGACGGACGGACGGACAGACAGACAGACTGACACGTCAAACTTATAACAACCCTTCGTTTTTGCGTCGGGGGTTAAAAAGAGGGTAAATACAAGTGTAATATTTACCACATCCTCCAGTCCTTTAATGTGAAGCTCTTTAGCGGCAATGATTAGATCACTGATGTCATCGACTGCTACCAACGCTTGTCCCGTGTAGATGTACTCCAGTATTGAACATAGTGTCTTGTACGATACTTTCTGAAAGGATAAAAGAACTCCTGAACCTTCAAATCAAGAGTGAACAGGCATCTTCTGGGCGAGCTCACTCCATCGTAGGCCACGTCTTTGCCTTTGGCTAGTCTGTGGTCAAGAGTAAGCCCATTTATAATTAAAAAAAAAAAAAAAAAACTAGTTATTGAATTTGAAACAGTGAAGTTCTAAACTAAAATTTTAAGTAATTAATTACATTAAGAGCCATAAGAACCTAGTCATCAGGGATTGTCTAATTGACAAATATTGATTTTGACCTTAAAAGAATTTGACCTTAAAGAAGACCTCAATTTGAAAGTGCTTAATGTAAGCCTATTTGAATAAAGAATATTTTGACTCTTGAAATCTTTCTCCTTATGTGCTCGATAAATAAAAATCATGATAGATCTAAGAATTCTTTCTTTACAACCAACTACATCTACAACTTCAGGATAGTCAAACACCGTTAAATTGTTGAAAAATCAGTAAATTTTATACTTACATTTAAGAATATAACAGGATGCGGACAGTTGGCCGTAGAGATGAGATCCTTAATATACGGGCTGGCAAGCGCCATCACCATCTGGTGGACTTTCACGTGGTGGCCGTCGGCGGCCAGCGTCATGTCCACAAACTCTCCACTCTAAACAAAACAAAGTTGATCATATAGCAGGACCTCTTTAATCCGAACACCCTCTAATCAACATCATAAACCAGAGGTTATGTTTATAGTTTCATTTCGCGCTTTTTTTTTGACTACGTAATAAAAACAATGTAGCTTCCCGCCATATGTCTGTCTGTCTGTCCTTGTCCCCGAAGTGTGCTTAGATCTTAAAAAAATACGCAACGGGTTCTGATGCGGTATTTTTAAACAGAGTGATTCAAGAGGAAAGTTTATGTTTGAATAATACCGGTGCAAAGCCGCGGATGGCCGCTAGTTCAGTTAAAACGTAATCAGAAGCCTCTAAAATAGGTAAGATATTTTAAAACGATAATATATGTCGAAAAGGTGTAAAATTTCAATAACACTCACCTGCTGTAGAGAACTTAAGCCATTACAAATGTTTTTGTTGTGGGAGTCCCACTCCAAACAAAACTGCGAATCTGCCATTATATTTGTTTCATTTATTAATTGAATGAATACTTCCCTTTGTCAACAATTCTAATAATAAATAAAATTGTATTTCGGCAGACGAAAAACCAAGCTAAAAATCAAGCCTCACAAACTACTAAGAAGATACTACTCAAGCCTAATTTGACAGTTGTTTGTCAAGAATGTTACTACATATAAAAAAAGTGATGTCGGTGGAAATAATTATAACAGTCGGGCGTACCGCGACTAAACCGTACATAGTCTGGTCCCCGTACAACTTCTTTCTCGCTCTTACTAATGGCTGCGATCTTAATTCCGAGACAACCAGGTTTACATAGACTTAGTTATACTTCCGTGACATAGGCTCCCCACAGACAGTCTTAAAAATTCATATTTATTTATTTATTATTTATATGAGCCTAGAGTGTCCCACTGCTGGGCAAAGGCCTCCCTCTTCGCTTTCCACGTATCCCGGTCCTGACCCGTTTCCCACCAGTTCTCATCAAAAGCGTCAAGGTCATCTCGCCAACGCCGTCGAGGCTTTCCGCGACCCCGGGTTCGATTTGGTGGGACCCAATTGGTTGTCGCTTTAGCCCACATGTCATCCGGCATCCGACAAACGTGCCCTGCCCAGTCCCACTTAAGCTTGGCGGCTGTTTCAGCCACGTCAGTTATCCGTGTTTTGGAGCGTAGTACAGTGTTTCTGAGGCGATCGGTCAACTTCACGCCGAGTATACTACGCTCCATGGCACGCTGACAGACCTTGAGGGCGGATTTCTGAACTTTTGTCAAAGACCAAGTCTGTGCTCCGTAGGTCAGGATGGGGAGAATGCACATGTCCATGAGCTTTCTTTTTAAAGATATTGGGAAGTCACCCTTCATTTGCTCTTTCATGGACCAATAGCTCTTCCAGGCACTTCCGGTTCGTCTTGCGACCTCCTTGTCCTGTCGTGCCTGAAAAGAGACTATTTGGCCCAGGTAGATGTATTCTTGGACATATAACATTTCTTCCCCATCCACAAACACTTTAACATCTTGGCTATTTGTCATGAGCTTGGTCTTTGACATGTTCATCATTAATCCCACCTCAAGGCTTGCACTGCTTAGATCTTGTAGCATGGTGCCGAGTTCCGTAGCTGAAGACGAAAACAAAACTATGTCGTCGGCGAAACGGAGATTTGTTAATCGCCGTCCACCGACGTCGATACCTCTGTTCTCCCATCCAGGCGCCAGTTTTCTAAATATTTGTTCGAGGGTACTGGTAAACAACTTGGGCGATAGCGGGTCACCCTGCTTGACTCCCTTTTCGATATTAAATGAAGGTCCGGAAGAGTGTAGTTTTATGCAGGCTGTACTTGAGGCATAGATATTATAGATGAGATGTATGTATGTTGGTTCTATATCCTGTTCTTGCAGTGCAGTAAATATAGATGAATGGCTTATGCTATCAAAAGCTTTGGAAAAATCAACAAAGGCCAGATACAAAGGGATTTTATATTCTAAAAATTCATAATCTTAAAAAAAACTTGTATGCAATCTGACAGTTCAGATCTGTCAGTGTCTTGTCAGTGTCAGTTTGAACTGTCAGATTGCATACAAGTTTTTTTTAAGATTATGAATTTTTAAGACTGTCTGTGGGGAGCCATAGACGGTGACGCCACTTATATTTTTTACTCTTTTTTTGTTAAGCGTAACAGACGGAAGTACCGAATTGCAACCTTGGTCCAGTCCGAGGCCTTACTGATCGTATGGGATGTGGTCCGCCTAGTGATGGGTCGTTACCGGTAATATTACTAAAACGAGTATTTTACCAGTAATGTTACTAGTAATATTACCACTTAGCGGTAATTTAGAGAAATATAGACATAAAAATAGATAAAAAATATTTCTTTTGTGTTTATTGATACAAAGGATACATGTTGCACTGTATTATAACAAAAAATATTACCTACCTAACGTCAATTAGTAAACTACCAATATTACCAGTAATATTCCCAATACTACCGAGTATTTTACCAATCTTACTGGTAATATTACTATAGTAGTATGATATGAAAGTTACAATGAATCATAATTTTAAGGAATAATATGGCGAAAATATGACGAATTTTTTTTAAATCTGTTTTAATTTGTTGTATTAAGGTACCGTACCAATATTAGGGTTCCGTACCTTAATGGAAAAACAGAAACCTTATAGGATCACCGTCCGTCTGTCACAGTCACAGCTAATTTTCTCCGAAACTACGGAATCGAATAACTTGAAATGATAGACGTATGTAACCTTATGAACCGAAGACGAACATGTAACTTACATTAATACATTTCTATCATAGGGGTCACTTTTGGGGGTAATGTAAAAAATAAAAATTAAAGATTTTTGAATGAAAGTTTCTTACATACTATCACATGAAAGAGCTTATTATAGAATTATAGGCATCTCAAAAATGTTTGTTTTTAATTAATTTAGAAATAATTTAAGAAAAGAGGCAATAAATAACCCGTTCCAGAACCGAAAGGTGGTAAGGCGGGGTTAGACAGCCGCTGGCTTTGCACTACATCTGTAGCAACGTGTCTGTCTGTATAAACATTTTCATTTATGATTTTTCCCAGCTAAACCATATTTTTGATCACCTGTAGTACCAGGGCCGCAGATCCGGAAGGCGAAATAATAGAAATTTTCCTGCATACTCCATATTTCCTATCACCAGTAGAACCAGGACCATAGAACCGAAAGCTACTGGTAAGGCAGGGTTACACAGCCGTAGACACACAGATTAGTTTATGTATTGTAAATAGTAGAAAATTAATAGGGTAGTATTTTATTTTTGCTTAAATCTCATCTAATAAATTTTCGTTAAACTGTAAATAGTAGAAAAATGGTCTGATAATGGAGTTTCACTTCTTACTGTACCTCCGAGTACAAAAGAGAGAGAAAAAAGCGGCCGTCCTACTCGCACTTGGCGCGTTTTTTTTTTCACATTACCTATTCGGTACAACAACACATAGTTAACACAAAGTTATTGGGTACCTAATGCAGACTTGCATTAAAGTATTACAATAGATAGGTACCGTAAACTGGGGTTATATTGATCAGTTTATAGTTTAAACTTCTCTAACTTCTAAATTTAATAAAAAAAAAAATGGGAACATCAACTTTTTTTAGTCTTTCGCTGCTAAAAATCTAGAAAGGCTAACAAAATAATGTACGGAGAGAAAAACAATACGAAAACTAGGATTTTTTGGTAATCGAATGTAACCCCTTACAGAAGTATTTTATTCAAGGAAACATAAAAATCGTTTCGCAGGTTCAAAAGTTACAACTGTTTAATGCTATTTTGGGGTTACTTTGATCAAAAATTACCATCTTCGAAAAATCAACTTTATTTAAGATTGTCTCAATATTTATCACAAAATGAGATCAAATTTAATTATCAGCCTCAATAAGTACCTTGACATAATACACAAATTACACAATAATCAACTTTGTGTAAGTATGGTCAATGTTACCCCATGCAGGTGATCAAAGACACCCCACAAACTAAATAATTAGTAATAAAATGCCCAGTTTGAATTTTAACACAAAACTCAATACAATGATATACCTAAACATATTTCTGGCAAGCTAATATTCACTGTGAACCTTTTACTTTAATACCCACTAAGTTAGTTTAGAAGTTATTTGAACATGATAAATAGAGATAAACTATACTTACATTTTGACAAGTGATTTGCACTGTCCACGACCATACTTGTTCACTGCGTTAGTGAAACTAATGGTAGTAACTATCGATAGTGCCAACGCCGTTAAAAACACCATAAGGGTTCCTGTTATACCTTTTTGGTACGGAACCCTAAAAATGGACAGATGCGTTGGGACATGTAGAATATTGCGTTTAAAGATAAAACGAAGTTTTTATCAATGTAACCCCAAGTATCAAAGTAACCCCAGTAGTAAAATAGTTTTTATATTTAATGGTACAGGGACAAAATATCCAAATATTACATTTATCTGCCACAAGCCACGAGATACCACAAAATTATACGAAGTATATTTGCAGTTGGTGACAAGATAGGAAAGTAATGTTTCCAGTAAGACTGGTAATTTACTCGGTATTATTGGGAATATTACTAGTAATATTGGTAATTTACTCCCCGAGGCACTCTACAAGTTTTTTTAAGTTGTATGATGGTGACTTAGTAATACATAATTAAAAAAATAACCATCGCGTCTCATAAAAATCGCAAATTTTGTATATTACCCGGTTTTGGTAATATTACCGGTAAGATTGGTATTTTACTGGTAATATTCCCAAATGGAAAAATACTGGTAACGAGTATTTTACCGACGACCCATCACTAGGTCCGCCGTACTGTGGCCATACTGTAGAAGTTTAAAACCTATTGTATGTAAAAACACCAAAATATACATACCACGTACATACGTGACGACTGGCAACCATCTGGCAACAGTCTCCAATTTGAAATTAGAATCAGGCCATATTATTATAAAATATCTGGGCGACCGAGCTTCGCTCGGTTCTATTTTAATATATCACGTCTTTAGATTAAAAAAAACTCTTATAAATACAAAAACAAAAAAAAAAGCCAAAAAACAAAAACTTAATTTCTGGCCGGGATTCGAAACCCTTGACACCTACGATCTATCTGCGTACATTAGACCGACCTCGTACGACTGAGCTAAGCGGAATCGATGCGCGCGCGGCGAAATTAAGGACCATATTTTACGTTTACAAACGCGAAAGAAAAACTCATGAAAACTCGAAAATTCGCGTTTTCCGGGATCTAAGGCTACGCTAGATCGATTTTTCACCCCCGAAAACCCCCACATAACAAATTTCAGCGAAATCGTTAGAGCGGTTTCCGAGATCGTCGGTATATATAAATAAATAAATAAATAAATATACAAGAATTGCTCGTTTAATAGTATAAGATAAGATAAAGTCATTAGAACATTTAGAACGGTCTGCGATGTTGATGGAAGAAGGCCTTCCCGTCTTAAAATTGGCGTTGAAATAGAAAAATATCCTTCACAGGGCGAACATTTTACAGTAAAGTAATAACGTAATAACCACGTTTTTTTTAAGGACGTGCTTATTATAAGTGAGAGTGACGTTGAAATAATCTGACCGTTTCAAGGGTGCGATATAATAGTTACTTATAATACGCCCATCCGTTTATTACAAATAATACCGCTGATATGAGAGGAAAAGTGAAGGTAGACATACACATGACATACATTTATTAAATTATTACCTACTCCTCATATCTTCTTAGCAGTGAGTCAAACTCAAGCTCAAAAATATCTTTATTCATGTAGGCCTAATTACTGCTCTTATGAATAGTTCATTACATATATATTATAATCTTAATCTTATACACCCTGTTTTTATTGAATTCCATTAATTTTAAGCGAAGATTGTTTAGTTCAAATACAACCTATTTATCTAAGAAACTGGCCTCCTAACACTATTACGGTTATCGAATTATTAAAAAAAAAATTGGTTGTCTGTAAAGTCGGTTTACGGACGGTAGTTTAACGTGATAACGTCAAACATTACAGTAGTATAGACAGGGGCGGTCAGAGTATAGAAAAAGGGGCCCGATTCTGGGACTTTTTTCACGTTTTTTTATTTATTTATTAAAAATACACAAAAGTTAACAGTATTTCACCAAAGCACTTATGTGGTAATATAATTATGTACATGTTAAATTGACATAAATAAAAGCAAACACACTTAAAAGTTAAACTATGGTTAACACCTAACACCACACACATAATCACACATACACCACCACACATAACATAACATTAATCACCTAAGGAGTGTAGAGTCTATGAACCTTAAGAGTTTTCTGTAAAACACACCAACACTATCAGCAAATATGTCAATATCGTCTGTCTCCAACATGATGCGGTTAAGAGCAGCTCGGGCTCGAGCGGTGCGCCGGCCGCCGCGAACAGGCGCCGCCGCCGCCGCGCCGGCACCGCGCCCGGCATGCCAACCACCACATTCGCTCTTGGCACTTGCAGCCCCATTCTCTCAAGCACGGATGCGTCATCTACTCTATGGTGAAACAGTTGGCGGTAATGCATAATATGCAGCAGTTTCCGTCTGGTTTCTAGAGTTTGAAGACCAACCATTCCTGTTACGAATAGAGATGGATACATATATGGGTAATATCCGTACAGTCGTTTGTAAATGTGCCTACAGAACTTCCTCTGCACTCTTTCTAGTGATTTGCCAATAACTTTTGGGAATACTGGTGTGAGTAGATAGATAAAAAACCTTTATCAGAAGTGAATACTTACAATCTTTCCTCAAAGCTCTTCGCTCCATCCATTTACCGCAATGATGGCAATGTTTGCCAAAGCAGACCAGATTTGGCTATGAAAAAACATACGTATATATATTATAATCCTTAAAAAATATATGTTTTACTATAATAGAAAGTAATATTGCAAATACTTACAATTTTTGGCATTGTATGACCATTTCAATTTTCAAATAAAACCTTAGACCTATATATAGGGACCCGACATGTTGTTCTATGCCATAGATTTATATATATTAAGCTAGATTGAGTTGTTAAGCCAAAAACTTTTACTAGTCTGACAAGAACGCCTTTCTGCACCGGTGATAAAGTTCAATTTAGTATGGCAAAAAAGTGTGAGCTCAGTCTCTATTGTACCATGTTTAGCGGCCCAAATGTCATTGTCAGTGAGTTCCAAAGACAGGGGACAGCGGAATCACATTTTTTGCCATACTAAATTGAACCTTATTACTGAGACAAAAAGGTGACCGTTTTCGCTATTCTGAACTATCGAAAACGGTCCACATGAGAGGGCATTGTTTGGGCTGGTGTCCCTCTCGCACGTGTGGCCAGTGTTAATGAGCCATAATAGTAGTATTTTTATATATATATATATTACCTGACTTTATAACTTCTTATATTATTTTAGTGTTATATTCAAACTAGGGTTTCGATATATTTCAAAGAATGGGAAAATAATTACAATGTAATTATTTTGATGCCAATAAATCAAAGATTTGTATAATTAAAAACGACGTTCACTGAATAATGTTGACATTGTCAGTAAGTGCGAGAGGGACACCAGCCCAAACAATGACCTCTCATGTGGACACACTTTTTGACCTAACTACACAATCTAGTTTAATAATTCTAAATCTATGATGAGTTCAGACGGGATATGTTCTGTAAAAAGTCGTATAAATTAAAATAATTAATTTTGTAAAGCTGAGTTTAGACATGCAAGTTATTGCTGCAAGTTTTGAGACAGAAGTATATGCTAGAAAGAGATGCAGATATTTGCCACTCACTCTTACCTATAGTTGCGTCTCAAAACTTGCAGCAATAACTTGCTGGTCTAAACTCAGCTTAACGAGAACAACACACGGGCGCGCCATCTGTCCCAGCTGTGGTGCTTTACTCAGGCCACACGCTATAACCATACCGAGCTCATCGATCAGCCGCTTAGTTCCAACGCGCGCCAATAGATGGCGCTAAAGCTATATTGCGAAACGGGACAATGACGTCATCTTTTTCGTGCATGCTGCCCGTAGTAACGAGTTATTAGACGTTATCACGTCAAAAAAAATACTGAATGTGGTGTGTGGTATTCCTTATCACTTCCTAATGATATTTGTTTTGTTTTGACATGTGCCGTCAAATACTTGACAATGACTTTAATGTTATGATTAAGGTCCTCTCACACTAATTAATCCATTTATTATGTATGGAAACGAAAAAAAATTTTTTCGAATATAACATAAAGCGATATACAGGGTGGTTCCTGATGATGAACCTAACTGAGTGGCGAATTTAACGGAAAACAAAAAAAAAAACACGGTGTATAATTATCAAAGTTTTAATAATAACAATAACTGCATACAGTCTCTAAAATTTTAAAGAGACGTACGAGCTAACACATGCGCATTTTGATGAAAAACTCAGTCATCAGCAACCGTTTTGAAAATTGTATGTCCTATCAATCAATCAAAACAGTTTCCCGAATCAGCCTTTTGTCACACATTTTCCAAAGAATTCATTTCAAATCTCTTTCCCTTCCTATCGGAAAGGTATCGGTACAAGTAATCTGGTGCCAACGTAGCGACGACGACCAGAAGGTGAATGAAGACAGTAGACGGGTGTGCGTGCCGAGGACTGAGCCATGGATGTTTCTGGAACAGGTACATTTTAATTAGACATTTTTTGAGCATTATATGTATTTCATCTTTCCCAAATTTTCATTAACGACCCTCCCAATTCGTACTTATATAGCATCAAGAATGATATCAATGTTGCAAAATATACAATACAATTCAATACAAATACTCTTTATTGCACACCTTAATAAAATACAAAAATTAAAATTTTGAAAAAACCCCCGACCGCGACATAGTGGACCGATTTTCATGAAACATGGCTAAGAACACTCCCGACTAACTCAGCTTTCAGACAAAAAAAACTAAATCAAAATAGGTTCATCCGTTCGGGAGCTACGATGCCACAGACAGACACACACACAGACAGACAGACAGACAAACAGACAGACGGACAGACAGACAGACACGTCAAACTTATAACACCCCTTCGTTTTTGCGTCGGGGGTTAACAATACAAACAAGGAAGCAACACGAACAAGCGGTCTTATCGCTAAAGAGCGATTTCTTCCAGACAACCTTAAGGTAGCGGAAATTGATAAATTTACATTATGTCAGTAGGTGTCAACAAATTTGAAGAAATAAACTTATCGCATAATACAGACTAAAAAAATATATTAAAATACATAAACATACATACCTTGCTATAATCTTGATTATACCCTAAAATGCTATGTATTTTTGCCATTATGGGCTTATTCGATAGCTTCGTGTACCAAGCTACAAAGGCAAGATATTTTCTGTGAAAAATTGCTGTGTTAATTTGTTTGCCCTAGGGGTCAGCATTTACGCTGAGGCGGGACCATTTCGTGGTAAACATGACATATTTTAGTTTCTTATCTTATTTTTTTTTTTAATTATGAATTACTTACTGTAAATAATTTATGTGTTTACCATGAATAAACTATTGAATCTGAATCTGAATCTGAATCTGCACATACTGAGATAAGTCAAGACTATCTGTGAGAACCTGTAATTGGGCTCCTGTTTCTATTGTTTCTGCTAACATGTTTCATTTGCTGTTGGTTTTCCAATAAATAAATAAATAATATAGAGTAGGTAGATAGTTAAAACTAACTTGAGCAGTAGATCTGCAGGCCACCGCTGTTCAGTCACAGAGAGCACCATGCAAGGCAGTGCCGTGAACAAATTGTAGATGGTCAGGTACATCGAGTCGTAGATCGACTGGGTAGAGAACGCGCAGTTTATTTGGTAGAACAACTGAAAGAAATAAGCTACTAAATAAAATGTTTGGAACTGGTCATTCAATGATTTAAGCTTGTAAATTTCTTCATAAATTACCCGACTTTTAGTAATTTGTCACCAAAATAATTATGAAGATACTAAGATCGTGGTCAATTTTTATCAATGGCCAATAATAGGTTAGGGAGATAAGGGAAATGGAGATAAAAGGCAGCTGGAACGAATTAACTGACTTACATAAATACAAGGACTTGGCGAAGCGGCTGACTAATACTACGGGGGACAAAAGAGCTGGCAGCTTCCCCGCTCAACGTATAAGTATTGCGATTCAGCGAGGAAAAGCTGCTAGCATCTTGGGCACTATGCCTCAGTGGCCAACTTTAGACTTAAATTTTTAGTTTTCTTATTTTTTTTAATTGCCTAGTTTAGAATATTTATTGTAACAAATGTTTATTTAAGTAAGTGTTATTGAAAATTACTTGTATAATAAATACTGACTTATTAAAAACAATGTGAACTGCAGTAGATTAAGTACATGTTCTGTATCTTACCATTAAATTCCCCAGAACTAGATTCTTATAGAACGAGTAATGTATTAAAGTAGCGAATCTTTGGTAATACCAATGACCCATCACTAGTAGAACCCTCTGCAGCATAGAAAATTTTGGGATTGCGTAATCTGCAGATCTGTAAAAAGCAAGAAATGTGTACTTAAACAACCTAACCACAAAATTATAATTTTGAAACAACCCCCGACATAGTGGAACGATTTTTATGAAACATGGCTAAGAACACTCTCGACTAATTCAGCTTTCAAACAAAAAAAAAAACTAAATCTAAATCGGTTCATCCGTTTTCGAGCTACGATGCCACAGACAGACACACACACAGACAGACAGACACGTCAAATTTATAACACCCCGTCGTTTTTGCGTCCGGGTTTAATCCCCGGGGTATTAGATATTTAAATATCTATTTAGATCAAAATTATTACAGCGACTTATATAAAGATATTTTCTAAAATCCGGTATCGCTCCTTCTCAGGCTTCAATATTGGAATTAATGAACCACGTATTTACATTCCTACTTTGTTGGCATTGTTGTTTTCCGCTTCACTTCAATTTGTGTCAGAACCCAGTGATTAATAATTAATTATGATGCATCTACCAACTTGATTTCTTCAATACAATCATATTCTATCAAATGTATTTACCATACCTGGCAGCCTGATGGCCCTCCTTGCCGAAGATCCCGAAGCCAACATGCGCCTCTTGAACCATGGAGATATCGTTGGCTCCATCACCAATCGCCGCTGTGATCGGCCGGCCAGGACTATTCTTTACTGATTTTACTATCTAAAATAATTTTACCAAGTTAACGATTATCATCCTCCTTGCGTTATCCCGACTCGACCGGTCGTCACGACTCACGGGAGCCTGGGGTCCGCCTTGACAACCAAGTTAACGATATTATTTTATATTTAAAAGTTTGACCAATCTGTTAATTATTTGTTTCTTTTTGCAAATATAGGCTAGTAAAGGAGTCTAGTACATACTCTTTTTATAGAAAATTCTATGTCAAGATTCTAGAAAGATATGACGTTGCTCGACATGTTTTTGTAGAAACAATATTTCATAAGAGACGAAATTTTGGACTGACCCTTTGATTTATATGTACCTACACACCTTCGCTTTTTGTTTTGGAGACAATCTGCAACACAATACAGCATCACACTTCATCGCAACTTCGATAAAATCTGCTTCTACCGACTTTTCCTGAAATTTGTTGTAACTCGCTCCATCTACAACCAACGCCATTGATTGCCCTTCATGTGCTATTCTTTTACATTCTTTTAAATGGGCTTTTATATCAGATTCTTCTTTCGTGCCTAAGATGAACATTTGCTTGGTATTTTCAGAAATGTAAGCACATGGTTGTGCCACATTCAATGCTGTTTCTACCTAAAAATTAGGCACCAATATTTTTTCTACATTGTTTATAAAATTAATTTAAATTCTATCACGATTATTTTGGATACTTTTCAAGTTTTCAGAATTTACTTCGTGCAACTTATAATTTAGTCTACTTGTCATAATTATATCAAGAGCTAAGCTGTTGTCCACTAGCTTACCTTGTCTCCAGTGAGCATCCACAACTTGATGCCAGCACTCCACAGTGACGTTATTGTTTCTACAACGTCATCTTGTAAAGAGTCTTCTACTGCTGTTGCCCCAACAAGGATCAGGTCGCGCTCTAGTATGCTGAACTGTTGGATTACTTGTTCTAGCTCTTCAATAGTCTTTACAATTTGTTTTCTTATTACTGGAAAAGTTTAATTAGTAAAAAATCGTGAAATTAACCCATGAGTAAAATAATATATATACATGTAGATTTTATGGATCGTTAAAATTCAAAAAAATGTATTCTGCAAGGTGCGAGTTGCCCTTATAAGCTATTAAATCTTCGCGTCCCTTGAGTTGAATGTGGTGGAGGGTAGGGTTGTGAATTAAACATTCCTCCATAATAAGTACTTAGACATTAGAACCAAACCAGATCCTAAGATACATACATTCTCGAATTTCCTTATATTCCTCTTCAGAAAAAGATTGTTTTTTTTTTAATAAAATTGAAAATTAAAGTTAGATAAGAGTCTCAAATAGGCATTAAATTCTTCTTGTATACCTTTCCAGTCTTATCTCTGACGAGAACAGAGATTCTATTTCGTTCAGAAGTGAACTCTATCGTTTCTAACTTCTCGTACACTTCAGTATCTATTTTAGTTTTCACGAAAATATGATTTTCTTCTTCTCCAAGATATGTTACACCATATCTATCCGCTGCTTCGACAAGAGCCTTCTCATCTGGACTGGTGGCTTGGTACTGGATATTCGTTTTAAATATATGATTGAACGTTTCCCTTGAACACTTACATAAAACCCCATCTCCATTAGAAATTTTACCATTCACATACTTTTCATTCTTGGGTTGTTGCTTATTTAACTCTGATAGCCATTCACTAAGCTTACTCATGTCTGCCGTGGAAGTCTGTGCAGTATGACAGAGAGCAAGAATTGAGAAGAAGAATTGGACATCTGGCTGAAAAAAATCTGTGGTTAACTTTACAATAAACGATCTACTTCAAAACAGTGTCGAACTCCTTTTAAGCTGTTGTCATCGCAGACAACACATGCATTTAAATATACGAGGAACATTTTTACATTAGGTGAAGCCTGACCTGCCCAGTATCCACCAGCTCTCCAGAACTTATGTCGTATAGCAACTTTTTTCTCTCTTCGTATACATTTCCTCTTATTGAACAACCTTTGAAGGCCATGATATTCTTTGTCAGCGTTCCCGTTTTGTCGGAGAAGAGTATTTCGATTTGTCCTAGTTCTTGATTTAGGTCGGACGTATTTGCAAGTGCTCTTAGGCCAGTTTCTTTACAACGGAGCTCTTCATCCCATCCTATATATAAAGCACCTGAAGAATAGTTTGTTTACCATAATAGTCCTAGTCCTAGTATTATAATCTCAATTGCATTAAACTACTTAAGTGTCAAAGAAACTTACCAATAAACTTATACAACTCAATAGTAACGAAGAGTGACATAGGAATGATGTAGTAATATAACAACAAGAATGAAAGCACGTCTTGCAAAACGCCTGAAAATGGCTGCGGAAATGTGGCACCCAATCCCAGATACATATCTCTGGATTGTTGGTTAACGTCGATATATCTCTTGGCGATGTAACGGTTGGTGGCAGATTCACAGGAAGAGAACTTGCTGCTGACGTATTTGGCATTCAAAGCCAGTTTCGTTTCTTCCCCTGAAACACATTAAGTATACACAAGTAAATAAAGTGGACCAAAGAGTGTTAGCCTCAGTTCTTTAGGAATTTTATGCAATCTCAATATCACATGTTTCCAATGTTGGCAATTAGCAACTAAAAGTAAATTGATTTGACTGTCAAATACCAACCTATATAGACTGCACATCCAAGAGCCCACTCCGTGTTCAAGACCCTAGATCCACGCAGCATCAGTTTGTCTGGTGAGAGCGGAAGACTCTCTGCCCCAGGGATTTCCAGCCTCCCGTAAAATGTGTACAAATCTGCTATCGGGTTCGGAATTTCTATTCGTAAACCTTCTGGTAAATTTTCTGTGAAAGAAGGTAAAAAGTTTTAGAAATATGAAGATTTGGAAAAAGAAAATGGCTTTAGGTGACTATATGGGAATAACACGGCCATCATGTAAAATTTTGCGTGTACGATATCGCCTTAAAACGCCATTGTGGCCGATTTATTATGGAACATCACAATATTGATAACTGGCTAAATCCCTCAATTACCATTATGATAAATTCTGACACTTAGAAATCAAAATTCAATCCTCGTATTTATTAAAGCGTCTAGCAATAATCTGAGGTGGAAACGAAACGTACCAGGAGAACATCCCACAAGCGGTAGCAGGACCCTCAGTGTCTTCAGATTCCTGTCTCCGTCCAGGTTGGCCGTGGTCACGAAACACTTTCCCTTTACTCCTTGAGAGCACAACAGAACCAGGTCTGCTGGGACTTCAGACCCGTCCTTTACTCGGACTATGGTGCCGGGAGAGATGGTGGAGTTACGAACCTCTTTTATCTTGCCTTTTTATCTGGAGTACTTCCACTGAAATGGAAACTGAACTTATAACATTGGAATTACTTTTTGAGTTTGGTAGCCAACTCAATACCTATCGCCAAGTTAGGCTGTCCGTCCGATGCTTTTCTCCGTGATAATGGCTGGCTAAATGCTACAATTTGACAGGGACACATACCAATGTCAGTAAAAATAAGAACGTGAATCCAATATGCTCTTCAACAGAATGTTTTTCCTTACCGATCTGGTCGTTGATACGGCCATCGCTCTTGTGCCTCCGCCAGTCCTCGTATCCATTTTTGACGGTTGTCAAGTAAGCACGCACGATTGTTGCAGTCCTTTCTTCTACTTTAAAATTTAAGAAGAACTTTGCTGAACGTCGCTGCTTATACTACTCAGCGCTGGAACATCTTCAGCCTGGTTTCTGTACAACTCGCGCAGTGGCACCTGAGGACAGACCACGTTATACGGCCAGAAGGAACGTTGAGGCCAGTGACGATCTTTTACTACCTACTCGCGTACTGACAGATATTACCCATTTTATTGTATATATTAGTTTATATATTATATTGTTTACTTGAAGAACCTTTGTTTCATTTCTCCGCTGACTAGCCGGCTACATTGGCGCCCATAGGGTTTTCTGTCAGTACGTGGGTCTTTAAGGACTTGGATTGGGTTATGTACATACTTGTAAATAATATACGGTTTTGTACATAACTTAGGTTATATTTTGTGTAGTTGGTGTATGTTTTTTTTTCTTACTTCTGTGTGTCGATTATGTCGATATAGTGTATAGCTCCGCGTAGGGCCGAAGGCCCGGAGCTCAGGCTACCGACTCCGTTTACGAACGAATATTATGCGACATGAGAATCTTCCAATCGTTATTCGGCCAAAAAAGACGTCGGCGAATCGTTGTCGGCGAACCGAAAATCGGCGTATTTTATTTCGGAATATCAATCGGGCACCCTTGCCATTACTTTGAGGGTTGAGGTTGAGGAGCATAAGGTACCTACTGTATCTAGTTCATTATTTTCGGATGGGTAATTGTTCCCTAATTGGAGACATTAAGAAAGTTTGACGTAGCAAATGGAAAATGAAATAAACCAGATTTATTTTTTTATTTTACAATTGCAATAAATGCTGGAAAATGAAGCTCTAAGGCACAACCTTTAGGTACTAGTACAGGAGTAGGTACGGGGGATATTATTACGGTTTTCGACAAACAATTTAGGAAGCTATAAAACATCTTATAAGACAACATAAATTAAAACCGAAATAAATTACACATATGAAAGAAAAAGTGACCAAGGCCTCCAATTCCTGAGGTTTTTCTTTCATATGTGTAATTTATTTCGGTTTTAATTTATATATATAGTGGTGTGACTACTTAAAGATAGCACAAGTTGAAATATTTTCAATAGAATAATTATAATTTGACTTGTGTTAATTAGAAACAACATAAATTGTTTGTTTATAGACAAAATAAATTGTTTTGTAAAATCAAAATTTGCGTTTGAGGTCAGGTAAATTAAATTAATTCTGTTTCACATATTTCATCATACTTAAATAGTTGAACCGTTCTAACCACATAATATAATAATAAAAGTCTACCTTAAATATTAGCAATCAATTAAATCCTCAATAGTCCTTTGACACCCAGGGCAGCTTTGTGAATCATACGTTAAGTACCTACAGTTGCCCCTTGAAATCTATTGTCCCATTTGTACTCCTTGACCACAATGAACTGTTTTGGTGGTTTCTCTGAGGTGGCCTACTGTTGCACTCTAAGAACACCACATGAAGTATTACTTGCTAATAATGAAAACGACTTAAGTGTTATAGATTACAGGTTTTGTTAAGACCTTTGGAGAGTCATTGTTGGATTGTGTCTGCGCAATATAAGTCAAATTAGTTGCTTTTGTGTTGAAGCAGGTGTGGTGAATTGCACGGGCCATTTTTATTGACATTATTACGTTGAACATCTGGAACTCGGCATTTAACAGACATGTTTATGCAATCAAACATAACCTATTTAATTCATAAGGACAAATATAAAAGAAATAATAATACGAAATAAAATATGAAATGAATGTTTATTTATTAGATATGAAAATAAGGAAAATTGATTTGAAATGATTGGTTTTAAATACTTACAAAGAAACATGCCGAAATGAAAGAGGGTTTTCGCAAAATATATGAAACTAAACTGCACTTGAACTTGCCTATTGAAACTTATTTATTGTTCAGGGAGATTATAATTTTTGGTACCTGATATAGGACGATAACTAGACCTCAGTTCATTCATTACCAATCCTGTTAAAATACGTTGGGCGTTGAATGCGTATGCACCCGTTTCTGGAGTACAAGACTTGCGTTGGAAGTTGAGGGACCAGTCACCGTTTGCGTAGCGCACGTAGGCGAAGGCTGGGACATTGCTGACCAACCGCTTTGTTTCCACGATGTATCCATTCCATAGTCTTTGTACTGCATAGCGTAAGTAACTGGCCCTCCTTTCTGGGCCTCAGTTAAACTGTTGAATTGTTCTCTCTCCCTGCCTCCTTCGACGTGTCTCAGACGAAGATTTCCGTTGGCCATAGTTTCAGTCGCGCGCGCGCATCGGTTCGTACGGTCGTGTCGCGGTTAGCTAGCTGCTGTGAACTCGCATCATGGCAGTTACTTTGAAGTGCAATAGTTGTGATATTGTAATAAACGAACTCTTGACTTTTGTGGTGAATAAGTTGCATCTTATGGACGATGAGAGCATGAGCAGAATATGTGTGGATTTTTATTCGGCGGAGGATATCAAGAAAGCCAAGGACTTATTATTTCTATCCGTCCCTGCGCAAAAAAGAAAGATTGTGCGAAAAAATGACGGGAAGGAACGCCGTGATATTGAGGATATTATCCAATTAGCTCGGGTTACTGAGCCTGATAAATTTCCAATATTCACTGCCCGCGATCTACATAAAATACCGCCGGTGGACTTTGACGCCGTAGACGTAACATCTCTTTTAAAGGATATAGTGGTGCTTAAGAATGAGTTGCGGACCATAAAATCACAGTATGTTACAATGGATATGCTAGAAAACCTGGAAAAAAAGCTCACGGACCGCAGGATACCGGACATAAGTGATCCATTCTACCAGAACGTTAGCCAGTCATATTTGAATGTGAACGTTGGTAGACGCGGCGGTTATTTGAACAGCGGGCCAATGGGGATTACCAACTTTGACGCATTCTCAAGAAGTAGCGAATACAGTAACGATGATAAGAACGCGAATACGCATTCTCACTCTAGCCCGAACGAAACTCGCAAGTCGCCGTCCTGCTCACCGTCGCGACAGAGTGGCTTAAACCCGAACAACAATCAAAACAGTACGCGTGTGCCTGCGGCGCCGCTGGATATTGCACAGCCGCCCCCTCCGCCACCCGCCTCACCGCCGTCGCCGGTCATTTCAACGAAACAGTCGCAGAGTAAACAAGTATCGAGTGCGGCCGGCCAAGTGGACGGTGCTTTGAATTTGACAAACCTGCCTGCGGTAGTGGAAAGTAATCAACAAAAGACATTTGCGAGTGTAGTAAGTGAAGGCGAGTGGTGTCCAGTCAAGAAGGCGTCAAAACCGGCTCCGAAAAACCACCTTATCGGCAAAATGGGCAAGGCGGATATTAGCTGCAAGTTTAGAGCGGCCGAACCGAAAGTACCTATCTTGATAACAAATGTGCATAAGGATACTTCGAAATCCGACATTACGGAATATATACGCGAGAAAACCAAGGACAACATCACGCTAGACCAAATAGTCATGAAGAACAAAAATAGCAATCATAATGCGTATAAGTTCTACGTGTGCGAAAGTAAAATAAATATGTTCCTGGATGAGAAGTTGTGGCCGAGTGGAATTATATTTCGCCGTTTTATAACGTCTAGTTATAAACGTACCGAAAACACTGAGAATGCATCGAGCGCCCAAGCGACTGCCTGTGCTACGGTGGCCGCTACGAGTGCTACGCGAGCTACGACGAGTTCTAACAACTTAGTGGACAATGGAAATAAGTAAACCAAATGAAGTTACCCTTTGTTCCTTTAACTGTCGAAATGTTAAACGATCATTAGATGATATTAAACGATTGTGCACCTCGGCTGATATTATAGCTTTACAAGAGACTTGGATTTTACCTCATGACCTCGGATACCTAAATAGCATTAGTGACGAGTTCGCCTGTACCGGGACATCGGCAGTGGACACATCGACGGGTATTCTGCAGGGCAGGCCGTACGGCGGTACTGCTATATTATGGCGCAAGAAGTTGTTTCCAGCGACCTCCGTTATACAGTGCGACAATGTTAGAATCAGTGCGGTTAAGATAGCGTTGGGTGATAAGCATATAATAGTGTTTTGCGTATACATGCCAACTAATGGTCGAGATAGCGCTCCGCAGAGTACGCGACAGTCGCCACAGTCTCTTAGCTGTAGTGGCAGGTAGATGGGATAGTGCATTTGTTAGGCACTGGACCTCTCAACATCTTAGTTTAAGTACTAACATAGTAATTTAAGTATTTCTGTAACTAACATACTATGGACTGTTTTGTCTGAAATAAATGATTTTTATTTATTTATTTTATAGGAGTGACCGTCCAGGAGCAACCGCTGAAATCAGGAGTGACCACGTAATGCGGTTGAGTATTAGACGGGTTTTTGGGAATGTCTATAGAACCGCCTTGAGGAAGCCAGTACGCCGCTTCGCCAGCGGGATCGATTTCAAGGGCGTACAAGACTTTGGCTCCACGAAGTTCAGCTATTTTATAGTGGGAACCGGCTGCCGGGTGGGGTCCATTGGGAGCTCCTAATGCTCCGGCTGTGATCGCGTCTCTCGCGAAGATTGTATTCGTGAAGACTTGGGCAAAAGTCTTATGGGCGGAGACGGTGGCTCTTCTAGGAGTTGCTGCGCCGCAACGGATTGAAGTAGCGTTGGGCAGATCCCTGGCCTGGCCTTCTGCAAGCCGGTTGTTGGGGAGTCTGGGCAGGTCGGCCGCTAAACTCAATCCATAAAGCTGGAGGATGAGAATCACGACCGGGGTGATGTGTCTCAGACCCATTGCTGAAATGATACCAGTCGATGGTGGCACATGTGCTTATATACAAATTGACTTCGAGTTCATTGTTTATTAAACAGCTAATTGCGTTTTATCAAATCAGGTTTAACTCGCAATTAATGTATGTATCTGCTTTCAGATATCAATCAATCAATCAATCAATTATTTATTCGTGATAACTACAAAATACACAAGTAAGAAAACAGAAACAGCAAATAAAAGAAATTAAACATATAAGTTACCACGAAATGGTCCCGACTCAGCATAAAATGCTAACCCAAGGGTCAGCGCTGGTCTTCCGTCGGGACCATTTTGTTGGTCACGAACGCAGCTGTACGACGCGGACCCGTGACATAGTGAACGCAGCGCAATGTTTATATAGATATATTCATATCTAAATCAACTGTCGTGCATTTTTGTACAGTAAATTTAAATAAATTTGTGAAATTAGTGCTAATTAAAGTAAAACTGATAACGCAAAAAATAATTTCAAATAAGGGATCCAGAAAGGTAAATTCCAATTATTTTTTTATGAAAACAGGACCCCATAACGTCAGACTGAACCGCGATATCCGAGAAGAAGGAGCACTCAAAACTTGTTCATGGTGGAGATATGAGATGATATGAGACATGGGTAAAGAACTACAAAACAATAACACAAAATGTGTCAAGAAAGGCGTATTTGTATCTGAATGGAAAAAATATAATATTTTAATAAAATTTTAATTTAGGAACCCCTACACAGTACACAGGCCTTAGATCAAAGAGTAACATGCCATGATGCCATTAAGTCCGCCTTTTGTACTATAAGTTTTTCTTTCTTTGTGTACAATAAAGATTAAATAAATAAATAAATAAATGCCAAAAGGATGAAGAATTGATATCACGAAATCACGACGTTTAAGGAATGTTGTAAGACTTGGTACCCGATATAGCAGGATAAGTAGATTTCGATTCGTTCATCACCAACCCAGTTAAAATACGGGCACTGTTGAACGTGTACCCGCCAGTTTCCGGAGTGCAAGACTTGCGCTGGAAGTTGAGGGTCCAATCAGCGCCGGCCCGTGCACTCGATCAGGGTAGAGCGAGGTTGAGTTTCGGCGCCCCTTGGTAAGGTCTCACCACGTAGGAAAATAAATCGCGAGCGGAGCGAGCGCGAAATTTTGTTCATATTAATGCCGTAATTTGAAGATTAACGTAATACAGAATTTATGGATTTCATCATACAGATACAGAGTACGAAAGGGACAAATGGTTGAACTTTCGTAGTCGCACCCTAGTATAGTTACGTGGGGCTGAACGTGGATAATCATGTAAATACATAAAATAACAAAGAAAATGGAGCACTATAGTGGCTAAGTTAGGAAAGCAGATTCGGATTTTTTCCTAAGTAACTAAAAGAGAACATATAAATAGTAAGCGCGAGCGAAGCGAGCGCGATTTTTTTTTACTGGATTTATTATAAGTCAACCCGCCACCGGGGAATCCGCGAACTTTCAAGCTTTTATGTTCTGCAGAGCTGCGGTCTTTGACATATTTTGGGATATCTTGACTTCACAGGGCGCCTATGTTCCCGACTTTTAGGCCTAATATTTCCCCATCACTATTATTTTTATAATACTAAGCACAGAACTAAATCAAGATAGAAGGAAAAAGTGTATCTACTTCGCGTGCGGAAAAGTTAAATAGCGAGCAACATTGTTCGCCGCGCAAGTCAGTCTGCTCCCGACCGCTGCCCGCGAGTGACATACAGTGAAAAATACAAAATGGGTCGGTATTCGATAATTAACTGTTCAAACACCACCAATAAAAGCAAGAGTGTTAAACAAAGTGTTTCCTATCATCGGTAAGTACCATTTGTCCTAAAATATTTTTTATTAAATAAAAAACACGATTTTTCTATTTTTATCATCAAAACATTAGCTGACGTACGGCCGTCAAACTAGTTTTCCATTGCGGCTTTAATTTGACGAGTCCGACTTGGCGTGCGTTTAAAACAAGCGATATAAAAATAGGCTATTCAAACTGTCGAGACAAAGTGAAGGTAGATTTGTTATTTTGTTCGTCGAACTCACGTCGAACTTAAGAATAGTGGTGCACCACGGAACTATATCGTCATGTATGCTGCGATTTCCTTATTCGATTTAAAACGATTTTGCGAAGCAGTGCAAATTATAATTATGTTTTTATATTGTTATGAAACTATACATATAAAGTACGAGTGAAAAGTAAATTTAACTTTCAAATAGGTTACAGTTACGGTATTAACGTTGAATTTGTGGTCGGCAGAAAAACAAATACAAACATAATACGCTCTATATTTATTATGAATAAAATTAACTCTAAAGATGTGTTAATGGTTAATTATATTTATATATTACTAAAAGTTGTAACAAATAACATGAGGATAATGAAGTGAGTACATGGTCGATTTTCTTAAAAATATTACGAAATATTAACTAGTATTAATACCTACCTACTAAAATCTTTGTTCCTGGCCTTAATTATATACCTACTAGTGAATTGTTTGTCATCACACGAATACAGGTATATACTTACTTCATTTCACAACGAAGATGAACATCCGATATTTTTAACTTCGGCGGGCATCCCGCAAGCAACCTCCACAATCGATCGAATGGGTTACGCGGCGACAACGTTCCCATCACTAAAGTACACTCGTGACGTCATAGGCTCGACACAAAACGTTACACGCTCGGTTTCGCTGTTAATCGCCGAGCATTTTCCTTCTATCTTGATTTAGTTCTGTGATACTAAGAGTTAATTAAGAGATTAACTGCGGACTCGATCGTCACCGTCGGGATACTCATTTCGTTATTTTGCCACTAAGTGATCTTAGTGCTTTAAATAAAGTTCGCTCCCCATCTGCTGGGACTCACAAAATTGCGCCTCTCTGAAACGTTTGCGCCTTTGGCTTTATGAGGAACTCCGCTTTGGACTGCCGGGTAGACTCATACTTTTGGATTTGGATAGCGACGTAACTTTGTCGTTCGCCGCACAACAATGTGGTCAAGGGCTAGAATCCTCCTTTACAGCGCCCTTATAAATGTTGGTATATGTTGGCAATGTGGTGCAACTTTCCACTTAATCTGAATTTTCAATAGTGGATTCATTCCCGACTCCTCTCGCCATTTTGTGATATGTGCGCGCCCACGCAACGTATCATTTTTTTGTATGAATTTTTCCACATTCTCGATTTTGGCGCCCCCTTGCCATGTGGCGCCTAGAGCGGCCGCTCCACTCGCTCTACCCTTAATCCGGCCCTGGGTCCAATGGCCGTTAGCGTAGTGCATGTAAGCGTACGCCGGGACGTTGCTAGTCAGCTTGCGAGTCTCCACGACGTACCCGTAGTCTTTGTATTGTATGGCGTAGGTGATAGGTCCCCCTTTCTGAGCTTCTGTTAAGCTGTTGAACTGTTCTCTCTCCCTGCCGCCTTCGACGTGATGCAGGCGGAGCATCCCGTTAGACCCGGGAGTGACGGTCCAAGAGCAACCACTGAAGTCAGGAGTGAACACGTACTTTGGTTGTCTGTCGGACGGATGATGGTGAATGTCTACGACACCGCCTTGAGGGAGCCAGTAGGCTGCTTCCCCAGCGGGGTCTATTTCGAGAGCGTACAAGACTTTAGCTCCATGGAATTCTGCCATTTTATAGCGCGTTCCAGCTCCCGGTCTAGGTCCGTTTGGATCTCCCAATGCACCAGCAGTGATCGCGTCTCTTCCGAAGATTGTACTTGTCAATACTTGTCCTGGATTTTTATAAGTGGTAGTGCTGACCCTCCTTGGAGATGCAGATCCGCAGTGGATTGGTACTCCATTGGGGAGGTCCCTGTCTTGTCCTTCTGAGAGTCTGTTATTGGGTAGCTTAGGAAGATCGGCAGCTAAACTGAATACAGAAAATTGTCCAATGAGAATCACAATGGAGGTGATCTGTGCGAGACCCATTATGAAAATAATGCTTGTTATGGGTGTCACATGTCTTTATATACAAATTGACTGTTTCACACATTGTTTTTTCGAAACAACCATTTGTTATTTAATCAGGTTTATTACTAATGTATGTATCGAAAGGTAATATTTTATGTTTTAACTAGCTTTTTCCCGCGGCTTCGCCCGCGTAATAAAAGTATTCTTATTGAAACGTTTACAAAAAATAAGATTTTCATTTGGATCCGTAGGTTTCTTTGTAGGTACAGGGTGGATTTTTATTTTGTTATAGCGTATTGAAAAACTTGTGTTTTTATAAATGTTGTTAGTTTGAATGATACAATTGTTTTTTCGTGTTCATTAGTCATTCATCTACATAAAATTCAATGAAATTAATAGCATTTTTGTAAGAACTGAGAAAAAATGAACTTTAATCGGTGTTTCTGGAGCTGGGTGATCCACTGAGTTACGAACTTTACAAAAAACAGTAGAATAAACACAAAATAACCCTCTAAAAATCACTTTTACATATCCGCTGAGTGACATTGTGGTCAAAAAACTTCAAAACTTTTTCGTAAAAACATAAAAATCTGTAGAAAAATTTACTATAAACTCCTATTAAATGTAAAGAAGATGTTAGATTTATATAATATCATACTCACAGGTAGGTAAGGGTAACAAAATCTTATAAAAATTTAAATTTACGTCTAAGAAATTGCTAGGACAATTTCTCAGTGGAACGTAACATAAAACTAAGGGTGCGATTAACATGGAGCTAATTTAACTACGTCAAACAATTAAGCAAACTGTTTTTACGGGGATGTTAATATCTCAAATAAAAAAAATTAAATTAACTGAGCCTTTTTCAGAAAAAGTGTAGGGTGAGGTTGCCAACAATGAGCCACCAAAAATTTAAATCTTAATAAGTCAGTCATAATAGGTCCAAATTCATTTTTTTTTATTCAGTGCATTTGTTATTTATCTAGCTCTAAATTTTCATCATTATTTTTTAATAAAACTGAATAGAAGTCGAGATATTTTAGTTTTTTTAAAAGATGAACAATGGCTCATTGTGTACAATCTCTGGTACAGACTGAACCGGTACTATGTATTCAATGAACCGGCCTAGTACACAATGAACCTACCATTATATAATTGCATAGTTTTTGATAAATAATTGCAAAATATACAAACTGATTTAGGTAAATATGGGGCAATTTAATAAACACAACATTTACAATGTCAAAAATGCTTATTTATTTAAACTAAGAGTAGTTTACTAATGTAATCGTCACAATATTCTTCGTTATATGAAAAATAAAGTCTTGCACTTCAAAAAACTTAAATAATATATGTATTATCATATATTTTTGTACTATATAGTAGCGTTATATTAGATATATTTATATTAACTCTTAAACATGGCAAAAGTTGTACAAAATAGACCTTCCAAAGGCTAACTAGAGAATTACCTAGAGAACCTCCTGGTTCATTGAGTACTCTAGCCTTGTGGTTCAATGTGTGCTAGATATACATTTTCACTTTTTAAATTCGGTAATAAATAAACGGCACAAGAAAGCCGCATCAGTGAATGTCAAAAAGATAGAGAAATAGTCACTCCGCACAACTGATTAATTAGATAAATCAAACATAACTACATTCTGAGAAAATAAAAAAACTAAATACTTAATTTTTTTCTGTTTTCTTGTCCAAAATCACAAAATACTTCACTACACGTGCAATTTCAACGCGGACTGGCCGCCGACTGGGGAGCAAGCGGGGGAACCTTAGCGGCGCGTGCCTATGTTCGCAGTGCAGTTTAGCAACGTCGCATTTTCGAATAAAACCGTTGGTTCCTTGTGTACCACTGGTTCTCTGTTGCCCACCTTACCTACATATATTCAGTGTCTTCAAAATATTTACTTTTTGGACTCATTTTACGCCTCACGTATGAAAATTGAGGCCCTTAATTTAGTAATTTGTTTTCTTTGTATATTGCATCACATTCATGAAAATAATTAAACTTCCATATAAAAAAGTGACGATAATTTTTTTTTTATGTATATGATATGAAAGTTAAATCATAAAGTAAAATGAGCCCATAATGTAAATACTTTGAAAAAAATGTGTGAAACGTACACTTTTTCTTGAAAAGGAAACGAAACCAACCACAATAATTATATTATTTAAATAGTAACAATATATTATTCATTATATATTAAAATTTAATTCCACTCATGTATCATAGAGTACTAAAGTATTGAGTAAGATGGAAACCGTAAAAATATAAATGTGTACTTATAACGCGGCTTTATCGTTCCACTGAGTTACTTTTTAATTCACTGAGAAACAATTTCGATATGAGCATTAGTAGAATTGAAATATTCCGGGTCTATAAAAGCTAAAAACTTGAATTTTCTACATTAAGCTACGTGTATATTGTATACTTGACGTAATAAGCGACTTTCAAAAATTTTACTTCTAAGGAAATAAAAAAATGTAAGTTTATATGTGGTGCAAGTGCAAGACTAATTTTAAGCTATGAATTTTATTTACACTGCGTAACTACATGTGTATTTTATTATAAATAAAAGAAGAAAAGTAAATTAAACTTTTCGGTCGTCGAACAAGGTAGCTTAATGTAGAAAATTCAAGTTCTTAGCTTTTATAGACCCGGAATATTTCAATTCTACTAATGCTCATATCGAAACTTTAAGTCGGTCTGGCGGATGGTTGGGTCCATCCGATTGGTCTGGCTGCTTACAAACGGTCTAGTTATAGGTCCCTGCGTATCATATATCAAAATCAGGCTTGAGAAAATGAGGTAAGTTAGAGTCGTTTTTTGCCAACTTTGTCGCGTCTGGTAAAAGTTATGGCCGACGGAAACGGTCTGGCATTGATGATAACCAATTTCTAACAACGTGCTCTAACACATATATAAAAATCAGCCTTGAGAATTTAAGGAAAGTAAGCACTTTTTTTTTCACCTTCATCACTTGATAGCAAAAAATTGGCCGATGGGCCGAACTAGAAAATATGCACATTGCACACATTAAACGCCGATGTGAACTCTACATTGTCCCAAAGTTTCATCCTTGAGAATTTGAGGAAGGTCTGGCGGGCCGTGGCTCTTGATCTATATGTGGAACTCAGAAACGGACCTCTAAAACACGCTCGAACAAATCCTTCCTTCACGAGTTATGGCGTGCGACTGACAACAAAAAACCAATATAGACGTACACGGCAAGATATTATAATGTTGCCAGAATAAAAAATAACCTACCACTTTAGTAGATTAAATGTTTAATTTCATTTTCACGATTGCCATCCGCAAAACTTTGTCTCTAAACAACTACAATATGGAAATAAAATAATTACAATTAAGACTTATACAAATAACTTATTTGTATATATATACAAATAACTAAATAAATTAATAATTACAAATAAAATTAGAAATAAACTACTCACTAAATCCACTCCGAGTCCCTCCAGCTGCAAAGGAGCCCATCACGCTCGCCGCGTTGCCACGTTGAACCGCGATGGACAACCTTTGCAACAGGAACGACCCGGAGCGGGGGTCGTGACCACGCTCGCTCAGCCTCCCGCCCAATTCTCTAATAAAGGTTTTGGCCTCTGCGCACCAACAGCCAGTGGTTTCTACGGCAAGAGGGACAAAAATATAATTGGACAGGACCGCGTATTTTTCCCGCTTTCGAGCCGCCGCCGCTTCAGCCGCCGCCCCCGCCGAACGCACGGTGCGGCTAAGGTGGGAAGCAGCAAAAGTGTTGACGCACGTGGCATCCCACAACAGGCATCTGCCCCTCTCCCAAGGGACCAAGGTTAACCCGTCGGGCCTCTTCCCGTCCGATCGGCTGAGACCTGGTGGCTCCAGCACGCACGGTGTATTCGCCGAGACGAGACCAACGCCCTCCGCACGATATCGTTTAGGGCGTGATGACGAGGGTGCCTCCCTGCACACCGACAGCAACTCAATGCGTGATGACCGTCTCTCTCCACCATGGAACCGCAGATGCATACATGGGGTTCACATACACTGCAGCCCAGGCGGAGAGCCACGGCCACCCGCATCGTCATTGTCAAGGAGGGTACCCACATAGGGAGAAGGAAGAGCCTGAAGCCACGCGCCGGACTCTGGTTTAGACAATGCGTTGAGCCTTGCCTTGTCCACACCCACCGCATTCTCCAGTAAGCCATTGAAAATCCAGTAAAATAAGTAAATATTGACGAAATTTCTCCGTAACTCAGTAGGATTTTCCACAGAGCTACTTTTTGTGGTTTATGTTTGAAATTATTTTTTAGTATTCTAAAACTATTTATGATAGATAAAGCGTTATTTAAATTAGAAATTAATGTACAAAGAAACATTTAAGTAAATAAAAACATATTGTTATGATACAAAAATAATATTTTAACGCATATGAAACATAAGTACTTCATAGTTGGACATGGGAAAAACAACACTTTTGTTGACTTCAAACAGAAGTTTTTATTAAAAATATGACTAATATTCATTCAAAACTAATTATTTCTGAAATAGAATTTATTTATTTATGCATAAATATCAAACGCCTGTAAAAAAGTGATATAGAATTTGTGCAATCTTTGTCAGAAGAGGTAGGACATGCCAAATTTGGTACCATACAACAAAAAAAAATTTGCCCACAATTGTCCGCGATTATTTCGATTAAGGTAAAGCGGGGCAATTCTCGACTGGGGGGCCATTGTAACTGATCTATTTGCTGTACGGTCAGCCAAGAACCTTACACTGCTTTTTGGCTGACTGTACCTTACACATATTACTAATAGAGTATTTAATGCCTTGCCTAATTATATTAAAATGTTAGATGGTAAGAAATTTAAATTTAAGTTGAAAAAGTTTCTTACGGATAATGTTTTTTATAGCCTCAAAGAATTTTTCGAAGTGATGGAGGCAGATAGTGAAATGTATTAGATTCTAAGACGTTACAATGTATATGTATAGTTGTTATTTATTCTTTAAGTTTCTAATTTCTATATTGTACGCACGTAACGAGCAACTGTTGATACCTTGTTTTTGAAATATTGAACACCTTTATGTACACAGCTTACAATAAATAAATTACTTACTTACTTACTTACTTGTTTTAAAAGAAATTCTAGCAATGATTGTAGAATTGTTACACAGCGACCACAGCGTAGGTAGTAGGTACGAATATGTATGTATTTTACCTATATAAATATTTATACTGGGGAAACTTCATACAACCCACATAGCCAGTATCTCGACGCTATGGTGACGACGACGGTAGGGTAAATAGTACTTCCTTGCATTATCGCTTACAATTTTTTCCATTTTGCTTATACTTATTGCAAACGTAAACATATAAAAGGCAAGCAAACAACGATCTTCTTACAGCACATTGAATGTACACTAAGTTGTACACTAAGTTGTTCTTTTGTGCAATAAAGTTTAAATAAATAAATAAATAAATGTAATAGTTATTACGGATGCAGGATACTCGCCGATGCCTACTTAAATACTAATCCCTTCCCACTGAGCCACCTGCATTTTACACTTCCTAGATATCGATTGCCGACCGATTATTCCAACCCCAATCCCTATTCTTATCCCCGTCCCTATCTCTATCCTTGTCCCCGACCCCGTTCCCGTCCCGTCCCTGCCCCAGTCTCTCCCCCTATCCCTATCCCTGTCCCTATCCCTATCCCCCCCCCCTGGAGCCTAAGTTGGCCATACAAATAGACCACGTGACCCCCCCCCCCGGGGCCCCGGGCCTTTACCACGTGACCCCCCCCTGGGCACGAAGCTGGATCCGCGCTTGACAGGGACAGGGACAGGGACAGGGACAGTCAATATCTTCTTTTATCGCTGTCGCTGTTCACGATAAATACAACGTTTTTAAAATCTAACGAGGCGGAAGTGAAATACCTTCTCCCCTGTTGTAGTGCAAATAATGGGGTTTAAATATCAAAAAAATATATAAAAGAAGATATTGACTGTCGCTATCCCTATCCCTATCCCTATCCCTATCCCTATCCCTATCCCTATCCCTATCCCTATCCCTATCCCTGTCCCTATCCCTATCCCTATCCCTATCCCTATCCCCCCCCCCTGGAGCCTAAGTTGGCCATACAAATAGACCACGTGACCCCCCCCTGGGGCCCCGGGCCTTTACCACGTGACCCCCCCCTGGGCACGAAGCTGGATCCGCGCTTGACAGGGACAGGGACAGGGACAGGGACAGGGACAGGGACAGGGACAGGGACAGGGACAGTCAATATCTTATTTTATATATTTTTTTGATATTTAAACCCCATTATTTGCACTACAACAGGGGAGAAGGTATTTCACTTCCGCCTCGTTAGATTTTAAAAACGTTGTATTTATCGTGAACAGCGACAGCGATAAAAGAAGATATTGACTGTCCCTGTCCCTGTCCCTGTCCCTGTCCCTGTCCCTGTCCCTGTCCCTGTCCCTGTCCCTGTCCCTGTCCCTGTCCCTGTCCCTGTCCCTGTCCCTGTCCCTGTCCCTGTCCCTGTCCCTGTCCCTGTCCCTGTCCCTGTCCCTGTCCCTGTCCCTGTCCCTGTCCCTGTCCCTGTCCCTGTCCCTGTCCCTGTCCCTGTCCCTGTCCCTGTCCCTGTCCCTGTCCCTGTCCCTGTCCCTGTCCCTGTCCCTGTCCCTGTCCCTGTCCCTGTCCCTGTCCCTGTCCCTGTCCCTGTCCCTGTCCCTGTCCCTGTCCCTGTCCCTGTCCCTGTCCCTGTCCCTGTCCCTGTCCCTGTCCCTGTCCCTGTCCCTGTCCCTGTCCCTGTCCCTGTCCCTGTCCCTGTCCCTGTCCCTGTCCCTGTCCCTGTCCCTGTCCCTGTCCCTGTCCCTGTCCCTGTCCCTGTCCCTGTCCCTGTCCCTGTCCCTGTCCCTGTCCCTGTCCCTGTCCCTGTCCCCCTGTCCCTGTCCCTGTCCCTGTCCCTGTCCCTGTCCTGTCCCTGTCCCTGTCCCTGTCCCTGTCCCTGTCCCTGTCCCTGTCCCTGTCCCTGTCCCTGTCCCTGTCCCTGTCCCTGTCCCTGTCCCTGTCCCTGTCCCTGTCCCTGTCAAGCGCGGATCCAGCTTCGTGCCCAGGGGGGTCACGTGGTAAAGGCCCGGGGCCCCGGGGGGGGGGTTCACGTGGTCTATTTGTATGGCCAACTTAGGCTCCAGGGGGGGGGGATAGGGATAGGGATAGGGATAGGGATAGGGATAGGGATAGGGATAGGGACAGGGATAGGGATAGGGATAGGGATAGGGATAGGTAGGTATACAGGAACATACTGTAATGTTAAGAAGTTAATTTCCCTGATCGCTGTTAGCGACCGTTAAATCTGCCACGCACGCGCAGAAAAACTCACTCCCGATATAATAAAAAAAATCCAAGCATTGATTTTATTTACGTTCCATAAATAAATTTACATTTTGCATATAGTTTTAGGTTTGTGGTTAGGTAATTAACGCAAACATTTCATTAAGCATAATCAACGAACTTAATAGTAAATTTAAGAAGAAGTCTCTTACAAAATGGAATGTTTAATACTTTTGAAGAGGCTAAGATAGCGATTTTGCTTCTTATAATATTTCATGTTTTTTTAGGTCATTTCATTCACCAGTGTTCGTAGCCGAATGCACAAACGCTCACGAAACGCTCACGATAATATCTCTTTCGTAGCTCTCTATCTCTCTGTCGCTCTTGCGTGTTGGCGCGACAGAGCCAGACTACATTCTGCGGCGATTCGTTGGCGTTTTGCATCGCAGAAATGCCATTCGGCTACGGGGCCTGTCTAAGAAATTGGCAGTTGTTTGGAGCTTTACGGATTTCATTGAAGTAGCTACCATACGAGACAAAAGTATTTTCGTAAGGGACATCCTCGTGGAATGCGCCTAATAAACGTGTGCACTAAGCCTTACTGCCACAGATTATGAAGCCATCATAGTCAGAGGTCCCAGGTCGTTCATGACCCTGATAGGCTCGCCGGCGGACCGGGAAGTTGGAGCTTAAACACGACCCAATAGTAAAAGTGGCTTAGAGAAGCGAAACGACGGGCCGGAGGCCGCAGGCCGGAGGCCGCAGGCCGTAGGCCCGTCGTGAGCTTCTCAAGACACTTTTACTATTGGGTCGTGTTTAAGCTCCAACTTCCCTACAACCACCACAGTAACTACGCGGAGGGCCGAAGGCCCGGAGCGTGGCTCAGAGGCTCCCAAGCACGCGAGGCCGCAGGCCGAGCTGCGGACAGACAGTGCTCCCAAGGAAAACAATAGTTAAAGTGTCTTAAAAGCGACTGTGTCTCGAAACCCAGCGAAGGCCGAAGGCCGAGCTCCGCGTAGGGCCGAAGGCCCGGAGCGTCCCTGATAGGCTTGCCGGCGGACCGGGAAGTTGGAGCTTAAACACGACCCAATAGTAAAAGTGGCTTAGAGAAGCGAAACGACGGGCCGGAGGCCGCAGGCCGTAGGCCCGTCGTGAGCTTCTCAAGACACTTTTACTATTGGGTCGTGTTTAAGCTTCAACTTCCCTACAACCCCCATAGTAATTACGCGGAGGGCCGAAAGCCCGGAGCGTGTCAGAGAGGCTCCCAAGCACGCGAGGCCGCAGGCCGAGCTGCGGGCAGACAGTGCTCCCACGCCCAACTCTTTTGTAAACTCAAGTCAAAACTAAAACTACATACTATAAACTATATACTAATAAGTAATAGTCTTCTCTTACCACGGTTACTACTACTACAGTAGTTAGTGCATGAGGCAAATTAGTCAGACATACAACAGTCTGATCACCCCAAAGCAAAAAGACTTAAGAACACCGCGGGGCCCTCGGGCCCCGCGCACCTTTAAAAAACTAGTTTGTAAATATATCGCAAGATGTGAGACATGTTTAGCGTATAAGTACCAGAATCATCAAACTTTGGGAATTATGGGCAAACCCAAAGAGTGTTGCAGACCGTTTCAGTGTTTGTCCATTGATCTTATTGGCACATTACCAATGACTCGTAAACAAAATCGGTACATTTTAGTTGTCAATTGTTGCTTTTCGAAATACATACTGCTTAATATTTCCCATTAAAAAGGCAACGTCGAGTATAATATGTAAGATTTTGGAGGATTTTGTATTCATAGTACATGGTTTTCCGCGGACTGTTATAATGGACAATGGTGCTCAGTTTATTAGCAATGATTTACAAGACCTTTTTAGTAAATATCAGATTCCTGAAGTACACTTTACTCCTAAATATTGTCCTCAAGTGAATTCTGTGGAGCGATACAATCGGACTTTAATGATAGCTATTAGCTCGTTTGTAGAAAACGATCATAGAAATTGGGATCTTAATATTCCTAAGATCCAATTTGCCATCAACACCAGTGTTAATGAAGTCACTGGGTTCAGTCCTGCTTTTCTGGTGTTCGGAAGGGAGCTTGTCCCATGTGGTTCCTTCTACGGTGCCCCTAATTCTAGTGAAGTCGATTATGACGACCTCATATTTGCACCACGTGACATATACGCTGAGAATTTAGGCCACTTGTCGCCCATTCTCGACAAAGTGCAAGCTGCAATTTGGGAGGCTCATGTAAAAAATTGTAAATATTATAATTTAAGGCGTAAACATGCAGAGTTTAATGAAGGCGATATTGTTTGGCGTCGTAATTATCAGTTAAGTGACGCTGGTAAATATTTTACTGCTAAACTTGCTCCCAAATTTGTAAAGTGTACTGTTTTAAAAAAGCTTTCTCCTCTTGTGTATGAATTAGCTGATTCCACTGGGCGTGCCATAGGGAGATGGCACATTAAAGATTTGAAATTATAAACAGTGTTATATATTTTTCTTTCTGGAATTTTCCTCATGTTCTATTCTGGAAAATTCTCCTGGGCGCGAGGGGTACTGTAACATGGCAAACCTGCATGTTGCAGTCGCCGCGCGCACTGGCCGCTAAGAAGAAAAAGTACGGCCATATCACGCGTCTTTTGTTTTTTTGCACAAAATTTTCTCTGCCGGGGAAGGCTCATATACATATCAAGTGCTAATTATTTAATTGCATTTAAAACTTGTGAAATACTTCTATTGTAAAAACAGTGTGTTTGTGTTGGGCTGCCTCTTATGCAGGTACTTATAATTGTATAATATGTGTAAATAGTTAAGTTTATTCATTTAATGTTGAAACCTAATCCAAGTCTTATTGTACGTCACTGTTTCGCGAAAGCGAATAAGGCCTGGGCTAGGTTCCGACTGCAGACCTAAGCACGCACGATTGTTGCAGTCCTTTCTTCTACTTTAAAATTTAAGAAGAACTTTGCTGAACGTCGCTGCTTATACTACTCAGCGCTGGAACATCTTCAGCCTGGTTTCTGTACAACTCGCGCAGTGGCACCTGAGGACAGACCACGTTATACGGCTAGACGAAGACCAGCAGAAGGAACGTTGAGGCCAGTGACGATCTTTTACTACCTACTCGCGTACTGACAGATATTACCCATTTTATTGTATATATTAGTTTATATATTATATTGTTTACTTGAAGAACCTTTGTTTCATTTCTCCGCTGACTAGCCGGCTACATCGTTTTGTTCAAAATATCGATTATTCGCAAAAATGACTTAAGTTCCTACTAAAAAGGAGGCGCTTAAGCCCTTCTTGCAGTGTACGCTTGCAACGCGAGTACAACTCGCACTTGGCCGGTTTTTTTCCACCAACTGCTTATAATGTGCAATAATAAAAGAGCCAAAGGTTTTTGTTCCAAGTGCAGTTACATTAATAATCAATAACATCTTATTGTTTCCATGTACGAGTAAACTTGCCTTGGTAGTTATATAGATAGGGACAAATAGATGGATTAACGGAAGGACAGGTGAAAGAACGACCGATTGACAAATACTATAATTAAAAACATAACTACCTAGTACTGTTTCTGCAATTTTGTCAAACGGACCCTTCAAATACTTATACTACTCGTATCTGTTTTACCTTTAGTTCATTTAATGTCATTATGATTTACATAATGCAATATCATTACCAGCAGCTTAGGCACATTATTATTTTTTTTCAATTTATAAAGCAAATAACCTCTTCAAAGCTGCTTCTCTACATTATTTTGTAACAAAAATATATCAAAGAAGCTTGTTAGAGACATAAAGACGCCGATCTCCGTTTAACGAGAATGTTCGAGTAGATATTATGATTGGTTGAAATAAAAGGAAGTTGGTTAAAATGTCTGTGATTCTTATCCAGTTAGATCTTTTATTTTTACTGCACTTTTGACATTTTACCCTTAAATACATAGTGATGTATATGTATATGCATCATGCATTTTTGACTCTATTGACAGCGTGTCAAAATTCAAGTATGAATAAATATTTGGTGAAGGTCATGCATTTAAGGGTTAAATTTTGAATAATGCAAAAAAAAGTCATATGACTATTTTGCAAAAAATTGCACCTTTTCTAATCACCCAATGTGGGCTGAAACAAACATTCGCCAAAGATAAAAAACCGGCCAAGTGCGAGTCGGACTCGCCCACCGAGGGTTCCGTACAAACTTTCTTTCAAACTACCTAGTAAAAATAATCTCATATTTTCATATAACTCTAATGACTTGACTAGAAGACAAAAGTATAGGCACTAATGAGTATTATAGTGTATAGCGCCATCTCCCGGTCAATTTGCTAACTAATTTGCGCGACCTGGTTTTTCAGGGATAATTCTTTATAATGTTAACCGATTTAAACAGTTTTTACTTTATTGGACAGAAGATGGTTTACGTAACATCTCGTATTAATTTTAAGTACGATATACATCCGCAAGAGTGGGTAAATTGAAAGTAAAAATCTGAAAAGTTTTTTGTGAATTAAAAAAAAAGTATTCAAAATACAAACACGATTATATTTTTTCTGTAATATATAGCATAAAACCAATGTTTACTAAAATTTTCATAATTTTTCGTTGGTAAACTTCGGAGATAAGGGGGGGGGGGGAACGGTATTTTTTTTTACATTTTCCTTCAAAATTCTTTTTTTTCCACAACAAAAAAATTATAAAAAATAGTTTATTTACGTTCAATTTGAGCTCTTTCCAACGATACCCCACTTGACCTAGTAACTTGAAATTTACAGTTTGCCCCCCTTTCATTTTGGCCATTTTCTACAATTAAAATTAATATATTAAAAAAAATTATACTTTCTATTTGTAGAGGTTTACAATGTTCACAACTATTCCAAATTTCAAGTTGATAGTATTAGTAGTTCTCGAGATATTTAGGAATGTGACAGACGGACAGACAGACGGACAGAGTCGCACCATAAGGGTTCCTGTTGTACCTTTTTGGTACGGAACCCTAAAAAGATGTCAAATCCACATTACGTTTTTAATCATTTCTACTATTTTAAATAATAACCTACTATTTATTCCAAAATCTGACTTTAGATTAAGTGTATTTGTGACAATCAGCGCCACTTCTTCAATTTGCCAAAAGGCTATGATGATTACTTGTAACAACTGACCACCAACCTCGTCCATTAACAAAAGACCACTTGAAAAGTAATTCCACAATTTCACGGTCCATCTTAAATCACTTGCCATTCACAGAACTTTCGATAGTTTTGGAATAGTCGAATAATGGTCGCAGAATTGCCGAAAGTTAGCCGAACAATAGTAGGTGTGAGAGGCGTGAAATGGCGGCGATTTTCTGACATCAGTGGGTGGCGTGACTGGGGCGCCATCTGGTGACTCATTAAGGATAGAACTATTGACCACTATTGACCGGTTGGACCCAAGGCTGCCAGATGTTCATTTGGTATATTTAATTTAATACTTCTAGCTGTCTCCAGACCAGAATTAGTCGAGGCATTGTCACCAACACCATGAAGCCGAGAGGCACGATACTTGTTAGGTAAGACACTGGGCTATCTGTAAAATGTTGTTAAATCATCATTACCGCTTCTTGAAGCAGAATCGGTCTATGCTTTCTCTTGCAACCCTTAAAGCGACCTCGAATCAGTGTCGGCGTTGCCGTCTAATCAACTTAAAGGCTGCTGCTCAGCAGCTTGGTGGCTCAGCTATATCTTATGGCTGCATTATAAACATCATCAACTGCAGTATCACACAGCGATTTTAACTATTTATAATCTAGTCATCCGTCCAAGTAAAATAAAGGTGACAGCTAATGGAGCTACTAAAAAAACTGAGTGGTTAAATTATAGTCTAGTCATCCGTCATTTCAAAACATAAGCTTATCGATTTGACTAGTTAATCCCACTGATATGGGATCTAACTTCTCTATAGTACCTATAACCGAACATGGGTAAATATTGGGAGGCTACCACAAATGTTAGAGTGATATTTTCGACGATTGTAAATTTGGCTAAACCCTCCTAGAGTTATGTAGTTAATCTCCTATCTTACAGTTTTTGGAACAGACTTTATTTATTATTTCTGAAACATCTACTTACCTATAGCCAAAGCAATGATGGTAACTATGACAAAGTAAATGGTCATTTCTCAAAATTTTGCCACCCCCACCTGTCAGTACGTTTATGTTAGAACTTTTTTTTTAGTATACAATATCTTCATAAATAAATTATCAATACATATTAAAAGACAGTTTTTACATAGAGGCCTGATGCTTTGAAATCGATTTATTTTATATTAATGAAATAAATAATAATTGTAACTAAGTTTTGTCGTTCACCTTCCGTGTCCCAACGCGGAGTACTCATGTTTCGAGTTGTTAAAAGTACACAAATTATTAACTTTGCTTACCTTTATTGCTGTATTTTATTTGCATATATCCTTAACTTTTAAAACTAGAGTATCTGATAATAACATTACACTTATGTTCCAAGTTATTTGGCTTTAAAGTTTGTCCACGGCCGTTTTTGTCGTTGACCTGTCGAGACAAACTCGCAAGCACTGTGCGATCCCTACTCCACCTCTGCCGTCCCACCCCACATGAATCGAAGCCGCCAGTATCGGCCATCACCTGCAAGCAACGGCACGTGCTCACTACGCCTTGATTAGAAAATATGAATTTTTAATTACCTCGAACGGGAGTTTGTAACGGGTAAGTAGTCGTTATTCTGTCAATCATAAACTGGTTATTGTTTGAGATACTGCATTAACTGTAACATATGTTTCGTATTTTGTTGCTTATTTTTAGGCACCTAAATATTTAGTTCGTTCGGCAAATACTTTTTGAGTTTTGGCGAAATAACTGGCATTTTGTCGGTCACCTGTGCATCGTTCACCTGGCTAAAATAGGCAAGTGAACGACATTTTGGGACAGGGTGACGACAAAAATGGTAAATTTACCAATCGTAATAATACTTTTTTACACCTTCAATATTTGTTTTGTGCGTTAAATGAGAAAAGTATTACTGTTATATCGGTTTAGGCTGCATTTCTCAAAGGATTGTTGCTTTTTTGTGGTGTGTGTCCTTCACCTGTGCGATAAAGCCCGGTGAACGACTCAGTGACAGGAAACCGACACGTCGATCACTTGTCATAAGCCAGAGTATTATCAATAAGTATTATTATCATTAATGAGTATTAAAACATAATCTAGAATATGAGTATTATAATAATAATGAGTATCCTTATATTTTTAAAATTAAAAGTAACTCTTCTGTGATTTATTTACATATTTTAATTTTTTCATTTGTTTTTTGCCCCCTTTAAAAAATGAAATCTTAATTATAGTCTAAATACCGTGTCAGTAAGCAAGTGATTGCTTGAAGTGAAGTCACTTCATTATACTTCAGAGTAGCTATTATATTATAATTTTATTTAAGTGTCGGGTATAAAATATTAATGACCCCCTTCCTTGAGATTTGGGCGGCGGTTAAAAACTATTATAATGCTGATAGGTAGGTGAATGACGTCCATATCAGGTGAATGATCACCAAACTACAGGTGATCGACTACGGACGCAGGTTAGCGACGCTTGTCGTTAACTTGTCAAATGTGTCATACAAATTTGTACTAATTTGTCGTTAACCTGCTGCTGTTGTCGATAACCTGTGTATATTTATCCTTCACCTGATCATGATGTCGTTCACCTGAATTTTAATCGATCATAACTTCTATAATAATTAATTGATATCGGTGCCTTTGACATTTTTGAAATGCTTGAGACGCATTCAAACGATCCCTACAAATTTTGTTTTAAAAATGCGACATTTAAAAAAAAGCAAATCTTTCACCTGTCGGTGCCAAAATTTTGAGAAATGGCCAAATATGTATGACCCGTCGGAACTGCTTGGCCAGGTTTTTAGGCACGAAAGTAAGCAGTGAGTATCGGGTCGTTTCAATCTTGTTGTTCCGCTTGCCAGATGTCACTCCCACCTCGATGAGACGGGTTTTTGCCGTGCTATCTTCTTTATTCACCTGAATGATAAACTAAAATTACTAGTCTTACTAGTGCTTAGCTTAAGTGGGACTGGGCTGGACATGTCAGCCGCATCAGCCGCATGCAACCGGAAAGATAGTCCAAAATTATAATTATTCCTGAGTGGGACCCACAAAACACCATTATAAGGTGCAGACCGGGATAAAGGGAGACTGAGAAAGAGACAGTGGGACGAGCCGGACGAGTGGCAACGTGGACGCATTATATTGTGGAAAAATATCGATGATGCGCTCGATAGGATCGATTGGAGAAAATGAGAACGGAGGCCGTTGCCCAGCAGTGGGACATCGAATTGGGCTAATCAACAGCTCAACTCATTTCTTTTAATTTATCTATCAAGGGCTTAATTTTGACATGTACATAGTAGTTTAGTGAAAGATCAAAATAAGGTCAATACACTTTTACTAAGTCAGGGATAGGTACACTTAAAACACAACTTAGGGGGGCAGGCACTGGCCATCAATGGAGAAGAAAAGAATCTTTTGACCCGTCAGACACTAAACAGCTAACATTTAAAGTAAGGATAACAAAATATCTGTAAAATAAGATTCCAATTTTATAGTCAAATAGTGAGCATATAAAAAAAGAAACTTACCCAACAACAAAATATGGTCCTAAACCACAAAAACCATCGAGGCAGCCCACAAACTGATTCTGCCATCATCAACTTGGCTAGGGCATGCGTCCCAGAAAAAAAAACATGTATATTTGTATCACATATTGCACGCTGAAACTGAATAACAATCCGATATCCAGATCCCTTATCAATAACTTATCATCGTGATATTTTCATCTCATTGTTAGGTACTTTAGATAGCCCCCATAGTTAATAATAATAAATTTTATTTCGATAGTATAAGGTGTATTTCTCAGTCAGTATTTTTTGTGAGTAAGCACGAGCTGATGTTGGGGTTTTCCTACCTATAATGATTGTGTCTTGTGTCACTTATTTTTACCTATATAAGAATATTATAATTTTCTTTATATATTATACTGAACTGTCACCGCATACATCAGAATAACAGCGCCTTCTTAACAATCGTCATATACTTCTGGTCAGGATTTACCTAATAAATTGTATCCACACGATGCAAAATAACATCGTTTTACTTTAATAATGACATAATACTTAATGCGATGAGATTATGAGTTATGCTGCGGTGTGCAAATTTTTAGCTTCGTTTCATCCCTGAAAACACCTTTTAGAAAACTCACTTTACTGCAGATATTATTAAGTTCTCAAAAAGTGGATAGGTACAGACCTATCCACTTTTTCCACACCTATCCACAGGGATAACCAATTATTTTATTTTATTAAAACACTTTTATTTTGTTAATATAAAATATATTTTTATCGATTTTCTTAAAAACTAATACTGCAATTTTTTATGTAATAAATAAAATATAACTTGAGGTATTTTACTTTGCAATAAGTAGATATAAATCGAGAAAGATAAAACTATATTTATTACTATCACAGAGGCACAGCTCCAAATATAAGTCCCTAATTTTATTATGGTTGAGTAAATAAATTCCATTCAATTCTTAGTGTGCGACATATAGAAATTTATATGGCACCACAGACTACTAAGAAGATACTACTGAACAATTAGTTATCATAAAAAATCCTGTCATATTTTTTACGTCAAAGAGTGACAGTTACTCGTACGAGAATAATGGTGCCATAATTAATTTTTGATTATTTTAGGTCGAACTATGCGCCGCCATCCAGTTACTCATAACATTTTTTACGTCGCTAGACGAATAAAAAAAATAACTAGATACTTATCAACCAAAACTTAAACTAAAAAACTAAACTAACTATTGTGGCTCAGTGATCCAAAGTGAATCTTGGCCTCCGAAACGAGAGATCGCCACCTGTCCCGATCCTGCGCAGCCTCTTGCCAGTCTCTGACTTGAAGCCGACGCAGATCCTCCACCACACTGTCCTCCCAGCGATACCTGGGTCGACCCGCCGGGCGGCCACCAGCCGGTCGACCCAAGAACGCTCTCTTAACCAAAACTTAGCACTATAAAAAAGGCGACAATTTTGAAAAACGTAGGGCTCACCGGCCAACTGTCTTCATAAAATGCGTGCCTTCCTAAACCTTGACGTTGGCGGAATCATCGACGAGTTGATAAAAATTGATAGAAAATGTAGGGACGAAGGTTTAAATAGGTACTTAAAAAAATATTTCCATTTCGCGACATTTATAGCGTCAAGATTTGGTTAACCGTCTATAATTCGTTTTTTTTATTTATTCACTAATTTATACAAATATATGTAATTAAATAAATTTAAAAATAATTATTAACTAGGTAGTACAAATGACTAGGAAACTATTTACTTAACTAGGTTTTTTAATCATTGGCCCCTCGCACTAAAATATATGTATAATGTACCTACCTATAATACTAATATCCATCGTATTATCACAGAATATATAATAGTACAAGTACAGAAGGCCCACTGCTTTGATGTTCACGAAATGCCGCTTTTTTAATGCCTACAAAATTCTAACAAAGAAACGAGCCGCACGTGCGCAGCGTCGGACGATAGGGTTGCCTATAGATTAAAACGAATTAATATGTGCAAAAAATGTTATACTATTATATTCATGTCTTGGGTACTTTCTAGGTATATATACAGTATTTATATATTTTTGTTTGTCCCAACATCACAAGCCTTATTGAACTTTTCCGTGGGACTCAATCAATAGTAGATCTATGTAAAATTGTGCTATTTTATTCATGATGTCAATTTAACTAAGCTTTATTAGTCATTCCACACGCGGAAATCGCACATGAAACTTAAAAAAAACTCGCGACGTAAAGTAACAATTAGAATGTGCGAACGTGCGTTCCATGAGAATGCGCGCCACCCCTGAGTAGGCCGCGAACTCGCGGCCGCCGGCATGTACTTGTAGCGCGGCGATAGGATCGCGGAGTGAGCCGCCCCTGGTATTATTTTAAAAAAAATACATTTTTGATTAATTGAATTTTCGCAATTAACTTGAGTTGTACAATATTTAACAAATTTTGTATTTTTTTCTGAAATAATGTAAGTTTATTTTTGTAGGTACAAACTGGTTTCATAATTATTTTATAATTATATAAGTCGTTTGCTAGTATAATGTAGCGAATACTTATACAAATATGTGCGTTTGAATTATTTAGGTACCTTAACAAAAATTATAAGAAACGGGTGTCTACAATTATATTAAAATTATTATTTTAGTTACTAAAATGTGAACACTAAAAAGGTGAATTATAAAGTAAATAAAATAATACTATAATAAGGTACATAATTGAAAAAAAATAGGTCCCCTAACTATCGTTAATAATTGTTTTTTTTTTAATTTTATAATTGTATGGTACTTATTACGTTGAAATTAAATTACATCTTATTGGAATTTGAAAAAAAAACTATCTTATATATAACATGAAGAACACTCTCTTTGCTTGTCAAAAATTTTAAGCTTAGAACTTAATCGCAATGATTTTATCAATTAAATTTATAAATATAAATATTCTTTACCTATTCAAATATACCTAATAATTAATTTTACATAAAATATTTTCAATTTTATTAAACACTTATCACTAATGTCACGTTATCGTCTTGATTTGACGCTTGGCGTCTTTTATAGTTTTACTTATTTAATCAGCTAACTTGACTTTTTAATAAAATTACCCTGTGTCTCATATTAAGTAAGTAATCGAATTATAGCCCAATAGCCATCTCATATTAAACGAGTTTTTACTTGTTCATCAAGTCAAGTAGATATCTTCATCTCTCTCATCTCAAGACACTAGTTCACAGCCTAGTAGTCAAAACATTGCCTCCAGTGTCAACAAACTGCTTGCAGTTACTGTCTAAGTAGTGCCGATAGCCAATATTCCGAACCTACAACAGATAGCTACCAGTCATGATGATGACTTTTTCATCAAGTCAAGTAGATACATTTTCATCTCTCCCCAAGACACTAGTTCACATTTCACAGCCTAGTGGTAAAGACAGTGCCTCCAGTGTCCACAAACTGCTTACTATTATTGTCTAAGAAGTACCGATAGCAATAGTCGGGCGCGAGTGTCGCGATCACAACTAGTACGTTGAGTAGCCAGAAGTACAGAGACGAGCAGAGTCGGGTGTACGTGCCTAGTATTGCGCCGTCTATTTGTCTGAAACAAGTAAGAAAAATTTGTAGGTATTCCCAAAAAGGTTAAAAATAACCAAAGTGTGAATGATTCTTTAGAGTTGCAGGTAGGTATTCAGTTTGTAGAGTGATAAACTAAGTGTAATGCCTGAGTAGACGCTTGAAGCGGAGCGTTCGGCGGGGCGTGCAGCGGAGCGGAAGAGTGTGCGTCCACCCGTCGCGTCGACTCAGGACACTTGTATGAGCTTCAATTATTTGACTTAAGAACGACCGCTCCGCTGCACGCCCAATATGAGCGTGCAATCAGCCCTTACATTTAGTGAATCCAGAATCGCGAGGTCGTAAATTCAATAAGTTTCTATCTATCTATCTATTTAGCCTTTTCTTCTGAACGCGGTCTAGTGTTTATGATTGTTTGTTTAGATGAAGTCGCGTAGTTCAGTGTGCCTGTTGGCATAGACCTCCTCCAGCTCTTTCCAGTATTTCCTCTGCCTGCCCAGTCTAGTCCAGAAAGGCCCTACAGTGGTTATAATTTCGTCCTCCCATCGTTTGAGTGGTGGGCGTTGAGCTCTTGAACCATCTCTGGGGTGCCACATGAGGACTTTTGGCTCCATTTTTCGGTCTTACATCTTACAGTGTGGCCGGCCCACCTCCATTTTTGCATGTCTATGTGTGTGAGGATGTCTCTAACTTTGGTTCTTTCCCTTATGTCGATGTTACGGCATTTATTCTTCAGTTTTACACCAAACATACTCCTCTCCAATAAGTTTAGCTAATATCATTTCATTTGCAGACATTTCTAATTCGTAATAAAATAGTAACAAATCCATAAGAGCGTAAACGAAAGATTAAGTACTACTAGAAGGCCAATGAGGTGAGTCTAACATTAATAGAATCGTCCCACGATAAGTCTGCATAGATTTTAATAGCCCGCCTTTGCAAGCGTTAAGTAAACGTCATAATTTCATTAAAGTTTGACGTTCATAATAACATCTGCACTGCGAGGCTGTGGCTGTGAACATTGTTGCAAATTTATCATTTTTAACTTCTGTTAGCGTCTGCAAATTTTTAAAAGTGGAAAATGTCTGCCTGGGTGAGACTTCACGGCCTCTGGATCGTATATGTACTTACCAAGACTTAATAACAGAGTCAGACGAGCGACATTACCGTAAGAAAACTCAAACTTCTTATCGTGGATTGCCTATGTATATGTACTTACACGTTAATAACAGAGTAGACGAGGTTGAAAGTCATGTAGAACAACATTTGACGCTACAATGCTGAGCACGAAGTAAAATGTATGGTAGCGCGCCTGCATCCACAGCTTTAGGTTCGTTATGAGGACCAGGAGGTGGAACAGGACGGCTCCAAACACCCTGCAAACAAAAAAAAATAGAAATTAAGTTTTACTTTGTAACTTATTTTTAAAGGAGAACAAATTGATGATCATTGATCACAAAATGGTACTACCTACATTGTACTAGCAGCCAGATAATGTCCTACTCACTAAACATCCAAAGCCTTCATAATGTCCTACGCCTGGTATCAATGCGTAATGATCATCCTTCCAATAAAATTTGCCTTCATGTCTTTACGTCGTTGATCACCGATAGGAGTTCGTTGTAAGTCGGTCTCACCGCCGCGATGTTGGTAGTCCTGTTTTTCCCCACCTGGCCACGCCTTCGCCACCAGCTACCCTCATTGTTGAGGAGAAGTGCCGAATGCGTAGATGATCACAAATTTTATTGAATAAAATATATTATTTGTGCCGTTTGTAATTTTCGTGATGACGTTTAGCTTTAGTCAGCGAATAGTTAGAGAAATGACATTATTATACATCGCAGATCAAAACCAAAAAAAAAAAAAAGATGTAGGCGAGGCTGACTTGAACAAGATACAAAAACCTTAGATACACTATTATTATTAACAGACACGTTATTTTATCAGGTTATAAACCCAATTTCAGACACAAAGTGTGGAAATTAACTGTAAAAGTAGTGTAACTATCTGTACTGTAGCAGGGTAACGTAATTGATACTGCTTTTGTCAACCCTTCGTAAAAATTATCTAAATCAATATTAGCTTTGATATGACTATTTAAAGTCCAACGTCTTACGTCCATATCAAACACAGAAAAAGGTCATCACTCACGTGCCCAAGGGCTATTTGTTACAATACTGGTATTTTCGATCAGACTATTTCGCGTCAAGCGAGCGCGGTTGCAAGCGAGACTCCTGAACTCTGAACTCTTTTTAGTGAGGGCATTTGAGGATACCGATCGCTCGGTAAGACTAGCCTAGAAGATGAAAAGTACGAGCGCTGTCGATTGCTACTACACTGGACGGAGGTATCAGTCGATTTCTTTAAGTCAGTCATTGACTCTTAGGGTAATCCATTACCTAATCCAAAACCCGATGCGACGGATTTCTACTTCGTGCAATGAAGGTCGACAGAGTAGACTGAGAGGTGGAGACGTCAGTGTCGCATCGCTGGTGGTTGCTGAACACGTCGTGGTAGCAGGTCAAGGGGTGAATTTAACACCGCCACACATGCGCGCTTTAAGAGCGTAGGCGGAGCGCAATAATGGCGGTGCACCGTACTAACGCTGGCGTTGCGCCCAGTGGGCGCTAGCGGGAACGAACGAGCGCTGATAGCGAGCGCAACGCGCGCGGGACGCGAGCGGAATGCACGCGCATTCAGCGCGCTGATAGCGAAGCGGAATGCGCTTTATGTGTGGCGGAGGCTTAATACGTACCGTTGTACGGCGTAATGCAGGGCTCTCGCAGACGAAGAGGTACGATGACGGGCGAAGCAGAAGAAGGCGAGGTCACCGAAGGTCACTTACTTGGCTCCCAGGGGGTGCATACTGACCTCGTACGACAGTCTGTTGGAGTCAGCAGTTACTGTCGTAATTACTCGTAACAGAAGAGATGTAGTCCTGCCATCGTACAGCATAACATAACATACAACTGAACTGTGCATAGCATATAGTGCTATGCGAACCTTAAGCCGGCTGCATGTCACTTCAGTCGCCAGCGCCACCGCCTGTTGAAGATTATTCTCCATCGGAAGAGCTTTACTTCGTACAATGTTCCGATTATTGAAGGTCTTATCGGGCTGCAGATGCAAGCAAAACAGGGGCGATTGGCCTACAGCTATCGGCAGCTGTACGAGGTAATGCTGGAAACTGCAGCGGTGCAACCTTCCTCTGTAGACCACGAAAGTTGTGAAATTTATGAAATCAGGTTCTACGATCGAATCAAGCACTATATTAATTGAGTATAGTCGAGCCAGATGATAACTACTGAAGTACTCCTGAGTTCCTGGCCCCTTTCGCTTTGAGCTGGAATCTGAAGTTCACTAAGGCGAAGCAGGTTTATTTTTCCCAATTTGTTTATTAGAGGCTCGGCGAATAAGTTAATCTCTCGAATGGACAGGGGCGCCACAAGCCTCCGGGAAATCGTCGTGTACTTGGAACCCCCGCGGCCAGATTGCCGATCGGTTTTGGTGTCCGCCCGGTAAACAGACGCACGCTCAGGTTGCAGGACGCTGGCTCGAATTCAGATCTGGACATTCTGAAAGGGATTTTTTTTTTTTTAATTCCGCAAACCTTTACGATGTCTTTGACCTACACAATGAGCGATGTACAGGAATCACAGGGTCTTCTCGCGAGGCGCCTCTCCGATTAGATAGCTCGCGAACATCGTCAGGACACCCTCGCAGCAGTGCGGCTCCTCGTCCGGTTATTGACGTCTTACCTCGTTCAACTATGGGTCTCCAAACCACGTTAGGACGTAGCATCTTAAGAATTTATCTGTTCTCACTTCGGCGACGGAGGAGTCCTTGGTCAAAATAGAGTGTAAATACAGTCGTACTTCACGGGAACTGGAAAGAGAAGAGTGGATACCATAGTGTACGGGATGTCAGCTGATAGCGGCGCCCGGCGTCACATTGGAGGGTAGTATCAGCCTGGTCAGCAACAGAGTCTGCAACGATACCGTAGCAGACGGAGCCTGGATAGTCGTGGTCGTGCCACCATTGTAGGGGAAGACAGTGTTCGCGGTGAGCGTGACATCTTAGGCGCGACGGGCGTTATCAGCGTGGCGGCTAGCAGCACCAGGGGCCCACATCAGCAATCTTACCAGCTTGTCACTGCAGCAGACGCTGTTATGTTCGGCGGTGAGATTGAGACGGCCGTCGTCAGCTCGAAAGGCGTCTCGATGCCCTGTCGCGTCGCGCAGTATCGTGCTCGGTGGCCCTCTCGAGGTCGCCGCCGTCAGCGCGGGAGGCACCGGCGCCAGCGTGGCAGTCAGCTACATCGGTGAACAGCATCAACAGAGTTCGCGGCGTCGTCACGGCAAACGCGGCAGGAAAATTAGCGACGCCTTCGCGGCAGCCGCAGTATTGCGCTCGGTGGCGCGATGAAGGTCGCCGCGTCTGCAATCTTACCTCGTGCGATCGAGGCGACATCAAGGCGCCAGCATGAGCGTGTCGGCCGACGACACCGGTGGAAAACTTCAAGTAGCTTGCGGCGTTGTCACGGCAGACGCAGCAGAAGGATTGCGACGCCTGTGCAGCGGTTAACAGTATTACGCTCCGCATCACCACTGAGGCGCCAGCATAAGCGTGGCGGCCAGCAATACTGGTGGACAGCTTCGGCAGGGTCGCGTCTCGCGTCGTTGTCACGGCATATGAACGCTCTACATCACCATCGAGGCGCCAGCATAAGCGTGGCGGCCAGCGATACTGGTGGACAGCTTCAGCAGGATCGCGGCGTTGTCACGGCAGATGAGCTCGCTGCATCACCATCGAGGCGCCAGCATAAGCGTGGCGGCCAGCGATACTGGTGGACAGCTACAGCAGGTGGACAGTCAGCAGGATCGCGGCGTTGTCACGGCAGACGAATGCTCTGCATCACCATCGAGGCGCCAGCATAAGCGTGGCGGCCAGCGATACTGGTGGACAGCTTCAGCAGGCTCGCGGCGTTGTCAAGGCAGACGCACGCTCTGCATCACCATCGAGGCGCCAGCATAAGCGTGGCGGCCAGCGATACTGGTGGACAGCTTCAGCAGGATCGCGGCGTTGTCACGGCAGACGAACGCTCTGCATCGTCACCATCGAGGCGCCAGCATAAGCGTGGCGGCCAGCGATACTGGTGGACAGCTTCAGCAGGATCGCGGCGTTGTCACGGCAGACGAACGCTCTGCATCACCATCGAGGCGCCAGCATAAGCGTGGCGGCCAGCGATACTGGTGGACAGCTTCGGCAGGATCGCGGCGTTGTCACGGCAGACGAACGCTCTGCATCACCATCGAGGCGCCAGCATAAGCGTGGCGGCCAGCGATACTGGTGGACAGCTTCAGCAGGCTCGTGTTGTGGCGGGGGCAGAAGGTGGCCGCGCTGGTAGCCTGCGTATTGACGACTGATCACTAACGGCACGGCGCTCGCGTCGGGGCAGCAGCAGACATACTTACAGCGTCGCACGCGACGCCTATGCGGCGGCCACAACGTTGTTCGGCGGCACCGCAGAGATGGCCGTCGTTAACGAGGAGGCAACTTCTACGCAACCTCGGCGGCGCCGACGCGGCGGACAACACTGCCGCGGTCAGCGGCGCTATCGCAGCGCTACAGTAAGTTTCGGCGCCGACACGTGGCTTGGGGCCTCCGCACCGAATCGGAAACCGAACATATTCTTTCTAAAATAATATGAATCTGCTCACCCATTCGTCGGAGAAATTCAAACCTCCTTGGAGCGCGGTATTCCTCCACCGCGCCCTCCGCCGCCGCCGCCGCCGCAGCCCGCAGGTCGCGCAGCCCGCGGTCGCGAAGCACGTGGTCCCCGGAGCACGTGGTCCCCGGCGGAGCAACTTACCTACGTTACCGCTTATATTCTCGCGCGAAACTTTTAATACGCGGATAACACTTCCTACTTTAGTCTCGGAAATGCGAATAGTTTAAAAAGAAAACTGATTAACGGTAACGATTTTTGCAGCATGGAACTTTCTTACAAAAAAAGTGGGTAGAATCATAAAGCACCGCTCGTTCATTTCTATAGTGAGAACCCCGAAAGACGAATAATGATCGCTAGCGAGGCATAATATATCTCATTATTCAAGACGAACGAGCGCAAATTAAAAGGGAAGAAAGAATTGACGGATGAAATTGAAAAATTTCATAATTCCGAAACGTTATAAACCACTTTTTAAATAAAAACACGAATAACTCTGGTTTGACCAGAAATAACAAGGAAATAGAAACTAAAAGATTAATTTCGAGATAATACTCATCAACAATCCAGAGCCTTCACGTCAGCGGTGATCACTGAGTGATAGCCAGCGCGCCGAATGCATCAAACGATCATTGATCACATAATAGTCCACAACACAACGGTTTAAGATACGGAGAGGTACGGTAATAGACGGACCCAGACGGTACAAGATATAACCACAAGAATAATGGTAGTAATACTCACAAAATATCATATTCGTATCAGCGTTGATCACGGAATGGCTAGCGCACCGAATATATCATGTAGATGATCATACGATCAGATGATACGACCACATCAATAGTAATAAACTTGGTAAGTAATACTCACCAAACATCCACAGCCTTCATGTCAGCATTGATCACTGAGTGTCTTATTGCTAATGCGCAGAATGCATAAATGATCACAGAATGATACACCCCTATTAGCAGCCAGGCGGAGAAACGCGACCATGACATGAGCTTGTTCCTACTTATGTCTCTGTATAACGTCGGATCTCTGCAATTTAACAAACAAATATCAGTAAAGTACGTTAGTTAAACGTGTTACAAATTAATACAACTATATAGTATTAATAAAATTTAGTCTGTGTCAAAAATGCGAGTTGTGAATTCTTAATCCCAGGTTTTAGAAATACGTACCTAAGGAGTAATTCTTTAGGCCACCTCTGCTCAGTAACGGAAAGAACCAAACACGGCAACGCCGTGAAAAATAAATTGAAAAACGTCAGGTACATCGAATCAAATATTGCTTGCGTCGACCACGCGCTATTTATTTGAAAAAATAACTGAAACAATGAAAAAAAATAACCCTTTTATACAAAAAAAAGTTTATGACAATGCTTTATGATACCCAAAAATAGACTTTGGTGAGTCCAAATCGAGTTATGTAATTTTATGTTACTCAAGTAAGTAGGTCTAAAACTTGTCAGTATTGTGTCTATGATAACTTACCATTATATTTCCGAGACAAATGTTCTTATAGAAAAAATATTGTATTAAAGTAGCTAATCTTTGGTAGTACCAGTGCCCCATTACTAATAGGAACTTTTTCACCATCGAGAACTTTGTAAAAGCAAAATCGGCAGATCTGAAATGAAAGAACACTCAATTAATTTTGCCCAATGGTAAGATTCTTAAAAACCACTTAGTTAACCGTTTCTGAGCGGATGACACGAGTGGCGTGTCATCAAGGTTTTTTACGTGTGGTGTATGACACGCGAGGTGTTTCATTTTGAAATCGACAAGTTTTTCGCTGTCAGAGCGTAAAGTTTTTGAAAATGGAACTCACAACGAATCGTTCAAAAGCATTCAACATGCGAAAAGCCAGAGGTGTATCCGTTAAGAGTGTTAAGACTGTGAAGAAGCGTACGCATCAGATAAATCATGCATACATACAAACGAACGATCTCGCATTTACAAAATGGGATTTGGTATCTATAAAATCAAATATATGGAAATGTTATTCGCTTATGCTCCTCGTAAAACCTATCATACCTACATTCCAAATTGGTATTCGTACCAATTTACTCACAGAACAAGGTTTACATTAAAAATAATAAAACGGTGTATGGTGGGGCTCATTGGGTGGATGACATCCGAAAAATTGCGGGTTAGCAACTGGATGAGACCAACTCAGGACCGGGACAAGCTATAAGAGGCCTATGCTCGGCAGTGGGCGATAAAGGGCTGATATGGTGATGATGATGATAGTGGATATCATCCGAGGTTTCAAAGCAGAAAAATAAAAGAAATATTACCTAGCGGCTTGATAGCCTTCCCTTCCGAAGATCCCGAAACCCGACATGGGCTTCATGGATCATGGAAATATCGTTGGCTCCGTCGCCAATGGCCGCAGTGATCGGCCGCGACGGACTGTGCTTTATTAGCTTCACTATCTGTAAGCAAAAACAATACACAAGTTAATTCACGTCAACTTATAACGTCATTAAATATTTTCATCTTCCTAAAATGCTGTATCCTACCGACTGCGCCATGCCAGGAGATAAAGAAACCGTACCAAGCACAAACTACTTTATTCATCAAGAGTATTAAATGATTCACGGTTAGATTTATTAGACTTATATTAGTTTTATGATGCATGCAACTGCGTCGAAATATCGAAACCTTAATAAAAAAACCGGCCAAGAGCGTGTCGGGCCACGCTCAGTGTAGGGTTCCGTAGTTTTCCGTATTTTTCTCAAAAACTACTGAACCTATCAAGTTCAAAACAATTTTCCTAGAAAGTTTTTATAAAGTTCTACTCCTTGTGATTTTTTTTCATGTTTTTTGAACATAGGGTTCAAAAGTTAGAGGGGGGGGGACGCACTTTTTTTTCCTTTAGAAGTGATTATTTCCGAAACTATTAATATTATCAAAAAACGATCTTAGTAAACCCTTTTTCATTTTTAAATACCTATCCAACAATATATCACACGTTGGGGTTGGAATGAAAAAAAATATCAGCCCCCACTTTACATGTAGGGGGGGTACCCTAATGAAACATTTTTTTTTTTCATTTTTTATTTTTGCACTTTGTCGGAGTGATTGATATACATATTGGTACCAAATTTCAGCTTTCTAATGCTTACGGTTACTGAGATTATCCGCGGACGGACGGACGGACGGACGGACAGACGGACAGACAGACATGGCGAAACTATAAGGGTTCCTAGTTGACTACGGAACCCTAAAAATAAATATGAATCTACTTTATTCATTCATAGCTTAGCCTACTGACATTGTTGTGATTATCAAGATACCTACAACTCGTTTTAGTAAAATATTCTAGATACTTTAGGTATTTCTCTTTTTTCATAGGCAGTGCTATCCTTATCTTTAAGTATCTTCAAACCCCCTTATTCATAAATGTTCTCTAAGTATCAAGCCGATAAAGTTCGTTTGTCCCTTTCTATCACACTAATACGTCGGAAAGGGACAAAGTTTGTCCCAAACGAACTTTACCGGCTTGATAACTTTAGTGAACGTTTATGAATAAGGGGGATAGTCTTCACCAAGCTGATAATAACACTTCACACTCACTTTAGCCTTCTGTATTGGAGATAACCTGCAGCACAACACCGCATTACACTGCATAGATATTTCCGCAAACTCAGGCGCCGTAGGCTTATCCAAAATGCAACTCATACTCTTCCCATCGACCACAAGAGCCATATCCTTGTAGCTCGGCTCCGCTAATATTCGTTTGCATTCTTCTAAATGTGCTTTGATCGCTTCGTCGCTGTCGACGCCTATTATGTACATTTGTCTACTATTTTCTGAGATGTGTGCGCAGGACTGAGCTACGCTTATTGCTGTTTCTACCTGGAAAATAGAAGGACACGATTACACTCTAGATTTTTTTTCATGCACTTTACGGTATTTTCTATGATATTTAGACTCAGACTCAGACTCAGACATTTAATGGTAAAAAGTAATAAATTTTTACATGTCAAATAGTTATAAATCTACATATTAAAAACATTATGAGTTATTATTATAAAATATAATTAATATTTTTAACTATACAAATCAAATTGTTTTATTGAATATTTTTTCAGCCGCGTAAGCTGAAGACCCGGGTTCGATTCCCAGCTCGGCCACCAGTGGGCCTTGTCGTTTTTTCTTTCGTGTATGATATCTATTTCAATTTATAATATTTTTAAATTCTATTTTGTTTACTACTATGTTTATTCTATGATTTTAACAGTCTACTGTCGTGTTAATGCAGAGTGGTTGCACTAATCTCTTTGAAATATTGGCACCCAACGTGGAGCTATTCTTGACTTGCCATATTAGGACTTATATCCTGAGTCCAATGAGAAGTGATGGTAACGTGTCTACCAAATCATCCAGACAGTTTTCTATTACCCTCTCATCGTGTAGTAATATTATCTATAATGTCATTGGCACCCAACGTGGGGCAGTTTTTGACCTACAAAGGTCAAAACTCATATTATCATGAGACCTGCACGGCGTTAATACTTATGTTTTTTCACCACATTCTAAACAGAGTCTTCTGCTGCCGTCTAAATTCGGAGATAAGTATTTAATAATATTGGCGCCCAACGTGGGGCCTTACCTTATCCCCAGTTAAGACCCATATCCTGAGCCCCGCACGACGTAATGATGCTAACGTGTCAGCTACATCGTCTTGCAAGCAGTCTTCTACTGCCGTTGCACCAACTAGAGTCAAGTCGCGCTCCAGCATCCTGAATTGGTGGCTCACTTGCTGCAGAGCTTCAGCGCTTTTGACATCTTGTTTCTTTATTACTGTAAATGGAAAGAAAGTATTTTTAATGTCAAGTGAATTTGATCTCTGAAAATTTCCATGCCTATCTCGATCGTTATCTACATACGTGATACTACTTAGTGACTAAAAAGGATTTCATAAAATAATTGAAAACTTTAAAACTTTAAACAGGTTATTTCGAATATATGTATCTTTGGAAATTTAGATTTTAGGCATGACCTCATAACCTCACATACTCACATTCGCAAACCTTTTCGTACTCCTCATCAGGTATCTCCCGGTACGCGATGGCGAGAGTCCGCAGACCTTTGTTAGCGAACGTGTTGATGTCCACGTTGGTATCATCTACCATGATTTGGTTGACGCACAGAGGAAACACTGCGCTTTCAGCACCCTTGCAGAATAGCCAGATCTGGATAAAAAAGTTATACCTATTATGAAAAATGTCTGATAGGTTTAACAAATAGTGACGACCGTTGTGTCCAATTATACTTTTACTTTAATCATTCTTCATTTCTTATTATATTTTTTCTAATTTGATGCAGGCTGTATAAAACTACATACTCACTTTGCCATCTTTATCCCTTAAAACTACAGACATCCTTTTCCTCTCCGATGTAAATTCTATAATCTGCAACCTCTCGTACAATTCAGTCTCATCTCCCATTTTCACTATTAGATTGTTTCCATCTTCTCCTAGAAACGTTACACCTAGTCTATCGGCTGCTTCAACTAGAGCCTTCTCATCAGGACTACTGGCTTGATAATCGATATGTCCAACGTTATTAACAGTCATCATAGCATTCCATGTAGATGTATCAACTACTCCGTTGCCATTAGCAATGGGTTTCTTCTTCTTCCTTCTAAACATGTTCATGAGTTGAAGGTCGCCGGTCATGGATAGGCGCGCGCTGAGTCGTTTCATATCCTCGTTGGATATTTGGACTGAGTGGCAGAGAGCAAGGATTTTGAAGAAGAATCTAATGTCTGCCTGAAATAAAAAGGCATGGGACTGATAATTCTGAATATATGGAAAAATGAATATGCTCTACGCCTAGCGAAACTTGTAACATACAATACAATAAAAAGTGTGAGCGTAAATTATAACAATAATTTAGATTGACAAGATCATGTTTTGGTTAAAAAGTTATTCTAGCCGACCGTGTGGTTTTCTAAATAAAACTCCTCACACAACTTTACCTATTTCAGTAACTGACGACTGTTTTCTCGTTTAGGAAAATTCACCCAAGCCGTTCAATAATTCATACCAAAGCAAAAAAAGGTTATTGTTTAAGTACTTTTTACATTATTATTACTAAAGATCGTTATCAGCGTGCTGTATTGGTGGCAGAGTATGGTTGGCAAAAAAACAAATACACAAGTATTTAAAACATTATATACTTAACAAATTATGAAATATATACATATTTATAATTACTTATCTAAATTACATTGAATAAATGACTGAAATTTGTTCAACAGATTTGGCTTCGTGCACTACTTATACTTTAGACTTGAACTAGGTACTTGAATAACAGTCGTGGTAGAATTTCCGGCAACCCATGGCTCCTTCATAACAGGAAGAAGGGCGACGTAGGAGTGGTTTTTAGTGGGTATACCTCCTCTCCTCCTCTCCCTGGAGAGGGCGGTAAGTATGTCATTTACAAACCTATATCGTTTAAAAATATACAGGGTGTAAATCTAATACGGGCGAACCTCTTAACGGTGGTGAGTATAGGACATAAAAAATGGAATTAGATAACTTTAAAAATGGATTTTTTTTTATCCACACCAATTAATTCGGCCCCCCAACGTAATGCAAACACACTTGCGTTTAACGCCGTGTCTTGCGTGGGCGACGGTCGCGCGACCGTCGCCGTCGCGTCTCATACTTCCATATTGATAAGGTTTGATTTCGTATGCATCGCATCGCCGTCGCGCGACCATCGCGCGACCGTCGCCCACGCAAGCCACGGCGAAACTCTCGTTGAAAGTTGTCATTGATTGTCATCGCAACAACGTTTACAGTACATTGCTGCTGGGATTTTTTTCAAAAATTAATTATGGTTTATATTGACCGGGATATAGACCGTGATTACCTTTTTGATTTTTGTCGAGCTCCCGATATTTCGACGCAGTTGCATGCATCATGATCACGGAAAACTGACGAAGGCGGGTGGATGTTAAAGTTGTATAGACAGCGCGCGATCTACCCTCCTTCGCGCGCGTCGGCTGCGTTCACTTTCAGCGTTACCACTGGTCGCGTTCACACTCGATGGTCTGTCTAAACACACTACACTCACAGTGTCACTACGTTTGTTCAATTCTGACTTCACCGGTTTTTTACACAAACAAATCACTGGATTCCATACATTAGATAGTTTGAAGCCATCCTCACGATTGAAATTTTTATATTTGTGAATCTCAATGGCTTCTCTTACCAATCTCGGTATGTAGTGGCGTTCCGTCGAAATTACCTTAGGACTATGCAACCGAAAAAAAAAAACCGTGTGAAAATAACCGTGAATCATTCAAAACTCTTAATTAATTATGGGGTGAAAATTATGAGTAACTCAAAAACACCTCTTAATTAATGATAACAATATTGAATTATATGCCTGGTTTCATTTATCGCCCTTATTAGGTTTACGCGCTGTATAGTTGGTCGGAAAAGGTACCGTACAAGTGTAATCCTAAGAAGGTAAGTATTTATTTTGTAGTTAAGAACAAAGTGAATATTTAAATGTATTTGTTTTTTTTTGCCAACCGTACTGTTTGCCACGAAAAGTGCACCTTGATAACAATCTCTAATTATTACACACTGTATACATACTTTGCAAGCTAATCTGTCAATCGATGCGGAAATGCCATGAGTAGTCATCGGTCAACAGTTTGATTAACAGTTACATGAACTGATATCTTATCTTTAAACCTTCAATCGGGCCATTTTGCTGAGCATCTACCTATAGGTACACCCACTTACAGGTGCAAAACTAGACACATATTATGTACCTACGTTCTATTTCTATTGATATTGCGTAACATATTTATAATTACTATCATTATTGCTTAGCGTCAGACCAAGTCAGATAAAGCGCGAATGTAATCAATCATTAGAAATTCGAAACGAGTGGCGATTATAATAAAATGATAAACGTTAAACCGAAAGGAGTGATTCGAATCGGCACTAGTTGTAGTTACGAATGTCCTTTTCACACGTGTTTTACAGTAGGTACATACATATGTCGGTCTAGCCAGCATAAACTGGGTTAGCATAGAACTATGATTTTCTTGATAAGTAGGTACCTTTCTTACTACCTATATACAACAAAGTATCAATTGTATCTGACCTGCCTAGTGTCCACGGGCTCTTCGAACCTCCCAGTATCATACAGAAGCTTATCCCTCTCCTCATATATGATCCCCTTGATGGAGCAGGCTTTGAACACCATTATATTCTTAGTAAGCGTGCCTGTCTTGTCGGAGAAGAGGATCTCGACCTGCCCCAGTTCCTCGTTCAGGTCTGAAGTATTGGCGATGGCTGGCTTGCCGGTCTCCTCGCAACGCAATTCTTCATCCCAGCCGATGAATAGCGCGCCTGGAAAAGGTCTACGATGAATATTGGATGGTTTTATTAAATAAATGTAATCTTAACCAATGCCAATTCCAAAGCTGGAATAGAAGCAGCGTCGTCTGTTAACCGGACATAAAAGATGCCTAATGAACACGTCTTCAGAAAACTTGCGCCAAGTTGGGGAGAGAGGGGGCTGGCCGTCGGCAATCGCAGATTGACTAATCTGAGGTTCGCTGACGACATTGTCCTTTTCTCCTCAACAGCTTCCGAGCTGCAACAAATGCTTGAAGAACTAAGCACCGCAAGCCTCGAGATTGGACTAAAGATGAATATGTCAAAGACCAAGCTTATGACTAACAGTGCACCGCATGGCATAGAGATTAATGGAGAACCAATTGCATATGTCCAAGAGTACATTTATTTGGGCCAATTAGTTTCCTTCCAGGCGCGTCAGGAAAAAGAGGTCGAAAGACGGATTGAAAACGCCTGGAGGAGCTATTGGTCCATGAAACATCTTATGAAAGGTAATCTTCCGATGACACTCAAACGGAAGCTCATGGACATATGCATACTCCCAGTTCTGACCTACGGTGCACAGACTTGGTCTTTGACTAAAGCTCAGAAGTCCAAGCTCGGGGTTTGCCAACGTGCCATGGAGCGCAGCATATTAGGTGTCAAATTGGTGGATCGAGTCCGGAACACCACGCTGCGCTCCAAGACAAAAATTATCGATGTAGCTCGGAAGGCGGCCAAGCTAAAATGGGACTGGGCTGGTCACGTCTGCCGGATGCCGAACGAGTTGTGGGGCAGAATCACCACGGAGTGGGAGCCCGAAAACTCGAATCGGGGATCTGGCAGACCCCGACAGCGATGGCGGAACGAACTGGACTCCTTTTTGAAGGAATGGCCAGACACGGCTTTGAATAGAGAGAAGTGGAAAAATTGGGGGGAGGCCTTTGCCCAGCAGTGGGACACGACAGGCTCCAAATAATAATAATAATAATAATAATAAAAGATGCCTAAACGTCTATAGACTTCCTTGTCACAAACATCCAGACAGATAACGTCAAAGTCGAGTCGTTGAAATCAGACATATCTGACCACGATGCCCAGTTAGCCCACGTTTATACACAAGAAAATTGTAAGCCGAAATACGTATTCGTCGAAAGACGCCAGCAAAGTGTAGAAAATACAAGAAACCTCTGTGAATCGATGATGTCGTATGATTGGAATAAAATACTTGTTTCTTACAACCCATATACTATTGACAACTTTATCCAAAAACTAGTTATATGAATATGTATATGCCAAAGAAACTAATAAAAAAGAAAAACGAAAATCGTATTTCATGGATATGTGAATCAGCCTGCAATGTACAACGCGACATAGAGGATCTACTGTTATTCCACGAACAGTACCCGCAAATTGATATCAAGGAAATTCTATGCAAAAAGAGACAAGAAGAACAAGCCTTATTGAAAAATATGAAAAGAACACACACAGAAGACCGTATAATCAACTCAAAAAATCCAAAAACAGAAGTATGGCAAATAATAAAAGAAGAAACCAATAACATCGTACAAGAATACAACTGGAATCTAAAAGACGGAATTACTAATGAATCGATTGATTGCACTGACATACCTGATTACTTAAATAATTATTTAATTCGAGTGGGAAATGATATTGCTTTAAATAACTGCCCGGATATAAACCAAGCTATAGAACATTTAAGGTCAAACTGTTCCGAAATACAAACTGCCTTTGCCTTTTCTCAAATAACTCCAGCAGAACTTGTAAAGATAGCTCGACTAAAGGTGTCTAAGTCGCTAACAAAGGATATCTATGATATCTCAGGAAAAATTTTATTTGACATTATTTCTGTTTTAGCAAATCAACTGACATACATTATAAATAACATACTCCGCTCCAGCATATATCCTCTGTCACTGAAGAGAACCCGATTGTGCCCTATTTATAAAGGCAAGGGCGATAAAACGAATGTGGAAAACTACAGACCAATAACTATCGTTCCAATGGTATCTAAAACTAATAGAATTTATAATTTCAAATGACATTCTAAAGCATGTGGAACAAAACCGAGCGCTATCAGATGCACAGTATGCATATAGAAAAGGGCGCTCCACAACTGCGGCAACTCATAAATTTATTGAAAGCGTAATACGATGTTTAGAAAATAAACAAAAAGTTGTAGGAATCTTTTTAGACCTGTCAAAAGCCTTTGACTCTGTAAATCATTCTCTACTTGTAGAAAAACTAAAAATATATGGCATTACGGATCACGGTGCTCATTTACTAGAATCGTTCCTGTCAGAGAGAGAACAAACTGTAGAAATAAAAGTAAATGGCAAGCACTATAGGTCACAATCACGGCTGACAACAATTGGCGTGCCACAAGGATCATCTTTGGGAAACACCCTATTTTCCATATTTTTAAATGACATTGGTAAACTTGACATTGACGGAGAAATTATATTATATGCTGACGACACGACAATTATTGTAAATGATGAATGTGATGATAAGTTAACTAATAAAGTAAGCATAGTTCTACAGAAATTAGAGTGGTGGTTTAGAATTAATGGACTTAAACTTAACCCTGAAAAGACAAATATTATGAAATTTGACACTAGACTAAGAGACGCTAAGAAAATAATCGTACCTTTATCAAATGGCACAACTATTGACACAGTACAGGATGTGAAACTACTTGGTTTCAACCTGGATCCAACATTATCATGGAAAAATCATATAAACTCAGTATGTGGAAAACTAGCAAAAGGCATATATATACTCAAACAATTGAAACCCCTCATATCAAATCACCACCTAAAGGAAGCATACTTTTCATACATACATTCAATTTTGTCTTATGGGATTATACTGTGGGGAAACGCAACGGAATTTGAACGTGTATTAAAAATGCAAAAACGAGCAATTCGAATATTAGCAAACGCAAAGTACGATGCTAGCTGCAGAGAACTTTTTAAAAAGTTAGAAATATTGACATCTGTATCGACATATATCCTAGAAATTATAATGTATGTAAGGAATAATCCAAATGAATTTGATCGTATTGGTGATGTAAGTAAACGACCAACGAGATATCCCGACGACTTAAGACAAAGCAAATGCAGATTACAAATTGCTAAAAAGTGTCCTAAAATTATAGGGCAAAAACTTTACAACAAACTGCCAAAAGTAATAAAAACTGAGGGTTGTCTATTGTTTGCCCGACAGTCATTTAACATAATATTCATTTGCCCGAATCTAACTTGCCTGAATTTCATTTGCCCGAATGATTTGTTTACCATAAAAATCATATGACATACTCGTTGTTTATCCGAATATTACCTTCCATAATCATACAATGCCATACTATTTGTTAGCTATATTATTAAGTGCAATAATATGGTTTCATAGAATATTCAAACGCCATAAGCAATTATTGCCATATTAATTGTTGCCCATATTATTACCTAACCTAACCTACTTTCTGATAGCAGTTTCATTTTCCAGGGGTCACAGTTCTAACCTAACCTAACCTACTTTTCCAGCAGTTTCATTCTCCAGGGGGTCACAGTTCTAACCTAACCTAACCTACTTTCTGATAGCAGTTTCATTTTCCAGGGGTCGCAGTTCTAACCTAACCTAACCTACTGTCTGATAGTATTTTCATTTTCCGGGGGTCACAGTTCTAACCTAACCTAACCTACTTTTCAAGCAGTTTCCTTTTCCAGAGGTTCACAGTTCTAACCTAACCTAACCTACTTTCTGATAGCAGTTTCATTTCCAGGGGTCACAGTTCTAACCTAACCTAACCTACTTTCTGATAGCAGTTTCATTCTCTAGTCCTTCTAGTACCTATTATAGTAGTTTTTGATTCTGCCAAAGCACATTATGGAAATTGACTTTTCTGGACGCTAATTTGTATGACAAATGATGGTATGGAATGTGGTAATTACGGATTTCGATGATTCTGACAAATGACATTATGGAAACTGACTTTATGAGAAACAAAGTTTCTGGCACTAGATTAATATAGTAAACAATGATTATGGCATAAGATGTTATGAGAAACAATATTATGATTGTTGAATAGGATGGCAAATAAAATTATGGCAAATGAAATTCTGGCAAATGGGGGTATCCCAAAAACTGAGACCAACTTCAACACTTTCCGTCGCAAAGTAAAACAGCTACTACTTGACAAGACACTTTATAGCATAAAAGAATACCTAAATAATACCTATTAATAGCCATGCCTAGCCATGTTCGTGACTTTCAATTAAGTATTAGTAAATTATATATGTATATTAAATGTCTATATTAGTAAGTTATAATTCTTAGTAAATGTGAACCTAACTAAAAAAAAATGGTTATATACCTACTTGTAAGATTGTTAGCTTTTAATGCGTACCTAGTGTACCTGCCTTGACGATCTCTTTATGTGTGCATGTTTTTCTTAGTTTTTAATTAAAAATATGTATGGATTTTGAGAAATAAATAAATCTGAATCTGAATCTAATCCTAAACGACTTAGAAAGACGTTCACGGTAGTAAGATTCAAACTCTACAAGTATAATATGTAATGTAATTAAAATATTCTAGAGATTTTAGGCGGTAAAGAGGAGACTGGTTCGATTCTAACTCTGATGGACTGCGGACTTAAAAATTGCTCCTATTTCAATTGAATTTTATTTATAGGTACCTACGCAATAATATTTGAATTTACACAAGCATCTAATTTTCTTTATATCAAGTCAGGTAATGACAGAAATGGGGAGCATTTTTGCAATACAAGGAAGTAACAATAGTATTTTATGCAACTGGTGGTTAAAAGATGTCAAAAAAGGTGAGTGGCGTGGGTAACAATTTGAGGCGAAGCCGAATATTGTTAATAAAGACGCCACTAGCATTTTTTGACTCAGTTAAACACCGTTGCATAAGATAAGATAAGATAAGATAAGATAATATTTATTTGCAGAAAAAGGGTTAGTTACATGTCTTAATATTATGTTAGATAAAGTTCCACCTTTTCCAGCTGTCTTCATACAGCATGCAAATGTATTTAGAGTACATACATATAGTCATACAATACTTTTTCTACGACCAAGCACTTATTTTGAAAGAAAATTATAAATCAACAAATACCTACACTCAGTCATTTTAGTTATCTAGTGGACCGCCTACCATTTTGAATATGCAGTTTGAGTGCAAACATGAAAATAAAACTGTCTATGGTATGGTTCTTTGAAGCCTGGCCACTAAGACGAATCGAGCCGAGTTGAATCGAGTTCTCATACATTTGAATGCGATTCGACGCGTCGCCAATGAACGCAGCAGAAAACGAAGGAGTCTCGACTCTGCGAATTGGTTTGTTAAGTTGGTAGCAATGTATTTACTGAACTGTAACAGCTATATCGTGCTACTGCTACTAAATGTTTTCAGGGTATAGACTAGATAGACTTGTCCTGACATCTTTTATGTAGGGTTTTAAAGTTCTATGCACGACCTTGTAACTCACGAATAACAGTACGGGAGTAGAATAGTTATTTGTTATACAAGGGGGCAAAGTTGTATTTTAACGCCGAGTGTGGAATTGAAAAACGAGCAAGTGAAAGGTTTCTATAGTTGAACCACGAGCGAAGCGAGTGGTTCGAGAATAGAATCCTGAACTTGCTCGTTTTTTAACACACGGGAAGTAAAATACATTTGCACCCGAGTGTAACACAAAACTTTTCCCCTCACTATAGCGAGGAAACTACAACGCAAAAAATGCGTTTAATACTGCTTCCAGTAGTTCCACAGGTGGTAAATCATCTTTATAACTAGATTCACCCACTTTCATCAATTTTAAAGCAGTTAATTTGACTTTATTCAAGGTCAAATTACTTTACCCACTAGTGGATAAAATGCGTTTTTAACCGCTGGTATTAAAGGACAAAACACGTGTTTCCGAGCTAGTGAGGGGAAAAAATATTTTTATCATAAATCATGCGTTTTCGTTATTAAAGATAAACGCTAATATTATAATAACTACGATAAGATTAATTTTATAATACTAAATTAAATTAGATTATTAGTTAATCAATCTTTTGTTTCGGCGCTGAACTAATCCACTTATTTGCAATGACAAAATTAGCAAAGTTCTATTCCTTTGCTAATTTTGTCATTGCAAATGCAGCAGCAGTTAAAAACGTAACGGACATTGTTGAGGCAACACAGTTCCACAAAAATCAATTAGAGACAAACCCAAACAAAAATCAACAGAAACTCACCTGTAAACTTATACAGCTCAATAGTCACATACAGGGCCATCGGAATGATATAGTAGTACAGCAGTAAGAACGAAAACACATCCTGCAGTATCGATCCAACAGTGACTGCAGCGGAATTGTTATACAGGCTCGGGCCTAAGTACAGGTCCCTGTTCTTATAGTGGAAGTCGTTGTAGATCTTGAGGCCGAAGCTGACCATCACCTCGAGGACGAGGATGACGATGAAAACGACGAGGAAGCCGTTGACGGCGAGCTCGCAGGAGGAAAACTTGTTTCCGGCGTATTTTGAGTTGAGCGCCAGTTTGGTTTCTTCACCTGGAATTAATGAGCTAGTTGTTAAGATTTTGGAGTAATAAAATGTGTAAAACTACTGTCCCGGGCGACTTGTAGGTTAAGGTAACCAAGGAGCCCCGAGTGCCAAACTGAACCGAAGATCGGCGATTTTGAGTAAGTAATGGGATAAGGCAAATCTGGCCAGCAATGGGAATTAAGTATGTTCTGAACATCAAAACAATATTCCTTCGGTCTACATCGAAATATATCAAAAATCGTAAGATTTCTGTTCATAATAAAATAACACAATTTGATAAAATATGAGTACCAAGGTTTACCCCCTTATTCATAAACGTACCTACTCTAAAGTTATCAAGCGGATAAAGTTCGTTTGTCCTTTTCTATCACACCAATACGTCGGAAAGGGACAAACGAACTTTATCGGCTTTATAACTTTAGAGTACGTTTATGAATAAGGGGGTTAGTGTGTGTTTTTTCTATGATTGCTGATTGGTCTAAGATATAGTATTTCGCAATACTATATAATATTTAAAAATCCCCACTACGTGTATCAACGGATTTTCATCTTATCTCCCCAAATAGGTAGTCATCTTATAATACTACTTTACACTTCTGTTTTTATAATAAGATAAGATTTGTGATATCCATGGCTATCCGGCACCAGGCAGGCAATTATAGTCGCGCGATAAATGATAAAATATCTGGCCATCCCTATCGAACTTACTAATAGTGCGATAGGGACGGCCTGATATTTTATCGTCTATCGCGCGACCATGCTACCCGTGCAGTTTTGTTTATATATGAAACAACGGCATAGAGTACAACACCAATCCGTAAAAATAAAAATGCATCTTAGTGGTGGTTCACCAACAAAGTTTCTGAAAATTCGTTGTAGGTATATGTCATACGTAGGTACCATAGTACGTTGTCGATAGTGACCGACGAATCTCTCCTTGATAGGGATCTATCGCTAGTAGAACGATTACCTACAGATCTGCCACTGGGTTGGGGACCTCTCCTACCTTGAACATGACGTATTTAGAAAGACCATAAAACTGACCTGTATATACAGCACAGCCGATAGCCCACTCCGTGTTCTTGACCCTGGAACCCCGCAGCATCAAGTTGTCAGTAGTCAGGGGCAAGCTCTCCATAGTAGGGATCTCCAGGCGTCCGTAAAACGTGTAGAGGTCTGCCACTGGGTTGGGGACTTCGATCCGCATGCCTTGAGGTAGGACGTCTGAAATAAGTTAAAATGAATTTATCCATTGTGAGATACGTATTAAGTCGAAGCATTAAAATAGCTTTGACCATTACAGGTCATTCTATTGCCGGATACTAGGCCATCAACATTCATGCCTAAGACTGACTTGTTGTCCTCGCCTAAAAAGGCCGTGGTGAGGAAGCCTTTATTCTTTTCCACAGCAACACAAAGTTTTCTGGGTCCTTCTTATTTCTCCATTAAACAGTTACAGAAAACTTACAAATTCAAGGTGACAATCAAAACTCATCTATACCCGACTAGCGGAGGCGGTACCCACTACGTCTTCAGATTCGTCTCCCCATCCAAATTGGCGGTAGTGACGATACATTTTCCCCCTCTCTCCCCTTCAGAGCACAGCATCACCAGGTTTTTCGGAACACTATTCCCCCATATAATTTTGGCACCCAACGTGGGGCAATCTTGTCTTACCTTTAATCCTGGTTAAAACTCATATTATGAGCCCTGCACGACGTTGTCGCTTATATTTTTTCCAGTCTCATTGAAATGAAGAGAACAGAATTTAATGCTATTCGCGCCCAACGTGAGTCTTACTTTGTCCCCCGAAAGGACCCATATTCACAATATTTCCTTCCAACAGTTAAGTACCAATAATTCACAAAGATCAAAACTCACCAGGAGTATATCCAACTAGTGGCGGCGGTACCCTCAACGTCTTCAAATTCGTCTCCCCATCCAAATTGGCCGTGGTGACGAAGCATTTACCCCTCTCTCCCTCTGAACAGAGTAGCACCAGGTCAGCTGGGACTTCTTTGCCCCGCTTCACCCGGACCAACGTGCCTGGTGCGATGGAGGAGTTACGGACCTCTTTGATCACGCCACGCTGGAGTATTTCAACTGAAAGGGTAAGATTCATTAAATAGAATCAATAATTATGTAAAATACCTATTCTAAAACGTTTACAACTCCCATAGTAGATAGTAGAGGCTCCAACACAGGTAAGATGCAACCAACAACACATTGGAGATATCTTATCTTACAAGTAATATTTTGGATATCTTAAACTAAACAGTGACCTTTTGAATCAAATCTAGATAAAGACTTATCACGACGAATGATGTCAAGGGTAATCTAAGATTATGGAATTCTGCGAATTTTGATTTGGGCTAAGATCTTGTTGAAAGTTTGATTTAATATTTTTATATTCAATTATACTTACTAAATTAAAGCTTTAAACAAGACCAATGTCTTACTTAAAGCTCACACACACGAGTATTCAGGGTGTAATTTTTATAACCGGCAATATTTACCGGCAAAATAATGGGCTGGCTTTGTAAAAAATAAACATAAACACACACACAGTGATAACGCCACGTGGTCAATTTATATGGCCAACCAGGCTCCAGGGGGAACCCCCATAACCCCGCATCCGCGTATGGATCTTAGGTACGTACTTGAGGCTGATACACACGAATTCGAAATTCCTTACCAATCTGATTGTTGACTCGGCCATCAGCTTTGTGTCTAAGCCAGTCTTCGTAGCCATTCTTTACAGCTGTTACCATCACCATGAAACTGAGCGGTGCGATGCTCGTCAGTGGTGACACTGGACTGTCTGTAAAGAGGTCAAGTTGTAATATTATGAAGAGAGAACGACCAGGAAAAAGTTATATGGCCAATTAAGAAACACGTAAACATTGTAAATAATAGTTCTAAGCCGTTGTTAAAAATCAAGTAATTGTCTTATCTGTGGTAGTGTTACCCAAGGGACGTCAAGTTGTGCCAATTCTAATAATTGCTACAAAGCATTGCAAGCAGAACAGCGCCAGATCGCTCGATTCAAACTATCGTTTATTCTAATGAGCAATTTGTGAAAATTCAGAGAAAAACGATAAAATCAAGCTACATTGTTTATTTGTTTTCGGTTATGCGTCGGCTATATGAATGATGTCTTTAATATTTTCGGTTATAAAAATTACATCCTGTATTATACATTAGACTAATATTGACCGGGGATATAGACCGTGATTACCTTTTTGATTTTTGTCGAGCTCCTGATATTTTTATTCGGTGCAGTTGCATGCATGCATGCTCGACAAAAATCAAAAAGGTAATCACGGTCTATATCCCGGTCAATATAAGTCTAATGCAAATAACCGTGAATCAATCAAAACTCTCCCTGTATGCACGCCTAACATTAATTGCCCCGTTCATGTCGAAGTAACCCTTCCCAGTTAATGCCGCTAAACCTTACCCTCGCCGTTTGATCAAGAACTAACCTTTGTACTATTTCCATTGTTAAGTACCTTTAATTCAATATCATTGTTACCTTGCGCTGTATACTGTAGATTTAAGTTAAATCTAGTAATCGGTGGACAATGTTGTTGGTCTCACACCTTACTATTGTTAACACTGTAATTCTCTATTAGAGCCTTGTGTGTTACTGTTTGTTGTCCCAATTGAAAAAAAAAAAAAAACTAAATGTAAGGCCTGGACGCGCGGAGCGGAGCGTTCGGTGGGGTGTTGGATTTGCCATTATAATGTTTAATAATTGTAACATTTTAAGGTACGTTTCTCTCAAACATTTCAATTTATGGCAATAATGTCGGTAGACAAAGAAACCGGGTCGGTCTGGCAAGTTTACCTGGACTGGTTATAAAAGGGACTGCTCGTCGGCGAGCAGTCACTTTTAGTTCTACCAGCGCCACGAACAGAGATAAGTACCTTAATCTGATTATATAATAATAAGAATTGTCTGAATTAGTTTATGAAATTATTTGAAGTACCTTAATCTGATTATTTAATAAATACCTGAATTAATTTATAAATTTATTCAATGAAAATTGTCTGAATTAATTTATGAAATGGATTAATGAAAATGTAATTAAAAAGTTAATGTTTTAGTGTTTCGTTATAAACAACTCTACAACCCTGTTTATGTCTGATTATTTAATAATAATTACCCGTATTTAACTATGAAAATTAATTAATGAAAACTACCTGAATAAATTGATGAAACTGACTAATGAAATTGTAATTAAAAAAAAACCGGCCAAGTGCGAGTCGGGCTCGCGCACAAAGGGTTCCGTAGCAGCAAATATAATAAACAAAATTACAGTTAAATCAACCTATCTCAAAAACTATAAGAGATACTTTGATCAAACCAAAAATCGTTGAAAGAGTTAATTAGCATGCATCACCTCTATTTTTTTTAGAATTTTATACCCCGTAGTTATAAAAATAGAGGGGGGGGGACATACTTTTTACGACTTTGAGAGCTGATATCTCAAAAACCGTTCACTTTAAGAAAAATGTTTTTTAGAAAACTTTATATCATTTTAAAAGACCTTTCCATTGATACCCCACACGGGTATGTACATCGAAAAAAAATTTTCATCCCTCAGTTACATGTATGGGGGCCCCACCCCCAATTCTTTTTTTTACTATTTAGTGTCATAATTTTGTAGCGGTTCATACAACACATATTCCCATCAAATTTCATCACTGTAGTACTTATAGTTTCCGAGTAAATCGGCTGTGACAGACGGACAGACGGACAGACGGACAGACGGACAGACGGACATGACGAAACTATAAGGGTTCCGTTTTTGCCATTTTGGCTACGGAACCCTAATAAGCATATTTTACTATTTCATTATACGTAACTTAATAGTAACTGTTGCCGACAAGTACCGATCGCCGCTCGGGGTGAGGGCGCGCGGGGCGGGATGACCCCACCAAACAGAGATCCGATTGCGAGTCATACCGACCGGACGCAATTTGCTTTTTTAATTATCTTTTTCGCTAATTTCCTATATATGTACTTACCATTGTGCTGTATAAGTTAAATAAATATTATAGTGCATAATTTGGCCATTTTCATTAAAAAGAACCACTTTAAACTATAACAAAGTGGTCTTCGAAGCCGGATTCTATGATTCGTACACCAAAGATGGTCAACACACGTAGTACTACAAGACGTGAAAGGGAAAGAAAAGAAGAAGAATTGAAGCAAGCTACAGTGCAGCAGCCGCAAACACCTGTAAAAGATGAAGATTCGAAGAAATTGGTAGATAAGACTATTATTTTAGAAACGGGTAGTCAGATAAAACCAGAACATTCCGGACAAACAAAGGACGCGAAACCGTTAAGTCATTGTTCGCGTAAAACTAGCTACCACGGTTCGAAAAAGTCATCTTCGTCGTCTATTGTGGCACAAAGGAAGAAGCTGGAACTGGAAGCTGCTGAAGCAAAGGCTCGCATACAAATGGACTTGATAGAGAAAAAGCTACAAGTAGATCTCGCCAACCTTGAAGAAGAATACAGTCCATCTGAAGAATCTGTACCGTCAGAACAAGACCAACAGTCAGTTAAAAGTGATGTCGCCAGGTGGGTCGAGCGCAGCCAGCTGGAACTGGAGTCACAGCACGTCCCCAAGACTGGAAATAACCCGGACGCGTTGTGTTCGTCGGCAGCAGTGGTCGCCGGCACCGAGTTGCCAGTTCAGCAGTTAGCCAGCGCACTAAAGGAATTGGCCACCGTATCTGCATCCAACAATACCCAAAACGCCAGGCTGCTGAGCCGCATCAGCACCCCGAAGGAACTGCCCTTGTTCTACGGTGAACCAATGGAGTGGTTGCAATTCAAACAAGCTTTCGAAGAATCGACCAGAGTGTGTAATTTCAGCGATATTGAAAATATGTGGCGTTTAAGAAAGTGCCTACGTGGGCCCGCCAAGGAATCCGTAAACGTGCTGCTTATTAGTGGTACGTCGACTGAAACCGTTATGTCAACACTTGAGTTACAATTCGGAAATCCGGAATTAATAATATCGCGCATGCTAATGGAGATTAAAAAACTACACACTCTGCCACCGGAATACCACAAAGAAATAGTTACGTTTTCCGTGAAGATTAAAAATTACGTCACAGCTGTTCGCGCCCTAGGTCGTGGAGAGTACCTGCAAGAAATTAGCATCGTCGGCGCTATTTTATCGAAGTTACCTACGGTGTTGCTACCCAAGTGGAATGACTACAGTTACGCGCTGATTAAAGAGGGAAATAAATCTAAACTCGATATTCTCTCCGAATTTCTCCACGAGGAAGCAATGAAAGTGTCAACCTGCAGTGCTTCTCTTATGCAAGTGCGATCAGACTTTAAACGTAAAAACTATAGTGAAAATAGTGACTATAAACCGCAGACTATTTTAGTTCAAAGTGCGCACACGAACAGTACCGATAATAAGTGCCGCCTTTGTCGCGTAGGTAAACACGATTTACCGGACTGCAAAAAGTTTAAAAAATCACTACGCAAGGATCGTTGGCAGTACGTAAAACGATTCGGTTTGTGTTATAAGTGTTTATTATCGCACCATGATAGACAATCGTGCACGGCCGCCGCGTGTGACGTGGAGGGGTGTGGGCAGGCCCATCACCGGCTCCTGCATTACGTACCGGGTCAAAGTTCGCGCTCGAACCATTATAACGTTGTGGAAGTGTCGGACACTAGTGCTCAGACTGAAACTGTGACGCATATAGACGTTGACCAGCGCGAATCGTTATTAAAAGTTGTGCCGATATACCTACATGGACCTAACGGTAAAATAAAAACGACTTGTATGCTTGACGATGGCAGTGGTGTGTCGTTCATAAGTACGGAACTCGCGGAGCGCGCGGGACTGCGCGGGCGCAAACAGTGCGTTAATGTGCGCGGCGCATGGCTCAATTCAGAACAACAGTGCGAAACACAGCTGATCGACTGCTCGATATCTAATAGTGACGGGACAAAGTTCAATTTAACCGCGCGTATTGCACCCCATCTGGACTTACCTGTGCAAAACCCCGGACTTGTTAAGTGCGGTAAATATAAGTACCTAGACCGTATAATGAACTTTGTGTGTGCTGAAAATCAGAAACCTGAAATTCTCATCGGACAAGATAACTATCATTTGCATGTACCACGTGAGATCATAGAGGGCAGCGAAAATGAGCCCTACGCGACGCGTACTCCGCTGGGCTGGTGCGTGCACGGCCCGTGCCAACGTGCAGCTGTAATGAAACAACGGAAGATACACACTTCATTACATCTCAGTTATACCTATGAACAAGATATGGCAATTGAAAACAATGAAATACTACGTGAACTGCAAGAAGATATGCGTCGATCTTTCTCCATCGATTCTATGGGCGTATCTGCTAAACCTCGGCAGAACTCGGAGGACGTACTGGCCCAGGAGCACCTGGAACAAACCTCTGAACTTATCGATGGCCAGTGGCAAGTCGGCTTACCTTGGAAGGATCCTCACTGTGTCACCGTCGACTCGTATCCAAATGCACTGTCACGACTGAAAGGAGTTGAGCTGAAAATGAAAAGGAGTGAAGAGTATGCACGAAGGTATAAAGAACGCATACAACATTTGTTAGAAAATAAATATGCTGAGAAGTTAGAAAATCAAGTCACATCTGCTAGAACATGGTACTTACCTACTCATGGCGTCGATAATCCAAATAAGAAGAGCCTTCGTCTGGTTTTCGATGGGTCAGCTAAAACAAAAGGGTTCAGTTTAAATAGCTACCTATATAAAGGCCCCGACCTACTGGTACCGTTAATAGGAATCATGTGGCGATTCCGCGAAAACAAAGTTGCGATCTCTGGCGATATCAAAGACATGTTTCTCAGAGTTAAAATAAAACCCGAGGATCAGCAAGCCCTACGCTTTCTATACCGAGATAACCCCGAAGAACCTATAGATACCTACCTGATGACGTCACTCATATTTGGAGCGAATTGCGCGCCGTTCATAGCGCAATTCATAAAAAATAAAAATGTGAGACGTTTCGAGTCTACATATCCAGAGGCGGCTAACGCTATATACACGCAACACTACGTCGACGACTACATTGACAGCTTACCTGATGACCAATCTGCAATTAAGCTGGTTCGTGACGTCACATATGTTCATGCGCAAGGCGATTTTCATATACGCAATTGGAATAGCAACAGTCAAGCCGTCATCAACAGCATTCCAAAAGAGACTTTGGGAAGCAGCGCTGTAAGGTTCAAAGTCGGACAACAGTACGCGGGCGAGCGAACACTTGGTCTGCTGTGGAATCCAAGTGAAGACACGCTGGGGTTCGATGTATCGCTGAAAAAGTTATCTGAAAATATTATCAACGGAAAAGAAAGGCCTACGAAAAGAGACATTCTACGAGTTGTAATGTCAATTTTTGACGTGTATGGATATTTGTCGCCTTTCACTATAAATGGAAGATTAATTGTTCAGTTAACGTGGCAATTGGCTGTAACTTGGGATGAACAAATACCTGATGTCATCTTCGAAAAATGGCTAAAATGGATTAATCAATTAGAATTGATGAGAGAGATACGTCTACCTAGACACTACCGTCGTCATGCTGCTACGAGTGAGAGCGAGACAGTCACAACGTCTACGAGCGCAAGCGAGATAGACACCGCGCCTACAAGTGTGAGCGACACAGCCACGGATACCGCGAGTGCAAGCGAGACGCGGCTAGTACCTGTTATCAGTGCGGCGGCCGGCGGTGATGCGCCCGCACAACAACAAGGCTCAGTAACTGTAAACAACTATAATGATCTACAACTTCACGTGTTTTGCGACTCATCAGTGCAAGTTATGTGCGCGGTGGCATATTGGCGTTGGCAAGAAAACAACGTAGTCCGCACGGCGTTCATATCTAGTAAATGTCGTGTTGCAGGACTGAAGAAAACGAGTGTTCCACGCTTAGAATTGAATTCGGCAGTTATGGCAGCTCGATTAGCTGACACGATAATTAAGGAACACAGAATAAAACCAAATAGTCGTATATTTTGGTGTGACGCCACAGTGGTCCTGTATTGGGTACGAAACAACGCGCGTACCTACAAACCTTATATCGCGAACCGGCTCGGTGAAATAGATGAGCTAACAAATGCGAGCGAGTGGAGATATGTACCTACGCACCTAAACGTCGCCGATATACCTACCAGGGAGTCATTCGACCGTTGTGTGTTACCTACCGAATGGATTCAAGGACCTGCATTTCTACAAAAAAGTGAGAACGAGTGGCCACAGAATATTTTGGACGCCGACGTAAACAATGACGATTTAGAATGTGTTGTGATGATGACGTCATGCAATAGGGTAAATGTGCCTATACCTGAACCGACAAAGTTTTCATCGTGGTTGCGATTACTCAGGGCCACTTTTATAATGCTAACGTTTATAAATAAATGTAGACACATAAATGAAGACGACGGCGCCGTAATGCAGAAAGCTGAAAACTTACTTATGAAATATTCTCAAGCACAGACGTTCTCTGAAGACATACTGAAACTGAAAAATGGATCATACTTACCTAAAACAAGTAGATTACTTACCTTATCGCCGTACCTCGACGAACACGGAGTCCTACGCCTCGGAGGCCGCATCGACGCCGCTGCTGAAGTTGGACCTGAAACAAAACGACCTTCGATCTTGGACGGACGAGACTACATAGCACGGCTGCTAGTGAAGCATCATCACGTTCGCGCAGCCCACGGGAACCAGGAAACTGTCGTGAATAACCTGAAACAAAGGCATTGGATATTAGGATTACGACCGACGGTTAAAAATGTTGCAAAAAAGTGCATGCTATGTAGAATAAGAAAATGTAAACAAGAAATCCCAAGAATGGGAGACTTACCGCCTGCCCGCGTAGCTCATCATCAGCGCGCCTTTACCTACACTGGCGTTGACCTCTTCGGCCCTCTAGAAGTAACTGTGGGAAGAGGAAGACAGAAAAGGTACGGAGTGTTGTTTACATGTATGACAGTGAGGGCAGTGCACATAGAGGTAGTTAACTCACTTACCTCCGACTCTTTGATTATGGCTCTCAGACGAATGGGGGCACGACGCGGCTGGCCGCAGTATCTATATTCTGACAACGGTACTAACCTTCGAGGAGCGGATGCAGAGCTGCGAAAGTCAATCCAGGAGTTGGACCAGGAGTATCTAAAGCGTGAATCGTTAAACTATGGGACTAAATGGACATTTATCCCACCTGGAAGTCCACATTGGGCTGGAGCTTGGGAGAGGCAAATAAGGACCGTAAAAGACTGCATGAAAGTCGTGCTGAAAGAGAGAGCCCCCCGCGAGGAGACTTTGTGTACATTTTTGGCAGAGGTCGAGAGCATAGTGAACAGCCGGCCGCTCACACACGTCTCCGTCGAACCTGGAAGCATAGAAACGTTAACTCCAAATCACTTTCTTCTTGGTTCCTCTTCCGTCTTACCTCACCTTGGCGCTTATAATAACTCCGAATATTTTTTGAAAAAGCAGTGGAGAATAGCCCAACGACTGGCTGACCTATATTGGCGAAGATGGGTTAAGGAAATCCTCCCAGACCTGCTACCACGTAAAAAATGGACACAAGAAGTGAGGCCCTTACAAGTGGGAGACCTCGTCCTAATTGTAGACCCAGATGGCCCTCGCTGCGCCTGGCCGAAAGGCTTGATAGAACAGCTGTTTCCAGGCAAAGATGGCCGAATAAGGGCAGTCAAGGTTAAAACCAAGAGTGGTGTGTTTACCCGATCCGCTGCACGCGTCGCCCGCATACCAGTAGATGGTGAGTGCTGCTAAGCAGCACTGGGCTGGAGGATGTTGCCGACAAGTACCGATCGCCGCTCGGGGTGAGGGCGCGCGGGGCGGGATGACCCCACCAAACAGAGATCCGATTGCGAGTCATACCGACCGGACGCAATTTGCTTTTTTAATTATCTTTTTCGCTAATTTCCTATATATGTACTTACCATTGTGCTGTATAAGTTAAATAAATATTATAGTGCATAATTTGGCCATTTTCATTAAAAAGAACCACTTTAAACTATAACAGTAACCATGTTTATGATTTTACTCCCTTGTTGAATATTTGATGTGTTTCTTACGAGTAAATATATAATTGGTGTCATTCATTTATAACCAACGCAGTTTTATTATGTCCCATATTTGCCAATTGAATTACATATTTAAATTTATCCCAAAAACAAATTTAATTAGGATCGCTTAAATGGAGAATACAAATAAATGTTTACAATTATTTTACCATAATATTAGTCACTTCAGGTCATATGACATTTGGGTAAAGCTAATTTGTTCTTTGGAAGTTAGTTATTTCATCATATTAGTAGTCACTACAGGTCATATGACATTTGAGTAAAGCTAATTTGTTCCTTGGAAGCTAGTTACCTTTCTTGAAGTAAAAACGTTGATTATTATTTTAGACAAAAGGCTGCATATTATACCCCTTTAACATACTCGATCGCATAATTGAATTGATATGATCTCTCATACAAGCATAAAATAAAAACGTTTCATTATATAACCAAAATGCTAAATTCAGAAGTGGGATACGTTTTACCTAGCCATCTTTTAACACTGTGAATTATTTCAGAGATAACGGATTGAAATCTGCTGACCAACTTTCATACCACCATTCGGAGTGAAGTTTCTTCGGGCTGCCGATACCACAACATTGTGCTTCCTACATTTGGTCCTACTAACAGCGATGATGGGGCTGCACGGCCGACGCATGGTGCACCGATTTCGGGACCTTCTGAAAACCTGAATGGACTGGCGTTGTTATGATCATTAAAGTCGGTAAGGCCCTGAGGGCTCTGCATTATCATGTAAAAAATCTTGCTTTGAAGAAATATTGTTGTACCCACTGTGTTTTAAACTGATTTTGTTTACTTATTACGGAACTGCAGTTAATCGAGCTAGTTATTGTTATGATTATGACATCTTGAATAAATAAATTACCTCTTATTAGATCATGTTGTTTAAAAGAAAAACAGTTAACACTTTCGCTACCAAGAACCCGACTGTCGGGCACACCGCTCGTAGAAGCGTAGCCGATTACATGGGGAAACCCGTATGTAGCGAAAATGTCGTAGCGCCGCGTAGAGCCCGGTTTCGAAAGTGTTAAATCCTGAAGAAAGGGTATAAAAGTCAGAACTGAACAATACAGGTTTAGAACAATACTGGTTTAGTTTCTTCCTTTGGGAAAAAAATATATTTTGTTAATGACGTAATTCGGTAAACAAGTTCTTGTTGTAAAGATTGTATTACGACACTACTGATCCGGAGTGATCTTATAACTGCAAAACAATATTTCGATTTTCGTATTGATATAGGGTCTAAATCTCTGTATTGACCAACGTTTATTTTATTTTCCAAAAAAATATTTTTAGCTATTTCTCTTGAGAAACACTAATTTGAAAATCACTAATATATTTTTTTTGTTTATGTATTTAGCAAAGTGGCAGTTTTCACTTAATAAATAAAAATTTGATACTAATAAGTGACTCAAGATCGATGTTTTCAAGCAAATATGTACGTTTCAAAAATCGTTTTTATTCTTTTTTTACTCGCTTTTCAATTGTCCAATATTTGTTTTCGCTTACATTTTATACTGATTTTTCTCCACTTTGACCAGAATGAGACCTAAGTGGATTGCCATTATAATGAGATACAAAAAAATTGGCAATCGATATGTGATTTACTTTAGGTGGTTTCGTTGTTTATTTAACTATACTATACCAAAAACAAACAAATTAGTAAGTAATTAAACCTGCCTACCTACAAAAATGTCAAATTTAAAAGTAGTATATTAGTGTTTTCTTCAGATAGTGGCATGGCTTCAAAGTGAAAGTTATTGGTTTATTTATTGGTTTAGTTATTGGTTTATTAAATACAGTAGTTTAGTTACATACTTACCTACATCATAAAAAAAAATAGACACAAAACTTGCTGCTAAAAATGCTGTGCTTATTTTAACCTGTTCCTGCCCACCATGTAGGTACAGTTTGAGGTATTGAAATTTAAACCAAATTATTTAATAAATATGGTGGACTTTCCTTACCTACCTAATTAATAAAAAAAAATAGATTCGAAACTTGCTACTATAAATGCTGTGCTTATTCTAAGAAACGCTTAAACGTTTGTATCCCGCACTAACGTATTTCAAAATTATTTCACCAATTGCGGACCAATAAAATTTACTTTTAGTACCCAACAGTAATGTTACACACACATCCCTATTGGTTTGAATTCAATTAACATTGAAACTTTTTCCAAGTTGCTGTTACTTCGGACAAATTACTGATCTGATAAATGATAAATCTATTTATCATCATTGCGAGTATGTTTACAATTTTGTCTTCTCTTTTCGTTGAGAAGTAACGATTAAGAAAGTGTCTGAGATTTTAATTCTACTTTCACGTTTGTGTGTCTGTTATCGCATATCTTAGGCTCAAAAACGAATAAAGTTTTATTTATTTATTTGAACTTTATTGCACAAATTAACAATAACAAGTACAAATGGCGAACTTAACGCCTTAAGTCATTTTCTATCAGTCAACCGTTGGGCAAAACAGAGATAGTTTGGTGGACGCCATTATAAAGCCAGTATGAGATTTTAATGATTAAATACAAGTTGATTCTATTATAAAATAAACATATATAGATACAATAAATGAACTTACATACATATTAATATATACGTAGATAAATAAATGGACCTAGTGCAAATAAAGGCTTACGCAACTTGCTTTATAAAGAGAGTTTACTCTGTGCTTGCCTGGTTTTCGAGTTTGGGTAGATTATTATCTACAAAGAATTTTTATTGATTTCCGTTAATATTAGGGGACGGTTCTTTAGGTAAATTACAATTAATTTCTGTAAGAAAATATTGTCTTTTCTCTTACTGTTATCGAGTTATTCAGGGAATGAATTTAGTGGCTCAGTAAGCGTAGTAATAAAGGCTGCCTTTGTAATTCCTTATCATTATTTATTGTTAAATGTGTCGTCATTTACTTGAGACTGACTTTATTGTTTCTACGGGTCTCTCACATGATTGACAAATTTATAATGTATGAAAACGGTTAAAAAAAAAAACCTTTTTTCTAATTTAATAAGTGATTTGCCGGGTGGTTCCTGATAGGGATCCTGGCGACTGTCAAATTTAACAAAAAAAAAAAGTGTTTTCATATCAGCGGGTTCGTTTATACGAACCAAATTAATTTTATTACTTATGTAATAAAATTAATTTGGTCTCCCAACAAGAAAGTCATTATTAAAAAAAGGAAAGCAAAAAAAAATAAGATTAATAAATTAAATTATGAACAATAATACAAATCTCACAGAACAAGATTCTGCAAAAAAAAAAGGGTCACTAGGTAGGTACTTATTCATCTTTCATGCTGAGTAGAGTACCTACGGAAAATAGTGTGAATAGATTCAAATAAATAAGATTCTTTGGGAAAAGGGACCATTTTCAAAATATAACTGTATAAATAAGTGGGCGATTCTATATGCTTCTTTTCCTGATTATTCGTCACGTTTATGCTTTACTTCTCAAGATAGCTCATTACATAGTTAATATGTGATACTGTAATGTTTAATAAATATATTAGGTATACTATTTACTGAAAACTGTTGCTGATAAAGCGATATTTACCATGTAATAAGCTACGAATAAGGGAAGATGAGTTTTCAGTTTGTACGGCATTTGCATCTTACATGACATGCCCTTCATAAAATATTATGTCGTTAGGTCAGACTGGCCGAGCTGTTTGGAAGATATAATAATATTCACACTTGTTGATTGATCGTGAAGTAATCAGAAATAAATATATAGCTCGATTAATTGAAGTCCTAGGATATTGTATCTTTTTACAGTACAGTACAAAGATAAAAACATTTTGTGATAAAACTTGATGAAAGATATACCTATCGATGATGCTATATCTGTAAAGAAAATGTAGAATAGTATACAAAATGGTAAATGGCCATATTAAGTGCTGATTATCTTAAAGCATTCCGCAAAAAAAAACTGGCTATATTTATTGTGTACTTGCTATACTGTTACATTAATTTAAGGTTACAATAAATAACTGAAAAAAAAGGTAGCTTTTTTGCCGATTGCTTTAAGTCCGGATTAGCCGTGTTGGATATATACATATGTAATAAAATGTGTAATATATATTATATACTATGTATAATTGACAACGTTTCAAAATTTTCAGTGTCCCTAAGTCGAAAACCATTTCGAGATATAATATTAATATAATTTGTTTTTTCCCGTATTTTTATGATAACAAAAAAATCTTAAAAAATAGTTTAATGGGGAAGTGACCTCAATAGCTGATTTAGAGCTGTCACTATAACAAAAGAAACTTCCAGTTAGGAAGTCACTTGAGTTTGACAGTGACACTTGACAGTCAGACATACCGGACTGTTTAAGCTGAATGTTAAAACTTTTTTTTTTGAAATTATTTTGTCGTTTTCTTAAGTGTATGAATCAACACATGTGAAGTCATAAAACTGTGTCTTCTTAAGCTCTTTCTACTCGAAGTAGTAATAAGGGACTTTCTCATTAAAATAGCAGTTTTTGGAAAAATAAAAAAAAATACGTGTATCTTTTAGTATTGAGTTCTTTCAAACCAAACAATAAAAAGTAGTACTCAAAAATATGAAATGTTGTCAATTGTATATATACTGCTGGTCGGTTATGTGTCTGATGATTGCTTGACGTCATGGTGCAGCAGGTGACGGAGCTTTCATGCCAGGGCACATAGCTACAAAAATACTGTTGGTCGGTTGTGTGTCTGATGATTGCTCGACGTCATGTCGCAACAGGTGACGGAGCTTTCATGCCAGGGCCCACAGCTACAAAAATACTGTTGGTCGGTTGTGTGTCTGATGATTGCTCGACGTCATGTCGCAACAGGTGACGGAGCTTTCATGCCAGGGCCCACAGCTACAAAAATACTGTTGGTCGGTTGTGTGTCTGATGATTGCTCGACGTCATGTCGCAACAGGTGACGGAGCTTTCATGCCAGGGCCCACAGCTCAAAAATACTGTTGGTCGGTTGTGTGTCTGATGATTGCTCGACGTCATGTCGCAACAGGTGACGGAGCTTTCATGCCAAGGCCCACAGCTACAAAAATACTGTTGGTCGGTTGTGTGTCTGATGATTGCTCGACGTCATGTCGCAACAGGTGACGGAGCTTTCATGCCAGGGCCCATAGCTACAAAAATACTGTTGGTCGGTTGTGTGTCTGATGATTGCTCGACGTCATGTCGCAACAGGTGACGGAGCTTTCATGCCAGGGCCCACAGCTACAAAAAAATGCTGGTCGGTCACAAGTCTGATGTTTGCCTGGCTTCACGGGCAGCAGGTGATGGGGCTTACATGACAAGGCTTGTGGCTACTTAATATAAGAGTAAGATTAAGATGTATAACTATGTAAATACTTTTGTACTTCGAGATCGAAGTACTTGTCAGTATGGCCGTGTTGGATTTGCCATTATAATGTTTAATAATTGTAACATTTTAAGGTACGTTTCTCTCAAACATTTCAATTTATGGCAATAATGTCGGTAGACAAAGAAACCGGGTCGGTCTGGCAAGTTTACCTGGACTGGTTATAAAAGGGACTGCTCGTCGGCGAGCAGTCACTTTTAGTTCTACCAGCGCCACGAACAGAGATAAGTACCTTAATCTGATTATATAATAATAAGGGGATACCCCCATTTGCCAGAATTTCATTTGCCATAATTTTATTTGCCATCCTATTCAACAATCATAATATTGTTTCTCATAACATCTTATGCCATAATCATTGTTTACTATATTAATCTAGTGCCAGAAACTTTGTTTCCCATAAAGTCAGTTTCCATAATGTCATTTGTCAGAATCATCGAAATCCGTAATTACCACATTCCATACCATCATTTGTCATACAAATTAGCGTCCAGAAAAGTCAATTTCCATAATGTGCTTTGGCAGAATCGAAAACTACTATAATAGGTACTAGAAGGACTAGAGAATGAAACTGCTATCAGAAAGTAGGTTAGGTTAGGTTAGAACTGTGACCCCTGGAAAATGAAACTGCTATCAGAAAGTAGGTTAGGTTAGGTTAGAACTGTGAACCTCTGGAAAAGGCAACTGCTTGAAAAGTAGGTTAGGTTAGGTTAGAACTGTGACCCCCCGGAAAATGAAAATACTATCAGACAGTAGGTTAGGTTAGGTTAGAACTGCGACCCCCTGGAAAATGAAACTGCTATCAGAAAGTAGGTTAGGTTAGGTTAGAACTGTGAACCCTGGAGAATGAAACTGCTGGAAAAGTAGGTTAGGTTAGGTTAGAACTGTGACCCCTGGAAAATGAAATTGCTATCAGAAAGTAGGTTAGGTTAGGTAATAATATGGGCAACAATTAATATGGCAAAAATTGCTTATGGCGTTTGAATATTCTATGAAACCATATTATTGCACTTAATAATATGGCTAACAAATAGTATGGCATTGTATGATTATGGAAGGTAATATTCGGATAAACAACGAGTATGTCATATGATTTTTATGGTAAACAAATCATTCGGGCAAAGGAAATTCAGGCAAGTTAGATTCGGGCAAATGAATATTATGTTAAATGACAGTCGGGCAAACAATAGACAACCAATAATAAGAATTGTCTGAATTAGTTTATGAAATTATTTGAAGTACCTTAATCTGATTATTTAATAAATACCTGAATTAATTTATAAATTTATTCAATGAAAATTGTCTGAATTAATTTATGAAATGGATTAATGAAAATGTAATTAAAAAGTTAATGTTTTAGTGTTTCGTTATAAACAACTCTACAACCCTGTTTATGTCTGATTATTTAATAATAATTACCCGTATTTAACTATGAAAATTAATTAATGAAAACTACCTGAATAAATTGATGAAACTGACTAATGAAATTGTAATTAAAAATAAGCATATTTTACTATTTCATTATACGTAACTTAATAGTAACCATGTTTATGATTTTACTCCCTTGTTGAATATTTGATGTGTTTCTTACGAGTAAATATATAATTGGTGTCATTCATTTATAACCAACGCAGTTTTATTATGTCCCATATTTGCCAATTGAATTACATATTTAAATTTATCCCAAAAACAAATTTAATTAGGATCGCTTAAATGGAGAATACAAATAAATGTTTACAATTATTTTACCATAATATTAGTCACTTCAGGTCATATGACATTTGGGTAAAGCTAATTTGTTCTTTGGAAGTTAGTTATTTCATCATATTAGTAGTCACTACAGGTCATATGACATTTGAGTAAAGCTAATTTGTTCCTTGGAAGCTAGTTACCTTTCTTGAAGTAAAAACGTTGATTATTATTTTAGACAAAAGGCTGCATATTATACCCCTTTAACATACTCGATCGCATAATTGAATTGATATGATCTCTCATACAAGCATAAAATAAAAACGTTTCATTATATAACCAAAATGCTAAATGGGGCGTGCGTGGGGACACATGTATAAGGTTCAATTGTACGACATGCACGTCGCACGCCCCGCCCCGGCACACGCCCTATGAGCGTCAGGCGTGGGAACTCGAAACGCGGAACGCTCAATTAGTATAATAAGCACGTAGTATGGGAAACACAGGTGGTGCATCGATTTGCGATGTAGCTTGCACATGGACACGAGAGAATTAAAAAACAAAAACTTTCTTAAGTTCAAAGATACCTACCAATACTGCTATATGTAGAAACAGATTCTGCAAAATAGTTGGATCGATATTCAAATTCGAACTTTTGACACTGAGAGATTAGTATCATAATACAGCAGTGATATCTTACTCAAATCTTATAATCAGCGCTCGAATACGGCAGATGTCAATATAAGGGGTTCTTTCGTTTCGTCACTTTCGTCACATCACAAGCCTATTTTGGATAACACCTTAGTGCGTTTTCACATTATCCGATCCGATATCGCATGTAGGACCGACATCCCATACATTGAAGCCGCCATCTTTGATTTTTGCCTTTGAAATCTATCCGACATCCGATATCGGATCGGATAGTGTGAAAACACACTTAGGTATTCAGACATTAAGAGCTTTACCTTTGGTTTGCTTAATAAACGACTTAATTGACAACATTTCATTTTTTTACAATGGCTAAAAATTGATGTCTATTTGTAGATTAGGGCTTGCTGAGTACATAAAAAAATAAATTGGATTTTTAGATTCAGTTATTCTTGAGAAAATTCAAAATAACTTGGCTAAACCAAGTGTTAGGCAGATTAGAAGTATTCCGGTGCCTATATTCCGCCCGTCATCAGAAGAAAGAAGCGGTTTGACACTGACAGTTTATTGACATGGTATGATAGGTATTTTATTGTTTATGTCTGTTCAAGTATTTGTCAATTTATACGTTTGAGTTCAATTTTTACAGAGATTAAACTCATTAATGAAAGTTACGGAGGGCTACGAGGTGGCAGATTCTCGCAATCTGCCACGAGTAGATAATATAATGCTCATGCAATTTATGTGCGAAAGCGATAGCTTTAACTCTGCGGCCGTTCGCGGAACAAAAACCCTTCTTTCTACCCCGAGACACCTACGTAGAAACTGCGATTGGATACGCAGAAGTGAGGAGAGACAGGGTCATGTTTCGTCAGGTGTAGGGTCACACCCAAACATAACGTTAATTCCAAACTGTATTCAGTGCTTGCACGAATCAATGAAGCCGAGGATATCATTTTAGATGTCAAATGTGAAAATTATGCTGCAAGAGAAGGAGGATGCAAACACTCCGTTTGTTTCATCATGTGGCTGATCAAGCGGACCGAAGAGCCGTCAGTCATATCGGGTCCGATGTTACTGGACTCGGCCCAAGTTAAGTGAGACTGTGTTTCCACGAACGGTCTCATAGCGAAGAGTCTCGACCAACATTTTGAGATTTTCGCTAGGTGGTTGGATCAAGGGTCAGATGCAGAAGGCGGTGATCTTGGACACAGCGCAAATAGTCCGACGGTTCCTCTCTCTGCAGCTCTAACCACTGACAGCTTACATAACATAACTAAGGCGTAAAATACACTGAAGGGACGCACGTCGTAAAAAGCGGAACGGACGCCACGAAAACGCTCGTGCGTCCCTTCTGTGTATTTTAATTAGAAACTAACATAATATTGACTGATAAGTGTTGAAATGATTTCTTATTATTTATTTATAATAATAATAAATACATAAGGGCGTAGGGATGTGACGACCCCATCGCCCATTGGTTTTACCAGTGCAATCAGTCAACGCAGGGCAGCTTGTGGCGAGCTGTTGGGGAACAGCGACCCCACGTACCCGAGTGCTCCTGGGGAGTTCTGTTACCCGTAAGGCGGGTGGGTGGGACAGTACTCTCTACCTCTGGCTTGCCTTGGCTGGCCGTCCAGAGTGGAGTCGTTAGGGCTATATGCCCCAGGGGTGGAAGTGAAAATTTGCATAAGACGCGAGTTGGTGCAGTGGCTTAACAGCCACTGGGCAGAAAGCGGTGTACACCTCTCGACACCCTTGAGTTCTCACACCGGTGTTGCCCTTGAGCCATCTTGGATGTCGCTTTTTGTGGGGGCCCATCTTGTGGGGACGAGTCACCGTCTGCCGGAAATAAAATTGGATACCGTTTTATTAGGCAGGCGTCCGGTTTTTTATCCATAGCCCAGTATTTAGTCCATCACTTTCATCAAAATAGACCAGTTCATTTTAGATTCCATTAACTCTCAAATAGTCCTTACACCCTGGCGGGTGTTGCCTCTGCGTGTGTCCCATGATACGGGCAAGGGCAACATCCGCTCGGTGTACCCCTTACATTTCATTAAAGTGTCGAAAGGGCCTCTACGTGTTGGCTTCGGCCCCGCGCACGCCTCCCAAAGGTCCGGAATACCATTGTTCCGTGATGGGAAAGACATATAAATACATAAAAAAAAGAAAAAGCCTATTATTTCTTTCATATAGGTATATACTGTTATTTTGAGTTTACTAAATTTTATTTGTAGGAACTTATTTATTAGTTTTATTACCAAGCTTATATTGGTCTTATTTGTAAAGCCATAGGAATGGCTCTTGCTTATAAGTGACCTTATAAGTAAAGTTGCTTTTTAATGATATGGATAGCCTTTTAATCAGAAACATGAAGAAGTATTTAAATACAATTTTTTATACAAATAAAACTAAAATAAATAAATTAATTAATTCGTTTTATTGTTCGGTCAAGTACAAAGATTTCTTCACTTTATTGCATACAAGCAGTCTATGATGCACTGCACATTTACATATTCGGAGTTTACTCTGAATGACGTAGGTACTCCCTAATAACTTCCTTCGGTCGTGTTTTAATTTATTGCCACTCTTTTCAAACTTCCTTTTTTATGCACTTGTATCGTAATGTACTATATTATTATCTTGCACAACACTATGTTTAATGATAGCATTTTACAGCGTTTTTCAAGCCATTCTATAATCCACCAACATGATTTTGGGATACGTATTCCATTCCAGACTATTTTCAATCAAAGACAGTATAAAGTTTTTGGTACTGTTAATGTCACTTTCAGAGTTCACTTCTGTTTCTGAGGAGCTCCCATGTCCCGAGAAGTCAGAACTTGGTGGTAGGTCTATTACTACAGATAAATTATCCTCGAAGGTTCTTCTTTTTCCGATTGATTTTTCACTTGAGTTGTCATGTTTCTGTATACAAATTTATTTACATTCGTCTTATTAACAGTGGCGCACCATTCTGCCCTGTTTCCGTGCGGTACGAAAAAGAAATATTTTTCGGACGACATTAAAGCGTGATTAAAGCTTTATGTTTACAAGTTGGCACGAAACATGTAATTAAGGGATCTTGTCGGTACATTTTTTTTATTGCTTATGATGGGGTTCTTTAAACTAACAATTTATTTTCAAAGATTATTTCAGAGTTTAATTTTATGAAATCAAACACAACGGAAAAATGTCAAATGTCACTGTCAAGTAATCGCTGACATTCACAGATACAGTATACTTTTACTTTTTTTTAGTGAGTTGACTACAGCCTTATAGTGTTTTATGCCTAGACATGTACTTACGCCCTTTCAGAACGAAGCGTTTTTAAATAATAAAAATGAGGGGGTTAAACTCAAAATAAAATGAAAAGAAAAAATACGGGTCTCTTAACTTTTTGAGTACTATTACACACCATTATAAAAATAAGGGGTAAGAAAAATGAAATGTTGTCAATTATTTACAAAAAAGTGTAGGTAATAAAAACTTGTAGATCAGGGAACGGAAATAAACTCTAAAATTCGAGTTAACTAGGATTGCGGTGTCACACCTCGGACACTGGCGATTAAATATATGAAAGAGGCGCGTTCCTAGCACACAGTCTAAGATCGTGTAGGTGAACACGTACCCTGCTTGTATGAGTAAAATATGACAGGTCGACTGTTCGCGTTTTTGACAGTCGGTAACTGGGAGGTAACCGAGAGGGGGTGGGCGGCACTTTCAGCGGGGAGCGGGAGTGGCCATACTGTACGATAGTACTCTTTATTATACTGTGGCGGTGTCGTTAAATAGCGGTCATCTCCATACAAAATGTAGTGGCCGCTATTGGAAACCAGAGCTTAATAAAATTATGTAGTAATTACTTAATAGCTAGCAGTCGACCTACGTGTGACTTTTGCTACTTTAAAAGGTGTTTTAGTTGACCTAGAACTTACTGACCAACATTTACGTTCAGCAAGTTTTCAAGTTCGATTGGTTTAAATGGATTCAATATTAAATTTTTGTCTATTACACAGCCTACAGACTTGAGAAGTTGCGAGATGTTATTGTCCCCGATTTGTAAGTTCACATTTTTGACACATTTGTTTTGAAGTATGTTGCGATGTGGCTAAGACGTATCGTTTGCCAAATCTAACGATTCATTTCGAATTGGTTGAATCGGTTAGGCCCTATGTACAAGGAGGCGCTTAAACAAATATACGATTTCTATCAACTTACTGAAATGTCATTTGAATCGAAATGACACTCTGCCACAGCACTAGTTTAAAAATAAAAATGAATGATAAATGACAGTAAATCTTGCGTGATAATTCTCTCTCACCGCTGGGCGAGTAACTATAAACATCGACGTGTCCCTTTTATTTACACGGGAGTGATTATCTTTTGTTCGTTTTTATAGCCGATAGCTCATAGCAAAACCTTGATAAGCGTACATTTCAATATCCTACAAATGTTTATCATTCCTGTGCGCGATTTCAAGTGCGCTTATCTACCGGCCTCGCCGAAGTGTCAATCGTTGACGCTACGTGGCGATTGAAACGCAATGTGTCTCTGTCACAACAATACAGAAGAGCGAGTGAGAGCTAGCTACGATACGCTTACGAAGCGATACGTGTATACCGCGTGTGGATTCCATACGGGCGAATAATATATCCAGTTATAGTATCTGTCAAACGAATCGTATAGAATACCTAATTATTTTGTTAAAAAGTGTTATTAATGAAGAGTAGTTAATTTTTTTAATCTGACCAAGCGGCAATGTACGCCGTCAAACATTTCACATGACATAAACGTCATGTCATGTCGTAATGACAATTAGGTAGGTACGCTAATTGATGTGGACATAATACATTGCGTGCTGAATTATTACGAGTATGTATGAAAAAACAAATCTCGTCTATTCAAAAAGAAAACATATACAGAATGGGGCCTGTAACAAAGGCGAAAAATTGAACTCTAGGCTATTCTCCTTATACTGATCAACATTTGATCGGCGACTTTTAAAAATAACTTGTATTTTGATTTTTATCACCCTTGAAAGTTTTTTCTAAGAGGTAATGTATTGCGAATTCTGTTAAGTCTAAAGTGTGACAGACAACGTCAATGACAACAATAATGGCGTACATTGAAGCTAATATTTATTTTGTATGAAAATTTGAAAATTTAGAGACTTCATAATTTTTAAAAGTCACTGAAAAAATGTTGATCAGTATAAGGAGAATAGCCTACAGTTCAATTCTTCGCCTTTGTTACAGGCCCCACTCTGTAGTTAAGCTCCTTGGGTCCGATACTAATCGTTATGAAGATATTCGCCCGTATGGAATACACACGCTGTATTGTGACGTTGGCAGTTTGTAAGAGTTCCCACTTATGACTTCACAGTTATTTACGTACGTTTGTGATTAATCTTCCCTTATCTACTACGTGTCTACGAAAGTACTTGTTTATTTACAATACCTCATTATTGACTATTGATATCCATACTAATATTATAAATGGGAAAGTGTGTGTGTCTGTTTGTTTGTCCGTCTTTCACGGCAAAACGGAGCGATGAATTGACGTGATTTTTTAACTGGAGATACTTGAAGGTGTTGGAGTATAAATTAAAAGATACTACCTGTATGTAGGCTACCTATTTGATAGCCGTCATGTTTAGTTCATAGTAGGTTCTGTCAGGTGGCGCCTCTATCAATGCGGTTTAACGTAATTCAAATGTAACGTGTTGACAAGCTAAATAAAATTCAGTTATAAAAGAATTCTCATAGTTTACTTGATTAAAGCCTAGCCCCAATAGGTTATGGGGCCCAGGCACGCTAGTGCGCGTAGAAATAAACTGTGAAGAGCAGAAATAAGTTCGCGATTAAGTGTGTTTCGCGTGAAAGATAGGTAGAAAAGATGGAGGTCACTAATGCAATGCGAGTAGAAAAATTTGATGGTAGGAATTTTCGCCAGTGGAAGTTTCAGATAAATTGTGCCTTGAAAGCTAAGGGTTTGGATATTACGCAAGTAAAACCCGAACAAGCGACGGCGACTCAATCTGCACAATGGTTGAAACAAGATGGCATGGCTATGTTTATTATTACCTCGTCTATGGATTTGAACCAAATCTCGCTCATAGAAAATTGTGAAACTGCCAAGGAGATTATGGATAAATTGGAGTCGATATATGAACAAAAGTCGGAGTATAATAAGATGATGGTCCATGAAAAGTTTTACCAGTATAAAATGTCAGCAACTGACAGCATCGCTCAACATATTTCGAAGGTAGAAAATTTAGCGAAGCAGTTGAAAGAAAGTGGTGAAACTATTAGTGACATGGCCATAATTACTAAAATACTGTCGACCCTGCCTCCTAGTTATCGTTCCCTTCGGCAAGCTTGGCTATCTTTAGAGTCGTCTAAGCAAACGTTACAGAATTTGACTTCTAGATTGTTAGACGAAGAAGCAACTATGACTACACAGGAAAAAGTGAGTCCGCATTAATAGTGTCAAAGAAGCCAAGCGCACAAAGTAAACAAGGTAACAATAGTAAAGCTAGTACCTCCAGTCACACACATAGGTTTGTTTGCTACAACTGCAACAAACGAGGTCATTTTGCGAGGGATTGTAGAGCCCCTAAGAAGTCTGTTCGTAAGAACCAAGAACAATCAGACATGTTAGCGTTTAGCCCTGAGAATAGTTCCTCTCATACGTGTGGTGATAACGTATGGTTTTTAGACTCGGGAGCGAGTATGCACATGACTTATAGAAGAGAATACTTCCATGATTTTGAGAATTATCAGAGTGGAGATGACAGAACTGTCAAGTTGGGAAATAAACAAGATATTCAAGTTCGCGGAAAAGGCTCCATACTGATAAATAAAGTAGTTAATGGTCAATGGGAGCAATGTATATTACGAGATGTGCTGTATGTGCCTGACTTGCGAAGAAATTTGTTTTCAGAGGGTGCAGTAACTAGAAAAGGTTACGTAATAACCAAGAATGATAAAAGAGCGCTCCTTATGAAAAATAATGTTGTTGTGATGTGTGCCGAAATGAAAGACAACAATTTATATCAGTTGAACATTAAGACTGTTATACAAGAGGCCTGTAACGTAGTGCAAACTGACATTAAAGTTTGGCACGAGAGACTCGGGCACGTGAATACTAAAGAACTACAAAATATGAGCAAAAATGGTGACATTCCTGTGACATTGACTGGCAGTGACACTTTTGTATGCGAAGCGTGTCAGTATGGCAAGCAGTCCAGGCTGCCATTCAATAAATCTCGTAGAGGCCCAACCAAACCTGGAGATATTGTTTACAGTGACGTCTGTGGCCCTATAGAGGAACTGTCTGTGTCAGGAAAGAGATATTTTGTTTTGTTCAAGGATGGAGCGACAAGCTATCGTCATATTTACTTCTTGAAACATAAGAATGAGGTGCTTGACTGTTTCATCAAATACAATGCTATTGTGAAGAACAGGTTTCTGCATGACGTGCGCACCTTACACACAGATAATGGAGGTGAGTTCGTAAATCACGATTTAAAGAAATTTTTGGAAGATAAAGGTATAAGCCATGAGTGCACGGCGCCCTACACAGCTCAGCAGAACGGCCGGGCCGAGAGAGAATTGAGGACGATAATGCAGTCAGCAAGATCTATGCTTTATGCCAAAGACATACCTCTGAACTTATGGGCAGAAGCTGTGCATTGTGCAGTATACATCCTGAACAGAACTTCGTCCAGTCAGACACCGAACATCTCACCCTATGAACTCTGGTTTGGAGATAAGCCAAGTCTGAAGCACATCAGTATTTGGCTCGGTGGTATATGTCCATACACCAAAAGAGAAAAGGACGAAACTAGACAGAAAATGTGAGAAGATGTTACTGGTTGGATATGAGCAAGAGAACTACAGGATGTATGATCAGAATACAAGGAAAATTATAATATCTAGAGATGTCAGATTTGATGAAGGAAGTGTACCAGAAAAACGTCAAAACTTTGCACAGATTAAGTTGAGTGGGGATGAGAACGAGATAACGACAGATCAAGAAAAAGGTGCCCCATCTTCACCACAAAAAGAAAGTCAAGACGAACTGTCATCCTATGAGAGCATGCAGAGTTCAAGTCCTGACTCTGATGATTCATATCAGCCTCTGAAGCGAATCATCATCAATCAGGACGTACGAAGCAACATGATGACACTACGGTCTCATAAGACAAATGAGAATAATTTAGAAGTAAATTTTACTGAAGTGGAGATACCAAACACATATCAAGAGGCAATTAGTAGTGTGTGTAGACATGAATGGAAGGAAGCTATTAAGGAAGAGCTGAAGTCTCATGAACATAACAACACATGGTCTATAACTGACAGAACGGAGAAGAAACCTATTACAAGTAAATGGGTATTCTGTGTAAAGCGAAACAAAGAAGGAGAAATAGAAAGATTTAAGGCTAGACTCTGTGCACGAGGTTTTACACAGGTAAAAGATGTGGATTACAAGGAAACGTTTTCGCCTACGACCAGGTATGACTCCATTAGGTTGCTATTGAGCTTGGCAGCCAAAGAAGACCTCGAGATACAGCAGTTCGACGTGAAGACCTCCTTCTTGTATGGCGAGCTCTCCGAGGAAATCTATATGGAGGTACCAGAGGGTGTGAAAGCTGAGTCGTCAAAAGTATGTAAGTTGAACAAATCTTTGTATGGCCTTAAGCAGAGTTCTAGATGTTGGAACAAAAAGTTTTGTTCATTTTAGACAACATATGGGTTTAAACCATGTCAATCTGACAATTGTGTATTTGTGGGATATTTTAACAATATCAGGGTATTGCTTGTTATTTATGTTGACGATGGGCTTTTAATGTCGAAGAGCAAGGATATTTTATCCATGATTTTGAAAGATTTGAAGAGTAATTTTGAAATCAAAACATTAGACTGCAATTGTTTTGTTGGCATGGAAATAAATAAACAGAAAGGATGTGTGTCTATATGTCAGAAACGTTATATAGAGAATTTGATAAATAAATGTAATATGACTGATGCTAAAGGCTGTAATACTCCTGCAGATGTAAATGTACAGTTGTCAAGAAATTTGAATGATGAAACATGCAGAAACTACCCTTATAGAGAAGTAGTGGGAGCATTATTATTTTTGTCATCTGTATCGAGACCTGACATATCTTATGCCGTGAACCTTGTGAGTAGATATGTTAGTAATCCGGGTACTATACATGTGAATGCTTTGAAGCGAATTATTCGTTATTTGAAAAGTACCAAGGAACTGTCAATTCGTTACTGCAATGACAGTGAACTGGTTGGTTATTCGGACTCTGACTTTGCTGGTGATATAGATACGAGGAGGTCCAATACCGGTTATTTATTTTTGATGAATGGTGGTCCTGTCACGTGGGCTAGCAGGAAACAGAACACCGTGGCTATGTCAACGACCGAGTCAGAATTCATGGCTGCTAGTGACGCGGCTAAGGAGATTTTGTGGTTAAAGCAATTTTTGTTTGATATAAATGAACCACAAGAATCTGTAACACTCCAAGTAGATAACCAAAGTGCAATTAAATTGATAAACAATCCGGTCTTCCATAAGCGAAGCAAGCACATTGATGTGAAATATAACTTTATCAGAGAGAAAGTAGAAGGTAAAATTATTAATATAAAATATGTGGAAAGTTCATCGCAACTGGCAGATTTTCTCACAAAAGCTCTGCCTGTTGGCAAATTTAATTGCATTCGAGATCAGATATTATTTTAAGGTCTGATTTATATTGTTTTATGTTTTAGTTATTGCAGAAGTTAATCTTATTAATTTAAGTGGGAGTGTTGGAGTATAAATTAAAAGATACTACCTGTATGTAGGCTACCTATTTGATAGCCGTCATGTTTAGTTCATAGTAGGTTCTGTCAGGTGGCGCCTCTATCAATGCGGTTTAACGTAATTCAAATGTAACGTGTTGACAAGCTAAATAAAATTCAGTTATAAAAGAATTCTCATAGTTTACTTGATTAAAGCCGGCGTAGCTTTATTTGACGTTCATATGCGCATTGTAATATGCCTACTTGAAAAATAAATATTTCATTTTCATTTTTCATTTTCATTTTCATTTTCATTTTCAAAGCCTAGCCCCAATAGAAGGGACGGAGAGTGACATAGGCTACTTTTTCTATTTCTAACGCGAGCAAAGCCACGGGAAACGCTAATTTATTACAATTATGTGCCTACTTAAACTAAGTGCGTGGTGGAAAATAAAAGCGCTAATCTTAGGTGTATTCGCCATGAAATATGTTGGAGCTGACAAATTTCTCACAAAATAAATATTGAAACACGCATATATTGTCAATCAACACCGGCAGCATGTTTGAGCCGTTTGGTGTAGAGACGCTTGGACCGTGGGGTCGGGGCGCGCACGGCATTCACAGAGTTGGACAAACGCCTAAGTGTAAGGAGGCCTGGGGGCCCTGAGTGGACGCTCGGAGCAGAGCGCTCGGCGGGGACGGCGAGCGTGCGTATACCCTATGCAGCGTCGAGTTAGGACACTTATACTTTCATTGTTTGACCGCACGCTCTGCCGCCACCAGGGGGATTACCATGACGTACTAAAGACGTTCAGTTTAGGTTGAGAGAAAGGGACACAGCTATAGCAGTTACATAGCTCCGTCCCTCTCTCTCAACCTAAACTGAACGGCTTTAGCACGTCATGGTAACCCCCCAGGGGCCCATTTCTCGAAAGGTACAAGCCTTGTATTACAAGTGTGTTTCTATGACAACCCATACGATTTGACAGTTCGCGCACTTGTAATACAAGGCTTGTACCTTTCGAGAAACGGGCCCCTGGCCTTACACTTATACACCGTGTTTTTTTTTGTTTTCCGTTAAATTCGACACGCAGTTAGGTTCATCATCAGGAACTACCCTGTGTATCGCTTTTTGTTAAAATCGAAATTATTTTTTTCGATTCCATACATAATAAATGGATTAATTAGTGTGAGAGGACCTTAATCATAAAATTAAAGTCATTGTCAAGTGTTTGACGTCACATGTCACAAATAACATTAGGAAGTGGCAAGGGATGCCACACACGTATTTAGTATTTTTTTTTTAATAAATCGATAACCGTAAGAGTTAAGACGCTAGTTTCTTAGAGAAATTGATTGTATTTGAACTAAAAAATCTTCCCTTAAAGTTAACGGAATTCAATAAAAACACGGTGTAGATGCGTCTGGTGACCGGAAGGGTGGGGCATATCTTGCCCAGTTCTTGGATCCACTCACCTATAATGATGGCTATAAACGTGACGACAAGGAAGTAGAAGTTGACGACCCTTCTAAACTGTTCTGTCAAGTTCTGCGGTATGAACATAAGCAGAGTGTATCGCGAAGTCTTGATTTTATTGTGTTTCTTGCCATCCGAAGCCGCGCCCACCTCGATCAGCCGGGTCTCTGATGCTGACGATACCTTGTTGCCCTGAGGAAAGAAGATACGATAAGTAGATTATTTACATCCAATAAAACTAAAAAAAAATATTAAATTTTATTATTATTATTTAATAAGCAGGCAGGCGTGTGATACTATACAGCACGACCACGGATGATTTTATTAAATCTGATGCGGTACAAATTCACGAAAAAAAATGTACTTTTTTGTACTGACGTTTAAAAAAAATGTACCCTTATGATTTTGGAGTTTCGACATAGGGCCCGTGGTCGTGCTAGGTAGGTACTCCCTGGCACGACCACACTATATTTAATGAGATTTTAAATTTCTGTTGCAGTACAAATTCACGAAAAAAAATGTACTTTTTTGTACTTACCTTTTAAAAAAAATACACCCTCATGGTTTCGGAGTTTTGACATGGGGTGTGGTCGTGCTAGATCGGTGGTACTTCCTGGCACGACCACACTATATTTAATGATTTTTTAAATTTCTGTAGTGGTACAAATTCACGAAAAAAAATGTACTTTTCTGTACTTACCTTTTTATAAAAAGTACCCTCATGGTTTCGGAGTTTCGACATGGGTTGTGGTCGTGCTAGATAGGTACTCCCTGGCACGACCGCACTAAGTTTTTAAAGTAATTTACATAGTACAATTTCAAAACACTTGTTTAGTATTCATTTGACCATCAAATTAAACATAAATATAGTGTGGTCGTGCCAGGAAGTACCACCTATCTAGCACGACCACACCCCATGTCAAAACTCCGAAACCATGAGGGTATTTTTTTTTAAAAGGTAAGTACAAAAAAGTACATTTTTTTTCGTGAATTTGTACTGCAACAGAAATTTAAAATCTCATTAAATATAGTGTGGTCGTGCCAGGGAGTACCTACCTAGCACGACCCCGGGCCCTATGTCGAAACTCCAAAATCATAAGGGTACATTTTTTTTTAACGTCAGTACAAAAAAGAACATTTTTTTTCGTGAATTTGTACCGCATCAGAATTAATAAAATCATCCGTGGTCGTGCTGTATAGTATCACACAGGCAGGCAGTTAAAGAACTGATATAGCCTGTATCCACTGATCATTGTGACAGTAATCATAGCCGAGTTGCAGATGTGATGTGCTTGTCTAGTGTATGTGTAATTTTCTCGAAACATTGTATCATTTTATTTTCATTTGCCTTCTTATCTTCATTTTGCCCTCAGAAATGCGTAGTTAAAATCTTTCAGTTTCCTCATGTTACACCGTGTATGTGTATATCCATACTAATATTATAAATGGGAAAGTGTGTGTGTCTGTTTGTTTGTCCGTCTTTCACGGCAAAACGGAGCGACGAATTGACGTATTTTTTTTAAATGGAGATAGTTGAAGGGCTGGAGAGTGACATAGGCTACCGTTTGTCTCTTTTCTGATACCCCACTTCCCTAAAATGGGGGGTGAAATTATTTGTATTTTTTTAATATGCCGATTTTTTGGATTTAACGCGAGCGAAGCCGCGGGCAAAAGCTAGTACTTTCATATGTGTGGGTAGATGAACAGAGATTCAGTAGCTTAGAACCAGCTTACGTGTATTATGTACTCCTCCTTCTCAATACCTACATATTTTATATGGCGCAGCCGGTAGGATACGAACCTACGCTCCACGCTCTGATTTCGATCCACTTTGATTTCTAAATTTGATACCACCAGGCTTAGAATAAATTTAAAAGTGGAATAAATTTCTACCTTGGGTGAGACTTGAACTCATGGCCACTGGATCGATATCGATACTCCAGCTCTGAGCCAACTGAGCCACCAAGACTTCAACCAAGCCAGACTTGAAATAATGTATTTCAGCAACAATAAACATTCTAGTTTTTATTCCGCATAAGGACGAGAAAAATTAAAAATTAAAAAATATATATTCGCTATACGCTATTCGTTTTTAGGGCAGGTACTTAAAAAAGTAAAAATTTTACCCTTCAAAGAGTTTTAAGAGTTTAAACTACAGGGTGAAGTTTCAAACGCTCCAATAACTCGATTTTTTACCTTCATGTGTTCCAAATTCAGACTGCAGTGGAACTATCGTAGAAACCGCCGAGACCAAGAAAAGCCTAACCGAGTGATGTTTTAAAAACTCCAAAACTTTAATGAACACCAGTGTTTACCTTCATCTGTTCAAAAAGGTTCAAAGTATCGGACTATCGTAAAAGTTGCGAAGGCAATATATTAATAGTATTTTATGCAACTGGTGGTTAAAAGAGGTCAAAAAAGGTGAGTGGCGTGGGTAACAATTTGAGGCGAAGCCGAAAATTGTTAATAAAGACGCCACGAGCATTTTTTGACTCAGTTAAACACTGTTGCATACAATACTTTTTCTACGACCAAGCACTTATTTTGAAAGAAAATTATAAATTCAACAAATACCTACTTTCAGTCATCTTAGTTATCTAGTGGACCGCCTACCATTTTGAATATGCAGTTTGAGTGCAAACATGAAAATAAAACTGTCTATGGTATGTTTTTTAGAAGCCTGGCCACTAAGACGAATCGAACCGAGTTGAATCGAGTTCTCATACATTTGAATGCGATTCGACGCGTCGCCAATGAACGCAGCAGAAAACGAAGGAGTCTCGACTCTGCGAATTGGTTTGTTAAGTTGGTAGCAATGTATTTACTGAACTTTAACAGCTATATCGTGCTACTGCTACTAAATGTTTTCAGGGTATAGACTAGATAGACTTGTCTTGACATCTTTTATGTAGGGTTTTAAAGTTCTATGCACGACCTTGTAACTCACGAATAACAGTACGGGAGTAGAAAAAATTTAAAATGTATGAGCCTGCTGGAACTTTAATGAAATGAATTTTATTTTTTTTATTTTTTTTTTATTAAAAGTTCTCTTCAAAGAGTGTTGACATACTCGTATTGACAAACACCAGCCTTGCACCAGCCTAACCGTGTGCAATCTCAAAAGCTCATGTTTTTAACCCCCTGCTAAATGACGGGGTGTTATAAGTTTGACGTGTCTGTCTGTCTGTGGTATCGTAGCTTTTGAATGGATAAACCGATTTACATTTCGTTTTTTTTTTGTTTGAAAGCTGAAGTAGTCGGGAGTGTCCTCGCTAAGAGTGCGTTTTCACATTATCCGATTCGATATCGGATGTAGGACCGATATCCCATACATTACAGGCGCCATATTGGATTTTTTCCATTGAAATCCTTCCGACATCCGATATCGGATCGAATAATGTGAAAACGGACTAAGAAGGCATATTTGACGAAAATCGGTCCACTACGTCGGGGTTTTTTTTTTCAAAATTGTAATTTTGTACCTATTGGTTTTTGAAGTGAAACTTCGAATGCGACTTCCAACTGACAGCGGTGTTAAACGTTTAACACTGATTAGGTATTGCCAACCCGAATTTAAAAAAAATGCTAGACTGGTACCAGGAATATGCCAATTTTGAAGTGAAACTCTTGAACTTATTTCGTGAATTTATGTTTATACAGGGTGCCCGGTAAGTTCGAGATTTTCACACTTTTTCAAATTTTAATACTACCCAAAAATTTTAAAATTTGTGAAAATCTCGAAAACCAGGCGAGTTTTACTAAACCTTGGTGTCGATTTTCTGGACTAGTATAAGGTGCCCTCTTGGTTGTTAAAAGGTTGTCCATTAATTACCGGGCACTCGGTATAAAATATTTAAAACAGTAAAAAGATGGAAGTAACTAAACGCAACAACGTAACAAGCACTTGACAGAATGTTTCACTTTTTCCGCGCCGAGGGACGTACTCCACGCTCTATTTTTTACCTTCATGTGGCCCAAATCCAGACTGCAGTGGAACTATGGTAAAAGCCGCCGAGGCATTGTCGCACGTGACGCGAGCGGCGAGAACTGGGCCCAATGTCATTGTCATTGCATCGTGCCGTGTGAAGGGCCGCAGATGTGAAGGGTAGTCGTACAGGGTGGATGAGTTAGGGCTAGTTTTTAGTTTTTTTTATATTAGTAATTTATTTTACTTATTAGTGTTAAGCTGGGCCTCTTGTCATTGTCATTGCATCGGGCCGTTTGAAGGGCCGCAGATGTGAAGAGTAGTCATACAGGGTGGATGAGTAGGTTTTAGTTTTTTTTATGATTTTTGTTTTTAGTTTTTTTTTTTTTTTAACTTATGTCACTCATTAGGTACTTGTCAATGAGAGCTTTGTCATTGCATCATGGCGTGTGTATATTGGGTGGTGGTGGCTTCTTGAGACATTTTTTAAATATTGAAAAACACGGTTCAGCTTATATACTTTGTATCATTATTGGCAACTTATCAATTCTTTCTTTAGTGTAGCCGCTGTGGACACATTTTTTTTCAATATTAAGAATACAGGGTGGATTCGTGATTAGGGCTATTGAGCGCTATTGTTTTGAGCTACTATTGTTAAATACTATTGTTGTGTACTGCGCCCAATGTCATTGTCAGTGCATCGTATGATTTGTAGGTATGTTATCTATTTCACTTTACAATTCATATAATTAGGTATAGTATGCTAAGTGTTAGATTTTAATATTAACATAATAAATAACATTAATAACGTAATGATGAATTGTGCAAAAAGTCCTTAATCATTGAGTACTGCGCTCAATGTCATTGTCAGTAGCCACGACGCATTGAGTGGCGTGTGAAGGATCGCAGGTGCGTAACGGAACTGTAGCTTAGATTTTTATGCTTTTCAGGGCTGGTGTTTAGTTTGCTATAACTTATAATTCAACAAATATATTTTCTAAGTGCATAAAAATACTTGCATCATTATGTGACTGCTACGCCAATTAAAACAAAAATAAAGATGTTATTCTGTGGACGACATAACTTTATCGCAATCGTAAGCTCTGATGCATGCAGCAATGTCTGTGTATATTAAGCACTAAGTGTTTTTATTATAATATAATTATATAAACACTAGTAAATTGGGTGGAGTTAATAAAATAATTAATAAAAGTCATTCGAGATTTAGACACAAAATTCAATGGTTTATGCATGGTTAGATTACTAATAATTTTGAATTGGACAAGACATGATGGATGTCATATAACTTTTAATCAATGGGTAATGTTGTTAGATTATGGTCTCTTTCGGTTTTGTCTTTTTCATACTCGTACAATTAAATACCGCGACTTGCGTGTTACATTTAAAGACGACAAAATAACTTAATTGCGAATTTTGTACCCACAACCACATTATGCCTTATTCGTATAATAAACTTTGGAATGTATTATAATAAAAAAAAATATTTGAGAAGTAAGTACAGTCTGGTTTAATTTGATCCCGTTACAAGAAACACTCGGTATGAACTAGTTTATAACTTAGGAATTCCATGCGTCAAAACAAGAATACATTTTAAAGCCTGGAATTTCGGCTAGCCGCATCATTTATTATTTAAACGTATTGCTAATTAAGCCGTTAATAAAGATAAAGTTGGAAATATCACCGTATAATTATAAAGCGCCTTAGAAGGCTTAATAATAGGGACAATTATTGATACTGATTTTTGATGTCTAAAATTTTGGTAGAGGTTAGACCAGCGGTGGGCAATGTACGGCCCGCGAAAAGGCGTTATCCAGCCCTCCACTTTGAAGGGCCTTCAAAATAGTATCTCACATGGCCAGTACCAAAGTAAGAATGCATTTTTGGTGTGAATCTAGCCCTCCTCTAAAATTCCTTCAAATTTTAACCCCTAATGGAAAAAGTTTTCCCACCACTAGGTATAACCCATAATCATAATCATATTTATTGGTAAAGTCATATTACATGTCGAATCACATTTACACTTATGTACAATAATATAAAATACAATATACAACATATAAAATTATACCGATAATAATTTAGTAAAATCGCACCTGAACTGAAATTAACACAAAATTTAAACTACATACATTAATATGAAAATTTAAAAATGTTCCACACCCAAATAGCATCGAAGTTTGACGTTTAAAGTAACATTTGCAACGACAAGGCTCTCAAAATTGTTAACAACTTCTATCTTATCTTAGTGGACTGACAGTGACACCACTAAGACCGTGCGCCCACGGGCGACTTTTCGATGCGACTTTTTTGTCGCGACCATGGGCTACTTAGTATGAAAGTGCGCTCACGAAGCGACGCAACTTTTCAGACAAATACGCCTTCTAATACCTCTTCTACGCTGGCGGTCTTCCCTTGCTGTACCGCCAGCTTTTACCAATTTTTAGTTTTTTTAGTAGGTATAATAAATAATGACAACCGGTCTGGCTCAATCGGTAGTGACCCTGCCTGCTAAGCCGCGGTCCTGGGTTCGAATCCCGGTAAGGGTATTTATTTGTGTGATGAGCGCAGATATTTGTTCCTGAGTCATGGATGTTTTCTATGTATATAAGTATGTATTTATCTATTTAAGTATGTATATCGTCGCTTAGCACCCATAGTAAATACCTACAAGCTTTGCTTAGTTTGGGGCTAAGTTGATCTGTGTAAGGTGTTCCCCAATATTTATTTTTATATTTAATTAGAAGTAGTTACCTTATTCAGCATGTTATGCATTAATTTGAGTTTGAGTTTTAATATTTTTACACCCAGTATCAAATTACCTACCGGAGAGTACACCAATTTTTTGTCACCCTGTATTTGTTAATCATACAAATTGTTCTCTCTTTTTACACGTCTTCTTGGACACGTGTTTATGTCGCGCATTTATTAGCATTTTATTCCATTGCTATTGAATAAAATATATTTCAAGCAATGAATAATTTTTAAGAAAAAAAACCGTCGCCTTTCGGGTTCTGGTGAAAGCTACTTGCGAATGTTGGATTATGTAGAAATGTGTAAGTATTTTTAAAACTGCTTTTAATGCTTTAATTATTAGATGGCAACACAAATGAATATACGTATAACGTTAAGGTTTGAGGAGTTTCCTCAATTCCTCATGAATCCGTTTATATTATAAGAAATCGAAGCTTGACAAACTTTGACTTGAAAACTCAATATGCTTAACAAACATAACTAAATAACTGAACTTAAACGCATTCTTTTCTTACAAAAATACCAAAGTCACTATGAGTGTGCCGTTCAGATTTGAGGAGTTCAGTTCTGACTATCATCAGCAGTTCCACTGCACCAAATGTCACTGTTCTGGACGTAAGCGCATGCTGTTCTTATAAAAATGGCAAAGTCACTATAAGCGTGCCGTTCAGATTTGAGGAGTTTGGTTCTGGCCATCATCAGCAGTTCCACTGCATCAAATGTCACTGTTCTGGACGAAAGTGCATGGTGTTCCTATAAAAATACCAAAGTCACTATAAGCGTGCCGTTCAGATTTGAAGAGTTCCGTTCTGGCCATCATCAGCAGATCCACTGCACCAAATGTCACTGTTCCGTACCTAAATGCATGCTGTTCCTTTAAAAACACAAAAATCACCATATGTATGCCTTTCAGATTTGAGGAGTTCCGTCGATTTCTCCAGGATCCCATCATCAGAACTGGGTTCTGAGAAAAATGGGACCAATCTGTATGCATATACATTCAAAAAAAAAATTTCAAAATCGGTCCAGTAACGACGGAGATATCGAGGAACAAACATAAAAAATAAAAAAAATAAAAAAAACATACAGACGACTTGATAACCGTCCTTCTTGAGAGATATGATGCGACGGTTAAAAATACACATCAGCCTTCGCAAAGGAGAAAAATATGGTTAAGTTATAAGGAATTTTAACGTGTCAAGCCAATGTTACCTTGGCAAGTATAAATATCCATAACACCTACCAATAGAAACATAATAGGCTACTAGACTCGTATCGAATTTAGCACATCAAGTTATTGTTTTCCGTAGTATTTGACTTAAGAAATCAATATTTATAGATTACGGGCATTAAAAGTGCGTGATGACTGCGTATTTTTAATTAAATATGTGTGTATGTTTTTTTTAATTATGGACTCCGAAAACGGTGTTGGCCAATGGAGTGACGTCACATAATTCAGATCAACTATGGAAATTAGAGGTAGTAATCTGATCTCCATAGAAGCAACCTCTATTGTATTAAAATTCATAGTGGTTGACGGGTGTGACAATGTGAAATATATTTTCTAAATATACTGACGTCATGTCATAGATATTCTATAGATTAATATGGCTGATGTTGTTTTTGCCTGATCACGTAAAAGTAAACTTTAAATAATTTTTTTTGCGGGTTTTTAAGTCGTAATAAAATATGGTACTATTCTTTTTTGTTTAATTAGACAGTAATTAATAATATAAGACATACTTTTAAAAAGGGTCAAGTAGCCTATTATTCATGTATAATTTTTTATCGTATATGCATGTATTACCTACACCTATTAATTTTTTCGACTTCATTTAACCATAAGAAATTAAATATATAAAGGGGTAGGCAGAGCATATGAAACTACTTAAGTTTCAGTGACACACTTGGCAATTAAGAGTGAAGTCACCTCAGATGTGATTCTACCTTAAGGGGTTGAAATAAAAGAAAACGAAATTGTGACATTGCAGTGAAGGGTGCCAGGGACTTCCGGCCGAGCGTCAATCGCGGTCTGACGTGCTATTAGCGGTTAAAATCTGAAAATTAGTTTATTTTCCTAATTTACTGCTCAGATCTGGGTAGTGTGTTATTGTGGTGTTGGGTGAAGGTGGTAAGTGGTGTTTTGTGTTGTCCTGTTTGTAGATTTACTGTAATTTTGTAGTAAATTTTTTCACACTTTGTGCGGGTAGGACCCGCCATGGGCGATGAGAGCCCCGGCGATCCGGGGGGGTCGAACGAAAATTTTCTTTCGGCTCCCCCATCGCCGGCAGCTTTTATTACGGTAAAAGGTAATGCTGTGGATACGGAAATGAGGGAAAGTAGGAAAGGGAGACGGAAAAATCGTAAACAGAAAACAAAGAAATCTAACAATGACTCGTACTCTCGATCTAGATCGCGCTCATCCCCGTCTGAGTCAGACCGGGAAATAGGACTTAAAAATACGTTTTCGGCTTTACCAATGTCCGATTCCCAAGACTCGGTGCTTGATCTTGGACAAAAAAGTAGAGAATCACAAATTATAACCCCGACGAATACAACCCCGCCCACCCCCCTACAGACGTCTCCCCCGGTATCACAAACTGAAAGTCTACCCCCGACTCCTTCGTTGGTGGTCACGGACAGGAAAATGTACACAAAGAATGATCCTGGTCCATTCACCGTACACGTGCAATATAACAGTGAATCCCCAGGCGCTACGCTGCACCCTGTGACCTTCGGACAATTTTTACATAGCCATCATAGGGAATTTCCAAACGTGGTTGACGGATCCGTCAAAGGTTTAGGACGAAACAGGGTGTCCGTCAGTTTTCACACGGCGGAAGATGCAAATAACTTCTTATTATCGAACACCGTCGCAAATAAAAAGTATAAAGTGTTTATCCCGGCATTTAATGTAACCAGAGTAGGAATCGTCAGAGGAATACCAACTGAATGGACACCAGAGGATATTCAAAATTTCATTAAGGTCCCTGCCGGGTGTGGCCCAATAATCAAATCTAGGCGCCTTAATTTCAAAAAAAACAACTATCAGGACGGTACGTTCAAGTGGTTCCCATCGGAAACGGTGGTGTTAACCTTTGACGGCCAGGTCTTGCCCAAAAGGATATTCGCTTGTTTCAACTCTTTCCAGGTGGAGGTATACACGTTTCCCACAACACAATGCCACAATTGTTGTAGATACGGACACACAAAAATGACGTGCCGATCAGCCCCTCGCTGTTTCCGCTGCGGTGGTAATCATACGGGTGACAAATGCGAAGAAGATAGCGGTATTACAAAATGTGTGAACTGTAGGGGTGAATCCGGCCATCCTGCGACTAGTAAGGCTTGTCCCGAATACACTAGACAGTGTAATATTAAAAAAACTATGTCAGAGAGTAATATTTCCTATTCAGAAGCAAACAAAATCCATCCTACATTAGGTAAGTCATATGCAAACGTGGTAACATCTTCGGCAACGAACACAACTTCACATAAAAAAACTGTATTCTTGAAACCTCGTTCTCCACCTCCTACCCGCAAAGGCTACGATAAAGCTGCCCATATGGCCCTCATTAATGAAGAAGCAGATTCCTTGCCCAATGGATCAGCGTTAAACAATCCATATGCCTCATCACCTTCGGAAATTATTATTGCCCTACTCACACAAATCGTATCTACCATTTCGAAATCGAAATGGTCCCCATCGAACAATTTGATGTCCCACGTTGCCTCTTTCCTTCCTTTACTTTCCTCTTTTATTTCAACTTTCAATAATGGATCAGTTGATCCTACAGTGGAACATTCGGAGCATCCTCAGTAAAAAACACGATTTAACTTTTTTAATTAACAAATATAAACCTAAGATCCTTGCACTGTCAGAAATATGGCTCAAGCCGGAGACAAACTTCCGAATCCCAGGATTCGTCAACATCCGTGACGATAGACAAGATGGTTACGCCGGCTGTGCTATATTAATTAAAGATAATATTACATTTAAAGTAATTTCAGTCCCCCCAGTTGAAGGTTTACATATTGTCGTTATACAAATTAAAAAATATACTCTTGTATCTCTCTACATACCAGACCCTTCGAAATTTATTTTGGATGAAGTATTATTAATTTTACAATCCCTACCTCCCCCATTACTAGTACTGGGGGATTTTAACTGTCATAATCAGGTATGGGGCAGTGGTAAGACTGAACCTGAAGGCATTCGGCTACTTAAAATAATTGACGAATGCAACCTGTGCATTCTGAACTCCGGTTCTGCCACTAGACGCACACGCCCCAGCGAAGTTAAAAGCGCGGTAGATGTTTCATTGTGTTCACCCGATTTAGCTTCCCTATTGACATGGGAAGTTCTAGATTCATCTTTTGGAAGTGATCATTTCCCCATTTTAATAGATTTTCCACCTTTGGATCTTAAAAATAAAAGCCCAATGGTTCCTCTTCTCAAATTTAATATAATCACTGACAGATGGAAGGAGTTTAAAGATAATCAAGCTGATTTTGGTTCATTACTGATTCCTATTTCTCCTGATAGAATTGAGGACTGTGCCATGTCTTTTACGAAAGCTCTTAATAAATGTGCGGAAACCGTTTTTCCGTTTAAAAATGCAGCATCTGATAAAATTCCGTCCCCCCATGGTGGGACCAGCAGTGCACCAATAAAGTTAAAGAAAGGAAAAATGCTGAAAAACAATATCGGTTAAATCTCACCCAAGATAACTACCAATTGCTTAACAAAATATCAGCTGAAACTAAGTTATTTCTGCGGTCTAAGAAGAAGGAAGGATGGAAATCATTTTGTGCATCTATTTCCCCTACCACTCCATCGGGCATAGTGTGGAAAAACATCCGAAAATACAGAGGCTCTAAAAACCTGACTTCTTATACCCACCCAACCTCCCCTGAATGGGCTGATGATTTCATGGATATGCTGGCTCCTCAATATGCTCCGAATGAACTGGAGACTAATTTTGGGTACTGCCTAAATTCTCCTGAACCTCTTGATTCTCCATTTACGATCGTAGAATTAAAAAACGTCTTAAGTTCTGTGAGTGATTCCACTCCTGGGCTGGATGGTATTCCCTATTCCTTCCTATGTAATTCCAATGATCAATTTTTGCAGTATTACTTAGATCTGGTTAATACTATTTTCATTTCTGGTTACATACCCGAATCGTGGCGACCTCAATTAGTTATGCCTATTCATAAGACCAACAAAGATCCATCAGACCCACGTTCATACCGTCCTATAGCTCTGTCATCAGTTATGTTAAAGATTATGGAACACCTAGTTAAGAATCGATTGGAGTGGTTTGTGGAGGGGAATGATTTATTGGCCAGGTCACAGTACGGTTTCAGGAAGGGAAGAAGTACCTCCGATAGCCTTGGTATATTTACAACCGATATTCGATTGGCCTTTTCTCGTAATAAATCAGTGGTCGCGGCATTCCTTGATATAACAGCTGCATATGATAATGTTCAGCTTCCCTCTCTCAGGAAGAAACTTCATGAGCTGAGAGTTCCGGCGAGACTGAGCAGTTTCATTATGTTAATGCTGTGCGATCGACACATTACATTTCGTGGCAATTGTAATACAATATCGCCATCTAGAAATGTCTGGAAGGGCCTACCCCAAGGGTCAGTGCTTAGCCCCCTTTTATTTAATATTTATACTTCTGATTTGGAACGACATGTTGGACAATCGAATATCCTCCAATATGCTGACGACATTCTTCTTTTCTTCAGCGACTCTAATATAGAAAGAGCGGCTGAAGCAGTCTCAACGTCATTAGAGTCTCTTAATGTGTGGTTGGAAGAACACGGTCTTGATTTGTCCACAGAAAAAAGTAATATTGTCATCTTCTCTAGGAAACGTAGGATTCCGGATGTTTCAATAACAGTTAAAAATAACCCAATCCCAATAAAATCCCAAATTAAGTTTTTAGGACTAATATTAGACTCAAAACTTACAGGATTACCCCACTGCGAATATGTAGCTACAAGATGTGAACGGAATATTAACATTCTTAGATGCTTATCCGGAGTATGGTGGGGAGCACATCCGTTTTCCCTGAAGCTTTTATATAATGCAATTATCAGAAGTGTGTTAGACTATGGGACATACTTATTGGAGCCAGCTAGTAAGGTGGGTATAGGCTATCTAGATCGCGTCCAAGCTAAGGCACTCCGGGTAATACTAGGGGCTATGAGATCAAGTCCAATTAATGCTATGCAGGTGGAGTGTTTGGACCCTCCCCTTGATCTTCGCCGACAGTATTTGTCTGACCGATATTTGTTTCGAGTTTTACAATACACGACCCATCCCATGTACTATAAAATTAAATTACTAGAGGAATATGCTCGTAGAAACAAATATTGGGTAAACAAACGCCCTCCATGTCTGGTCAATAGCTTCCGAAAATTCAATAACATCCGGGATCCTGTACACCACTCTCTGAAACTTCCAGTATTTGAACACCCATATGAAACGGTTATACTTCGCCCTCGGGTACTACTAGATTTTAAAATCCCAAAAAATGATCCTCTGGCAAATGTTCGTTCCAGATCTATCCTAGGGGAAGAGTGGTCGGAGTGGCACACACTGTACTCTGATGCCTCTAAACTATCACCTCAGGGCTGCGTTGGGGTTGGAACTTATCACACCCAATATGAAATCGTCCAAAAGACAAAATGTCCACCAGAGTCTTCGGTGTTTACTGGGGAATGTCTAGGCATTCTTAAGTGTCTGGAATATATTCTCCTGGGAAGGCTTAGCCGTTCTATTATCTTTTCTGATTCCCGTAGTGCCTTAGAAGCACTATTGACAAATCCTTTCTCCTCTAAGTTACACAGCCCACTCACTTTCCTAATTAAAGAAGCATTAATACTCTGTAACAAAAGAAAGCTGGAAGTGGTGTTGGCTTGGATTCCAGGTCACGCTGGTATAGTGGGCAATGAAAGGGCGGACCAAATAGCTAAAGAGGCAGTAGTGCATGGCGATAAGTTCCCGTTTAAAAATTATTGTTACGATCTTTTATCCTTACCAAAAGTTTATTTATATAACTCCTGGAAATCGCGTTGGAGATCGGGTACTAGAACAAAAGCACGCCACTATTATAAAATACAACCAGACATCCCTCACAAGCCATGGTTCTCTAAATTAACTTTAAAAAAATCATCAACTTCCTCAATCATCCGTATGAGACTTGGCCATTGCGGTTCTGCAGTATTTCTTAAAAAACTTAGAATACATGACACGTCTGTATGTGAGTGCGGTCTAGAAGAGGGTACATTAAATCACATTCTATTATCTTGTCCTCGCCTAGATCATAAACAATTATATCGTGGTTTGATAAAACAAAAAATTCCGTTACCCACACACGTATACTCCCTTCTGTCGTTTAACCCACGAGTATTTAGATTTATAGCAATATTTTTAGAGAATAATAAACTCAAAATCTAACAAATAACATGATGTTTTAACCCTTTAAAGTAAGTATTTGTTTTAATTGGTAACTCACACACTAATATCCGTAGTCGGTAGGTATTATGAATTGTACTAACCCTTTATAAATTCTATCATCTAACAATTATTTTTTCAGCCCAGTTCTGAGTCTGCCAATAATCATTGAATTTCTTCTTCGTAATCTTTTCCTTTATTATATTGACGTGAAGCTGGCAAAAATGTCTTAAGACGATTGCCATAACATAAAAAAAAAAAAAAAAAAAAAAAGGGTGCCAGCCTCTCGCCATCCGACAGTCGACTTGAACACCCACATGAATAAAGGAGGTGATCTTACAAAGGCAACACAATTCCAACCATTTTACGTTGTGAATTATTATTAATTTGATCATGTGTTACTTATCTTATCAGATATTTTATCGTCAAAAGAAAAACATTTAGGTGTGTATCGTAAATTATAGTTAACATTTATTCGCATCTTAATCAGAGTTGAGATTATGATTGGAAGGAAATAATTAACAATTTGAAGATAACAATGTCGGTCGATGCCTTTATTTACACGTATACACAATATGTGATATGATATTATGCAGTCAATGGGCCTTAGACAGCGGTCTCACCAAAAGCAATGAGCTATCTGTGATAAAAAAGTGCCTTATAATAATATAGGTTTTACTCTTTAGGCAGCATAAAAGGGCTAAGCAATTTTATGCCCATTAAGGTCTGCTCTTACTTATTTTATTTAACAGTTTAACACGCTGTTTGTTGATCGTGTTTATTAAACATCACTTCCAGTTTTAACGGAGAATAGGACCCTCTCCTCTGTTGGATTCTGAGCTGCACTAGCAATGAGTACGTTGCATTTTATCCGGGCATTTTCGCGAGAAGAATCACCAAAAAAAATTTTTTTTAAGGTAGGTAAATTTTATGTTTTTCCTACTCAGAATCACGAACCCTTTCAATCTAGATTAAAAAAACCGGCCAAGTGCGAGTCGGACTCGCCCACCGAGGGTTCCGTACAAACTTTCTTTCAAACTACCTAGTAAAAATAATCTCATATTTTCATATAACTCTAATGACTTGACTAGAAGACAAAAGTATAGGCACTAATGAGTATTATAGTGTATAGCGCCATCTCCCGGTCAATTTGCTAACTAATTTGCGCGACCTGGTTTTTCAGGGATAATTCTTTATAATGTTAACCGATTTAAACAGTTTTTACTTTATTGGACAGAAGATGGTTTACGTAACACCTCGTATTAATTTGAAGTACGATATACATCCGCAAGGGTGGGTAAATTGAAAGTAAAAATCTGAAAAGTTTTTTGTGAATTAAAAAAAAAGTATTCAAAATACAAACACGATTATATTTTTCCTGTAATATATAGCATAAAACCAATGTTTACTAAAATTTTCATAATTTTTCGTTGGTAAACTTCGGAGATAAGGGGGGGGAACGGTATTTTTTTTTACATTTTCCTTCAAAATTCTTTTTTTTTCCACAACAAAAAAATTATAAAAAATAGCTTATTTACGTTCAATTTTAGCTCTTTCCAACAATACCCCACTTGACCTAGTAACTTGAAATTTACAGTTTGCCCCCCTTTAATTTTGGCCATTTTCTACAATTAAAATTAATATATTTAAAAAAATTATACTTTCTATTTGTAGAGGTTTACAATGTTCACAACTATTCCAAATTTCAAGTTGATAGCATTAGTAGTCCTCGAGATATTTAGGAATGTGACAGACGGACAGACATACGGACAGAGTCGCACCATAAGGGTTCCTGTTGTACCTTTTTGGTACGGAACCCTAAAAACAAGAGACAAAAAAAATGGTCTCAAAATTTTCTATTATTTTGCATACTTTCCACTTTGTAACCGCTGAACAAAGTGTTTGAAAAATAGTAACGAAGTGGAAAAATTAAATTTGGGACGCTTTTTTCTGCCTAGTAGGATCGAAAGGGCTCGTGATTCTGAGTAGGAAAAACATTAAATTTACCTAATTTGGAAAAACAAGTTTTTGAATCTTTTTTCGATCCACGAGTGTGCAATAATTTCTTTACGGACAAAAATAACTAAGTAGGTAGAATTACCAATGGTCATTTGTTTATGAGGACCAAAAAGTTGTTTTAGTCACCCGCAGTAGGTACTACCTATTATTAATAGCTTAGCAAGCGAGAGGTTTCAAATTCCAATATTTATCCGCGTTGAATCTTGAAAGTTGCGAGAGTTTCAAGGCATGAAAATTAAACAAATTGTGCCAACCATTAAAACACTTTTTATATCATTCAACTTAAGGTATCAAGTACAGAAGGTTACAAAATTGCATGGAGAAATTATGGATGAATTCATTGAAGAATTTGCCATGCACTTTTGAAGCTGACAGCTCACAACCACATCTCGGACACTGGCGATCAAATATAATGAAAGACACAGTCTAAGGCTTCCCACAGACAGTCTTAAAAATTCATAATCTTAAAAAAAACTTGTATGCAATCTGACAGTTCAAACTGACACTGACAAGACACTGACAGATCTGAACTGTCAGATTGCATACAAGTTTTTTTTAAGATTATGAATTTTTAAGACTGTCTGTGGGGAGCCTAAGCTCGTGTAGATGAAGGCGTAATATAACGCTTGTATGAGTGAAATATGACAGGTCGACTGTTCGCGTTTTTACCGGCGGTAACTGTGAGGTAACCGAGAGGGTGTGGGCGGCACTGGAGTGGCCATACTGTGCGACAGTACTCTTTATTATTATAGGTACTGTGTCACAACTGTACAATTTGTATGAAATTACTTTTTAAACACATGCGAACAACTTAGGTAACTTAGGTAAATAGGTGTGGTGAAATAGTAATCTATGCTAGCAAAACAAGTTATAGACCATAAACAATTGTGTACTCACCACACAACACTTAAACACATATCCAATAGTCGTATTCACCAACACAAAGAACATCACAAGCCAATTGGCTGTTGCGCGCGCCATTGTCATTTACCACGCATATTTAAAAAGAAAAAACAAATATGGCTGACCCTCCCAGTGTAAACGAACGGACTGAAGTGATAACTCATATTATCTTATCTTACTCTTCAATACGTTATCACGGGTGACGTATTTGTGATTGGTTTATTAGAAACTTTTGTAGGATTATGGTATTTCCTTGTAAAGTAATCCTAAGTACCTACATAACTTTGTTTACGTACTTTTTCTTTTTTTTCTCAGGATAAATATAATATTTTGGAATAGGTATAATAATTTTCACCACACCAACTGGTAAAGGCTCTCTTTGCTATTCGAAAACAGATAGCGAAATTGCATTTTATCCACAAGAGTGCAAAGTAATTTCATACAAATTTTAACTTGATGTCTTAAGCTGGCTGGAAGAATTGATGGATTTGATTTATTTTGATTTTTATAGTCAGTATTTTGTACGCGTTGGTGTGGTGAAAAATTTTGTTTCACTCGGTGGCAAAGTGCCTTATTACCCTCGCAACGCTCAAGATTCCACTTTTTGAACCACTCGCTACGCTCGCGGTTCAATATTGGAATCTTTCGCTTTCTCTGGCATCAATATTGGCACGTGCGGTTAAACAACAACTTTGCCCCCTTATAAAACAAATAACTATTTCTCATAGGTGATGTAACGAGTGAAAAATCATGTAGAATTAAGTCCCCGAATCAATCACTGCGCTCAGGACTCAATGTATTCCCTCGCCGTAAATATATTATTTTTTACCACATCAACTGGAAAATATCAATTCGAAAACGGATAGCAAAATTGCATTTTATTCACAAGAGTGCTAAGTACTTTCATACAAATTTTATTTTGATGCCTTGAGCTGGCTGGCAGAATTTACGTACAAACTCACCACGCTCGCGGTTCAATATTGGAATCTTTCGCTTGCTCGAGTTGATACCCGATAATGGCACGTGCTTTTAAACAACAACTTTGCCCCCTTGTAAAACAAATAACTATTTCTCCCTTGAGACACAGTCTACTATACTTCTTTCTTTATCGATTTATATAATATGCTATTTTTCTATATTTAATGATTCACTAAAGCGCTTTTAATTTCATTTGAAATTTTCTATTATTACACCATAAACATTACCATCAGTAACACATGTCTCAACAACGCGGCACCAACTGGCGATAGGTAATTGTAGTCAGTTAGGAATAATTAACTGTGAACTAATTAATGAACTTCCAAACTTTATTATATGTGAACCATGTGTGAACCTATTTATTGGCGTGCTAGTGAAATATTTAACCGACTTTGAAAAAGGAGGTTTATTTCACGACCGGGCTGGCCTAGCGCGTAGTGACCCTGCCTGCCAAGCCGCAGTCCTGGGTTCCTGGGAATTACAACTTGGTTGCTTTTGGCGTCGAGAACTCGAGACCCTAGATCTGTGGGGCCCGGGCGACAAGATTTTATACAAGGACTTGGTGAAGCGGTTGACTGATACTACGGGGGACAAAAGAGCTGGCAGCTTCCTCGCTCATCGTATAAGCGTTGCGATTCAGCGAGGAAATGCTGCCAGCATCTTGGGCACTATACCTCAGATGCCCTCTTTAGACTTAGATTTTTATTTCTTAATTGCCTAGTTTGTAATATTTATTGTATCATTATTTTAGTGTTATTTATAGATAATTTTCAATAGTATTTTGTATATATCAAACTCGTGGTGCAGCTACAATACAATACAAATACTCTTTATTGCACACCTGAATACAGGAAACAACATACTCAACATAGTAAGTATAAACAACAACTTAAGAGGTAAAACAAGAGGCGGTTTTATCGCTAAAGAGCGATCTATTCCAGACAACCTAGGTAGTACCAGCTACCTATATACTATTTCAAGTTTTCAAACTAACACTTACCCGAATCAGAAAAAGGCTCATAACCAAATTCGCCACAGTACGCCTCATGACACATGACAAGCTTCTGTGCTTACAACAGCAGAGGGCGTTGTCAACTGCCGCAACTGATATGGAGTTCTTAGTAACTGTGGGACCCGTGTTTGACAAACTACATTAAGTACATAAACAGGGTACTGAGGTAACACTAGTGAAATTAGGGTTCCTTAGCTCTTGAATAGACCGGTTACTTCGAGTGAACTCTAGAATAGACCGCGGCAAATTAGAACACAGGGTCAATATTTAAATTCCGTTGACGTTTGAATATTGTAGGTACCAATAAATATAAATTGAAATAATTACATTGAGATTGAACTCGCGGCCTAGAAAGCAGACGTTTTGCTAAAAAAAAAAGAATTGAAGCCATGTAAACGTAAGTTTTTGGCGTAAAGTTTATGGCTTTGCTATCGTCACCGGAAATCGCTTTCAATTTGCAATATATTACGCATTTGATCGATCAATTTTTGTACAGAGCAATCCAAACTCTCACCCCATTTGTTGCAGTGTCGTGCTGTGATAGGCCCTCGGAGACTGTTTAGACGCTACAGGAGGAAAATGCTAAAATAGAAAGGAGCCCCCCTTTTGAATTTGGGAATTTCAGTTAAATATACTAGTGTTATTAACTTTCGTTTATTAAGGTAATAGAACTTAAATAACAAATAAATAATAAGCTAACTCTAAAATAATAAAACAACTTAAAATTAAATTAAAAACTAATCTAAACTAAAATATATCTACGAAAAAAAAATTGTCCATTCAGAACAACTCAGTTAAAAGATATTGCAAAAAAATCTTTAAAATCTAGGTTCCCACTTCGACTGTTTCCTCCTTTAAAACTTAATCAATTGTAACGAAATTTGAGAATCTGAATAACAATAATATAATCTGTGTCAGACCGTTTAGTTTTTAGTAATTTTGAATACCACACCTTTTTTGCGTCATAATCAATAAGGCCGTTTTTGGAAATTTTTGATGGGCTTCTAACGTCTTTAAAAATAAGAATATCAAAGAAATCAAAACGGTCCGACACAGATAAAAATAATATTTTTTTTTTTAAATCATTGCTCTATCTTCAAAAACCAAGGAGGAAGTAGTCGAGAGCGTTTGCATGGAGAATTGACCCCTCCCCCTCAGATTGAAGAACGACATTCACTGTACGAAGAAAGTGCGCCCCAAACGGTTACTTACTAAACTAAAAATTACATACATTTTCTGTGTGTTTCTCGTAGGAGGTAGAGCATAGCGAATGCAGATATTCCGCTTTGTATGGTAGGGCACAGCACAGCGGATATCATCTCGCTCAAATCTAGAACAGAGCCCAACTGGGGAAGTACCTCCGCCTTACAGAAGACCGCAGCCAAATAGCACTACACCCTACTCATAGTGTTGTGTTCCTGCCGGTGAGTAAGGCTGCCAGAGCTCAACGAGGGTGCGGTGTGCTGACGACGACGGCGACGGGAGGTCCTACCGAACTAATTTGTTCCATCTATTGTCCTTTGAGTCATCGGCACCCCGAATCCTCCTTAGAAATAAGTAGGTACACAGCAAAAAGGAGTGCTTAAGTTTCTAATGGGTCGGCAGCGCGCATGTGACGCCCCTTGAGTTGCAGGCGTCCTGTGGCCGTCCACTTTCCATCAGGCGGGCCGTATGCCTGTTTGCCACCAACATGGTACAAAAAATAACTATCAACTCCTTAAATAACGCTCGACGTGTTTCGATCCTTTCTGAACCTTGACATTGGCGGAATCATCGACGAGCCATAACAATTAAAAATTGATAAAAAATGTAGGGGCGGAGGTTTAATTCCCATAGAAAATTTGTTTGGCCGTTTATATCTCTGTTTAGCCCAATGGTTTTGACTGCAAGGTGTTAAGTCCGCAATTTGTACTTTTTATTATTAATTTCTGCAAGATTAAATAAATAAAATGCGAACGAAGCAAAATTACCGCACCGCATCATCACTTACCATCAGGTGTGATCGTGGTCAAACGTCTACCTATCCATACTAAAAAAAAAAAAAATTAAGTCTGGTTTAAAATATATTTTTCAATATTTTGTTGGTGCGAACGTCCTTGACACAAGGTTGTTTGCGCGGCAAACACCATGTGCTGGGCTCCCTAGAGAAACTGTCTAGCATAACAAATGAGGTCCAGGGAAACAACTATAGGTACTACGGAAAGCTTTATGTTAGCAGTCTAACACTTTTGAACTAAGGCGATTAGAAAGAAAAAACAAAGAATGTTAAGCTTAGATTAGTCGTTTATTAATAAAACGGATATCTACCTAATAAGTCCCAAAACTCAAGATATTTTTTTATTACCAACATGTTGGTATGTGGCATTTTTAACGGCCGCCTCAAATCTCAAAGGAAGGGGTTTTCAATTCGTCTGTATTTTTTTTTTAATGTTTGTTCCTCGATATCTCCGTCGTTACTAGAACGATTTTGAAAAAAATTTTTTGATTGATAGTACTTATATGCATACAGATTGGTCCCATTTTTCTCAGAACCCAGTTCTGATGATGGGATCCTGGAGAAATCGAGGGAACTCCTCAAATCTGAAAACATTCATATGGTGATTTTTGTGTTTTTGAAGGAACAGCATGCATTTACGTACGGAACAGTGACATTTGGTGCAGTGGAATTGCTGATGATGGTCAGAACGCAACTCCTCAATTCTGAACGGCACGCTTATAGTGACTTTGGTATTTTTATAAGAACAGCATGCCCTTACGTCCAGAACAGTGACATTTGGTGCAGTGGAACTCCTGATGATGGTCAGAACGGAACTCCTCAAATCTGAACGGCACGCTTATAGTGACTTTGGTATTTTTATAAGAACAGCATGCGCTTACGTCTAGAACAGTGACATTTGGTGCAGTGGAAATGCTGATGATGGTCAGAACCGAACTCCTCAAATCTGAAGGGCACACTTATAGTGACTTTGGTATTTTTATAAGAACAGCATGCATTTAAGTTAAGAACAGTAACATTTATTTAGTTATGTTTGTTAAAGCATATTGAGTTTTCTAGTCAAATTTTGTCAAGCTTCGATTTCTTATAATCGGATTCATGAGGAATTCAGGAAACTCCTCAAACCTTAACGGTATAGGTACGTATATTACGTATATTGATTTTTGTTGCCATCAAATAATTAGAGCATTAAAAGCAGTTTAAAAAAATACCTAGACATTTCTACATAATCCAACATTCGCAAGTAGCTTTCACCAGAACCCCAAAGGCGGCGGTTTTTTTTTCTTAAAAATTATGTCAAATAAATATGTCCATTCGTCATCTAGCGAATAAGGAACATTGTTATCCCGTGGGCCGTGGGAGATTACTTGTAATAATATTTATGTAAAGTGCATTAGGGTGGAAAATCATCTAATTTCGAAGGTCGCATAAAATTAAGGTGGCACTATTATTTCCATCATATTCATATCAAGATTCCCTTTTCGAAATTACCCTAATGCACCTTACCTACTTAATTACATAAAACATAAATAATAAAATTGTTCATAAAACTTACAGACTATTAATCCAACACGTAATACCTATACAGGTACATGATATAAAAACAATGGGGAACATGCTGGGTACATTTCCTCAAAACAACTTAATATTTCGATTTAAGTAGCACTATCTAACACAACACGTAATACATACATTGTAGAGAGTCATTATCCCAAGCAAAATCTATACATATAGCGTATTCAGGATTTTTACATAAATGAACATCACCATCTAGCCCGCCCGGTAGGCCTAAGAAGCGCTGGCTGGACGTCGTGGCAGCGGACATGCAAGAGAACAATCTCACGCCTAAGGTTGTCGAAGACCGGGCAACGTGGAGAAGACTGAGCAGGAAAGCGGACCCTGGCGCTAGGCCGGGAAAACGCTAGGTTGAAGAAGAAGAAGAACATCGCCATCTAGTGAGATATTCTAAAACTAATCTAAACATACATGGGTCAATGTTAAAAGAATAAACTCGATAGCGTGATGTAGGATTTTTTACAACACCGATTAACGCCATCTAGCATGAACCTACTAAACAAAACTATACAAGACTGCATAGTAGTGCATACTCTGCATTCTCAAGACAAATTATAATACTTAGTATGATTCAGGATTTACGCAGCTATAAGTAAGAGAGAGAAAGAGTATTAAGTACTCACCTTTCTTCGACCAAAACCAAAGATCGCAATCTGGTACACCCGTCTGGTATAGCTTTATCTCAAGAAAAATCTTTGATTGATTTGTGCGCTATGTGGTGGAATCCGAACGTTCATGTTTTGACACTGACATTGACAGCCAGCTGATCTGAAATTCTGAAGTTGACATTAGACCACGAAAATATTTCTGTGATTTTCATAAACTAAACCTGAATATTCTGAATGAAATACTTAAACATATAAAGCTAGTTATTTCTTGAGATGTTGTAGTGAATTATAGTAAAGAGAAATTAAACTGTGAATCTGTATCGCCATGGCGCTGAGGGGTAAAACAGCCGGAGAAATTCCGAAAGATGCAGTCGAACTAACGAAAGTTGAAGCTACTAATTATGTTTGGGAGCTAATTTCTAATTGGGACTCTTTCTCCGACACGTAAGAATATCATTTTAAGTCATATTGTGTTTGATACATAACATAATTTTACTAGTAGATTCATAACCTAAAATTGCATGTTCTTAAAATATACGAGGGAAAACAACTATTTCGTAAGGTAAGGTAAAGAGAATTGATAACTAATTAGTTCTTTTGAGCCTCAATTCAAATTAGAACTAATTTCGCTGTTTAGGAAAAATGGATTACAATAGAATAGAAAAAAAAATGATTCTTAGCAAAACAAAACCATAATCTTTGTTCATACTTCATGTCAAGAGGTGATTTACATTATTTTTATCATTTGGTTTGGTATTCACCCTGGTTTTGTACCTTTTAAGTCATAAATCTCTTTTCGTAATGGGTCACCATATCTAGAATATTTGTAAACCATGATGTAAGAGTTCTTAACAATATGTCTACGGGCACAATAACAATTAATAATTAATAACATACTCTGGCTCAATGGCTGGAATAAGGTTGCAAGCTATGGTTGCCAGTTTAAAAACATGTAAAGTCAATAAGGAGAAGTGTGTCTCACCTTCACATTTTACCATTTTACTCATAGTCACAGGTGATTTTGCTACTTCATACTTTTGCTACTTGCTACTCACAATTAGTGATAAACATATTAACTCTCAGTAAACACTGGTCATTGTTTAAATGACTGGTCTGGCTCAGTTGGTAGTGACCCTGCCTGCTGAGCTGCGGTCCTGGGTTTGAATCCCAGTAAGGGCATTTATTTGTGTGATGAGCACAGATATTTGTACCTGAGTCATGTATGTTTTCTATGTATATAAGTATGTATTTATCTATTTAAGTATATATTGTATATCATCGCTTAGCACCCATAGTAAAAGCTTTGCTTAGTTTGGGGATAAGTTGATCTGTGTAAGGTGTCCCCAATATTTAAAAAAAAAACCGGCCAAGAGCGAGTCGGACTCGCGCACCGAGGGTTCCGTACAAACCTGCAAGGTTTACAATTATTAAAAAAAATAAAGTATTATGTGATGTAACTAAAAATTTATGGTTTTCGTAATTTTTCCTTTATCTATGCTATAAGACGTTGCTTCGTACCAAATTTCAAGATTCTGAGTTCACGGGAAGCACCCTGTAGGTTTTGATTCCCTTGCAAGTGTCGAAAATTTGCGGCATAAACGGCTGTATCTTTTGATTGCGTTGGCTTAGAAGTTTGATTTTTTCACAGCTTCAAGGGACAGTAGACCTGAGTAATTGATATAAATTTCAGCTTCATACCTCCACGCGTTCCTGAGAAAAAGGGTCTTGACAGACGGACGGACGGACAGACGGACAACAAAGTGATCCTATAAAGGTTCCGTTTTTTCCTTTTGAGGTACGGAACCCTAAAAAAGGCCAAACACACTTCCTCTTATGACACACTTACCAGTATTGACCTTAAGTGTAGAGTTGACTTCCCATAGAACATTTTAATTTCACCCCTAGTGATGGTATGTGTCTAAGCCAGCGTTCCCACTTAAGCGTCGCGTGTCTCGGGGCGCGCAACGGACGTCCGCGCCACGCCACCTGAGTGTAATTCAAAAACGTCATTCATTTTGTATAGGAAGGACGTAAGACGCGCCCCAGGTAGCATGGCGGCGGCGTGGCGCGCGCCGCGCGGCGCGCGTCTTACGTCCTTCCTATACAAAATGTACTGAGGAGACGTTTTTTGAATTACACTCAGGTGGCGTGGCGCGGACGTCCGTTGCGCGCCCCGAGACACGCGACGCTCTGATGTGGCCGGTCCCTAATGTGTCAGTATATTTTTGTTGGCAGGTGGGCATTACGTTACGGCCCCGTGGTGCTGGGGGCATGAGCGCGCTGTCTGGCGTCATTATCAATGACCACTACAGGAAGAAGTTGAAGTTGGGCAACTTTGGTTTCTTCTCCTCTGTGATACCCATTTCACTGATGCCTGGGTTTATGACTGCATTGTTCCATAGACATGTAAGTTTCTTTTTTAAGATACCCTGGATCAGCCAAAGTCTGAAGAAAAATAATGTGTTTGTTAATTAGCAAACCAGCATGGTGTTTTTAGGGTTCCGTAGTCAACTAGGAACCCTTATAGTTTCGCCATGTCTGTCTGTCCGTCCGTCCGTCCGTCCGTCCGTCCGTCCGTCCGCGGATAATCTCAGTAACCGTTAGCACTAGAAAGCTGAAATTTGGTACCAATATGTATATCAATTACGCCGACAAAGTGCAAAAATAAAAAATGGAAAAAAATGTTTTATTAGGGTACCCCCCCTACATGTAAAGTGGGGGCTGATGTTTTTTTTCGTTCCAACCCCAACGTGTGATATATTGTTGGATAGGTATTTAAAAATGAATATGGGTTTGCTAAGATCATTTTTTGATAATATTAATATTTTCGGAAATAATCGCTCCTAAAGGAAAAAAAAGTGCGTCCCCCCCCTCTAACTTTTGAACCATATGTTTAAAAAATATGAAAAAAATTACAAATGTAGAACTTTATAAAGACTTTCTAGGAAAATTGTTTTGAACTTGATAGGTTCAGTAGTTTTTGAGAAAAATATGGAAAACTACGGAACCCTACACTGAGCGTGGCCCGACACGCTCTTGGCCGGTTTTTTTATTAGACAATTCACAATGCAATTCTTGCCGAGGTCTCAAAATTGTTACTTCATTTTACATTATCATTTTCCATGCGTTAACCCGGCATTAGCCACGGCTCATGAGAGCCTGGAGTCCGCTTTGACTACTAATCCCAAGATTTGGCGTAGGCACTAGTTTTACTAAACCAACTGCCATCTGAGCTTCGAACCCGAAGGGTAACTAGGCTTTATTGGAATTAGTCCGGTTTCGTCACGATGTTTTCCTTCAACGAAAAGCGATTGGCAAATATCAAAAGACATTTCGCGCATAAATTCCGAAAATCTCATTGGTACGAGCCGGGGTTTGAACCCGCGACCTCCAGATCGAAAGTCGCAAGCTCTTACCGCTAGGCCACCATTTACATGTAGGCAATGATACCCACTTCTGTCTATTAAAATGTTAGATGGACTTGAAAAAACACGATTGGAAAGACTCATATTATTTATTTTGCCCAAGCAAAATAAACTTGTCTTATATTTCTCTTACCACACAGGATTCACAGAATCTTAGTTTTTTTTACCTACAATATTTACAAAGATGCTAAATATGATAAGCAGTCAAGTCATTATCGTAATATTTTATTTAATTGACCAAACAACCTATCAAAAAGACCATACATATATAAGTGATATTTTAATTATTTCAGTTGGTATCTACAGAGATGTTACTGATGAAAGAGGCCTGTCCAGTCTGCTATGAGCTCAAGGCCGCAGCCATCCAGTGGGGCTTCGGTATCGCCTATCCCATGGTTCTGGGACCCACATCAGCCTTAATGGTATGAATTATCTTTTCTATAATTTCAGCCTAACTCCAGGGCACTATAATTTGGAAAAATAAAAAATTTGGTGACCCCAGTAGTCTTGTAGTCCCATTTTTCCCCTCATGCCTTCTATTGGATAGCAACAAATGGCAAAGGGCTGTAATTTCTCTAAGATTCTCATATAATCCTACGCCGAGTCAAACGACGCAACGGAGCCACGCTGTTACGTCGTCGCCCAAATCTAATGTTTAATTTGTTTATTTTTTGTATGTCTTTTGTATTTTTTTTTGTAAGTCTTGTTTTGTATTTTTGTAGTTTCACAGTGCCTTGGTGTAAACTGTAATGCTGTGTTACTTTTTGATTAAATAAATAAATAAATAAATAAAATAAATAATAAGGCAGTGATCCCACCAAAAGCGAGGAAGCGATGAGGTGAGCTATTGGCGGTAGAAACGAACAAATGACAGTCACTCTCGTGTAAATAAGAGACGCGATGACAGTCGTCGGCGAGCTTTATCTTTTTCCCCTCACTAGCTCTGAAACACGTGTTTTGTCCTTTAATAGCAGCGGATAAAAACGCATTTTATCCACTAGTGGGTAAAGTAATTTGACCTTGAATAAAGTCAAATTAACTGCTTTAAAATTGATAAAAGTAGGTAAATCTAGTAATAAAGATGATTTACCACCTGTGGATAACTACTGGAAGCAGTGATAAACGCATTTTTTGCGTTGTAGTTTCCTCGCTATAGTGAGGGGAATAGTTATTTGTTATACAAGGGGGCAAAGTTGTATTTTAACGCCGAGTGTGGAATTGAAAAACGAGCAAGTGAAAGGATTCTATAGTTGAACCACGAGCGAAGCGAGTGGTTCGAGAATAGAATCCTGAACTTGCGAGTTTTTTAACACACGAGATGTAAAATACATTTGCACCCGAGTGTAACACAAAACTTTTCTCCTCACTATAGCGAGGAAACTACAACGCAAAAAGTGCGTTAATCACTGCTTCCAGTAGTTCCACAGGTGGTAAATCATCTTTATTACTAGATTCACCTACTTTTATCAATTTTAAAGCAGTTAATTTGACTTTATTCAAGGTCAAATTACTTTACCCACTAGTGGATAAAATGCGTTTTTACCCGCTGGTATTAAAGGACAAAACACGTGTTTCCGAGCTAGTGAGGGGAAAAAGTTTTGTGTTACACTCGGGTGCAAATGTATTTTAACTACTTCTCGTGTGTTAAAAAACTCGCAAGTTCAGGATTCTATCCTCGAACCACTCGCTTCGCTCTTGGTTAAGCTATAGAATACTTTTGCTTGCTCGTTTTTCAGTTCCACACTCGGCGTTAAAATACAACTTTGCCTCCTTGTATAACAAATAACTGTTTCTATAATTTCAGCCTAACCCCAGGGCACTGGTCCGACCAAAAACGAGGAAGCGATGAGGTGAGCTATTGGCGGTAGAAACGAACAAATGACAGTCACTCTCGTGTAAATCAGAGACGCGATGACAGTCGTCGTTTTATCGCCGCTAGCTCATCGCTCACTCGCTTCTGGTGGAATCAGTGCCTTATTATATGAGAATCTTAAAGAAATTACAGCCCTTTGCCATTTGTTGCTATCCAATAGAAGGCATGAGGGGAAAAATGGTACTACAAGACTACTGGCGTTTTTTTTTCAAATTATAACCACGAAAATCGAAGTTTGTCTTTGCGGATAATATTCTCACTCTAACACTACTTTTGGCGCGTAGCTTCATCTTTGCTAATCATTACTGTTATTCCCTACCAATGATTTCTCAAAGTGTCCACTGCACGATAAATTAAATATAAAAGATCATACCATCCCATACATTAAAATGCGACCGCCTAAGACCGCGCTTACACTCCACCACACATAGATGGCGCCACAAAAAAAATGTCTTGTAGCTTTCTATTATACTTGTAGATGGCGTTAAGTGTCACTTTTGACATAGATTTACGGCTCGGAATTGACATTTAATGCCAATCTACAAATAATCGGTGGCAACAAGGTATTTTTTGTGGCGCCATCTATGTGTGGTGGAGTGTAAGCGCGTTCGTAGGCGGTCGCATTTTAATGTATGGGATGGTATGATCTTGTTATATTTAATTTATGTTTATGATTGCACTCAGGCCTTACACAAAGTGCTGTGCTAGTACAGTCGAGTTCATTAATATACATGTGTACATTTTTGCACTTTATTGCAACGAGTTAAATGTACACGTATTTATGAACTCGACTGTACAACTATCAATATCAGTGGTAGCAAAAATTTGAAGGAATTTTAGAGGCGGGCCAGATTTACACCAAACATGCATTTTTAATTTTTTACTACAATGCTGGCCATATCACACACTATTAGGACCGGTCGCGGTGACGGGCCGTAGTTTGTCCACCACTGATCAATATTTTAGTCATTTTTGAAATGTTAAAATTTTTTTTTCAGTTCGCCAACAGATACTCCACATACCGAGTACCCAACCTAATAGAAGGACCTAAAGTAATATTCGAATTCCTTTCAAAACTTACGAAGCCCTTCTACTCAACGCTAGTTTACGTCGGCGCCTTCCAGTTGGTCATGTCGTCCGTACTGACATACTTCGAGATGAGAAACCACATCACAGTCAGGTTAAAGATATTGGAGATTGAAGAAAAAGTTATGGCTGAACATGGGCTTGAATAGTTTTATTGTAAATAGATTGTTAATTGTATAATTAGATTATGAATATTATGATTTGAGATTTTTTGTTTTCATTTCTGCGAGTACCTTAGGCACTGATCCCATCGCGAGCTAGTAAGCTATGAGCTATCGGCTATAAAAACGAACAAAATATAAGCACTCCCGTGCAAATAAAAGAGACACGGCGATTTTGATAGCTCACCGCTGGGCGAGTAACTATAAACATCGACGTGTCTGTTTTATTTGCACGGGACTGATTATCTTTTGTTCGTTTTTATAGCCGATAGCTCATAGCTTACTAGTTCGCGGTGGGACCAGTGCCTCAGTGCGTTTTCACATTATCCGATCCGATATCGGATGTAGGACCGATATCGCATACATTGAAGCCGCCATCTTTGATTTTTGCCTTTGAAATCCTTCCGACATCCGATGTCGGATCGGATAATGTGAAAACGCACTACGATGATGGCTTACATCCGGAAAATGCGGGTCAGGATGAGACTATCTCAGGACCGAGACAAGTGGCGTATCAGAAGAGAGGTCTATGCTCAGCAGTGGGCGATGAAGGGCTGATATGATGATGAAGTCGGGTCCACACAGACCGAGCAGTGGCGAGGCAAACGACCAATGTAGACGTGCCTAATGCCTGTAGGTAGATGAAAACGCGCGTGCTGCCTCGACTGAGGTATGCCTACATAGGAATTTTGCCGCGGGAGAAAATTGCCTCGCGACGGCACTCGGTCTGTGCGGACCCAGCTAATGAAGTAACTCGATAAGCTGAAAATGTTAACCTTGATAAATAAAATAAATGTTTTTCAGTAACCTATATTAATTAATTCATAATTATTAATTACGATACAAAACGGACAATAAACCACACAACGGAAACACTTGCCTTGAACACATGCGAGACTGCACCTTAAATTAGTTATAATATTGCTTATTATTGTTTGACTTCCATGGATTGCACACTACTGACACTCCAACAAGCAGTTTCGTACATTGACCTGTTGCTATCTCTGTTTCACGTGCATGTTGCTATCTCGCTCGCACAGTGACATTGACAGCTATTATTATAGGCAGGACAACAATATGCGCGTGATATAATGAGATAGTAACAAGCGGTTCAGCGTAAGAAAATGATTTTGAAAGCGTCTCCCTTTATACCTGGGGCAGGTTGAAACAAAGAAATACAGATATGTGCTTACGTAAGACTTGATTGACATAAACACCTCTATTTTTTCACTGGATTTCAGGTAACAATCTTGTGATTATTTAAACAAGATTCTTGAAAAAAATGGAAGGAAAATCTACTATACAGAAGATATACTATATTTTACCTCAATTTAGTTGAAGGTTGAAACAGCTAGGTATAAGTTCACAACACTGGTAACAGCTGGGAAAATCTTGATTTTACATTAAAATTGTTAAAAGTTGTGTATTTGAAGTTTTTTTTTTATACTACGTCGGTGGAAAACAAGCGATCGTTAATATTTCATACTTTTCACATTTAAGTTCGAATTTATGATTAAAGTAACGACACTAAACACAAGGATTTTTGTACATTAACACGTTACTTTCTATCTCTATCAGACACGAATATAAATAATATTGCTATCTCGCTAGCACAGTAGCATAGGACACTCTTATGCCATAGACTGTCATCGGCGAAACAGCAACATAGCTATGTGTGTGTAAATAGATAGGAAATACAATAGCTTGTTGAGGTCAGTGTAATAAATATATATACGGACTTAGTGCCAAAAATATGTACACACGAATTTACTGCTTATTAACCTCGTAAGGCCCACCATAGTTAGTTTTCCCATTTTGAATTTGAACCTTATTCTATAAATAAATTGGTAAGATTTTCGTTTGTTTCAAAAATCAATGTAACAATGGAAATTCGACTTTATTCAGTTCATGGAAGGTTCAAATTAGATTGCAACACTATGTACATTGTAATGTACATTGGGCCTTACGGGGTTATAAGTTGTGGATACATATATCTGGCACTTCGTCCGCAACTATAATACCTCGACTACATTCTTCGTGTTTAGCGTTCTTACTGTAAAGCCTCCGCCAAACATAGAACGTTTTGATAGCGGAGCGGAATGCGCGCGCATCCTGCTCGCAATCCGCGCTCGTTAGTTCCCGCCGGCGTCCGCTGGGCGCAACGCCAGCGTCTGGCGCAACGCTTTCATTGCGCTCCGCTAACGCTACGCTCTCAAAACGCATGTGTGGCCGCGCTTTACTGTTCTCAGTAGTTTTGCGACAACCCGTTCCAAGTTTCGTCTAAACAGTATTATTATATTTATTATACTTGCCAAAATGGACGCAAGTAATACTAGGTAGTTCATTCCATGTCTTTAGACGTGCTTTAGACTTTAATACAACCCGAATAAGGTCTTTAATGGCAGTTTTTAGCTCGGAAAGCTCAGACACACCTATATTACAGACAATACGTACTAGACAGATTCACAAGAGCTGGCACGAATGGCATCAATTAATGAAAATATTACAGACTAGCTTTTGCCCGCGGCTTTGCTCGGGTTAAATTTGCAAAAATTGCGGAATGGTCCATACACACGTCTATCCCCCATTTTAGGTACGTAAGTGGGGAGTTAGAAAGAGACAAAAAGTAGCCTATGTCAATCTCCATGGCCCTTCAACTATCTCCACATTAAAAATCGCGTCAAATCGTCGCTCCGTTTGGCCGTGAAAGACGGACAAAGAAACAGACACACACACTTTCCCATTTATAATATTAGTTGATATTAGTAAGTATGGAAGTATGGATATAGTGCGAAATTTTTTCCTTCGTATTTTAGCGGAAACTTACGAACGTGTCATGCTATTTCAGCCAGTCTCAGTACAAGAAGTACGTTTATTCATAAACGTACTCTAAAATTGTCAAGCCGATAAAGTTCGTTTGTCCCTTTCCGACGTATGGGTGTGATAGAAAGGACGAACTTTATCGGCTTGATAACTTTAGAGTACCTACCTATGTTTTATGAATAAGGGGGTAGGTAAATGTGACACATCAAACTAAATCAATTTGTTCAATATTTATAATCAAAAATCATCATTTATAATGATTGCAGCTCGTGCCAGCATTCGTAAAACTACTTCAAGAATTCGTCAACACATTAATAACTACGCCTTCAACATCCCAACTCTTGAGTGTATTCTCCAAAACTTACACTACAAAGTATTACTCATGGCCTAACAAATTGTAGACCAGAACAAATTACACTCTATTGTGAGACTGACTCAGTTCCATAAGGGCATTTTCAGAATTTGGGACCCCCCCCTTAGCGTAAGTTGTTAACAAAAATTAACTAGCTGTCAGTTCTGTGACTTTACAAATTAAGCATAAAATCTGTCTAAAATTTTACTTTTTTCACATTCTTAATGTAGATTAGCGCTTAAAGTTTATGTAATGTAATTTAACACAAAAACAATATTTTTATAGAAATTTCATGCTTAATTATCGTCACAAAACTGACAGTGAGTTAATTTTTGTTAACAACTTGCCTGTCCCGGTCCCAAATTCTGAAAATGGCCATAAGCGATATTCAATTTTTTTCTTCTTGAATGGAAAATCGTATAAGGTAAGGTGGAAGATTGAAGGATGTTTCTTACCTACGGATTAGGATAGAAAGGCACCTGCTTCGTTCGGAACATATTTCATCTTACCCCTCAGGAAAAATACTATTTAATAATACTTTCCTCATGTTCTCATCAGAAAGCTTTCGACCACCATAATTTATGATGGCATAAATACCTAGTCCAATAACGATTTTAGCTTTGCTTCGAACAATTTTATTATTAGGGTTCATACAACTTGAAGTCCTTTTGCGATACCATAGATAATGACTTGATTTTTGGCAACCCTGAATCAATACGATTCGACCCTGAACTGCTGTCGAACTGCGGTTTTGTGGAAAGTGTCCTTTCTGTACGTAAGTACTTAGTAAAGTTACTAATTCATTATGTGCTTATGGAACTGAGTTTACTCTACATATTGAATACTTACATTTAATATTATGTTTGTCTACCGTCTAGCAATCTATTTTGGGGTTGGGGCTTCTAATACGTCCAGTTCATTCGGAAAATTTTCAAACTCAGACAATCTTCAGATCTGCGGGCCTGGCACACTAGTGTGATAGCCTAGCACGTCGGTGCGTCTTTATCACACTTGTAGAAAGTGCGAAAAGGACGCCGCGATAGATTATATCACGCGATTGTTTTTGCCCGCCTGGTCAAAGTCCTATCGTGAAAACCTTACTTTCAATATCTGCATTTTTATCGCTCTTGCATAATGCATATTCAAGCTATAGAGGCAGATTCAGAAATCATGATTACATGTATAGGGCGTGTAGGCAAGCGGCCAATCGTTTACGCTTTGTAGTGTATTGTAATTTGTAATATTTAATATCTACGAAGCGTGAACAATTGTGGCTACTTGTTTATGCGTTCGGGTCTTCCATATACAATTCCTAGTTGTCCTAAGGAAAACTAAGAAAAAAAAAGTAGTTGGAGAAAAAGCTGTATTTTTGGACTGCTTAAATAGATGGCGCTGTCTGAAGCCATAGGTTTTGTGACATGTTAAGCGTGCAAAGTCTTGAAACCTATTTATCCCAGACATAATACTTATAATAGAAAGCCATCTACTTCGGCATACAACATTGCTACAATATCTGAACGAACTTTATTCATTTCATACGTTTACCTTTTCAATCTTAGTAATCTTATTCTGTCTATCGCTCTTGCACTTTTTTCTAACTTACCCTAAATAGAGCTCTCTCCCAAACTAGCATAACGTGTCGTGTAAAATTTTTTTTTTAATAATTAAAATTGACAAAATGATGAAAATTACCTAAGACAGGCATATAAGCGTTATACACAGGGTGGATTTTGAAATGGATCTACGAGGACACTCAATAACTCTGGGTTCGAATCCCGGTAAGGGCATTTATTTGTGTGCTGAACAGAAATATTTATTATTGAGTCATGGATGTTTTCTATGTATATAAGTAGGTATGTATTTAATACCGTCGCCTAGCACCCATAGTACAATCATAATCATAATCATAATCATAATATAATCATAATCTTTGCTTAATTTTGGACTTAGGTTGATCTGTGTAAGGTGTCCCCACAATATTTATTTATTATGATATTGGGATGTAGCCCTGTCAGTTGACGTCTTTGGCAGTAAAAATATTATAAAGCATCCCTAACTATTTGTGACATTATCTGGGTAAAGGTACCTTATTGTCGATGGCGCTTACGTCTCGCGGCGTCGTATTTGTACACGAACATCGCTCATAACACCGTAAGCGCCATCGATAATAACACAGAGAACCTCCTATAGAGTAGCAGTCTTGTATATTTTGTTCGCGATACGAGTCACCAGTGTTTGGGGTGCGAGGAGCGGGCGGGGAATGTGTTAAGCGCGCTGTGATTGGCCGTTTCAAGGACGGCAGGCAGTCGCGCCAGATGAAAAGGGACAGAAGTATGACTGTCCCTCTACTGACGCGTAAATGGCCAATGTAAGTTGACCTATGCCGGCTCTGAATAAATTATAAATATGACTTATTTGTGGAATGTAATGCCGTCTGTTTTTAAATTTGAGCTTCTTGTTACCTTTCCACACCATTTCACACTACAGGTGGACATCTTTAAGGCATCAAAATACCCTTTTCCAATTTTTTAGTGCGAAAAACACGCGCTGCTTTCGGGTCTGTTACTTGGTCGATACTGATCGGGCACGGCGAGCGCCCGCGCTTATATCAGTGCAAATACTAGGAAGGCTGGCGACCGCGAGTCGTCTTGTAATAGATGTCTATAGGGGTTGGTCTGTGGATAATAAGCTCCCTTTACCCAGATAATGTCACATCTAATTCATAAGTTTATGGACATACAGGTAACAGTTTGTCGCGGACTGACTGTAATTTTTATCAAAATATTATTTGGATACCGATTTTGGGTAAAAATACAGTTACCGATCCATTTAACGTTAACCGCCTCCACAATTACACGATTTGAACGATTGATATAGCAGTTGCATAGTTCCTTGTTTCCATTGGCCTATCTATCATAGAACGTCACTTACCATCCGTGAACTTTTATTTGTCAAGTGACTCTCACAAACTCATTTAAAAATCCATCCTGTATACTATATTTACCATACTAATGCTCATATTACCTTTTACGTAACTCGAAATACAAATGACTGGCAGGTCGCCCTAACAAATCAATCATAACTTTTTTTGTCCTTTCATAATTATTTCCTTTTTTTATACTTTTCTCATTACGAAACCAATGCATGATATATAAGGATACTCTCTAATATTAATATTATTTTGTGACATTAGCATAAGAACTTCACCTTAAAGTTAGAGCTATAATCTAATGAAATAAGTAATAAGTACCTTTGTTTTTGTATTTTTTTATTATTTTAAGCAAGCTGAACATGAGATTTTTCTCTTACGCGTCAAAATGTTTTTAATTTTTAATCGACATTTAAAAAAACTTTTTTTATAATAATTTGGTTGATTCTTATTGAACAAAGGTATAACATAATAGTTTCTTTTTTTTTAATTAAAAGCACTAGGTAGCGATATATGGATAAATTTGTATTAAAATTTGTTTCCATAAGCAGCATCTCAGATTTTAAGACTGATAAATAAGCAAGAGATATGTTTTACGCGCTGGATTCAAAATTGTCTCTGTAAGTATTTTTAATGATTTTTTTTTTATACAAATGTTGATTTTTAACTAATGTGAGGGGAATACAATTATGATAAAATAAATTATATAAAAACAAGCTACAGATTTCTGTATTTACGTAGTATTAACCCGAAAATGATGATACATATTTTGACAAAACTCACGTACGTTTTATATTCTTTATGATTTATTTTTCAGATCAAGTTTTAGCAAATCGATCTGTAAGTTTAGATTCAAATACTATAGAGATTTATAAATGATGTATGTAGTTCTTCACCTATTTTATATCGCTGATACCTACTGATATTGAAACGAAAGTTCCATTCCGATAAAACTTATGGCGCCATCTACAGAAACTTTCGAAAGTCGCCATCCGCATTACAGTAATGTAACCGACTTTAAAATATGGGATATACAATAACGAAATGAACTATACATCTTACATTATTGTCTGAAGTTGAATATCGGTAAGAGTAAGTGCATTTTCACATTATCCGATCCGATATCGGATGTCGGACCGATATCCCATACATTACAGGCGCCATCTTGGATTTTTTCTATTGAAATCCTTCCGACATCCGATATCGGATCGGATAGTGTGAAAACGGCCTAACATGATGGACAAAACATAATTCTCACAATGTCACTACAGAAAATACTAGAGGAACTGGTGCCAACATCAAAAAATCGAAAGTTTTGTATTTTTCGATGTTGGTTAGGCACTGGTCCTGCCAAAAGCAAGGAAACAAAAGATAGTCGCTCCCATGTAAATAAAAGAGAGATCGAGCTATTTATAGTTCATCGCTCGGCGACAAACTATAACTCGCTTACGCTATCATCGCGTCTCTCTTATTTACATGGAAGCGCTATCTTTGTTCTTCTCTATCGCTCATAGCTTACTCGATTTTGGGAACAGTGCCTTAGTCCCTCAATTTTGTCTCTTTTCAACTAATGAACTGAATCAAGCGTCAGAAAGAACCAGGCGATCGTCGGTGAACTGTTTTATTGCAACAACAGATGTCAACACTCAGGGTTGCGGTCAAAGTGGAAGACGTGTCTTCGCGACTGTTGGGCGAGAATGCTTACTAAACTATCCTATCCATATTGATTCTTATTTCAGCATGAACATACTACATTACGATACAAGTGCGGAAAAAACAAAGTTCGAAACGAGTGGCGATAAATTAAAACAGGACCGGACTTTTAATTCGACACGAGTTATAAATTTCTTTCTCGCACGTGCATCGTACGACTTTTTCAGTACCAATGACACTCTGAAGTTTCGACCTGTCAAGAAATGTCAAAGCACCATCTCTACTGAAAAAAAAAAACTTCATTATACACGATATAATCCGTTTTCATAGTTTTATTTCATTAGTAACTATCGAGATAACCAAAGCCAATATTATGAAATTAAAACATAGTATTTGGTATAACAATGACATAAAAGCTTGGATGCCTAAAGTGTTTTATAAAAAACACCCTGTATTATTCATTTTCTGTTAACTGTTCATTAGTAATGCATTTGCCAGAACATACATCAGTCAAAACATGATTTCCTCGATCACGCATCCGTTTTAAACCAAAACATTCACTTCTCAAAATAAAAATGTTGTTGAAGTGAAGCATAACATGTTTTTATACATGTAAACATTATAAGCATTTCGGGTAAGATCCCAGGTCAAATACTCGAAAAAAAAAAAGTAAATTAAGCTATATGTGCAATGCCATACCTAAAATATACAAATGTAATCTTTTTACAAAGTTCACGTTCAACCAATCGATTGTGGAATAAACTAAAAGTAGGTACTAGGTACATTACATACATATACAAGTTACAAGCTCTTTCCAACTTGTCATATTAGACATTGACTATCTACCACTACTTGCAAATTGTAACTTGTAGCTCCGAGAAATGGGCCCTAAGATGTTTCAATACCATTCCCGCCCAACTACCGCCTTAAAATAAAAGAATTCACACACATTACCCAAACTTTGGTGTTCGGAATGTCGTTGGCAGTGTAGATTAAGACACGCGTTCACTTTGAGCACAATCTGATCATGCCTTTATACACTTATATACTAACTTAGCACTATAACCACTTAGATGAGTCGAACTGTTTTCCACATAACCTCTGGATAGGTCCCATAGTCTCTGGGGAGATGTGGCAGTCACCGGGCCCCGGAGACGCAGAGGTTGGTGCTAGCAGCGTTGGCTGATGTAGTCGCTGTAGGAGGCTGAAATCTCCTCGGATTGGTAGCGAGTCAGCTTAATGCTGCGTCTCATGTCACCGGTGATGGCTGCCTTGTAGCCACCTTTCCGGAGTAGCGAGTCAATTGTTTGGATTTGGTCCCAACCTGGAATAATTATTAATCTTGCTTGTAATGCTTCCTCTCTTTTGTTTCGATAATAAAATCGAATCTGTAAAGTAATGCATACTGCATACTGACATTACTGACTATCGTAGTGGGTCATTATGACTATTTATGACTTCGTCTGTGCGATTAAACTGTTTTGAGGTGATTGTGTTGCGTTTAACGTTTTGTTACCTAACCTACCATCATGCGGGCCGCATGCTTATTTGAAAAAAAAAAAAAAAGTTAACCTAGCAATTCTTCCTTTCAGCGGATAAGGCGAGTAAAACACCAATTAGATACTAGCCTTGCTCAGAAGCAACTTGCGGTTAGTAAGTAACGGCTCACTGGGGCTTGTTTCACCAGTGACAATTGTCACCCGATAGTGATACTTCGGCGTTCATTGCCTGTTCAACAAGGAAATATTGACGCTGAGTAACAATGGTATTTTCCCCTAACTAGCTCGGAAACACGTATTTTGTCCTTTAATACCAGCGGATAAAAACGCATTTTATCCACTAGTGGGTAAAGTAATTTGACCTTGGATAAAGTCAAATTAACTGCTTTAAAATTGATAAAAGTAGGTGAATCTAGTAATAAAGATGATTTACCACCTGTGGAACTACTGGAAGCAGTGATAAACGTATTTTTTGCGTTGTAGTTTCCTCGCTATAGTGAGGGGAAAAGTTTTGTGTTACACTCGGGTGCAAATGTATTCCGCTCGTGGTTCAACTATAGAATCCTTTCACTTGCTCGTTTTTAATTCCACACTCGGCGACCTCGGCGTTAAAATACAACTTTGCCCCCTTGTATAACAAATAACTATTATTGACCCAGAAGTAGACACCGAATTATTAGTGTCACGTGTTAATGTCACTGTGATAAAATATGTCATTTATGAACTCGACGGACATTTTGTCCGCGTCCGGACATATTGAAGCGGCGGGCAATTTTTCCTACATAGTGTTGCAACATAAATGAAACTTCTTACCTTGCTCAGTAGCAACTTGTGGTAAGTAAGTAGCGGTCCGTTTCGACCCTCGTTCACTGATGAACTCGATCCTGATGCCATGCTTCCCCAGCTTCCAGTCGAGGTAGTGCTCGGCCTCCTCAAAATGCTGCAGGATTGACACGGAGACCGTGAGGCGGGGCACCTCTTCGCGAGTGATCGGCGAGAAGCGGGAGTCTTTGAGGGCGCTTGTTATCGCGTACTCGCGGAGGCCTAGAAGAAAGGGAGGTTTGTAATGTGGAATTGGGGATATATATTAATAGACAGGTCATAAGTGGTCAGATTAACGATAAAAAGAATAACTAACTGATGGACGCGTGTGGCGGATTATAACCACAATTTCACGCGAGTGCACCACTCTGTTCACCAGTGTTAAAAAATGGGTTCAAAATGCGAGGGTTGAGAATTTCAAAAGAATCTTCTTAATTTTAAGGGTGGAGGGCTTCTTGAAGGCATTTTATTTACATGGCTCCTCCGAGCCTGCTCGCAGAGTGATTGAACTGTTCCCAAAGGTTCTATTCAGACACAAATATTTATCCCATATCTGCTTTGAGATTTTTTTTTGACTAGTGTGGTTCCAAATGAAATTGATATTTCACAATTTCAATTGGGAACTTGACTGTAGTTAAAATAAAATATTTTATACCATGCACGAAATAAAGCATCAGATAATTATAAGAAAAACATGAACAGAAGTTATTTTTAAATCCAATTTCTATTTAATAAGTCAGGTAGAAATATTATATAAAGTAACTGAGTTGACCGTGACGTCACTCAATTCGATTTCATATAAATTACATATTAGCAAGTCGGTCAAATTCGTTTTGACAGTTCTTAAAAAGAAGCTGATTGATTTGACTAGGAGGCAAGTAGTTTTGTTAAATTAAATATATTGATCAAGAACTATTTAATACGGGACAAAGCCCATACAAAAAAGCGTAACCCTGAAATGTACGAGCCTTTTAGGCTTAAAACTAGATGGCGCTGTTTCGCAGCCTGGAAGTGGCCAATATCATATTCTCCCCAAATATTTTTGAGTGTTTTTTTTATAAGAACAAATGATATATTTCTTTATTTTAAAATCATTATATGACGTCAATACATTTTGGATAGTATTTAATAGGTGGCGTTTAAAAATTGAGGTACGATTCTTAGTATGAAGTATGTAAATCCTATACAAAAATTTATTAAATAAAAACAATGCTATATGCAGTATTTAAGTTGTTTGTTTATTGTGACTGTCATTTCTAAAGCTCTTCATGAATATGGACAGTTTTAATCCATTAAGTTTTGATCAGCCATTGTAACAAATAATAAATAAGGTGAGTCAATAGGTCATGCATATTTAGTGTTGTGTATAATGACTTATCAATGATATTACTTAATTGGTAGTATATGAAACTCTTGCACCCTTATTTAAAAACTTACAGTCCTAATGAATTAAATCATGTTTTATTCCTTTCTCACAAATTAGCTAATTTAGGTGAGTTTAAGCCTTCTTGGCGCTCAATAGTTCGAATGATTCTGATTTGGAAAAGATTGCAATAAGTTTTTTTGCAAAGTTTCATTTTAGGAACAAGCTTTTATTGCAAACTGTACCTTTCTGTCAATAGTCATCTGCCGCTCCCCGAGGCGTTTCTAAAAACCCCTTACTCGATGGGGATACAATGTTTCATAATAGAGTTCCTATGACCACCTCTCTGCTCCATCATCAGATCAGCTCTGTGATACCATAATATTGCATTGTCACGTGATTTACATATATTTATTTATTTATTTATTGATTTAAGCTTTATTATTCTACAGAAAGATTTTCTTTTCTTTTAATTTAGTTTTTATTATTGATTGTATTCTGTAGACCCCTTCTGGGTAAAAGCCTCCTCCAGCTGTTTCCATTTTATTTTATCTTTTGCCATGCTTTGCCATTCCTTGCCTGCAGTAGCCACAATGTCATCCTGCCACCTGGATAGTGGATGTCCTCTCTTTCTTGATCCCTGTGGTCCTTTCCACTTTGTAACCTTTCCTGTCCACCTGTCATCATTTAGCCTTGCCACGTGACCCGCCCATCTCCATTTCATGCTTTGAGCAAAGCATAAGGCATCAGTTACTTGCGTCTTCTGTCTAATATCTGAGCATCTTATTCTGTCCTTTGATGCCTAAACAGCTTCTTTCCATTGCTCTTTGTGTGGTCTGTATTTTTTTTTGTGTGGTCTGTATTTTTTTTTTTTTTTTTTACATTTTTTTACATATATAATGTGTGCAAAATTTCAGATCAATCAGAAACCGGGAAGTGGGTCAAATTTAGCTTTTACATTTTGACCCAAACTAACATACTAACAAGGCAAGTTAAATAAAAGCTTGTAAAAAGGGGCTCAAAGGTCATGTTCAGCAGGGTGAACATCGTCCAATTAAGGGTTAACAGTGTTTATGAGTAACAGCAATAATAGTGGATACAAAATAATAAATTGGCAAGTTATTTGAGTAAGTGACTAAATGTGACCAATTTATTTTATAGTTTTTGGCGGAAGGTATAATAAAATGTCTACTTAATGATTCATTCAATCTTAATGATTTCATGAATTACATCATTGACTTTAATTATTACTCTCAAGGTTTACCAATTATTGATTTTTAATGAGATAGCAATTTATTTTGTTCACACAATTTGTAAAGCAACTAGAATAAACCAGTAATTCTTCAGATATACTTATGTTTTTCACATAACGTAATGTGAAATTTATGAAGCCTTTTATATTATAAAAATATTTTAATTTATTACCACATCATTTATTTACCAGAATGCAAATGCATGGCATTGAACGTCCCAATGCAGCCTCGCAGCCGGTGCTCCTTCCCAATCTTCCAAGTCACAAACAATGGGCTGCAATAAGACCTCCCGTTTAAAATCCACTAGTATATATATATCCAATTCATATATTAATACAAAAAGTGCATTTATTATCTAAAGTGAAAGTTGCTATAAAGAAGACAAGCATAATAGACATCGCCCACACGTTTGCGTCTACAAAAAGGCATTTTGGGCGTAAACTGGTCGACCTACTAATTGCCCAACCAACGAACAAAGCATTCTTCTTTGTAAGCAAACAAAGAATGCCTAAGCGAAATCCTACCCCCTAGAGATTAACTTATAAATAGTTTCACTGAAGTATAAACGTATTGGCACTTACTAGGCATCGTTAGTGAAATTTGGCGTTTGTGGGGGGTCCATACTATGCAGCTGACAATACAAAACATCGAAACAAAAGTAACACATATCAGGAATAGCCACGGATTCTTGATAGCCATTTAAAGGTCGATCTACACCATTATACGAATTGTTCAACTTCTGTTTCTTAGTACCACAACACGCTGAAGACATGTTTGATGGTATTGCTTTTATAATAATTCAACTAAACAATTCAACTACAAATAACTCGCGAATGAAACAATACTCAGGGTTCTTGACCAATTTTTTGGATTGATGTTAACCACAGAGTAGAAAGACAGACGTAATCTAGACAGGTGATTTTTCCATGGCAACCCTAAATGATTGTTTTGCCGACAAAGTTTGCCGAAAATTTATAAGGATTCTCTCACACGCTCGTACAAATTACAAAGATGCATTTCAAACGGTTCTTTTTGAAAAATGTTGTATCTGTGGTAAAGGTAATTAAAAACAAAACATTTACGATTTCATAAGTCTATGGCACGATGGCTGTCAATTGAGTTATATTTTATTACTAGAAAATAAGAAAATAATGAATTCTGTGCACATTAAATTAATATTTTCGTGAATAATGTACATTTTATACAATTTTAATCTAGATATAAGTGATGCAATCGTATACCACTAGTTGAAGCCACATAGCGATGTTTAGTATAAAAACTAACTGAGTTTCGACGATGGCGTCTGACGGAGAAATTTCCTGTACGAATGATCCCAATTTCGCCGTTATCTATTCATTTCTGAAGGTTTTCGGGAAATTGTACGGGCTAGAAATACCGTCAATAGCAAAATTACAGCAGCTCGTAGAGAATACGGAGGAAGGTAAGGTATTACGAGAATTGTGGTGTGTTGTGTTATAAACAAACAGTGTTGAGAGTGATGTTTGTGCAGTTCCGGAGCCGCTGAAGGAGCTGCACCTGCGGCTGCTGCGGCGCGCGCAGAAGTCCGTGCAGAGCAACCGCTGGGAGCGGTGCCTCATCAAGTTCTGCCACCAGCAGGGCCACCACCAGGAGGCGTGGGAGATCGAGCGCTTCTCCTACAAGAAAGCCAGCACAGAGGTCAAACTAAAGACCCTCAAGGTACGATCAACGTCTTTTACGACATTTTGCGACCAACACTAGTGAATTGGAAAGTGGCTTGAGGGAAGCATTACAGTTAGTCTCTATTGTATACAGAATATATTGATCTGACATAAAAACAACTATGTATGTTTTTATTTGACTTCTTTTTAGTGTTGAAGCAGCTTTGGCAAGAGGAGTAGTTTATATTATCACTGTTTATTTCTGACCCCCTCAATGTCATTATGATGTTATGCATTAGGTCATTTAAATTTCTAAACAGTGTTAAGAAACTTTATTACATGAACTTAAAAATTTAATTTTAAAATTGTAGCTTATACCTGGAACAAACTTAATATGAAGGCACAGAATTTCAATAATAATCATAGTGAACAGGAATTTTGTGGTGTTTCCTGAACTATCTCTTAATGCTTCTACCACAGAAACTTTAATGTTTTTTTTTTTATAATTACATTCATCATAAAACTAATAACAGATCATCACTCTACCAGATGGGAAAATATGATTTAGAAATAACTTATTATTGTGAACTTAATGATGATTTGCATTTTTTTTCTTATTTTTGAAGAAGTCTGTGCTGCAAAACCGACAATTTTTGATACAAAAATGTACTAATCCATAATGGAACCTGTGAGTTTATAATTCTCCATCTTTTCTAAGTTAGATTAGGGTTAAATAAGATTAAAGGTTTTAAAGAAAGTTCCAAATTCAAAAGCACAATAATTGCCTTGGATTTACCAATAACACCTATTGTTATTATTATAATGCTTCTCTTGTCTTAGTTGCCTATCCTTTTTGTTGATGCTTGTATCATTTTCTTTTGCTTGTTCATAAATAATGTCACATGTTGTCTTACTAATAGGCTAGTTTCCTATACGTAAAATAAAATATTTTATGCAGTACATGAAATAAAGCACCACAAAATTAGAAGAAATATATGGACAGTAGTTATGGTTAAACATAATTTATATTTAATAAGTCAAACAGAAAGATATGAAGTAAATTAATTGACCACGAGTCACTCCTCAGTATTTCATAGTAATGCCATATTCGCAAATCGTTTTGACAGTTCTTAAAAAGAAGCTGATTTGACTAGTAGGAAACTAGCCTATTTTATAAGATATCAATACATAGTTTAAAACAGAGTTGCTTCTCATTGTTTGTCTGGCCTTATGTATGCTTAAATCTTCCGAACTACGCAACAGATTTTTGATGCATTTCTTCTTAATTGATAGTGAAGAGGAAGCTTCATATATCTACATCTCTACATCTATATAAGTTTTAATTTTCAGATACTACTTGAGTACCAGTTCACATGTCACTCCAAGTTCAAGGCGGCGGTCAACGCGCTGTCATGCAAGGAGCTGCGGCTGGACCCAATCGGGCGAGACAAGCAGGGTTGCGTGTACTGGCTCCAGGTGGACGATGAGGCTAACCTCTGTCTGTATCGGGAGGACCAGGATGAGGAGACTTGGCAGTTAATAGCGAGGTACTGTAAAAAAATTTGCATTGGGTGTTGGTAAACTTATTTCTAAATTTTGTTTTGTCATAGATGAAGCCAAAAACTAAAAACGTGACATTCTGCCACCTATAAGGTCATTTTATCATTCACAACCCATAGTACGGAATTTATAGAAATATAATTTACCAGCTTTTGCCCGCTCGCGTTAAATTCGAAAATTGCGGAATACTTCATACAAACTACCACCACCCCCCATTTTAGAGAAGTGGGGGATTAGAAAGAGACAAATAGTAGCCTATGTCACTCTCCATCCCTTCAACTATCTCCACTTAAAAAATCCCGTCAATTGGTCACTCCGTTTTGCCATGAAAGACGGACAAACAAACAGACACACACACTTTCCAATTTATAATATTAGTATGGATTTATAAAGCACCTCAATTTTTTACTACCTTTTGTTAATAAATTGATGTTTGCAGAAATCGCGAAGAGCTAGTGAAAGTAATAGGACAATTGAAGAAGGGAGAAGAAATTTGTCCCTCAACTGTGTCAAACACTAACGAGGATTCCAACAGTACTGAAATACCTGCGAGTGAGGCAGCTGAGGTATTAATTTCTTGTTTAACTTAACAAACATAACAAATGATTTATTTCTAAATTTATTTATATGTTTATATTTATTTCTTGTATATTTTTAGAAAACCAACACACAACCAGAAGAAGAAAACGAGGAATTCCTAAGCCCAGAGTCTGAGTCGGAACATGATGATGATGAATCTAAAGCTGATAAGAAACCCCCTCCCACAAAAGCAAATAGTGATAACAAGGAAGAAACAGTAGATAACAAACCAGTGGAAGAAAGTGAAAAAACTGAAGATTCGAAAACAGAAGAACAAATAGTAGAAGATGTGAAGGTAAAAGAACCTCCTATAGAAGATAAAAATATTGAAGAGCAAAGTGAAAAACCATCAGCAGAAATATCAGAAAAAGTTGAAGATTTAGAAAATCAGCAGTTGGAAGAAAAAGAAAAGAAGAATGAAGAAAAACAGAATCTGAAGTTGCTGAAAAACCCGAAACCAGTACAGAGAGCAAAAAATCTCCAGAACGTGAAAAGACGCCAGAAAATCCTCCAATTGAGGAAACAAAAGCAAAGGAAGCAGATGAAGTGGGTGAGGCAATAGAAGAACCAGTCATGGTTGTAACAGGGGAAGGCAGCGGGGCCGATTGTGAGAGCTACTTTATAGGGGAAGAAATATCTGAACCTGTCATGTATTTTTATGGAGAAGGTTGTGGATATGATAATGATACCGGAAACCCTGAAGTATTAGAAGAAGCCAATACAGCTCAGCATAACTCGGATGAGGAGAACGGCAATGAGGAATGTGTTAACGGTGAACATTCTAACTCTAATGATATCTCTAACTCTAGTAAAAGTAAATTAGTTAAAAGTGTTAAGTTAAAAAGTGGACAGCCTACTGTCAATAAGCGATCATTAAAGAAGCAATCTAATGACAACTCTGAGGTATTGAAACCGGATTCTAAGAAACATTGTATAAGAAAACCTAATAGGTCAGACAGTTTTAAATCAAATTCAAGTAATAATGACAATGACTTGAAAAGGGAAAGCAGCGTCAATGACAAAACCACAGATAGCGAGACTCCGAACAAAAATAATGTGAAGAAAACTAGAGGTAAGGTAAAGAAGAAACCTGAAGTAGCGAGGAAATTAAAATTAAATCAGAAGAAGGAGTCTCCTGCTTCAGATGCTGACAATTGTAATGATAGTAAAGCCAGTATTATAGAGAAGAGGAAAAGCAGTGTGTCGTCAGATCAAGATGGAGTCGATCATCCGGAGCAGGTAAAGGAAGGAAGCCCGGATCACGAGGCCAAGCCTGACGACGATCTACCTCCTAAAAAGTTACGCTTAGAACCTAGTAAGGACATTGAAGTATCACATTCCAAAGATACTCTAGACAGTGTAAATAAGGATGAAGCTAAGAGCGAAAATAATGAAAACAACGACAATCTTAAAGAGCCCGTAGAAAAAGATCCTATAGCTATGAGGAAGAAAATCAAAGCTAACAAAGGGAAATTTAAGAGAAAAAAGATATTACAGAATAAGGTTAATAATAGTGATGTAGAAAAGAGTAATAGTAAAGAGAAGAGTAAGTCTAAGCCTTTGAAGAGGTCGCTATTGGACGCGACAAATAGTGACAGGAACAAATCTGAATCTCAGAGTGAAAGTGAGGATGATATGCCCATCACTGGCGGCAAGAGATTGAAAATTAAACCTAAGAAAATTATTACTTCTTCAAGGTAACTTTAAAAAAAAAATTCTCAAACATGCAATGAAATATTGTCTTTACGTTCCTTAAAATGGGGTGGGAAGTATCGCTTTTTGGGCGCAACAACTCGAGAGGACTGTAAAGGGATTTCATATTATTTTTTAGGCCTAGGCCTGCAAAGTAACTTTTTTTTTAATTTCGACAACATTTTTTATTTCATTGTATGTTTGAGAAAAGCACTATACATGCCTCGGCGTGAAAACGGATTCCCGGCCTCGTATCCCTATCCGCATATACCCACTTGGCCGGAAATCCTCATTTTCCCGGCCTCTGATGTAATGTACTATTTAAATCATGTTTGAAATCGGTAAGTTGCGATGTCTATTAAAATGAACATTTTCTTTTATAGAAAAAAGGTTGAAGCCAAGCTGCTTGAGAAAAAGTCTAGTGACGATTCAGAAGAAGAAACACTCTACAGTATAGGTATAATAAAATCTTGATTTCTATGTAGTCCATGTATATATGTGAGTGTGCAGGGGAAAACGTCCCACTTTGTCGATTGCTATAAAGCCGCTTTGTCAGTTAATTCATATAAAGATACAAGCAAATCTCGCGTTAATGGTAACCGACAAAGTAGGACGTTTTACTAAAGACACTCACATATACAAATATAAATACAAAACATTTCAGCAAATAGGCCACAGGGGCACTTTTACACGTTATATACAAAAGATTTTAAGACGATACAGGAGCGAAAATGCTAAAATGGAATGGAGCCCCTTTTCGATTTGGAAATTTTAGTTAAATATATTATTAACTAGATTTATCAAAAAAAAATTGTCCATAAGAACAACTCAGTTAAAAGATATTGCGAAAAAAATTTAAAATCGAGGTTCTGCTCTCGACTGTTTCCTCCTTCAAAACTTAATCAATCGGAACGAAATTTAAGAATCTGAATAACAATGAAATAATCTGTGTCTCGGACCGTTTAGTTTTTTTGGCTAATTGTTACCAATTGAGTATCAAACCCTTTTTTGCGCCATAATGAAAAAGGCCGTTTTCGGAAATTTTTGATTGGCTCTAGCGTCTTTAAAAATAAAAATAATAACACAGATAAAAATAATAATAATTTTTGTTGAAAAAATCATTGCTCTATCTTCAAAAACCAGGGAGGAAATAGTCGAGAGCGTTTGTATAGAGAATTGACCCCTCCTGTATTGTCTTAAGTTGAATTGAAATTACAATAAAATTGATTATGATACTACTAACTTAAGTATAACGATATGTGTCTTTGTTATTGCAAGGATCTTCAATATTCTTAATGATATGACTAACTGTTTGAACAGATGGTGTTTTTTACGCACTAGTGCGAATTTTTTTTATATGCCAGGTTCATTATATGCCAGGTCGAAACTTCGGAGGGCCATCTGTAATGAAAAACGTACGATACACGTGCGAAATTGGGAAAAGGAAATTCGTAACTCGTGTCGATTTAAAACACTCCCTTCGGTCGTGTTCTTTGAACTCGACCGAAGGTCGGTCGTATTTTCTGAACTTCCTTTTTTACGCACTTGTATCGTAATGTACTATTTTATTACAAAATTTCAGCAGGCAAAAAGACTGGCAAGAAAGTGCTAAAAAAGAAGCCCAAAGGCAAAGAAAAGCCTAAAGTAAAGGAGGCTGCAGACGACTCGGATCCGACGCCCGTCCGGCAGTCGCGCCGGATCGCGCAGCAGAAGATTAAAGAGGAAGCGGACAGGAGGCATCAGGAGGAGGTCGCGCTAAGGGAGTTGAAGATGATTCATAAGAAGAAGGTAACACTAGATGTATTTGTATATGTTTATATGCACGCTACATTTTGCTCATTCTTTTTTTTTCTACTCCCGAACTGTTATTCGTCATTCGTCATCATTACAGGGTCGTGTATAGATCTTTAAAACCCTACATAAAAATCTATTCCCCAAAGCCAGCGTCCGCCGGCTTCCGCGCACGCGCGCAGTAACGAAAAAATTGAATACGCATTGTTTGGCTCTGTAACCATGGCAACGCGTTGTTATAACGATACTGCGCGCGGTAAGCCGGCGGCCGATGGCTTTGAGTAGCTGCGCTGGCAGTGCAAAATACAGGAAACAGTGTGAATTTCACGAAAGTTATTTTAGAAAACTATTAAAAACTAAGTGCATGGTCGTAGAAAAAGTATTGTATGCAACGGTGTTTAACCGAGTCAAAAAATACTCATGGCGTCTTTATTAACAATTTTCGGCTTCGCCTCAAATTGTTACCCACGCCACTCGTCTTTTTTGACCTTTAAAAGCCTGTTGCCTAAAATACTATTTCGAGAATTTCTGTTTTTCCATATAGTTAGGTGGTAAAGAATAAAAAATGCAGACTTTAACGGGCAGAAGATTAAAGAGAAAGGTGACTGGTGAATATAATCTAGAAGAAGAAGATTTGTGACATTTTTATATCTTGTGTTATGTAGAGATTGCGGAAACAATTAAGAACATGAAGAAATTTTCCGACGGATATCAAGCATGTTAATTGTTTATTAAAACACTTTGCTAACATATCAGCTCTGTTGAAGGTCATCATTGACATCAGTTGTCGCGCAATTTCATCAGTCAATAACTCATTTGTGCATCATACGAAGTCCCCGCAGGCGAGATAACAACCAATGAAATTGGTGCAATTTAATTGGTCGTTAACTCGTTCGGTATGCAGCATACGGGGAGTCCCGCAGGCGAGATAACAACCAATGAAAGTATAAAACTCCCGTGAGACTCATACATATTTAAAAATATTTTAAGCGGGTTACTCACGTCACGGGTTACGGGGGGGGGTGACGTCGCCCGCGCCGCCGACCCCCCCTGCGCCTGTCCTCAGCAGCCGCGCGCACCGAGCAAGCGCCCGCAGTATGCGTCGCGCTCTCGACATGTAAAGGCGGGGTGTCGCTACTCTTGAGAAAGGCTCTCGAAATTGAGCCGAAACATGTCGAACGCTATATCGACTTAATACGTGAGTAACCCGCTTAAAATATTTTTAAACCAATGAAAGTGGTGCAATTTGATTGGTCGTTATGAGATAACAAACAATGAAAGTTACTATTACTATTTAATTTCCCCGAATGCGGGCCCTGTGGCGTTACAGAATTCTCTCGTAACCCGAATGCAGACCCTATCGACTAATGAAAACGTTTCCCCGAATGCGGGCCCTGTGGCACACGTTCCAGAAATCTCGTACCCCGCATGCGGGCCCTTTCGACTAATGAAAACGTTTCCCCGAATGCGGGCCCTGTGGCACGCGTTCCAGAAATCTCTCGTACCCCGCATGCGAGCCCTTTCGACTAATGAAAACGTTTCCCCGAATGCGGGCTCTGTGGCACGCGTTCCAGAAATCTCTCGTACCCCGCATGCGGGCCCTATCGACTAATGAAAACGTTTCCCCAAATGCGGGCCCTGTGGCACGCGTTCCAGAAATTTCTTTCGACTAATAAAATTGCGCCATTATACTGATGCGTTGTTTGACTCGTCCATCCGTACACAAAAACAAATGGATAAATTTTCTATGATATTGGAATTTCTAATAGTGAGTATGCGACTGCAAGTTTCCTCTTGCAAAAATGGAAGACCAACATGACCCCTTCGGCCGCGTATACATGTCAGAATATTTTTTTTTCTTCTGAATACTAAAAATTGCGACAGTTGACAGATAAAACACACATATGAACATAACAGACAGCCATAACCGCACATGCACATACACTACATACACTTCACACACGCACACACACACGCGCACACACTCACACACATTACATTATGCAAGCCAACAAGCCATATCTAGATTTATGTACCTTAGTATTGCCTAAGTGCCTACTTCATAAGCAGCAGCGTTTTTTGTTTTTTTTTTTTGTCTTCATTCCTTACAAAATTTTTATTTTTCTTTTATTACCACTTAGTTTTTGCATGTTTATTGTATACCTACTTGTGGACATCTGTTATTGGCTATGTTAATGGTTTCTTGTGTCATAAATTTCTGTTTTATATTGCTGTTGATGACCCAAAAGCTAAAGGCCAATTTTTTTTTTTTAGGGTAAAGATGACGAGGAAGAATGGCGTGCGTCGGGCAGTAGCTCCGGTTCGCCGGTCCGGCGCCGGCCGGCGGCCGGATGGCGCGCGCAGGACTCCAGCGATCCGGACTCGGAGTCCGAGCGAGACGAGCTGTCAGACCGCCCGGAGCCTGACCGTGAGTGTCTTGTCAATTTCACATGTGACACACGTTATTATACTAAACTAGCTTTTGCCCGTGGCTTCGCTCGCGTTAGAAAGAGACAAAAAGTAGCCTATGTCACTCTCCATCCCTTCAACTATCTCCACTTAAAAAACCACGTCAATCCGTCGCTCCGTTTGGCCGTGAAAGACGGACAAACAAACAAACACGCACACTGGCTTAACACATTTATAATATTAGTATGGATAAGTTACAGTACCCGGCAATGAATGCTATACCTAGATATTTTTCTGGCACGAACGTCAAGTTGCTAGTGCTTGACAAAATAAAAACATCGACAATCCTTTTATCGATAAATAGCCTTACATAAGGTTATTAATTACCCCTAATAATAAACTCAAAAATCTCGAATAATAATGTAACAAATTATGTAATAGTATTAAAATAAGACGTTTGTTTTATTATTATTGTCCATTTATTTTCAAACATGTGACATTTGTTTAAAACATTATGTTATCCCTTAAACTGGGTAGGCATTCCAGATTCAGTGCTTTATCGCCGTTTACTGTAAAATTCCATAACATACAGGTTATTTAGGAAACAGTTTTATGGAAATGTAAGTTATCGATTAACCCACTTGTCATTCATAAACGTACACTAAAGTTATCAAGCTGATAAAGTTCGTTTGTCCCTTTCCGACATATTGGTGTGATAGAAAGAGACAAACGAACTTTATCGGCTTGATAACTTTAGTGACCGTTTATGAATAAGGGGTAAGTGTTTAGAATGGCGCCACCTGATTTTCCCGGAAAATAAATCAGACTGCCTGCCTAATCAACTGATCGTGCCTTAACTTAATATTCTTTTACCTTTCGGATGCTACGCCTTAGTGCGTGTTCACATTTTCCGATCCGATATCGGATGTAGGACCGATATCCCATATATTTGAGCCGCCATCTTTAATTTTTGTCTTTGACATCCTTCCTACATCCGATATCGGATCGGATAATGTGAAGGCGCATTTAAGTGCGCGGTGCGTCATCGTGAATCTTATTGGAAGACAATAAGGTTTGTACTAACGCCGCTCACGGGTTTAACATTCAACTTTTAGAGTGAATAGGCTATTACTGAATCGGTGAGCTCCATCTTAGACTCTGTCTTCACTTCCCATCAGGTGTGACTAGGGTCAATCGCCGATCAGTTCATAATAAAAAAAAAGTTACAATTAACTAAACTAAAAACTAAAGAATAACTAATCTAAAATCTAAATAACAGTACAAATAGTCATATTATCCTTGACACTTTTCAAGACTTAGATCAAATTACTGGTGCACACAAATAAAAAAATTATAGAAATTAACATTCACAAATAACTTCTTGTTCCACTAGAGATTACAACGTGCTAGCGTCTATAGCGACAGGTGCTTACTATCTTGAAAAACATACTTGTTGGCCACCATAGATTTTTCATGATAATCAGTTGCTATTTTATAAATTTACAGTCGAATTCGGCAAGTCAGACCATGAGTTCTCTCCAGAGTCCGACCTTGAGACTGGGGAGCCGAGCGAACCCCTGAAGAGGGCCAGAACATTGCAAGAAGGTGAGTTAGCTTCGGTTGCACGAAAACGCAAGAATTAATATAATCTGAGAAGAAATGGCAGCATGTTTTTACACATATTTCTGTGCACTTTAATGTTTTGGGGCTGCATGTATTTTATTTATTGAAAAAGAAATGCCTTCCTTCGTGAATTAAACACAATGTAATTATTCATGTGCGGAAAGAGAAGGTTACAGGGGATAGCAAATATGGTCTGGCGAACTTGTCGGTCAGTAAGAACCACATTTTTAATACAACACTGGGTCAAACTATACATTATAATGTAACTATTCTCTTTTTGCACTAGTTCCAAGATCTCTGATAACGATCAGGCTTACTATATTTTTATTAATTGAATAATAGGCTTAAGATATATTAAAAATATCATTATTTGCATGCGTTTTTATTTTCTTGACAGTGATTTTGAAAATTGATAAAAAAAATTGCACGTTGTTATTTTATTTGTGTGGTTAACAAGTTCAACAGAAATTCTACCACTCAAAATAAAAGCAAGTATGATTTCTATGAAGTTTCCTAAAGTTTACTAAATACTGAGTGAAATAAAAAATTATCGGATGTGTTTTTTATTTATTTACCCTTTAGCACAACTTGCATCTATACATCAAGCACGACTTCAAGTATGGAATCGCGCGCGACAAGGCAAGTTGTGCTAGAGGGGTTGTTCAAACAAGTTGTCACTAGAAAAAGGCGTAAAATTAACAGTTTCTATGGGACGATAAACATTCGCGCCTACAATTTAGAATTTGCCGCTTTTTTTCTAGTGACAGGAACGTCTTGACAGACTATATCTAGTAAATTCATTTTTAAATGTGCACACCGGATGGTTGAAAACTCCATGCTTCTTTAACAAAACTGAACCTCTTTAGTAAGACAGCCATAGAGTACCGTTCTAGATAACACCTTTTTTTTTACTTTATTTCCCGTATCAAAATCGCTGTTCACGGTCCATCTTTCAAACATTTTTAATCTATGGAAAACTATTACAAACTATTTTTGAGCCGCGTTTCCTAAACTACCCTATTGTTTACACAAAACGCAGTGATTCAATGCTCTTTGATCGGCACATCATCAATGGTTAGTACTTTCAACCTTATTTAAAGAGACAGTAGTGATTTTTGTAAAATATTTGCCATTATTGCTTCTCAACGCCAATCATTAGGTAGTTTAACTATAGTTTATCAATTATTCAAATACCCACCCATTTCGAAACTTTTCAAATGTACCTCATTCGTCTCCAGCATGATGGATCGTGAATCGGAACCTTTAACATGGCCTGAAAAAAAAAAAACAGCTGTCAAAATGGCGTCCCTTCGTAATGTTTATAATAATTCCGCTAAAGTTTGACAATGAAACATGACTGAAAATTGTGCGGCACAGCCGTATATAGTGCGTTTGGTAAGTTATTTGACTGTATAGGAGCAGATGACGGATTCTGCAAGCATTGTGGGAGCGGGGAACAGCCGGAGTGGATACTGTTGTGTGACCAGTGCGACGCCGGGTACCACGCGTCGTGTCTCAAGCCTATGCTGTTTCTGGTACCGGAGGGGGATTGGTTCTGTCCGCCGTGCAATCATGTAAGTACATTGTGGAATAAGTGGCGTGACTCTTCAACTCACAGATAGAATATAGTCGGAGTTCAAGAGTTAAAACAGTTAATTTTATGGACTTAAAATAAAATCTATATCTGTTTTTATTTTAAACATGTAACAGACGCGCATACCGGAACTAGCTCTGGATCCGGTCCGATGCCTGTTGGATCGAGTGCAAGAGTGTCCCGACGAACGTCTGCTAAGGACGCATTAAGAAAGACTGTATTTATCATCACGATCCCGTACGTCCGTCTGTTACTGCTATTAAATCATATTGTAAATTAAAGATACGAAATTCAGGACCAAAATTAAGGTCATAATTTCGCAATCTATACCTCGTAAATCGATTGGCAGAGTAAGCATTCCCTTGCAACTTTTCCAGCAAGGAAAAAAAAGTTGTTCTTGTTTATGCCGTTAAAAAACTAAAAACGCGGGTAATTGATAGCGACATTTTTAATTTTTACGCTCGTGGGTGTATCCACATTTTCTTAGATTAGGTAATGTAAATAATTAGTCATTAAGTTTTTTGTAGGCGACTAACAATTATTTTGAGAGATAAACAGTTCTTATTCATTATATTCTAAAAAGAAAATCTTTAAAGTTAGGCATCTTGCGATTGCATGATAATTTAAACAAATATTCAATAAATGGTTAAATTTACTTATATCCACACATTTTTTACATTTTGCAATGAAAGTACGCAAATCATGTTTTTGTGGCTTTATTCACGACGATCTGGAGGATGAGGTATTAACGATTCTATGTGTTTCTAAACTACTTTTTTTATTTAAGTTTTTGCAATACCTAGGTTCCATTCAGTTATGAACACGTGTTCAGTAACATTTTCGTTTCTATTTGTTATATCCTAACCAAAGTTAGAGGTATCATTGCTTTAATGTTGACAATAAACGCTACGGTTAAGTAGGGAAATTTATGAAGAAGTAGATTACAGGTTTGTCCAATCTGAATTTTAAAATAAATGCAAACTGTCATGCGATATTGAGCCTTGTAGTGATATAACACACTTCGCCGTTTTTAGTCAGAAGTCATGACAGAATAAAAGTCCGCCAGGTACGAATACTTATTTTGATATAGAAAATTAACACTTTGAATATGGTGTTTAGGGTCCCGTAAAAAAACTTACAACAAAAACCGGCCAAGAGCGTGTCGGGCCACCGTGGGCCACAGGGTTCCGTGGTTTTCCGTATTTTTCTCAAAAACTACTAAACCTATCAAGTTGAAAACAATTTTTCTAGAAAGTCTTTATAAAGTTCTACTTTTGTGATTTTTTTCATATTTTTTAAACATATTTTTCAAAAGTTAGAGAGGGGGACACATTTTTTTTTCTTTAGGAGCGATTATTTCCGAAAATATGAATATTATCAAAAAACGATTTTAGTAAACCCTTATTCATTTTTAAATACCTATCCAACAATATATCACACGTTGGGGTTAGAATGAAAAAAAAAACAGTCCCCACTTTACATGTAGGGGGGGGGGGGGTACCCTAACAAAACATTTTTTTTTTCACTTTTTATTTTACCACTTTGTCGGCGTGATTAATATACATATTGGTACCAAATTTCAGCTTTCTAGTGCTAACGGTCACTGAGGTATCCGCGGACGGACGGACAGACAGACATGGTGAAACTATAAGGGTATAGTTGACTACGGAACCCTAAAAATGGTTAAACCAAATATTTTTTGTCCTGCTTAAGTCACTAGTCCCACCAAAAGCTAGTAAGCGATGAGCATGTGATTGAGACGAACGGAAGATAGTCTCTCCCGTGTAAATGAAAGAGAAAGCGAGCGGTTTATAGTTTATCGCTCGGCGACGAACTATAACCGCTCGCGCTATCATCGCGTCTCTTTTATTTACCAGGCAGCGACTATCTTTTGTCACTGTCAGTTTTAGGTTCCTATCCATGCGCGGATCCAGCCTGGACCTGGAGCGTAGGTTGGCCATACAAATGGCGGCGTGGGAAATAAGCAGAGGCATAGTGTGGCCGCGCTAGTCGTCATGCTCACCGCTCCCCATTTTGTCGGTTCTTCGGCGTAAGTCAATGAACCGGCAACATCTTGGTGCGATAATCGCGCGAGTAGGGCAGTGTGTGGCAGAGGTATTACTCACGCACATACCTAATGTAGATTGTAGCATAGGATATGATTTGATCTGTTAACATGTTACGTGTCCTCTAAATTCAAGTGTTAGTGCATGTTAATAAATTGTTATAAGTACTTATAAGAGTGCATAACCTCGCCGTTAAACTTTGGTTTGGCGAAATTGTAGTAGGTAGTAAGCATCTTTGTATTGTTATTAGAAATAAAAGAAGAACTTTTGGTAGGACCACTATATTATAAAATCGTTGATAAACCTACACCTAAACTAACACGATAATTTAATTTTAAACTTTGTTTCCAGGCAATGCTAATATCGTCCCTAGAGAGCGAGCTAGCGAAGTACGACGAACTGGTAGAAAGCGTCGAAGCAGAACGGGCACGGATCAAAGAACAGGAGCTGCTGAAGAAACCGCCTTCCGTCAAGAGTGAGGAGAAAGAAGAAGGTATGTTATTCGTAGATGCCGAACGGATGATCCGATTTCGATTTAGTTTATTTTTTTGTTTAAAAGGTGAATTCATCGGGAGTGTTCTTAGCCATGTTTCATGGAAATCGGTCCACTATGTTGGCGATTTTTTTCAAAATTTAAATTTTGTATTGTGGTTTGTAGTTATCCATACTAATAAAATAGGAAACTGTGTGTGTCTGTTTGTTTGTCCGTCTTTCACGGCAAAACGGAGCGACGAATTGACATGATTTTTTAGGTGGAGATAGTTGAAGGGATGGAGAGTGACATAGGCTACTTTTTGTCTCTTTCTAACGCGAGCGAAGCCGCGGGCAAAAGTTTATATTTTTTAAATGTTCTTTCAGAGTCTGACAGCGGAAGCGGGAGCGATTATTCATCATCATCGTCGACGGGAGCCGTGTACAGGCTCCGAGCGCGTAGACAACTGCCCGTCAGCTACCGCGCTCAGGAGTACGATCGCCTCATCAGCTCCGCTATCAAGGTACCACTCAATATTTAACTATACTTACGTTACATGTGACTTTCAATCCAGAGGTCGCGGGTTCGAAGGCCGGCTCGTGCCAATGAGTTTTTCGGAATTTATGTGTGAAATGTTACGATATAAACGTTACTAAAGTTTTCAAGCCGATAAAGTTCGTTTGTACCTTTCCGACGTATTGGTGTGATAGAAAGGGACAAACGAACTTTATCGGCTTGATAACTTTAGTGAACGTTTATGAATAAGGGGTAATTCTATTTAACTTAAATTTAAAACATGTACTAGAGAAACTTCTTCGTTACGTTGGTATAAGCAAAGTATAAGACCAGTAGACTCTTCTAACAATCGTACGCCGCGCGGTATGCATGTATGCTAGGGTGGATCAAAAAAACACTTTTTTGGAATTAGCAAACCTAATAGTTATCAATCTTTGAACCTTAGTCTATGAAGCCTTTGTGCAAAATTTCAGCTTTTTTAATCAACATCTTCAGCCCCCGCATTAGGTTTGAAATTTTGAAAAGCTCATACAAACCTGAAAATTCAACTTTCAGATAAAAAAAAACTTTCGGCAGTATTATGTTCAGTATACATTATTGATACATATTATTACAAGAAACTACCAAAAGTTGCGAAAATAGCGTTAAGAGCGTTATAACATTTCGGCGTCGGGCGAAATTAGGTATTTTACCCGCCGCGCGAGCCCAATATGCCGACCCTTTCTAGCACGTTTTATCACTCGCTCGCACTACAATAATGGACAAAACAATCTTGATCCTTTCTATGGAATTTTGATAACAACCACAATCTACTATCTCGATATAAACTTTTGATTTCTAATAAACATTATTTTGTACGAAAATACTAGAATGTAGCGCAAAATAATATCAATTATGTTAAAATTTATTTAAAAAATTAATTATAAAAGTAGATCCCATCCCAAATATTTGCTTTTGTTATATGAAAATTACTGTAATGCTGTATTATGATTACCTCTGTAATCCATTCCTTTGGAATCGGTATAATATAGATTCCTGTAATATAGATTCCTCGGTAATCAAGTACTTAAGTAATCTGAATTCCACTTTACTTCGATTCCAGGCTTATTACTTTACTTCTTTATGTCACTCAAATTGTTTTTGGTTTACATGTCATTCTAGCATTTTCACTTTCACATTTCAAGTGCATATACCACGAGTATAGGTTTTCGGGTGTGCTGATTTAAAAATTAATGACCGATTTGGAATCCGACATTGCTGACTGTCACTTTGACACAAAAGTCGTCATGGGTGTCGTAAAATAGGTTTTAGGGGGTGCTGATTCCAAAATTAATGACCAATGTGAAATCTGACATTGCTGACTGTCACTTTGACACAAAAGTCGTCATGGGTCGTCAAATAGGTTTGCGGGGGTGCTGATTCCAAAATTAATGAACAATGTGGAATCTGACATTGCTGACTGTCACTTTGACACAAAAGTCGTCATGGGTGTCGTAAAATTGGTTTTAGGGGGTGCTGATTCCAAAATTAATGACAATATGGAATCTAACATTGCCGACTGCCACTTTGACACAAAAGTCATCATGGGTGTCGTAAAATAGGTTTTAGGGAGTGCTGATTCCAAAAATAATGACCAATGTGGAATCTAACATTGCTGACTGTCACTTTGACACAAAAGTCGTCATGGGTGTCGTCAAATAGGTTTCCGGAGGTGCTGATTTGAAAATTAATGACCGATTTGGAATCTTGACATTGCTGACTGTCACTTTGACACAAAAGTCGTCATAGGTGTCGTCAAAAAGGTTTCCGGGGTGCTGATTCCAAAATTAATAACTATTTTGGAATCTCACAGTGCTAATTGTCATTTTGACACAAAAGGAATCATGGGTGTAGTCAAATAGTTTTAGGGGTACTGATTCCAAAATTAATGAAATGATTTAAAAAGTCATGACCGATTTGGAACCTGACATTGCACAGTACCCCTGGAAACCTATTTGACAACACCCATAACGACTTTTATGTCAAAGTGACAGTCAGCAATATCAGATTCCAAATTGATCATTAATATTGAGATCAGTACCCATGAAAACCTATTTTACGACACCCATGACAACTTTTGTGTCAAAGTGACAGTCAGCAATGTCAGATTCCACATTGGTCATTAATTTTGGAATCAGCACCCCTAAAACCTATTTTACGACACCCATGACGACTTTTGTGTCAAAGTGACAGTCAGCAATGTCAGATTCCAAATTGGTCATTAATTTTGGAATCAGCACCCCTAAAACCTATTTTACGACACCCATGACGACTTTTGTGTCAGAGTGACAGTCAGCAACGTCAGATTGATCATTGGTCATTAATTTTGGAATCAGCACCCCCTAAAACCTATTTTACGACACCCATGACGACTTTTGTGTCAAAGTGACAGTCAGCAATGTCAGATTGAATATTGGTCATTAATTTTGGAATCAGCACCCCCTAAAACCTATTTTACGACACCCATGACGACTTTTGTGTCAAAGTGACAGTCAGCAATGTCAGATTCCACATTGGTCATTAATTTTGGAATCAGCACCGCCTAAAACCTATTTTACGACACCCATGACGACTTTTGTGTCAAAGTGACAGTCAGCAATGTCAGATTCCAAATTGGTCATTAATTTTGGAATCAGCACACCCTAAAACCTATTTTACGACACCCATGACGACTTTTGTGTCAGAGTGACAGTCAGCAACGTCAGATTGAACATTGGTCATTAATTTTGGAATCAGCACCCCCTAAAACCTATTTTACGACACCCATGACGACTTTTGTGTCAAAGTGACAGTCAGCAATGTCAGATTCCACATTGGTCATTAATTTTGGAATCAGCACCCCCTAAAACCTATTTTACGACACCCATGATGACTTTTGTGTCAAAGTGACAGTCAGCAATCTGAGGTACTACATATTTGTAATCTGAAAGTAATCAAGTCAATAATTTCAGTTATTTTGAATCGACTATGATTCCGAATTATTGGTAATTGTAATTATTGTATAGATGATTAGTGATTCCTTTACATGTAATGGTAATTTACCGTTTCACTTGATTACATTACAAGTAATCTGACACCCAGTAGTGGATTACAAAGTAAAATCAAGTAATCGTGTAATCCGGAATCGATTACGATTTCCCCATCTCTGGGTTTAGTTATATGGTTCATTGGTACTGGTGACCACCATCTGGCTCCATCATCAGACCCTGAGTACCACCTCTTGTCAAAGGTCTTGTTGAGACGAACCCAACGAGCCTAAACACGAAGTCGTTTACTTACATGGTTCACTGGTACTGGTGACCACCTTCTGGCTCCATCATCAGATCCCGAGTACCATCTTGATGTGTCTTATCATCTTGACCGTATTGTAATTTTTACATATTTATCATCATAACGTTGTAATACTTTAACATTCAAACATAACAAAATATTACAAAAGCAAATATTTACGGATCTAGGATCAAATTCGTTGGTCGCTGTTTACACACACACAATGCGAGGATAGCCCGTGTATAAACAAGGCGTCCGACCCACACAACGATAAATATTCTCGACGTTTGCGATCAAAACTCGGAGAGCGAAGTGACATACGTCTCACCTATACGAGCTCCGGCGCGGCACTGAAATCGCAGGCGTCCGTCGCCGGTCAAATAGCGACAGGAAGGCTAGTTTTCAAAAAATTGGCAAAAAATCATTATATAATATTATAACGACAAATGGATAACAGCAATTTAAGCAGATTGTACAGATTATTTATATACTAAAATAACTTCGATAACATGTAGATTTTCGGAGAAATGATCACTTGTTTCAATGTATTTTCAAGACAAAATTGAGTTCGTTTTACTTTCAATTTCTCAATTTCAAAGGATTAAATGATAAATATTGTTTAATGGGCCTTAAGTACAAGATATTTGGAACTTAAATTTACCTCATTTATGAGAGTGAGCTTATCAAATTGTACATAATAAGAGCTCCGAATTCTGTGCTTCACGCGGTTTTTCCTAAACGAGCATCAGGAAAACAATCATTACTAATTGAAAAAGCTTTTTTTTTCATATGTTTTTTAATTAACCGACAGTTAATAAGATGTTCTAACTGAAACAAGTACTTTCACTGTCTTTTAGTATGAGTAAAGTGTACAATTTTGTCGATAAATATTGTGCATTTTACAATATATCGCCTTTTTTTGTCATAGCGCTCTTAAAAATCGCAAATTTTCGGTATTTTAGCGGCTATTTCGGCAAATGTACTAAAATTAGGCGAACTTTGGCGATTTTTGATGCTATTTTCGCAACTTTTGGTAGTTTCTTATATTGATATGTATCAATAACATATACTTAACATAATACAGCCGAATTTTTTTACATTGTATGCGCGCCGTGTACAGATGTAGTGCGAAAAGATTTGCCTTCGTATTGTTACGGAAACGTACGAACGTGTCATGCTATTTCAGTCAGTGTCAGTACAAGATGTACTGACATTGATTGAACTAGCATGACAAATACGAACGTTTCCGAAGAAAACCCTTTTCGAACTACATCTGTATGTACGCAACACATGTAAGTGGATGAGAATGAACGAGAATGAATCATTAATGACCAGTTATGTGTTATTTAATTTAAAGCAAAGAGGATCGAGTATTATACAGAGTTACTGTCAAAGTAAAATGTGTAATCACAGTGCACAGACTGCCATCTCTCGAGTCTCTCGACACAAGCTTAAAACTTTTGAACCTCAGTTTTGACAATTTGGCCTATATTGTTAGCTTGAAAATGTCAAATATGAATACTAGCGCCATCTAATAGAGCGTTCCCCAAAGGTGTAACGCCATCTAGGCCACTGTACCTTTTTCTCTATGGATTTGAGGGACGTTTTTTTCTTAGACTTTATCCGTGTATACGGAGTTATATGTCTTTGATTTAAAGAAATCACTGTTTGTTTTTCTTAGCGTGCAGTTAGTGATTCTCGAAAACCAGCCTAAATGTAATCGTTCGTCGCATTTAACTATTATTGTGTAAATATTCTTATTGTTTTCAGGAGGAATACGTGGAGCCCACAACGAGTGCGGGCAACCAGGGACGAGGCAAGGACATCTCCACCATCATAGAGGCTGCTGAGGAGGAGAAACTCAAGCAAGAGCGAGAAGAGGCTATCGCTTTGGTTAGCAAACAACTTTAGTGCCTAAGGGACTATCCACACTCAGGCGACGCACGTCCTAAGACACGGAACGGACATCAGCGCCGCGCCGCCGGAGTGTAATTTAAATAAAAAACTTCTCCTCAGTACAACGCGCAAAAGACGCACCTCGCCTTCGCAAGGGCGCGTCGCTTGACTTTTTATTTAAATTACACTCGGGCGGCGCGGCGCTGATGTCCGTTCCGCGTCTTACGACGTGCGTGCGAGGACGTAAAACGCGCCTCAAGTGACGTGTCGCTTGCGGCGCGTTTACGTCCTTCCTATACAAAATGTACTGAGGAAACGTCTTACGACGTGCGTCGCCTATGTGTGTGTTGCCGCTTAATGTGACAGAAAATTATAGTATTTTTTATACCAAATTTGTGAGCAGATTGGTCTAGTGAATATCATTACAGTTTCTATTCACTTGGCCAGGTAGTGGGCAAACTTTTGTCTGAATTTTAAGCGGAGGGCTAGATTTCCACCAAAAATGCATGTTTACTACCATGCTGGCCATATCACACACTACTTTGAAGGTCTGCCAGAGGGCCGGATATGGCTCGCGGGCCGTACTTTGACCATGACCACACTTCACCATTTACCTCGCATTTTTTGCAATCAACTCTGGCAACTGACTATATATCTTTCTTATCGTTCATATGATTAAATTGATTAATGGCCTCCACCTAGTATCATGTATTGTAATAAATTCATAGATGTACATTATTTTTTACAGGGTAAACCAATAACAGAGATCCGTAAGAAGAAGAAGCAGCGACGGAAACAGCGCAAACTCAACTCCTTGGAGGTCGTGTCCGAGGACGACGACGAAACCGATGAGGATTTCAAGGACACTGGGTACGTTGATTTGGCATACAATTAAAAAAAACATCTTTACTTGTCTTTAAGTCACAACATTTCACAGAATTACTTCATTTTAAATATAAAACAAAAGGTTTAGTTGTATAATTTGAGATAGCACTATGTATAAGATATAGGCTTTGTCACAGTTAGGTAAACGCTCCTCCTCGCTTCGCTCGTCGTCGCACCTATCTTGACACGGTGCACTGACTAGGCGTGTAGGCGTTGTCCTAAATACAAATGGCGTTATTCAGAAACGCTGTATAAACCTGAATTAGCTAATAATTATATTATCAGTCATAAATTGAAATAGATATCATACACGAAAGAAAAAACGACAAGGCCCACTGGTGGCCGAGCCGGGAATCGAACCCGGGTCTTCAGCTTACGCGTCTAACGTTTTTACCACTAAACCACACGCCCGCCTCAAAACAGATAAAAAAATATTCAATAAAATAATTTGATTTGTTCCCTAGTTGTGTATCTGTCATGTTAACTAATGTGTTTGTGCGAAAGGGACAAAACACCGTTTAACTAAAAGTTAGTTCAGTAACTTTTTTATGAATAATGGGGTAAATATACTATTCATTCAATACTATTATTTATTGATTTAGACTAACACGATTTGCACTCATCATTTTAGAACAAAACGGGACTTAATCGCGTAAACACTTACATTTATATTTGGCCCGACGTTTCGAACATCACATTATGTCACGGGTAGACTGGCGAGGAATTGCATCAACATCTAGCCGCGCGAGTTTCTCGAACTAAACAAATATAAATGTAAGTGTTTGCGACGACTGGTCTGGCGCAGTCGGTAGTGACCCTGCCTGCTACGCCGCGGTCCCGGGTTCGAATCCCGGTAAGGGCATTTATTTGTGTGATGAGCACAGATATTTGTTCCTGAGTCATGGATGTTTTCTATGTATGTAAGTATTTTATATATATAAAAGTGTTTACGCGATTAAGTCCCGTTTTGTTCTAAAATTATGTTTTGTATATTCCAGTATGGAGTCATCATCGGAAGACATGTCTTCATCAGCTGACCGCGACAGTTCCGATTCTCGCTCGTCAGATTCTTTACCCATCCGACGCGCGCAACGCACTGATAAGAAAGGTACTTTTTTATTTTTTTTACTACATCTGTGGAAAGCGTACTATCAGCTCGGTGGTAATCAGTCACCGTAGCCAATAAACAATTAAACATCTGCAACTCTAGAGTTGTAACATGCGCTTTGCTGAACTCTTGATTCTCTTGAACTCTGGCAGACTTAATCACTGTATGAGTCGTGATCTATTTAGCTGCGGTTTTGTATAGGTTTAATTTAAATGCACACTCAAAAACTATAAACTTGTTCCGTCGTTTGAAGAAAAAAAAGCTGTTTTCAAAAGTCGAGTCTGATTAAAATTTCGATAAAGGCATTGTCAAGCATGTGGCATCATAATAAGCCTTGAATTATATTAAAAACTTGCAGATCGTCCAAAACTCCGGGAATCCTCACCGGAAGTGAAGAAGAAGAAGGGAGAATTCGCCGGCAGCTCCAGCGAATCTAGCGGTGCTAAAGAATGGCCGCCTAAGAATAAGTGAGCTTCATTTCAACATTAATCTATATTAAAAGTATTAAAACATAATTAATTCATACCCTTAAATGACAGGACACAAAACAGAATTTACAACAGATATTTGCACCACTGAGTGTTAAACAATTAAATTAAGGGCAAATATGGTATCATGTCGTATCGATCAGCGAAAACTTTGAAATAAATACAACATTAATTACCCATGAATTCCCAAGGTTGACAATATTTAATTTCATTTGACCATTTCTCAAACTAACTTTTCCAGATCAAAATCCAAATCGCGCAGACGTGAAAAACGCGAGAAGCGCGATAAGTCCCGTCCGTCAAAGCCTAAGAAACCGCGAGGCCTACAACAGTACGACGCCGACGGGAACGTGATCCGGCCTCGAGTCACCTATGGAGGCCTTAGCGACTCGCCTAACGACTGGTCGCCCAAACACAGGACCCGGCAGAAGAAAATAGATTATACGGAGATGCCTAACACGGAATCTGAAGACGTAAGTACAAAATTAACGCGAGAAATGTGTCAGAAATCGTGAGGCCTACAGCAGTAAGTTATCCGGCCTCGTGTGACTTATGGCGGCCTCTACAACTCACCTAACGGCTGGTCGCCCAAACACAGGACCAGGCACAAGAAGATAGACTATACGGAGATGCCTAACACGGAATCTGAAGACGTAAGTATTTTATATAACTAAATTAGGCAAATTAACGCGAGAAATGCTTTAGAAATCGTGAGGCCTACAGCAGTAAGTCATTCGGACTCGTGTGACTTATGGCGGCCTCAGCGACTCGCCTAACGGCTGGTCGCCCAAACACAGAAGAAGATAGATTATACGGAGATGCCTAACACGGAATCTGAAGACGTAAGTACTTATATGTATGACAATATATCGCGACAAATGCGTATGCCCTCACAGGGCGTCATGAACTGACCTACCTACTGCATTACACCTGCATTTTAATGTATTTACATGACTTTACAATGAATAAATGAAATGAAATGCTTTAGAAATCGTGAAGCCTACAGCAGTAAGTTATTCGAGCTCGTGTATTTTTTCGGTCAGTGAGGGGAGCTACTAGATCCCGTGGTGGACTTAAAAACTGTCCTAAAAAACCTTTACTCGGTTCTAAATAAATGTAAATTGGCATTTTTATAGATTTTGTACAATTTTGAAGGTTGCGATAAAGAGGGGTTTTAAAACATTATTTACTAGCTTTTGCCCGCGGCTTCGCTCGCGTTATAAAGAGACAAAAAGTAGCCTATGTCACTCTACATCCCTTCAACTATCTCCACTTAAAGAATCACGTCAATTCGTCGCTCCGTTTTACCGTGAACGACGGACAAACAAACAGACACACACTTACCCATTTATAATATTAGTATGGATAGATCCTATCTTTATCCATGATCAAATTGAAAATAACTTTTCACAGATATGAATACGCCGGGGGTTAAAATTTCACACGCCGCAGCGTGATTTACAAGATAACACATGAATCCCTCCACAGGAAATGCACAAAGGCAGCGGCAAGCACATGTGACAGCTCGGACGAGTTCAAGGTCACCACGTCGGACGCCAGCTCCGACTCCGACCGCCCCGACCCCAACCAGAAGACCTTAAGCGACCTCATCAAGACTGCAGTAGTGCCCCTTGAGAAACTACCCGATGATGTGACGAAGGCCAAGGAAGAGGAGCTGCAAGCGCATCTTAGTAAGTTATGTGTGTACGCTTTCTAACACTTATTAGCACTAAGATTATCTTTAAGCACTTTTAACTAGCACTAGACATATTTTGAGATAGAATTACACCACACTACTAGGACCGTGAGAGAGGTATAGTATTGCCTTTTTAATACTAGCACTAGTGTAAATATAACCAGAATACTTTGAGTGACCTCATCAAGATAGCAGTGGTGCCGCTTGAGAAACTACCCGATGATGTGACGAAGGCCAAGGAAGAGGAGCAACAAGCGCATCTTAGTAAGTTATGTGTGTACGCTTTCTAACACTTATTAGCACTAAAATTATCTTTAAGCACTTTTCACTAGCACTAAAAGTATTTTCATGAGAACGAGCAATAGAAACCTCAGTGGCAACACTATAAAGTTTACGTATATACACTTTTTAAATAATAGTACTAGTGTAAATATAACCAGAAGTGGTTTTACTAAAGAAACTACCCGATGATGTGACGAAGAGGCTAAGGAAGAGGAGCTACAGGTGCATCTTAGCAAGTTATGTAAGGTACAGCGGGACAAATCTCGACTGGGGGGCAATTGTAACTGATCGGTTTTTTTTTTTTTTTTTTTTATTACTATGCTATCATGTTAAGTTCTACATGTATCTACTGAATACGCCTACCATATATAACCGGTGGACACTAATAATGCAAACATTGTAAAACAAAGAAAAAATGGACCAGTCGAGATTTTCCCTGTTGTACCTTATGCTTTCTAACACTAATTAGGACTAAATGTATTTTTACACACTTTTTAATGAACACTAAAGGTATTTTAATGTGAATGAGCTCATAAAGACCCCGATAGTACCATACAAGTTATGTGTATGTGTAGACTTTTTCATAGAGTTTGTCATTCACGAAAATTTGTGTTTTATTATTATGTTAGATGTGTCAATTTCGTTTGTCATTGTGAACGACATGATTTATAAGGGTTCTTGTCATATAAAAGATGAAGTAAAGATTGTTTAACTATGAGGCTACGGTTTTAAATGATAATCTTGTTGCAGACGCTCAAGCGGCCATCACAGAGACGCCGAGGCCGCTGCGAGGCAAGGGCAGTCGCGGCGGGCGAGGAAGCAGGTGGGTCAATTGTTTCTTCCAATATTTTAACATTTTAACTCCGATTTTCTTATGATTGCCTAATTCATTCATCGCCGAAGACGCGTACGGTCGTACGCGCGTTTTTTATACAACGTCGGTGGCAAATCGGTATACGGTTCGCTCGACGGGAAGCGGTCATCGTGACCTATGGACGCCTGCAACTCGAGGGGTGTCACGTGCGCGTCGCCGACCCATTAGAAATCTGTACCTACATCCCTTACATACATACTTACGGGTTAATTAAAATTTTAACTGTAATATCGTAGTATACTTTGCACGCTATCAAAACCAAAGTCGGGTCGGGATATACAAATTTAAAAATGTATCATGTTTAGGCTTGGGACTTTTGGATGCTCGCTATGGTTCTGTCATCCGCAGAGTCGCCATTATGTTAAAAATATTTTTTCGAAGTCCTTCAAAGCCTGGAAATAGAATATCTAACAACAATATCTCTATCCAATCCAACAACAAGCTATATTCACCACAGTTTTTTTGATGGGATACACTTTTAATATGGTTAGCAATAAATACTTTTTTTCCGGCTTAGAAATGAACATCACATAAAGAGCAAAATATACTAGAATTTTCTTCATCATATTTTAATTCCTGATACGGCTCTAACCAGGATTTAATTTCGCAAGTCGTAAAATTATTCATTTTAAAATTTTGTTACAAATTGCGTAAACGATATTTCATCTGAACTGACAAGTTATTACTCAAGTGTTTTTATTTGAAATAGATGTCAGTCGTCTGTCAAACAAAACACAAGTATCAAAGAGGATGCATAGTAAAGTAAATCGTAGGTAGTATATACGTATATACATAGTATATATTATGCATATCGCGTCAACTGTGAACTTCGACACGTGTGTGTAATAGATTTGTGATAAAATTAATTGCATATTGTTATAGGTATACGTATAGATCATGACATCTAAGTGACCGGCCACCGGCGCGCCTTACGTCCTTCCTATACAAAATGTACTGAGGAGACGCTTTTTGAATTACACTCAGGTGGCGTGGCGCCGATGTCCGTTGCGCGCCCCGAGACATGCGACGCTCTGATGTGGCCGGTGCCTAACATGTTTTATTTCCAGGCTTTGACTTTGACTTCGAAAAAATTTTTTTAACATAATGGCGACTAGGCTTGTGTCGTTCACGAACTATGAACTGTTAGGAATAAAATCCCATCAATGACCGAAATGAACTGAATCTTTCCGTGCTCTGAGAATCGGTCTTTGCTCATTTAGTTCAGTACAGGATCGGCGAACACGAGCGGTTTGGATCGAGAACGAATGTGTGACTGCGCCGACCGAGAGTGAGAGCAGAGCAACAAAAAAGTCAAGTTTTCATATTAAACTTCGGTTACTTACAACCTTCGGCCCGGAATGTTACTATCTGTAGACTATTCGTATCATTTTGACACTACTCGGTCCCATTCGTTCTGATCTTTCCGACCGCAACGGTCGCTGGTCTGGCTGAACTAAATGAGCAAAAGACCTAAAAGAGCGAACTAGTTCGTGGGAGCGACTGAACGAGATCGGAGCGCTCCGATCAACGAACGAAACGGCACAAGCCTAATGGCGACTCTGCGGATGCCAGAACCATAGCGAGCATCCAAAAGTCCCAAGCCTAATCATGTTAATCTAATAGTACATAGTGCAACAAGGGGAGGAAGTTGAATATTACTAACGAGAGGAAGTTAAATCGCGATGGTTCGCCGGAGCGATTTAAAGACTCGAATTAGTAATATTCATACTCCTCGCGAGTAACACCCAATGTTTTTCATCACACTCGCAATGTAAAAAATATGTAAATAGATGTAAAAAAGTTAAGTACGGTACGAGAAATTTCATTGTTCCCTTGGGAGAACAATTTTTCTATAACTCACGCTCCGCCTGCGTGCAATAGCACATTTAAAGTGCGGGTGTGATGAAATAGTACATTACATCAGAGGCCGGGAAAATGAGGATTTCCGGCCAAGTGGGTATATACGCTGATAGAGATACGAGGCCGGGAATCCGTTTTCACGCCGAGGCATGTATAGTGCTTTTCTCAAATATACAATGAAATAAAAAAAAATGCTCTACAGGACAATATTTTATAAAAAAAGTTATTTTGCAGGCCTAGGCCTAAAAAATAATATGAAATCCCTTTACAGTCCTCTCGAGTTGTTGCGCCCAAAAAGCGATATTTCCCAGTCCATTTTAAGGAACGTAAAGACAATATTTCATTGCATGTTTGAGAAAAAATAATTTTGAGGTGCGATACTGTTATATATGATTGACAACTGTCCGTGCGCGCAGGGGCCCGCGCGGCGCGCGCGCCGGCCGCGGAAGCGGGGGGAGCGCGGGGGGCGCGGGCACGCCCGCGGACGACGCGCTGGCCAAGCTCGTGGGCGTCAAGATCAAAGGTGCGTACCGCTCTCACCCGACCTCCTCATCACTTGCGCACCACACCCTACAGATTGTATAGGCCGCTGTACACATTGAGCCAACCCTTGAACCGACCAAAGAACCGACACCGGTCTGTCGGCCGGCCGGCGCTGGCGTCGACTGCCGACGTACGGCCGAGTAGCCGTTTACGCGCTCGGCCGACGGGCCGGTCCGAGGGTCGGCCCGACCGTTGCTCCCGTGTGTACGGCGACCTTGACACTGACGGAATAAACTAAACTTTGATTGTCTCAGTGACATCAGTATTCGCTACGTACGACGACTACGACTCTGTGACTGCACGCTGCCGATACGTATACGATCTTACTGTCTAGAACTTCCTTTATAAGTATCGATAAATCTATCGCTCGCGTGCATATTTTCATTGATTCATTCTATCCATATTGACTCTTATAAATTTACCTGTAGGAAGTAGCCTGACGAGTGACGACACACTTTTCTAAAACATCAACTACTCTTACAGCTTACAAAACTATTAAATTCCTATTCTTCGATAACTGCTTTAAAAACCATCTGTTCCCTACTAAAATTAATATTCATAATAATAACATGTATGTGTCTTTTAATTTACAGACCTAGGTCAAGAACCGATCAAACCCAATCAGGTAAGAAATAATCATATCTTACTTATTAAAAATAATAGTACATTGCGATACAAGTGCAAAAAAGAAGAAGTTCGAAACGCGTGGCGATAAATTAAAACACGACCGAAGGGAGTGTTTTAGAATAGAATAGAATAGAAAACGTTTATTTGGTGAAAATATACAAGTAAAACAACAATAGCCTTAATCTATATACATCTTAAACTAAAGTCACCAAAAAGGATGCCACTCAGCATATGCCAATGGCTAATTGGTATTAGCCACGGCGCTGGTTTTCAGGGTAACCAAGAAAACAGGATGGGATTTCAATATTTTTAAAATTAACATATTATGGTGGACGAGGTCGCAATAAATACAATTTTCTCAAACATGGTATGAAATATTGATGTTATGTGCCTTATAATTGGCAGCGAAGTATGACGTTGCAGGTGCGGCTAGGACGATTGATAGATAATGGAATTTCATACAAACCTTGCAGGACAAGGCCGGCAAAGTCTTCTTTTTTAATTTCCAAACACAGATAATTCTGACATAACGTCCAGGTATTTAGCCAATTAAAAAAAAAACTATAAGGGGCTTTATAGACGTGCCGACTGCAACTGGTACGGGCCCTAGACAATATTTGATTTTGGGGTGCGTTTTCATACAAAAAAAATTTTTTTCGTTTTTTTTTAATTTTTTGTTTTTTTTTATAGGCGTATACGGGGTATTAAAGGGGAACGAAAATTCGATTATTTTTGCGCTACGACGCACCGTTTAGGAGATACAGCCATCCAAAGTTACTATTTTCAGTAGACTTTATTTATTTCATACCATGTTTGAGAAAAGCACTATACATACCTCGGCGGGAAATGGGGTTGCCCGCCTCAGACCTATCCGGCCTCGCTTCGCTCGGCCGTCTATATGTCTTCGGCCGGCAACCCTATTTGTCCCGGCCTCTGTAGTAATGTACTATAAATCGCCATCACGAGTTACGAATTTACTTTTTTTCTACTCCCGTGTTATTCGTCATTTACCGTGTCGTGCATAGATCGTTAAAACCCTACATGGCAGATGCCCGCCCCCGCCCGGCGCCCCGCGCACCCACGCATTCGATATAGCTCTGACAGCATTGTTAGGGAGCCGTTAACGGATATAGCGGGCCGCGGGGCGCCGGCCGGGGCGGGCGGCGGGGCGGGGGAGTGCGAGCGACAGGGTGAGTGCAGAAACATTGCAGAGGACAAGTCAAAATACTTTTAGGAAACAGTGCGAATTTCACGAAAGTTATTCTAGAAAACTATTCAAAAGTAAGTGCATGGTCGTAGAAAAAGTATTGTATGCAACGGTGTTTAACTGAGTCAAAAAATACTCGTGGCGTCTTAATAACAATTTTCGGCTTCGCCTCAAATTGTTACCCACGCCACTCGTCTTTTTTGACCTCCTTTAAACGCCTGTTGCATAAAATACTATTTTTCAGTACAGATGGCCCTCCAAAATTTCGGCCTGACAAGAAATGAACCACTTCTCGCACTAGTGCGTAAAAAAGCACCATCTGTGCTGAGAAACGTCGTACGATACACATGCGAAAAGTAAATTCGTAACTCGTGTCGATTCAAAACACTCCCTTCGGTCGTGTTTTAAGTTATCGTCACTCTTTTCGAACTTCTTTTTTTTTCCGCACTCGTATCGTAATGTACTATTTCAGTACAGATGGTGTTTTTTTTACGCACTAGTGCGAGAAGTGGTTGATTATATGTCAGGTCGAAACTTTGGAGGGCCATCTGCACTGAAAAACGTCGTACGATACACGTGCGAAAAGGAAATTCGTAACTCATGTCGATTCAAAACGCTCGCTTCGGTCGTGTTTTAATTTATCATCACTCGTTTCAAACTTCTTCTTTTTCGCACTTGTATCGTAATTTACTGCGAAAGTGTGTAGTGTGTCTACAGTTCACATTTGGCCTAGTTGAAACGATGATCATAAATGCCCGTATACACTTACTTGACCTTGTTTTATTTTAAGCTCGAAAGAGAAAAGAAACGTCAAGAACGCGAAGCCAAACTAGCAGAGAAAGAAGCCAAGCGCATGGAAAGGATACAAAAGAAAGAAGAGAAGGAGAAACTAAAAGAACTGAAGGCGAAAGAGCGAGAGGAGAAGAAACTAGCCAAAATAGCGCTACAGGAGAGCAAGCGGATGAAAAAGGTAACTTTTCACTGTACTCTGGCACAGCGCCCTTGTCAATAGGAATAACTTATTATTAAGCAGCAAATTCAACAGTTTCGTAACCAAGAACCTTCCTAGTGGGCACTCGTGAACTTTACTCAGATGCCGGAAACCCCGCTGGGCGGGTTCACGCCATACAAGCAGGCGGTTATAAATTTCGACCGGTTTCTGACGTAGTGTACAGTGTGACGTAGTCACCAGAAAACCAAAGGAAGGCGGTTTTTTTTTCTTAAAAATTATTTCATATACTTTCTTCGTTACTAAAATAGGGTAGGGTAAATAGTTACAAATACCACAATATGATGATTTATTGATATTATTCCTGTTATCCCTAAGTTTTTAATTTTTAAGACGATCATGATGGGAATTCTTATATTTTTGTACAGAAACGCAAACTTGTATTGTAATTTTTTTCGTGAAATAAATCATCTATCTAATATCATCACCCGCGATCAGATCAAAACTAGCATTTGCAACTTACCTCATAACTATTATTTTAGGAGAAGCCAGAATACCCAATATCCGGTCCGGTGGGCTACAATGTTCGGCCGGACATGCGCATGATGTACCCGGGCATGAAGCATCCGGACTATCCGGGACCGGGTCCGGGACCCGGCCCAGACCAACCGCAGAGGTTCCCTGCACAACCGAGGTTACAGGTAATGGATATTTAGACATACCCCCTTATTCATGAATGCTTACTTAAGTTAATAAGCCGATAGTAATCGTTTGTCCCTTTCCGACGTATTAGTATGATAGAAAGGGGCAAACGATTTTTATCGGCTTGTCAACTTTAGTGAACGTTTATGAATAAGGAAGTTAATCTTAAGTATAGGAAAAAAAAATATCCTTGACCGTGTATAACTTGTACTTGCGAGTACATCCGAGACAACAACGTTGACAGCAGCGCTGTGGCGTATTGCCATTATTATTATACACATACATACATACATACAATCACGCCTGTATCCCATGAAGGGGTAGGCAGAGCACCTGAAACTACTCGTTTCAGTGCCACTCTTGGCAAATAAGGGATTGAAAGGAAACGAAACTGTGACATTGCAGTGACAGGTTGCCAGCCTCTCGCCTACGCCACAATTTAACCCATATCCCACAGTCGCCTTCTACGACACCCACGGGAAGAAAGGGGGTGGTGAAATTCTTAACTCGTCACCACACGGGAAACCCCCGAACGGGATTATTATTATAGTTTATAATTATTATTGTAGTTTATAATAATTAATAAAGTTACTTACTAATTTGTGTTTATGTAGGTACGAGCGGAGCTGCGCGGCGTGCCGGTGGCGGGCCCGCTGGCCGCCGACAACCTCCGGGAAGGTGAGCCAACACATCCGCCCTGCTATGGTTTTATGTGCATCACCGACTGGCCATAGATTACAGTCGTATGGTTTTATAATGTCGAGACCCATTCGAGAGAATACATGCAGACAATGGCATTAGTATCTTTTGTCTTTTGTTAAAGTTGACCGCTAATTACCTTTATAAATTAAATGAAATAACAATTTAGTAAGATAATTTCTGCAAATCTTTACCGCTTAAAAAATAGATTTAAAATATATGCGTTTATTATAGTTCTATCTTTATTCTTCAAGAAGTAAAGATATTATTTATATCATTTACACGAGTTACTTCATTTTGAAGTATATTTTTTTTAAATTTCAGAACATTATAAAAAATTTGAAATGTTTGACAGGCACACTATCCGTGGCGGGGTCCCCGCAGCCGTTCAAGCCGGTGAGCGAGGAGCCCAGCGTCATCACGCGCATGCCGCATATGCTCAACCAATACAGGTAGGGATACCCGGCAGGGTCGCCATGTGATGACTGTTTCGTAATATTCCAGATTTTAGAAGTGTATCTGTCCGGTCTGGTCTATGTTCCGGAAATATTTATAAAAAAAAATGATGTGTCACGTTTATATTTTTTTGTATCTTATGAGTTTTGTTTTGTCTTCTGATTTAGATTAAATTTTGACATAAATCTGTCGTATCGTTAACCGTAACAATATTTCAATAGGGGAATGTGGGGTCTCTAACATGTTGATATTTTGTCAGGGGCCCGATGATGTACCCGGGCGCCGGGCCGGGCCCGACAGCGGGCGGGCCGGGCGCGGGCGCGGGCGCGGGCGCGGGGTACGCGGCGCGGCCCGGCGTCATGTACGTGCCGCACCCCGGCCTGCCGCGCCAGTACCCGCCGCACTACTACCGCCTGCCCTACCGCCTCGACCACGCCCACCACGCCAACACCCACCCGCCCGCGCACCTCGCCCGTCTGCTGCCCGCCTCGCCTTACGGGCCGCACGGGCCCGGCGGCTCTACCCACGGACCGTCGGGCTCGTCCCATGGACCCCACGCCCATCCGGGCTCATCTCAGGGCCCGCCTAGGAATTCTCACGGACCCCCCGGACCCGCTCACGGCCCGCCCGGTACGCCGCACGGGCCCCCTGGACCTCACGGGCCCCCGGGCTCGTCTCACGGACCTCCCGGCCCTCCCCACGGGCCTCCCGGATCTCCTCACGGGCCACCCGGACCTCCCCACGGTCCTCCGGGGCCTCACGGACCTCTGGGGCCGCACGGTCCGCCCGGATCCGCCCACCGACCGCCGGGGCCCCACGGCCGCCTAACTCGTCTCACGGGCCCCCCCACGGACCACCGAATTCCACACACGGACCTCCGGGCGCGCCCGGCCCGCCAGGCTCGACGTACGGTCCGCTCGGGCCGCGCGGCCCGCACGGGCCCCCCGGACCGCATCCCCCCGGCTCCCCACACGGGCCGGGCCCCCACCCTCCTGCCCTCCACGGGCTCCTGCGCGCCGGCCCGCCCGTACAGTTGCAGGGGCTGCAGGGTCCTCGCGGCCCGTGCCGGCCCGCCGCGCAGCTGGCCGGCACGCCGTCGCCCGGCTCCGCGTCGCCCGCCTCGCTGCCGCCCGCGCCCGGCGACCGCTCCACGCCGCCGCCCAGGGAGCCCCCCGTCAGGATCAAGGCCGAGGTGAAGACCGAGCCCGAGTACCACTCGCCGGTGCAGTCCCCGCCGCGCGCCTCCCCGGAGCCGCCGCGCCACCCCAAGATCAAAGTGACCGACAACAAGGAGCGGCGGCCGCGCTACCCGCTCGGCCCGTACGCGCCGCAGTACGGCCCCTACGGCCCGTACGCGCCGCCGGCGGAGCAGCCGCTGCTGCTGCGCGGCCCGTCGCCGCTGCAGCGCATGCACCAGAACCTGCACCGGTTCCTGCCGCCGGAGAGGCCGGAGCCGGCGCGCTCGCCGCGGGCCGAGCCGCACTACCTGCCGGCGCTGCGGCCGGGCGCGCCGCCCTACGGCCTCCCGCTGATGCGCGCGCCCTACTACCCGGCGCCGGACATGAAGCGAGAGAAGCCTCCGCCGACGCCGCCGCCGGATAAGCGGCCTTCCCCTCCGGCGGTGGGCGCGCCGGAGCCGGTGTCGGCGCCCGTGCCGGTGCCGGTGCCGGTGCCCGTGTCGCTGGGCGCGCCGGCCGCGGAGCCGGAGCCGCTGCCGGTGGCGCCCCCCTCGGCCCCGCTGGAGCCTCGGGGACCCGAGCCCCCGAAGGGCCCCGAGTTCGTGAAGACGGAGCCGGCCGAGCCGCCGGGCGGCGTGTTCGGGGGCCTCGTCAGCTACTTCTCGAGCCAACGCGAGGACGAGCTCGACGCGTAGCGACCTGTACATACTCTATAGTGATATATTTATATATCGATTCGATATTACGTTTGCGTAATTAGCGGATTAAGTTGAGGACTTTTTGGTCTCGAATAAAATGTATTATTTCCGGTTATGTTTAAGTGAGATTTATTTATACAGAGTCGATAAGTACTTACGTGTATCTCTAAATACGAATTTTATTAAAAAATCAAATCGATTATTTCTTTTTGCAAAATAAATGTTTTCTCCTATAATTTGTGTGTATTTTATTATTCGTAATGCGTTCCCTTCTTCATTTTCAATAAGTATTCAATATTTAGTTAGTTTTTTTTAATACCATTACATCGGACTCCACGACTATGGATTAAATTGGAGCAATATTATACATGAACAATGTATCACATTTCTAGAAATAAAATATATCTAAAATCTTACCAATAAATATTTTTACACTCCATACCAAAGCTCCATACTCGCATGATATGATATTTCGCGCTGACAAATTTACAGCCTAAGTGCGTTTTCACATTATCCGTTCCGATATCGGATGTAGGACCGATATCCCATATTATATTTAAGCCGCTACCTTTGATTTTGGCCTTTGAAATCCTTTTGACATCCGATATGGGATCGGATAATGTGAAAACGCACTAATGGTTATATCGACAGCGTACTGATTCGCGGCAAAAGCAAACTTCTACGAAAATTATGAATCGTTTTTTTTTTCTCCGAGAATATTGTTTTCCGGTACAATGCCATATTTTTTTCTATACGTGTCATCATCGGTCTGTGGTACGGAGTAAAGCTAGGAACACACTACGCGGACGTCCGTCGTGAATCGACCGCGGACGGGAATCTGGACAATGACATTACACATAACCGTGCAAACTATCGGTCGACGGACGCGGACGTGGCCTTGAGCGCACGGACGTCCGATCGAAATCTGGCTCTCTGGATGTTTTGTTCCGTGCACACTGATAGGTCGCGGTCGCGGTCGTTTTACGACGGACGTCCGCGTAGTATGTTCCTAGCTTAAAACGTACTGATCCCACTGATTCACTTTTTGGTTCGGAGGAGGACGTATGTCCGACCGTCCATTACAGCCTTAAAGACAGTAACGTGTTTAGTAGCACTTTTAAGGATGTCTTAAACTATCTGAGTCAACTGTTCTCACGGAAGTATGGCTCCCCACAGACAGTCTTAAAAATTCATAATCTTAAAAAAAACTTGTATGCAATCTGACAGTTCAGATCTGTCAGTGTCTTGTCAGTGTCAGTTTGAACTGTCAGATTGCATACAAGTTTTTTTTAAGATTATGAATTTTTAAGACTGTCTGTGGGGAGCCTATAACTAAAGCATGGAAGCCATGCTAAAATAAGAGCTCGGTGACATGTATCTTACTCACACCACACTATTACCTTTTTTATATGAGCGAATGAGACAATAATCCACAACTTCTTTCGTTTTCTCGAAGGTTGTCCCTAAATGCTGATGTCAAAACGGACCTGGGGTCCATTTATTATACGGCAAAATTAAATATACGTTTGTCATTTCACACTCGGTCTCCATCTTTGACAACTGTACATAGTCGTATTATATTGGTTCGAGTTTTTAGCGCGACTTCAATGGTCGTCTTGACGATATTTATTTATTTTGTGAGGATTTCTGATAGATCGTGGAAAAAATACCTCAGTGTATATTTGTGATAGTTCCAAGTTTTATTTCTGACTATGGCTTGTGTGATCAAGTGTTGCAAATCACATTCAGGAAGAAAAGAAAACACGCAAGCATGTGGCGGCCTGCTTGGCTAGCAATTGACCGCGCGCCTGCGCGATACGCCACCACCGCTGCCGTGGCAACGAGGAAAAACGGTTACTTCAACTGAGAGCTAAAATCGGGTTTCGCAATTTCTCGTTGCATATAAATAATTATAAATACTGTAACATTATGTACATATCTTTAATGTAAATACATCTGTAAATAGCATCTGCGTATCTTTCCTGTAAGTACTACCATCCTTACCTGCATACCTGCTAGCACTCCACATTGGTGACCATCCGACAGCACGAAGATGTCGAAGGAAAATTTAAGTAAGGAGTGTGTGGACGCGACCGAGGAGGCGCAGGTATGTAAGGTTGGCGTCCGCGTACCGCCGTTCAACGCGGACGAGCCCGCACTGTGGTTCGCGCAAATAGAAGCTCAATTTCAACTTTCAAAGATCACACAGGATGATACAAAATTTTATTACGTCGCCGGGCAGCTGGAGGCGCGGTACGCGATGGAGGTAAAAGACGTAATAACTAACCCTCCCGCTGCCGATAAATATGGAAAAATTAAGGCGGAACTAATTCGGAGACTCTCCGCGTCTCAGGAAAAACGAACGCGGCAATTATTAGTTCATGAAGAACTCGGCAACCGTAGCCCGTCCCAATTTTTACGACACTTGCAGAATCTTGCCGGTACCGCTGCGACTTCGGAACTTCTACAAACAATCTGGTGCGATCGTTTGCCACATAATGTGCAGACTATACTTGCGTCGCAGTCTGACCAGTCTTTAGATAAGCTCGCCGATCTAGCTGACAGGGTGTACGAGTTAGCTCCACCGACGCCCCGCGCTCCACAGGTAGCGACTACTTCTGCCACCTATACAGCGTGTCCAGTTTCGCCCACCGACGCCTTGATGCAACAAGTCAACGAACTAACCAGGCAAGTAGCTATGTTAACTAGTCAGTATCAAAGAGGACGCACAAACTCACGCTCGCGCTCCGCGTCAAGATCTAGAAGACATAGCCGCTCTCGCTCAAGGATGTCACAGCCGCCGCCAAACCATCCACACTGTTTTTACCACTTCAACTTTGGCGAAAAAGCACACAAATGTAGTAAGCCCTGCAACTTTGAATCGGGAAACTCCCCGGGCGGTCGGAACTAGCGGCCAGCGACTGCCCTACCTCCAAATCTGGCCGTCTATTTGTCACCGATCGGACTTCAAAAATACAGTATCTCGTGGACACAGGATCCGATTTATGTGTTTTTCCCCGGTCGGCTGTCAAGACGCCATGCCCTCAATCGAAGTTTGACCTAGTGGCAGCCAACAACTCCGTCATCCACACCTATGGACCTATGCTACTTACCATCGACTTAGGTCTAAGAAGAGCTTTTCCGTGGAACTTCACTATAGCCGATGTGTCAAAACCGATCATTGGAGTAGATTTCCTCATCTATTACGACTTGCTGGTAGACTGCCGGAACCGTCGCTTAATAGACAACCTTACGTCACTTTCGGTAGGCGCTATTCCCTACAAGTCGTCCGATAATATAGCTTCTATCAAAACTGTTGCCGGCGATACACAATTTCACGACATTTTACGCGAATATCCCGCCATCACAAAACCACCAGGTAGGCACTCTCCGTCAAAACATAACACAGTTCACTTCATCAAGACCACGCCCGGACAGCCAGTATCCTGCAAGCCTCGCCGCTTAGATCCAACGCGAATGCAGGCTGCGAAGAAGGAGTTCGAGGATATGCTAGCATCTGGCATTGCTCGGAGGTCGGAAAGTCCCTGGTCTAGTGCACTTCACTTGGTAAAGAAAAAAGATGACACCTGGAGACCTTGTGGTGATTATAGAGCACTCAATGCTAGAACCATCCCTGACTGCTACCCCATTCGTCATATTCATGATTTCTCGCATCAACTGTCAGGATGTACCATCTTTTCCACCATCGACCTGGTTAAGGCTTACAACCAGATAGCCGTGAATCCTGACGACATACCCAAGACCGCAATAACCACTCCATTTGGGTTATTCGAGTTCCCATATATGTGTTTTGGGCTAAGGAACTCGGCGCAGACCTTCCAGAGGTTTATAGATGAGGTCTTGCTTGGCCTGGATTTCTGCTACGGGTACATCGATGACATACTCATTTTTTCAAGTTCACTTGAGCAACACAAGGATCACCTTCGTCAGTTGTTCGAGCGTCTGACGCAGTACGGCGTGTGGATTAATACTTCCAAGTGCTTATTCGGCCAATCTGAAGTCACTTTCCTGGGTTATCGTGTGACAGCTTCAGGTACCAAGCCCTTGGAATCTAAAGTACAAGCCATCCAGGAGTATGCCGTCCCTAAAACAGTTAAGGAGTTAAGGAGATTCCTGGGTATGATAAACTTTTACCGACGTTTCGTGCCCAACGCTGCACAACTTCAAGCTCCACTTCACACTATTTTATCAGGTCCGAAGATCAAAGGTTCACATCCAGTTAACATGACTCCTGCATTGCTGAAGGCTTTCGAAGACTGCAAGTCATCACTGTCTAAAGCGACACTCCTTGCTCATCCGGATCCTTCTGCTCAACTGGCCATCTTTACTGACGCATCTGACACTTCTATCGGCGCAGTACTTCAACAGCTTGTAGAAGGTTCCTGGCAACCTTTGGCATTCTACTCACACAAGCTTACCAAGCCACAGAGCAAGTATAGCCCGTACGACCGAGAACTCTTAGCAGTGTACGAGGCCATACGGTACTTCAGGCACATGATCGAAGCTCGAGATTTTATGGTGTATACAGACCATAAGCCACTTACCTTTGCTTTTTCTACTAACCGAGATAAATGCTCACCACTACCGCACCACCGCATATCATGCTGCGGCGAACGGGATGATTGAAAGGCTACATCGACAACTCAAATCTGCCATCATGTCGCACTCATCATCATCAACGTGGACCGAAGCTCTTCCTCTCATCCTACTGGGTATCCGGAGTGCCGTGAAAGAAGATCTTCAGGCTACTCCCGCAGAGCTCGTATATGGTGAGACGCTCCGTCTACCTGGGCAGTTCCTCTCACCTATGCCCGACTATAAAGTAGGAGATGTCACAGAATATGCTACTCGCTTACGCTCTCACATGGCCAACCTTTCTCCAAGACCAGCTTCGTGGCACATCAAATCAACTCCCTTTTACATCCCACGTGGCTTAGAGACTTGTTCCCACGTTTTTCTTCGAGTCGACCGTGTCCGCAGCTCACTTGAACCACCCTATGAAGGCCCGTATAAAGTCATGAGACGACAGAAGAAATTCTATTCCATTGACATAAAGGGCAAGCTAAACAATGTGACGGTGGATAGACTGAAACCTGCATATATCATGCGTGAAGAATCGCCTCAACCACCTGAGTTAGGCAGCAATGATGTCGACGTAGAGAAGCAGACGAGAAGTGGAAGACACGTCAGGTTCCCTGCTAGATATCGACCGTAGTTACGGTCTGGCCAGGGGGAACATGTGGCGGCCTGCTTGGCTAGCAATTGACCGCGCGCCTGCGCGATACGCCACCACCGCTGCCGTGGCAACGAGGAAAAACGGTTACTTCAACTGAGAGCTAAAATCGGGTTTCGCAATTTCTCGTTGCATATAAATAATTATAAATACTGTAACATTATGTACATATCTTTAATGTAAATACATCTGTAAATAGCATCTGCGTATCTTTCCTGTAAGTACTACCATCCTTACCTGCATACCTGCTAGCACTCCACAAGGTTATATCATTTCATCGGTAAGTTTCTTGAGTTTTTGATAATATTTATTGATACGACCTGGCAGAAATATAAATGTACATATTAGTAGTTTATACAATTCAAATCTTATTCAATTCTGTATCGATTTTTGCATATTTTTTGGAAGTTTTCTCAAACTCTGAAAGGTTATGTTTTTTAGCATAGTGATGTGATGTGTTTTATCGACCTTGCAATAATAACCTATCAATATTCATACCTTAAAAACGCCATCAATGATTATTGTTCTTTGTTATGATTCTATTGTTATTTAGCTATTTTACAAATTCAACTTTATATATTTCTTAGATTTCCGAAGAAGAAGACCGGAAACACGAAGTTCAAGGTGCGATGCTCGCGGTTCCTTTACTCCCAAGACTCCACCAAAAAGAAGGCCAAGAAGCTGAAATGGAGCAGGCCCCCAGATGTCTCCCCAGGTGTCTATCTTTGACAATTGTACATAATCGTATTATATTAGATCAAATATCTCGGCGGTCGTCTGGCCGATTTTTAATTTGTGTTTATTTCTGATAGATAGTTGATGATCCTGCTAAATTCTTATTTGTGATGTGTTCAAGTTCCTTGTGTGATTATGGCTTGTGTGATTAAGGACTGTAATTCACGTACATGGAGAAAAGAAAACTCCCAAGAACCTGCTGTGTTTCATTAGTGAATTTCGGTCAGTTATTGATACTATTATTTGTAGGATCTAAACAAAGCATAAAATACGATCTTTTCATAGTTTATAAAATAACTACTACCATGTTAAATTCTGTTCTGAAGTTTCTTCAAACTGTTTTTAGGTTATGTTTTTGTACTAGTGATGTGTCATTTTTATCGACGTCCCGACATTAACTCTATTGACATTCTTGCATTGAAAAGGACATAAAAATGATTAATGATGATCAGGTATCACAGACTGGGTAAATCGTAATGTAACATTCCTAGTGAATTAAACTTATAGTATTTTTTAGTTTTCCAGAAATTCTCAAACATTATTAAAAAGAAACTAAAAATAGGTGAAACTATTGAAATAATAAATTTTGGTACCTACACTGCCGTTTTGTTTTATTTTCTATTTGATAGAGAAAATATTATTGAGGTAAGTATAAGTAGATTCTTGAGTGGTGGACTAGAAATTAATAGAGGGATGCTACACGAATTAAATTACTTAGGTCTTTGCGTAAGGAGAAGAGAAGAATGTATTTATTTGTTTTATACTCGTATCTCCCATCTTCTATTTTTTACAAACTATTTAGGCCGATATTACACTATCATAGAAATATAGTCATAGACAACATGCCGTCCTTTTTATTCACGTTACAGAAAAAGGAAGGCATACAGACCTATGATCAGAGATATAGGTATGATAATGTAATATTAGGACTTGGTAAGAGAAGAGAAGTGACCGTTTATGTAGGTAAGTACATAAACAAACCATTTATTTGCAATCAGTAGGTACGGTTAGCCAAGAAGGCAAGAATGTATGAATATATGACTTTCATAGCCAAAAAGCCACATAATAATCCAGATGAAATGTTTATATCAATATTGTATGTTTTCGTTACTTTTATATATATAACGTTTTTATTATTTTTAAGGTGAGAACGTAAGTAAGTGCATATTTTATCGATAATTGAATCGACAAAGTAACATCCCTAGCTAACACAAAACCAGGGACCACCTACCAAAAAGAGAAATAACTAGCATATATCCATCCTTTTTCAATACATTATCTAAGTCATAAGGAAGTCAAGGATGAGTATATGCATTTTACACGAATTTTTATTAGGGGGGCTTGACTCTTCTTTTAGCAGCTGTCATCTAAATGTCAAAATAGACGCGAACATGGTAGAAGCAGCGTCGTTTCGTGAAAAACAAAAATAGCTTTAAATATAAGTAAATTTAATGAGTTTTATCATTATTGTATAATTATTTATAATAACCCAAATCTAGAAATCATTTTACAAACCATTACACAGTCATGAATTTAGAATTACTTGGTAAGTAAACTTCAAAAATGTGGTTGTCCGGTTTGTTTTTTACATGTTATTGTTTTTAAATCACTTTCTTTATTTAATTTCAGAATCTTTTGGACAAAACTACCCAGAGGTAAGCATTTAAATGATACAGTGAAAAGATTACCATTTCTATAATTTTGACAAAACTCAACAAGTATAAGAATTACGAATAAAATCAAAGTTTGTCATGTTGACTTAAGATTGGAGATTGTTTCTTCTATATCTGCACAGGTCGAAGATAAAAATGAATGTAGTTCCTATGCTGGTAATATCAGCCACACTAATTCAGAATTTGAAAAACTAACCTTAATATTTCTTTGTTATGGATAACTTATTAAAGTAAAATGCTTATTTTTTAGGAGTTTGATGGGTCTCTTGACTCGATATCTCTGGCGGCGACGTGCGCGTTCAACCGCCGAGGAACCTTGCTGGCAGTGGGATGCAATGACGGAAGGATATTTATATGGGACTTCCTTACTAGAGGAATTGCGAAATCAATATCAGCTCATGTGTATCCCGTTTGCAGTCTTAGTTGGTCTAGAAATTGTAGAAAGGTTAGTAAAGAATTATTATCCATAATATTATAAATGGGAAAGTGTATGTGTCTGTTTGTTTGTCCGTCTTTCATGGCAAAATGGAACTACAAATTTAAGTGGTGATAGTTGAAAGGATGGAGAGTGTCATAGGCTACTTTTTGTCTCTTTCTAACCCCCTACTTTCCCAAAAAGGAGGGGTGGACGTTTATATGGAGCATTCCGCAATATTCAAAATTAATGCGAGCAAAGCCATAAGCTAAAGCTAGTAATTATCTAAATGGCCAAACATAAATATAAAAGTTGGTTTTATTACAAAATATTTCTCATTCCACAACCAGCAAGTATAGTATCAGTTTTCAAACATAGTCAAGTTATCAATCGAGTTACTAGTTACTAGTCTAATTACTGGTTTACAGATCCATCATATCTGTATTACTGTGAAACCATAGCATTTTTAAAAATTTTTCTTTTTCTGAATGACTGAAGTCTCATTTGGGTGAATCAACTTTTTTGCCTATTGTTGCCATGGTTACGGTCCCCTGAGTCACGATGGTTTTATGCAAAATTATGCTACTGAAATCATGCAAGCATGCATGTAGTCCATGTTTGTAGCTGGCAAATTAAGAAAAGGGTTTGTTAACACCAGTAAAATGCATGTTTGCATAGTTTAAGTGGCATATTTTTCAAGCCTTCTTGAGCTTACAGTGGCCTCAGTCAATCTGTGTAAGAATGTCCTATAATATTTATTTATTTATAATTTTGCTTAAAACCAGCGTGACACAGGGGACTGTAACCATGGCAATAACAGGCAAGAAAAAGTTGATTCACCCATTTATAATAATAGAGGTAGGGAACTCTACCATAGATGTCACATCTATGCTGACCTTAAACAGTTACTAATCCTTCTGTCGCATGTTATTTTCCAGCTCCTATCAGCGTCAACAGACCACAATGTTTGCATCTGGGACATCCTGACCGGGGAATGTGAGCAACGCTACCGCTTCCCAACGGCCATAGTACGAGTTCAGTTTGATCCGCGCAATGACAAGAGATTCCTTGTGTGTCCAATGAGGCATGCTGCGTTGCTGGTTGATACGGATGGAGATCACAACATTCTGCCGATTGACGAAGATGTAAGAGATTTTATTTAATTATGACTTCTCTTACGAATTCATAGTTGCAAGAACTATTAGGGACCGTCCACACTCAAGAGACGCATGTCCGCGCCACGCCGTCTGAATGTAATTTAAAAAACGTCTCCTCAGTATATTTTGTATAGGAAGGACATAAGACGCGCCCCCAGGCGGCGCGGCGCGCGCCGAGCGACGCGTCGCCTGGGGCGCGCCAAGCGACGTCCCTTGCGCGTCCATCCTATACAAAATGTTCTAAGGAGACATTATTTAAATTACATTACTTAAAAAGATTTTTTGAGTTAAGGAGTCTAGGTACATATCGAGGGTTTACTGGTGAAACCCGATAAATCGAGAAAATTTGTCAGTGACAACATTGTGGAAATTGTATTTAATTTGAATTTCAAAAACTAGTTTGCTCAACTTATCGGGTTTCACCAGTAAACCCTCGATATGTGTTGTTATTTACTTAATTTATACCAAAGACATATGTAACTACGTATAGACAGATAAAGTCTAAGAAAAAAACGTACCACCATACAGAAAAAGGTACGGTGGCCTAGATGGCATTACACCTGGGTACGCTCAGCTAGATGGCACTAATATTAATATTTGACATTTTAACACATATCAAGCTAAGAATATGGGCCAAATTGTCAAAACTGAGGTTCAAAAGTTTTAAGCCTGTCTCAAGAGATGGCAGTCTATGCACTGTGATTACACATTTTACTTCGACAGTAACTCTCTATAATACTCGATCCTCTTTGGTTAAACTCATTGTTTACTCGCTTCTGGAGGGACCAGTGTATGTATTTGTATATGTGTTATGCACCAGGGCGACATAAACGTGATAGCGTCATTCGACCGGCGCGGCGACTACGTATACACTGGCAACACCAAAGGCAAGATCCTGATCCTGGACTCTCAGACGCTGGCGATAAAGGCCAGTTTCAAGATCACCGTCGGCACATCCAGTACAACGGGGATCAAGAGCATAGAGTTCGCTAGGAGAGGAGAGTGAGTGTTTTGTTATAATAATTAAATAAATATTATAGGACATTCTTGCACAGATTGACTGAGGCCCACGGTAATTTCACCAGCCCCTTCTGTTGTGGGTACTCAGACAACGATATATATAATATATAAATACTTATATACATAGAAAACATCCATGACTCAATGAACAAATATCTGTGCTCATCACACAAATAAATGCCCTTACCGGGCATTCGAACCTTGGACCGCGGCGTAGCAGGCAGGGTCACTACCGACTGCGCCAGACCGGTCGCCGAAATATACAGCGAAATATAAAGGAATAAGTAAGGGAAGAGATGTAACTCCATACATCAGTAAATGCGAGTTATTTGTACAGGCATCGTTATAGTGACATCTAGCGACAATCACACGTCAATCACGCGTCAAATAGAGTGAATTATCAGTACCACTACTCGATACTAGGTGTCAGCAGTGTCTTGTATGCCAAAAAAAAAATATTAGTACAGTTTACAACTTATATTACAAGCTGAAGGAATTGAAAACAGAATACTAAATAAAGTATTGTAATATTAGCTAAAAATTGGTGAGCATTAGACTCTTCGTTTGTCGCGACATCTATTGACAAGTAGCAGTAACTGATAAATTACGCTAGTTGACGCGTGATTGTCGCTAGATGTCACTATAACTATGCCTATACAAATAACTCGCATTGACTGATAATTATTCCTCTATGGTGTGACCTATGTTATAATATAGGTATAATATGTTTACATAGCTTTATTTAATTGCAGTTGTTTTCTGGTGAACACATCTGACCGCGTGATCAGAGTGTACGACACGACCACAGTCATTAAAAGCGGCGTCAATGGTGAACCCGAGCCCATACAGAAACTACAAGATCTTGTTAACAAGTAAGTGATAATTCGCTCGTCGTCGTACCTAACGGTGACTCTGGGGCAGTTTTTCTTTTTTGATAGTGTGTAATAATTCTGCTAATGTAATATATTATGCTATAAGATTATTATGGTACATACAATTATGCTAAATCAAAGTCGACCAAAGTAATGTTCTGTAAAACAATATTCAACTGCACAATCTTTTGAAGTTCTTAAGGTCAGGAGGCAGGTCTCCAGAAGTAAAAATTAAATATTTTTTCTTATTGTGGTCATGATATTTAATTAATTTAGAAATAAATAATATTTTGGTGTAGTTTTATGTATTCAAGACTTTTTTATTAAGTATCTGAGTTTTGCATATTTTACGATTTTCAAAAAATCATATCTTCTCACCTAGCAAAAAAACCGCTATAAAATCTAGTTACTGCATAAATTTAAGAATATGATCTATCATTTGACGTTAAATTCATTTTTTTATTTATAGTGAAACCTAGATTTTTCAGTAGCCAAAGTGGGCATGTTTCGATTTTTTCCAAATTTCAATGCTTGTTTTTTATACCATATAATACAATTAGATATCTAAAATGGATGTGAGGAGTTACATTGGAAGTGTTCTTGAAGCTGTGATATAATTTACTTTGCTAGGTCTAATACAAAAGTCAGAATTTCAATCCGAAAATCACGAAAATGAGTAATTTTTTTGTCTTTTAGTGACACGGTATTTTATGCTGAAGTCCTTGGATGAAAAGTTGTAAAGCATATCGGATACTATGTTTAATGGGGTATTATATAAAATTAACACAATTGTTATACATAAATTCTAAACAAAGTTTCAGCATAATTTGTAGGAGTAGAAAAATGACACCATTTTGTACTTTGAATGGGTGCTGATAAAAAGATACATATAAAAAAAAAAAAATAACGTCTACGGTTTTTGAGCTTATATACCTCAAGGTACATCCTCAATTTTTTGTATTGAAATCTGGGACTACGCGGCGACAAAAATAATTAATTTTAGCTGTTTTGATATGGAATGACTCACATCTGACCTTGGTCTAACTCCTATTTCTGTAATTGTAACAAGTCAGAACATTATCTTATTGTTAAAGACTACTCTTTACCTTTCACAAGTGGGGAATAAAAACAAAAACATGGGGCCCATTTGTCAAAACTAAAAGTTACAAGTTACAAGCGGAAGTCTCTTTCCAACTTGTCATATTAGACATTTATTAGCCACATTATTATTAATAATCATAATAGCTTTGTACTTTGTATAATTTCTTGTGTTAATATTTTTTTTTATGAATACTTTTGCTTATTAAATTGTATCTTGTTTTTTTAATGCATGTTAATTATAAGATGTAATGTTTTGAAAAGAAGTGGCCCGCCGAGTTTCTTGCCGGTCCCATAGTGGATACCCTCCTCCAACTGAGGGGGGACTGAAATCTTCTCGAGGCTGAGGCGTAGGGTTAGAGCCGGCGTAGTTTTATTTGACGTTCATAAGCGCATTGTAATATGCCTACTTGGACATTGACAACCACTTGTAAATTGTAACTTGTAGCTTCGAGAAATGGGCCCTTGAAACGTGTAAATTGAGAAATGTAATTTCATTAATTACTTCGTCCTGCTCTATTAATAACTAATAATACAAACTGTCAGACACTCTGTTTGCATAGAATACCTCCAATATTGTTATTGTACTAGGATGATGTTTTGACGTGTTAATCAACGTGAAATTAATTATTGAAAGTAATTAAGTAGGTACGGAAAATAATAAAAACTTGCATAAATAACCCGACCCGACCCGACTCGATTTCAAAGGGCGAATTTAAATTTAATTAGTTTTGAAGTCAGCTTCCCATTTTTTCTGGAATGTTTTTTTACTTCAAATGTAATCTATCCTGTTCCCACACAACAAATAAACAAACAAATTATAAGGCTTTATTTCTATTTACATAAATTGGGAGCGGAAAAAAGGGCTCAATTTTTTGCTTTCACTTTAGCCTGCGCCTCAATTTCTACATGTGCAATAAGCTAGTTGAGAAATGTTATCTGTGGTAAACTTCGAGTTATCTTCACTGTATTGCACGTTCTGTCAAAGACTTTGAGTTCCACTGTAATGAATATAGTAAAAGATTGCACAACAATTTGAAACCAAATCGTAATGTGATGACTGTTTCGTGACATAACTTTACGGTAATCGCCATAATAAATTTTACTAAAATGGAACTGGAAAGCGGCTTGGATAAGCGCAGATCGCGATTCCGGGAGAGGCGTGAAAGAAAACGTTATGACGATCGAGAGTCCTATCGCGAAAGGACAAAACGTCGTGACAAGTCTAGATGCCCTAGAAGGGATCGAGACAGATCTAGAAGTACCTCAAGAAAAAATTACAATCGCTCTCGTAGCCCTACTAGAAAAGATCTTACCCACTCCAGGATCCCAAACGAAAAAGACGCAGAAATAATAGAGAAGGAAAATCCACGTAAACAAGAAGCTAAATGTATAAAATATGATAACAAATTAAATAAAGATCAGGGAAATAAACACGACAAAGAAATTCCGAAGTCAGTCAAACGTGAACCATTGTCTTTGGAAAAGTTACTCGAAATGAAAATAGCTGAAGAAGACACAAAGAGTAAGCCAGTTTTTCTCACGAAAGAACAGAGAGCGGTATTTGCTCTAGAGAGACGTCAGGTACAAGTAGAGGCATTGAGGCCTAATGTGGCTAATATTAAGCCTACTGTAATAACTATTGATCTTACGATGGCTACTGAAGATGAGGAAGATGAAGAACACGAAGAAAACAAAAACCTTGTAAAAAGAACGCCGACATTTCTAAATTTTAAACAAAATAAAAAAGAAAAGAATGAAGGATATGGTAAAACCGAGAATAGAGAACGAGAAAAAGAAGATATAATAAATACTCGTTACCTTGGAATTATCAAAAAGAAAAGGAGAGTCAGGAGACTAAATGGTCGCAAGTTTGTGTTTGATTGGGATGCATCTGAAGATACGTCAAATGATTACAATGCTTTTTACAAAGATAGACATCAAGCTCAGTTCTTTGGCCGTGGACACTTAGCTGGTATTGATATTAAAGCTCAAAAGAAAGATCACAGTCAATTTTATGGAAAACTTCTGGATAAACGGAGAACAGAACTAGGAAAAGAACAAGAGAAACATAGTCTCAAAATAGTTAAAATTACGGAAGATAAAAATAAATGGGATAGCCGACATTCGACAGAGAAAACTCAAGATGAAATGACTGAAAGGGACTGGAGAATTTTCAGAGAAGAATATAACATTACTATAAAAGGTGTCAAAATTCCGAATCCCATTAGATCATGGAAAGAAGCTGGTTTTCATACTGATATTGTGGACATCATCCGTAAGTTGGGATACAAGAGCCCTACACCTATTCAACGACAAGCCATTCCTATTGGAATGCAGAGCAGAGATATTATTGGTGTTGCTGAGACTGGTTCGGGTAAAACATTGACATTCCTGATACCTTTACTAACTTGGATTCAGTCTCTGCCAAAGAAAGAACGAATGAAAGATGCTGATCAAGGACCATATGCTATTATTCTAGCACCTACAAGAGAATTGGCACAACAAATAGAAGAAGAAACAAATAAGTTTGGAGTACCCTTAGGTATTACTTCGGTTGTTCTTATTGGAGGTCTGTCAAGAGACGAACAAGGGTTTAAGCTCAGACTCGGCTGTGACATTGTGATTGCTACACCTGGTCGACTCATTGATATGCTGGAAAATAGATATCTGGTTTTGAATCGCTGCACTTACGTAGTATTGGATGAAGCCGATCGTATGATTGACATGGGCTTTGAACCGATGTACATAAAATTCTTGAATATATGCCCGTTTCTAATATTAAAACTGACACTGATCAAACTGAAGATACTTTGGAAAATTATAACTCTAAAAATAAATATAGACAAACTGTCATGTTCACAGCTACAATGTCTCCTGCTGTGGAACGCTTAGCTAGGCGCTATCTCAGACGACCAGCTATTGTCCACGTAGGATCTGTAGGAATACCAGTTGATCGTACAGAACAAGTAGTTTATATGATTCATGAAAACGAAAAGCGCAAAAAGCTGATAGAAATATTGAAGCGCCGTGATAAACCTCCGATAGTTATTTTTGTAAATCAGAAGAAAATAGCTGATGGTTTAGCGAAATTTCTTGAGAAGCTAGGCTTCAATTCTTGTACGCTACATGGTGGCAAAGGGCAGGAGCAACGAGATTTAGCGTTGACAAGTCTTAAGAATGGCACCAAAGATATTCTCGTGGCAACTGATGTTGCTGGTCGTGGTATTGACATCAAGAATGTTAGCATGGTCATCAACTATGATATGGCCAAAACAATTGAGGACTACACACATCGTATCGGACGCACTGGGCGTGATGGTAAAACCGGCAAAGCAGTATCTTTTGTGACAAATGAGGATTCAGCCTTATTCTACGACCTTAAGCAAGTATTGCTTCAAAGCTCGTTTCTAGGTGCCCATTAGAACTGATGAACCACCCTGAGGCTCAGCATAAACCTGAGCACTGTGGTCACATAGACAGGAAGAAATTGTATTAGCTTCATTGAAGTATAAATTATGTAACATTAAATAAAAAACTTGGCGTACGATTATGGCAAATTTTTATTTTAACTCATTAACTAAATATCGACACGTACAATAGACACGTACTTATATTCAAGATTGAGGTAATATGTCTTTCCGAACTTCTTCCGCCTATGTTTTCCATCAAAGATGTGCGAGAACGCTAACGAGATATTTACAGATATACAAGTTGAATAAATAATAAGTTTCACTACTAATTCTCGCAAATTATTGAAGGTCTACCCAATGTAGGCGTAATTAGAGTGACAAATACTACTTCAATGTTCGCGGTTGTTCATATTGTTTTATGCCTAAATTAAAGAAGAATTTCACTTCTCCCAGGACAACATGGAAGAAGTGCTGTTTCTCCGGCGACGGAGAGTACATCTGCGCCGGCTCGGCGCGGCAGCACGCGCTTTACATCTGGGAGAAAAGCATCGGGAACCTCGTCAAGATCCTGCACGGAACCAAAGGCGAATTGTTGCTCGATGTGGTCTGGCATCCCATCCGACCCATCATAGCCAGTATTAGTGCAGGTTAGTAATGTGATGACATAGAAAAGATAGCAACGTTTCCTAAAAAAAGTTGAGGTCCCAACTGAGAACCCTGAGGTACACTTACTAATTTTAAGCAACACTTCTATTGATCTGTATCAAACGACATTGACTTAACATATTTTGCTTTAGCTTTACTTATCTGTGATTGTAGAACTTACGTTTCACGTTACACCACGATCTTTGTTTATCTAGCGAGTGATCAACGCAATCGAAAGCGTTAGATAAATCAATTTAATCAATGTCTTTCAATTCAAAACCTGAAGAGAATACCAAGGATCTTTCACATGATAATATAATATCGCATAAAAGGAAGCTAACACCAGTCTATCATCCTCCTTTCGTTAACCCGGCATTTGCCACGGCTCATGGGAGCCTGCGGTCCGCTTTGACAACTAATCCCAAGATTTGGCGTAGTCACTAGTTTTACGAAAGCGACTGCCATCTGATCTTCCAAACCGAAGGGTAACTACTACTACTAGATCTTATTGGAATTAGTCCGGTTTCCTCACGATGTTTTCCTTCACCGAAAAGCGACTGGCAAATATCAAATGACATTTCGCACATAAGTTCCGAAAAACTCATTGGTGCGAGCTGGGGTTCGAAACTTCGAACCCGCGACCTCCGGAACGAAAGTCGCACGCACTTACCGCTAGGCTACCAGCGCTATCGTCTTAAATATTATTGCCGATCTAAGGCAAATATTTATGTTACCAAGTTCTCAAAAACGTGGAAAAAGTGATATGATTTGCTTAAATTCGTTTTTTTAGGTGTCGTGTCAATCTGGGCGCAAAACCAGGTGGAGAACTGGTCGGCCTTCGCGCCCGACTTCAAAGAGCTGGACGAGAACGTCGAATACGAGGAGCGAGAGAGCGAGTTCGATGTGGCTGATGAAGACAGATCCGTGGACCAGGCGGGCGAGAGTCGGGACGATGAGGACTTTGAGGTAAGCCGTTGTTGTCATGGCAACGGATCTCAAACGCAAGAGGGAGCACTTCATGGATAGGACTAATTCATCGACCAGGCGAGCCAGACTACCGCGAATACTCTAGTTCGCGAATTTATGGCATCTTTTTCACTGGACACTAATTTCAATTCAACAGAAAGATTTCCGCAATAGGCTATTTGCATCCTAGTCAAATCAGCTTCTTTTTAAGAACTGTCAAAACGAATTTGAATGATATGAAATCGAATTGAGTGACGTCACGGTCAACTCAGTTACTTTATATATTTGTACTTGACTTATTAAATAGAAATTAGATTAAAAAATAACTTCTGTCCACGTTTTTCTTATAATTATCTGATGCTTTATTTCGTGCATGGTATAAAATATTTTATTTTAACTACAGTCAAGTTCCCTATTGCGACATTCGAGTGCAAATTTCTGTGTTCTCTGTAGGGCCTGTACGTAATGTTTTACATTTATTATAACTTTAAAACATTTTGGATTTTTCAGGGCGTCGTTAGTGGGCATTAAAAATCATAACTACTCAAAAGAATTTCCAAATAACGAAACACCCCGCTTATGACTTAGTCTGAGACGGTGAATGCTACGAATAAGATTTTATAAATTTTATACCGGTCTGGTCGAGTGGGTCGATGGTTCGAAACGTTTGTGTTCAAACATAGATTTTTTTATTGAGGCTGACAGTGGCGACCATTTGTTTTGTTTGCAGGTGGACGTAACGACGTGCGAGCCCGTGGCCGCGTTCTGCAGCTCCGACGAGGAGGGTGAGGACGAGGGCATGCTGCACTTCCTGCCCATAGCGCCAGAGATTGAAGACCCGGAGGTAACCCCTACACACTGATGTCCCCTCAATTGAAAATTAATCCTAAGCGCCTTTTTAACCCCCGACGCAAAAACGACGGGGTGTTATAAGTTTGACGTGTCTGTCTGTGTGTGTCTGTCTGTCTGTCTGTCTGTCTGTCTATCTGTCTGTGTGTGTGTCTGTCTGTGGCATCGTAGCTCCCGAACGGATGAACCGATTTAGATTTAGTTTTTTTTGTCTGAAAACTGAGTTAGTCGGGAGTGTTCTTAGCCATGTTTCATGAAAATCGGTCTACTATGTCGCAGTCGGGGGTTTTTTCAAAATTTTAATTTTGTGGTTATTCTACTCGTTTACATCACCACCCTCCTTGCATAATACTGGCATTTGCCACGGCTCGTGGGGTCCGCTTTGAAAACTAATCTCAAGCTTTGGCGTATACACTAGTTTTACGAAATGGGATAAGTCCTGTTTCCTTACGATGTTTTACTTCACCGAAAAGCGGCTGGCAAACGACATTTCGCACATAAGTTCCGAAAATACTCATTGGTACGAGCCGGAACTCGCGACATCCGGATTAAAAGTCGAACGCTCTTGCCGCTAGACCACTAGCGTTTCTTAATTTTCTGCTCATTTACCTATAGTTAAAATAAGTCTTAGGATTTAGGATGAGGTACAACTGGGGGGCAAATGTAACTGGTCCATTTTTTCCATGTTTTACAATGTTTGCGTTATTAAATAGAGTGTCCACCGGTTATATATGGTAGGTATGTTCAGTAAATACATGTAGAACATCATAGTTTAATAATAGAAAAAATGGACTAGTTACAATTGCCCCTCAGTCGAGATTTGCCCCACTGTACCTTAACAAACTCTAATAGGCGGGTCCATACAGAGTGAACAACGCACCGTCGCGAGGCATTTCCCTCGCGCGGCAAACTGCCTATGTAGACGTGCCTACTGCCTAGTCGTCAAGTAGCTTGGTCACAGGAAGCTGACGCACTGCCTCGGCCGAGGCACATCTCGGACACTGGTGATCAAATATATGAAAGAGGCGCGTTCCTAGCACACATTCTAAGCTCGTGTAGGTGAACGACGCGCACCATGCTTGTATAAGTGAGATATGACACTTTAGGTTGACTGTTCGCGTTTTTGACAGGCGGTAACTGTGAGGTAACCGAGAGGGGGTGGGCGGCGCTTTCAGCGCGGAGCGGGAGTGGCCACACTGTACGATAGTACTTATTATACTGTGGCCGAGGCACGCCCATATTTAACTTACTCTCGTGTGCAATATTTAATATAATTTTTAATAGTAGTCATATTTAATCCACGTTTTTCAGGATGGCTGGGCGGCGACACAGGAGACTGCCACGCCTACAGAGACCCCCGAAAAGCTTGAACCGGCCGCCAAAAGGCCGAAAAGCAAGACCTACGATATCTCCCTCAAAATAGCACCGCCTGGTAAGATTGTCCACCTATCCCTAGTATTAAAAGACGTACATAATATTACTACGTATAGTAAAGTCTAAGAAAAAAAAACTTACCTCAGAACAGAACCATCAAGAGCAATGTACGGTCGCCTAGATGGCTGAGATTTGGTCGATTCTCGGCTAGGTGGCGCTAATATTAATAATTAACAATTTTGAAACATAAATTAAGAACTCGAGCCAAATAGTAGAAAGCAAGAAGTGGCAACATTGTCTAGTCGTCATGATTGATTACACATTCATTAGAAAGGGACACTACGAGGTTGACACTTTTTAACCTTTTTCCAGACCACAGCAAAAATTGAAATTTATTCTAATTCAATTAAATGATAAGTAATTAATCTATTGGCACGTATGTGGTCGCTAGATATACTATCCCTGGAAAAGGGTTAGCTTCTACCAAACAGGATCGAGTATTATAGAGAGTTACTGTCGAAGTAAAATGTGTAATCACAGTGTATAGACTGCCGTCTCCTGACACAGGCTTAAAACTTTTGAACCTCAGTTTTGACAATTTGGCCCATATTCTTAGCTTGATATGTTTTAAAATGTCAAATATTAACATTAGTGTAATGCGATCTAGGCCACCATACCTTTTTCTGTATGGTACTGAGGTACGTTTTTTTCTTAGACTTTATCTGTCTATACGGAGTTATATGTGTCTTTGCCTACTCTTTATTTGGGGGTACCTAGTGTATGATCCAGTTTTTTAATTATCGAATTCATTTTACAGAACAACCACTGTCGTTCAGCGGCAAGAACAAGCAGGCTGCGGGCAGTAAAAAGGTAGCTGGAAGACCAAGAAAATAAACAAATATATTTACGTAAAAATCTCTTTTCATTATTTCAATAACATTTTCCTTATATCAGTGTTATTTGTTTAGCCCTCCTCTGTCTTACGGCTCAGCCACGACATTGGTCTAAGCGCGACAGCGGTGAGCAGCGGCCATACATTGGAGCGAGACACAGCGATGGGACTTTTCATTCACACGTATGGCTGCCGCTGACCGCTGTCGCGCTTAGACTAATATCGTGGCTGGGCCGTTAGGGGTACAAGACTTAAAAATATGCTAAACTTGCTTTTGTCCGCGGCTTCACTCGCGTTAAATTCGAAAATGGCAGTATGCTCCATATAAACGTCCAACCCCATTTTAGGGAAGTGGGGGGTTAGAAAGAGACAAAAAGTGGCCATTCTCCACCCCTTCAACTAGCTCCACTTAAAAAATCATGTTATTTCGTCGCTCCGTTTTGCCGTGAAAGACGGACAAACAAACATGCACACACACACACACACACACCTTCCCATTTATAATATTAAAAGTATGGATCCTAGACCGCGCGACCATGCGTGCTTGGCAGATAGTAGACTGGCTGGTGGTTATGGATAAACAAAGTAGTTTCATTCAACAATTCATCATTTGGTCAATACAGGATTCATGCTATGCTACCTTTTTTGGGATTACATAAAATAATTACAATTTGTAATAATTAATAAATAGAGTTACTAATTAAATAAATAACAATCAATAAATAAACTAGTAGCATTTTAACATAAAGTTAACTCTGCTGTATCAAGTAGAATATTAGTCAGTATATAAATTGGCAAAAACAATAAAATTGGTCTGAATATTTGCACCTGGTGCAAGTAAACTTACAAATCAATTATTAATTACATAACTTCAATGCCTAACCCTTAATTGGGCATGAGGATAAGGTATTAAAATTTTGTCAATTTTGAAACCTGGCAGGCAATTATGGTTGCCTGATAAATGATAAAACATCTGGCCGTCCCTATCGCACTTACTAATAGTGCGATAGGGACAGCCTGATATTTTATCGTCTATTGCGCGACCATGCTACCCGTGCTGTTAATAATATCTTATACTTTTAAACGAGCAATTCTTGTATATTTATTTATTTATTTATTTATATATTTATTTATTTACACTGACGATCTCGGAAACCGCTCTAACGATTTCGCAGAAATTTGTTATGTGGGGGTTTTTGGGGGTGAAAAATCGGTCTAACTTATCCTTAGGTCCCGGAAAACGCGAATTTTCGAGTTTTCATGCGTTTTTCTTCGCGCGCCATCTCGTGTGCAGTAGTTGTACTGTTAAGACAAAATTCTTTCGGTCGATGTAAGTACAATTTATTGCAAACACTAGATGGCGACACAGGTCAAGGCTAAAACGAATAGAAAATACACTATTTGAGTTTTTGTGGCGAAATGCGCGCCATCTCGTGTGGAGTAGTTGTGTTGTTAAGGCTGAGAATTCTTTCGCTCGATGTAGGTACTATTCATTTTTGAACTAGATGGCGACACATGTCAAGGATACGAAACAGAACCGAGCGAAGCTCGGTTGCCCAGATATTACTTCATAATAGGAGTATTTCTCATGCTCAAAATTAAGGTTTAACTAATATCAGATAATCATATACTGCCCAACTATCACCAAAAAAGTCATCATACAGGTCAAAATCTGTCAAATCAAGGTGTAGGACATGCTCTGGGCTCACATCCTGCTTAGCATCTGATACATGTTCAGGTAAGGTCGGAGTTATCCCACACATGCCTCCGATACACAAGAGTGTTAGCTTTGGACATCTGCGGACACAGTCCACAACATTATCATCCAGTAGTTGGTGGTAATGATACACGGCAAACTCAGTAAGGCGCTCTCCCGCGTTACGACAAATTGTCCTCAAACTTTGCAGACTAAGTAACTCACAATTACACAACTCCAGAGTTCGCAGCTCCTTGCAGCACCGTGTTATGGCTTCCACAGCATCATCTGACACTGAGAGGTCTGTACTCAAATGCTTCAATTGTGTCAGGCTACAGAGAGGATTGTAATGTTCTAAATGACAATGGTTCCCCTGATAAATGTGCATTTCTAACCATTCTAATTTTGGCATCTTGTCTAATACTAATTGAATTTCCGTTAGTATTTCTCTTGGTACAGTAAGTAGCTCCAGTTTAGTCAGGTTGACAGACGTTAGTATATGTGAAGCTAGGAGTTTGTGGCATGCCTTGAAGGTGAGGGATTTAATGTTAGATAGGTTTGCAGAGTCCAAACATTCCCCTGTGACTTCACAATAAGAGAATTGTAATTCTTCTAATGGCTTGTGTGCTATATACTGCTTGATTAATTCGTCCGAGATAGTACATGTATGAAAACAAAGTCGCTTAAGACTTTTCAAGTCCTTATTGAATTGGATTAAACCCTGGTCTTTCGATTTTGGTTCAAAGTTGATCAATGTCAGAGCTTCAAGATTAGGGCAGTTTGTCTTTATTATATTCAAATGCTCTCCATTCTTACAGTAAGTTGCCACCACCCTTGAGCCTAGCTTGCCGGTCCATCTAGTAAATGATTGATACGCAGATATCCGTAGCTTCCAGTTAAAGGTGTTTGAAGGGCTGTTATCCTCTCTGCCCCAGAAACTAAAACGAATTTCTTCCAAGTATTGCAGCACCACTCGCTGCCACCGACGGCTGACGTTCTCGCTTCGTAAAAGGTCCTGCATGGGCACATAGCGTAGCACGGCACGCCAGCTATCCCGATTCAGGTAATCCAGTATGGTGAATTCGGTATTTGTATTTGGTTCTGCTTCTAGCATTTTCAGACTTTTTAAGTGGTAATACTTGTGGTGTCGTGATACTTTATCACAATTAAATTCCAAAACATGAAAACAAGAACAACCTTAAGGCTCCAGTACACAATGGCCCATGCTGGCCCACTACAGGCCATCGCCATTGTGTACAGGGGGTAATGGTGTATGGTGTATGATGGCGGACAATTGTCAATCGTGGTGCGCAATCGGGGAGTTGTCGGTTTTTTGGGCACACTTCAAAGGAATCGTGGCGTAGCGTGGCCTGTGGTGTTCACACAATCGGCCATTGTTTAGTTTGTCACCGACCGCCTGACCGGGACAGTGCACTTTTTTGTTGCTAGAGTGTGGCTAATGAAATATTGCCCCAACTTTTGGCGGGAAATTCAAAAAATCTAGGGCTGGTCACATTATTTGACAAAATCTGTTAGCATTTGACGTATTAACCTAAAAGTTTGACGATGGTTATTGGCATTTAAATATTAATAATTAACGTGTTACAAGTATGGATGAAAAAATTAAAAGTGCCTGTTAGTATGTCTCACCACAGTTTAAATTAGACTACTATGCCAAATTTCAACTCCAACTTACAACATTTGCATTTGCTTGTTTGCTCACAGGCAAGACAGAGGCCGAAAGATGTGAAGTCTCCAACCCGCATTGGGCTAGCGTGGAGACTATATAGCCCGAGCCCTCTCAGACATGAGAGGAGGCCTGTGCCCAGCAGTGGAACGTATATAGGCTAAATTATATTATTTATTTTATTTTTTATATTTTTATATCAAATTACTACTGACCAGTCACTTCACTGATTTCTTCTAAATATTGGTTTTTCGTAAGTAAGTCGTTACGTTCCAATATTTTTATTTTATTAATGCTTTCCAGAGCTTCGAGTTTTTCCTTGTCTTTACACTCTTTTCCTGTTTATGAGATTTAAGTTTTATTATATTCACATACTTAATCAAAGTTATAGGCAAATGTTAGAAGTAGTACTTAAAGTATCAAAATATTAATAGAGCACCAACCTACTATATTGTTCACGACTTGTAAACATTGCAGTTTTTCATTATATGCCGCTTCACGTCGACTTCGCTCTTGGTTGTAATTATTTATTAGCTTAAACAGCAAATTGCGGACCTCGCTTGGTATCGTCATTGTTATAATATTTAAGATTTACCCTTAATAACCCGCGAACAATTTGAATAAGTGACATAAATTGACAGCAGACTTTTAGCCTTTTTTTTAAACCATAGACAATTGGTGATACCACAAGGAAATATCTGTCAACAATATTTGGCTAGCCAGACTCTAGAACTAGAATTTTTGATCGCCCAAAATATCAGTACCGTGGAGCAATGAAGAAACTTTTAAAGTTTATTGATTTATATCAATCTGAGCCTGTAATACTTGTAAACAGTTTATAAATAAATAGCCGCAGCCGTAATTACTTCTATGTCCATCGCAAGTGGTTTGCCAGCCAGCAATGAGACATGCGCCACTGTGTGAACACCAAGTGATCGTGGCCTACAATTGTGCATTGCAAAGCGTGGCCCATCACAGGCCATTGTGTACTGGAGCCTTTAAGTACCGTAACCCATAACCGTAACCATAACAAACTAAGTGACACATGTCATTGTTTTTTTTTTATTATTTACTAGCTTTGCCCCTTTGCCATCATCCCTCCATTTCACGCAGACTAATGCAGCTAACACACGAACGCACCGCACCGCGACCTTGAAACTTTTACTTAAGTGAGAACGAGAGAGAAAGAATCAAAGAACTGTCACTTAGCGAGAATTGTGAAAATTTGGGCTTGACCCTCTAAGATCGCGAGTACACGGTGACGTACATGCATGACATAAAATGGTACGAGGTGTCTACGAAGTTGCAAAAGAACAGCTTTATATAGTAAAAACACCTTTTGTATGAGTATCAAGATCTATAATAGACTGCGTGATGATATTAAACTGTTGCCTTTGAAAACGTTTAAAGCAAAACTAAAAGCTTGGCTTGTACAACAAGCTTTCTATTCCATAGAGGAATACATGTCATCTTTTGACTGAAGTTGGCCTTGACTATAATTGTATAGACTTAGTTTTAATTGTAGGTTAAGATATTTTTGCATGCCCGATGATGGTGAAATATGTGTTACCTATTTATAATATTGTCTGAACAACTTTTGTACCATATTTCAAGCAAAATAAAAAAATATTTCATTTCATTTCATTTCATTTCGTGTACATAGCGCTTGCATAGCGCAGAGGTGCGGTGGTGCGGTGTTGACGCGGGACGGAGACGGCACCGTGTACTCGCGCCCTAATAGACGTAGATGGTAGATGACAGATAATTGTCAAATACATTATGTATTTACTCTTGACCACTCTTATCTTATTAATTTGTTAATGAAAATTCAATTAACGCTTAGAATATTATCTAAAAGCTATAAAGGTTAGATTGCTTCCTATATAATAATACTCATACTTTTGTATTAATATAATAAGAACTAAACAGTTCGTTTACAGTCGCAAGGCATGATTTTCGCGCGTTCACGATGACCTCCGACATGGAAAGTGATAATAGCTGGCGCGGCGTTCCTTTAACCGAAATCTGGGGGTCGCAGTCGCCGTGGGGAGCCCCAGAGTTCCCTTTAGTGGCTCCTGCGTTCAACCATACGGTGTTGTATCATATTCCGAGCAGCGGTTGCGTGCCGGGCGACCGCCCGCCGAAACCGCAGAATGGGCAAGACAACTGGGACCATGACTTTGTCAGGATGCCGTGCTCTAATCAGAGCTTATATCCAGTTGAAGACGTAAGTTTATTGTGTATTGGCCAGTAATAAAAATTAATTTGTGTTTGATGAAAATTCTTGAGCTCTTTACTCTTTATATTCTCTAGTTTGTTATGGTTAATATGTGTTTATTATGATTGAAAAGTGAATAAAATATTTTTGACAGGCGTATACTAAAGGTTAGGGACCAATTATAATATATGAAGTTTTTTTATAGAGTTCAGGCGAAACACACTTAAAAAAGCGATGGGGCTTAATCCAGAGTGCCCTGTGGAAGCCGATCCGGAATAGCCAGGAGCTGGCGGCAGCCATCTTGAGTTACAACACGCAGTTCAAAAACTGTTGGAAGTTCAGAGCACTACATAAGCTCTTCAATGAGGTAATGGGGCATTCCACAAAATTGTCTACTATTGTCAAACTGACGGAAATGTGTTCCTAAGCTTAATAAGGTAAAAGTTCTAGTGCTCAACACTGCACTAGTATTTGACATGGGTACTTAATATCAAAATGACAAGGTAGAAAGTTGATATACACGGTGCTCATGAGCATTGCGAGAGACTAAGAGCATATTCCTGATCCCATTTTAAGACTAAAATGTCATATACACTTTTCTAGATTTCGCCTAGTTTCAGAGTTATGACCTTAAATATGACCAATTGAAAAAATAAATATCTTATTGTTACTCAGTACAAAAGGCTTTTTTAACGATGTTGATGCCATTATGGAGAATTAGTCTTACTATCCTCATTGATAGATGTCCAAAAGTATGAAATAAAAGCTTTCAAAAATGAGGTTTTTAGAAAAAAAAAACGTCAAAATTCATTTGAAGTGCTAGTTTGATGAATAACATTTTTATGTGAAAATACATTCAAAAACAGTAAAAAAAAAAAAAATTTTTTGGAAAAAACTCATGCCTTTTATCCACATTGTTTTCAGTATTTAGAAGAAGAGGAGTCCCAGTACTTCTTTGATGTGACATTGCCAGAGATAGCTAAACTTGCCCTGGACTTGCCTAGGTTAATTCAATCACCAATACCATTACTCAAGTAAGTGAACCCATCGTTTTTTTTTCTTTTTCTACAAAATTATCTACAATTATATATGATTATCTACAAAAATAATGTAACTCTTTATATGATAAATTTGTTATTAAATGTTGATTTTATGATTTTTACTTATTGCATAATATTTGGCGCAGATCACAGACAAGGGCCATATTTTTTAGGTGTCATCTCAATTGTTAAAATGTCTTAAGTTTATTCAAATGTTTAATTTATTCAGTAAAGATATAAAACATACATGTTTTTTTCATACTTACTGTTTTTTTTCCGCACTTGTATGCAAAGTAATACAAATCTTGTCAGGTCGAAACTTCAAAGGTACCATATGGGACTTTGAAAGTTTGACCTGACAAGACTGAAGAATGATACTATACACGTGCGAAGAGATGACCCGTGTCGATTTAAAACACTCCCTTCATGTTCCCGCTCTTGTATCATAATGCTATTGTCACTCCTTACAGACAGCACAGAAACCGGTCAATATCCCTGTCGCAGCAGCAGATATCGAGTTTGCTGGCGAACGCGTTCTTCTCTACGTTTCCGCGACGGAACAGCACCAAGAAGAGCTCTGAATACGCCTCTTTTCCGCACATTAACTTTAATACGTGAGTATTAACTTTTACCAAAGAGGATCGAGTAATATAGAGAGTTACTGTCAAAGTAAAAACACAGGCTTAAAACTTTTGAACCTCAGTTTTGACAATTTGGCCCATATTGTTAGCTCGATACGTCGTCATCCACGTTTGCATCTAGTGTTAGCATGGAGCCCAGATATTTGAACTTCCTCACTGTTGGTATGGGTGTTGTACCGATGTGTATTGTGTCTTGCTTTGTGTTTCCACTGAAGGAGCATTGCATGTGTTCGGTTTTGCTCCTACTAACACGTAGGCCGTACTTTTCCAGGGACTGTGTCCACATATTGAGGAGTTCCTGCAGATGTTGTGCAGTATTTGCGGCTAGTACAACATCGTCTGCATACAGCATGGTCCATGGTAACGGTGCCGGTATGTCCTTAGTGAGGTAATCCATCACCAGATTAAAAAGTAAAGGGCTCAGCGCAGAACCCTGGTGGACGCCTACTTTAACCTCAAAAGCTTTGCTTAGACCCGCCAGGCTTCGAACTTTTGTGGTAGCACCGTAGTACATGTCCTGAATAATCTGGATGTAGTATTCCGGTACGTTTTGGGCTCGAAGTGCTTGCCATACAAGTTTACGTGGCACGCGGTCAAACGCCTTTTCAAGGTCGATGAATGCTAGATGTAGGTCTACTTTATTGATTTTATGCTTTTCCATCAAGATTCTGATCGCTTGTATGGCGTCGGTGGTGGATTTGGAAGCAGTGAACCCAAACTGACTTGGAGATATCCTGATGAGCGCTGTGATACGTTTGTTAATGATCCGTTCCCATATTTTCAGCGTATGCGAGGTAAGTTTTATACCTCTATAATTTTCGCACTCTGCCACGTCTCCTTTATTTTTGTAGAAGGGCAATAAGTAGCTTTTTCGCCACGACTCCGGGATATTTTTGGTGGTTAAGATGGTGTTAAACAGCCTGGTCAGCCAGGTTACTGCCGGCGGGCCTAATCGCTTCCATAAGTCCGCCGGTACTTCGTCTGGGCCTAGGGCTTTACGATTTTTCATTGCTGTGATCGCTAGTTTGACCTCTCCTTCGTCCACATTTTTTATAGGACCATGTGTGGCATTTTGAGGTGCTGGTTCTTCATGTGGGAATTCCTCATTAAGTAGTTGCTCATAGTATTCTAACCACCTGTCGTTAATCTGTTCGTTGTTTGTGATTAGTTGATGATTTTTGTTCTTTATGTACTTATTTACTCTAATATCCATTGTTGACCTATGTCTAGTTTTAGCAATTTTGAGTACTTCAGTCTCATTTTTGGCGTTTTCCAAGTCGGCATAAAAAGCCTGGTTTGAGTTGGCTCTCTCTTGTGCGACGGTTTGCTTCGCTAGTTTCTTTGCTTCTTTATATTTAATTCGATCTTCATCTGTTTGGGAAGTTTGCCAAACCTTAAACTGGGATTTCTTAGCTGCCAAACTCTCATGCACCCTCTCATTCCACCATTTAGGATTTTTGCCGCCACTAAGAGGACCTTTGGACACACCTAAGATCTGTGTTGCTTTACTTTTACATTGTTCTTCAAATTTAGTCCACATGTGGTCAGCGCACTCATAGTCTATATCCAAGTCAGCCTCGAGGTACTTTCTCATCTCATCAATTAGTGTGTCGCCTTTAGAGCTATCTAGTGCCCCCCACTTAGTTCTAGGAGATCTATCCACTATTGTTCTAATGGGCTTTGGTAAATCGTAAACAGCCACGAGGATACGGTGCTGAGATGTTAGGGCTTCGCCTGGAATCACCTTGCAATCTCTAAACTTATGCTTAACGGTTACGTCTGAGACTATAAAGTCTATTTGTGAGACTTTTCTTGCGCATTTGTAGGTGATCAAATGTTCCAGTTTCTTTTGGAAGTTTGTATTAATCAGGCTTAACGAGTGTCTTGCCGCAAAATCTAGAATTGTTTCTCCTTGTTTGTTCACTTCACCCATTCCGTACCCTCCGTGGACAGTCTTCTCATATGCAGTGTTGCTAACTCCCACATGTCCATTCAGATCCCCTCCAATTATCTTGTATTCATTTATAGGTATGCTACGGATCAAATCATCGAAGTCATCCCAGAAATCAGATTTTTCTACATCTGTACACCCTGATTGTGGGGCGTAAGCTGAGATTATATTGGTGATCTGCTGGTCATCTAGAGCCAGTTTGATTGCAATTAAGCGGTCGCTCTTGCGTGTGATGTTTATTATTCGCGCTTTGAAGTTGTTGTCAAGCACTATTGCCACTCCGTTTCTTTTGTTGTCTGTGCCGTGATATATAACCTGGTAGTCGTTTCCTATATCTTTGGATTTTGAGCCTTTCCACTTCGTTTCCTGTAAGCAGCAGATGTTAATGCGCCTTTTTAACCGACTTCAAAAAAGGAGGAGGTTCTCAATTCGACTGAATGTTTTTTTTTTTTTTTTATTTTTTTTTTTTTTTTTTTTTTTTTGTATGTATGTTACTCGATATCTCCGAGAATCGTGGACCGATTTTCAAAATTTTTTTTTTGATCGAACCAGTATAACCCCGAGATGGTCCCATTGGCACCAAGTCAGGGTCTGATGATGGGATCCTGGAGAAAACGAGGGAACTCTTCAAATGTTATAGGCACATGTAATGTTTTTAGTCTATTTTTCAAAGGTACACCAGTATTTATGTCTGATGGTAATAATTTTATGTGGCTGAGCTGATGATGGAAGGTCAACTCCTCAATGGTTAGGAGTTTAAGGATAATTCTTTCACTACTGTACATGTATTCGAACTGATACATATAATATCACTAGGAACCACTAAAAATCAACTGAGCTGATGATGGAAGGTCAACTCCTCAATGGTTAGGAGTTAAAGGATAATTCTTTCACTACTGTACATGTATTCGGACTGATACATATAATATCACTAGGAACCACTAAAAATCAACAAATAAATAAACTTTTTAACAAAAAATAAAACCGCCTTCAAAAATAAGCGCGTTACAAAACACGGAGAAACTAAAAAGCCAAAAATAATAAACCTTTCAATTCAGATTTCTTATCGTATTGCAATAAGCTAAACATCCAAATTATAAACAAATCAATTATTTTTGGAGTCGGTACCAGCCTGTGTATGGTTGGGTGGGGCAAACAGGCAATAGCAAGGCGACGAACAGGTCTGGTACCGACTACAAAAATAATTGATTTGTTTATAATTTGGATGTTTAGCTTATTGCAATACGATAAGAAATCTGAATTGAAAGGTTTATTATTTTTGGCTTTTTAGTTTCTCCGTGTTTTGTAACGCGCTTATTTTTGAAGGCGGTTTTATTTGTAAAATTTTGCTCAGTTCTTGGCTCCTTCCTGTGAGAGACCCCAAGTTCCATGTTGCAAGTCTAAGCCTCTTGATGGTCAAATGCGAATGTTTGTTCTTGTCACATTTTTCGTCGCTTCGGGGGGACGCCCTAGTATTATTTGCATCTTGTATCGCATCATTCGCACTTGCGTCGCTTACGGGGTACGCATTTTACGGCCGCCTGCCGCCTGACGCCAAGGCAGTAACTCTCCTGGAGAGCTTAGGAGCCGACGTTGGACAGTGTCTTTCGCCACCTTCCTTACTACCCCGCCTTGCTTATTTGACTTTTTTAACACATGTTGAAAATGGGCTTGTGTCGAGAGATGGTAGTCTGTGCACTGTTTACTTTGACAGTATTTTTTTATATACATATATACTCTATCCACTTTGCTTAATAGGTAATACACTATATTGGTTGACTGGTAGAGAATGCCTTGAGGCATTAAGTCCGCCATTTGTACCTTATTTTGTTGTGCAATAAAGATTAAATAAATAAATAAATAAATATATTTATTATAACTTTATTGTTACAGACTTTATGAATCATCAGGATCAGATTCAGTCTTGGAGAAGCTCAAGTGTCTTTGTCACTACTTTAGAAGAGTCTGTACTAAAGGTGATATTATTTTATATTATTTAAATAATATTTTGATGTTTTTCTTTTAGCTTAGGTTACTATACTAGAAATACTGTTTAGACAGACATTTTACGAGGTATAATATTACTTCATACTTTTCTGCAGAGTAACTAATAAAAATGTATATAGACCAAGTAGATTGTAAAAACTTTACTTGTAAAGTCGCCGTCAATGGAACATGTGAACAATGTAAACAAACCTTGTAGTCAAAATGTCTTTAATTTCCATTCTAGCTCATCAGATAAGTACTGAATACATGTGTAATTTAATCAATTCATGTCACATTATGATCCTCAACCTTCAAAATAATGAAATTGTGCTAAAATATTGATATTTTATATAATGGTTTGTTTACATTGTTGACAATTTCTATTGACAGCGATTTTAAAAGAGCCCCTGCCATCTACATACAAAAAATGTAGATTGACTTTTGCCAATGTCAACACACAGTACTTATATATAATATTTGTACCTCTGTATTCTGAAGAAACCCACTGTCGTAACGCCATAGTGTAACGGTCCAGCCACGATATTGGTGAAGCGCGACAGCGGCAAGCGGCAGCCATACGTGCGAATGAAAAGTCCCATTGCTGTGTCTCACTCCAATGTATGGCTGCCGCTCACCGCTGTTGCGCTTAGACCAATGTCGTGGCTGAGCCGTGAGGCCTGAGTGGACGCGGGCTGGCGGCGTAGAGTCAGGACACTTGTATGAACTTCAATTGTTTGATACGCACGCCGCACGGCCAACATGGGCGTGCACTCATGTCTTACATATATAGATGGTCAACCTAATCTCGCCACTAAAAAAGGCGGCTAATTGAAAATGTACGGATTACCGGCCAATCGTCTTCATAAAACGCCTGCCTTCCAAATCCTTGACGTCGGCGGAATCAACGACGTGCACTTAAAAATTTATTGAAAATGTAGGGTCGAAGGTTTAAAGGGATTACGACTAGGGGCTTGTGACGTCACTTCTGAGTAAAATTTTTACCTCGACGTGACGTCACGCGAAACTTCAACGCACTGCACCGTCGTCATTTTTCGTTTACGACAAAAAGAAAAATACGTGTCTAAAATTCTTTGATAATCTAACTGACGGACTAATTAGTTGTTTTTAGTCGTCTCGTCTATTCCCATGGAACATTTGAATTTGTCGCCTTCTCTCCGTGGCAATATTTGGTTGACCGTCTATAGAAGCAATCCTGACCTCCCGCCCTGTATAGAGCAGCCCCGCGCGGCGCCGTGACGTTCTCGCGCCGCTCCGCGCCGCCGCGCCGCTGCCCCGCCTGGCCGCAGTCGCCCGCGTCGCTGGCCGCTGTTCCTCTACATGTAGCTGCCAGTGGCACCATTGAAGATTCTGATGGTTTGATACAGCTGGACTTTGCGAACAAGTGAGTGATCCTACTGGCTGCGCCAGATATGTTATGATGTTTTTTTATGTCGCCTACATGCAGCTTATCGTTGCGCTCGCGGCTGCGCCTTTACATGTAGCTACGAGTGGAAATATCGAAGTTTTAATGGTTTGCTACAGTTAGACTTTGCTAAGTGAGTGATCCGACCGACTGCGCTAGTGCCTCACGTGTTGCAGTCCTTTTACAAGTCGCTGTAGGTGGCACTAAAATTAAAGATTCAAATGGTTTGATACAGCCGGACTTTGCTAACAAGTGTGTAATCCTGCACCAAAAGTGTTTATGTTTCATTTTATATCGCCTGGTCACAATCCACTGATTGGTTCCCGGCAAACACGACCACGACACGGCCACCACTCCACTTTTGCAGCTGATAGTACATGTAGCTTCCGATGAAACTGTTGGAGATTATGTAAGCAATAACAGTGACATGGACACTGACAATTCTGTGCCTATTTCTGGGTTTATAAGTAACATTGTTACTGAGCGTCAATATCGTCACTACTTTAAAAAAAACTTGTATCTTCGTCTGTCAATGAAAAGAAAATTGTAGTAAGTATGTATGGGATGCATATAGACTTACTGCGTTTTAACTTTGAGGAACAGCGTGAGATACGAGATATTTTAAAAGTAGTGACGATATGTCCTTGCTGAATAGGCAATGAACGGCGAAGTGTCACTGTTGGGCGACAATTTTCGTAATTGTGAAATAGTGACGGTTATGGAATTTTGTTTTGCTAACAAGTGACTGATCCAACCAGTTGCGCCAGTAGAATCTTTATTTTTTGTCCCAATCCACAGCTTTTTTAAAATTATAAATGGGCTTACTCTTGGCCACACATGGAGCACTAATAGCTTTTGCCCGCAAAATTCGAAAATTGCGGAATTCTCCATACAAACTTCCACCCCCATCACAGGCCAACTTGACGTGGCCTACGATGGAGTAAGCTCGCCCAGATGTCTGTTCACCCTTGATTTGAAGGTTGGTTCTTTTACACATAGACATGGATTTAAAAATGCACTAATAGCTTTTGCCCGCAGCTTCGCTCGCGTTAAATTCGAAAATTGCGGAATTCTCCATACAAACTTCCACCACCCATCATGCCCTCACAGGGAAGTGCATGCATTTTAATGGGGACTTAGAAAGAAATGAAATGAAATGAAAAGTAGCAAAATCCCTTCAACTATCAGTAGCCTATAACAGACTACCCGCACTCAGAGATCCATCCGAATGTGGTTACTTCAACTATCTTCACTTAAAAAAGGTTACCACGTCATTTCGTTGTTTTGTCATTTCGTCGCTCCGTTTTGCCGTGAAAGACGGACAAACAAACAGACACACACACTTTCCCATTTATAATATTATAGTATGGATTCTTTTCCAGATACCTCGGCGGCGGCGTACTAGGGCACGGCTGTGTGCAGGAGGAGATCCGCTTCGTGATCTGTCCGGAGCTGATGGTGTCCATGCTGTTCACCGAAGTCTTACGGCCGAATGAAGCGCTCATGATCATAGGTAGGTGATCATGATCATAGGTAGCCTTGAGAGAACTTTCTACACATTCACAACGTATGCTTAAAAACAATATGTGTCAGGTTGTTTTTATAAAATCGACTTGTTGATTCAAATATATTGCCGATTCAAATGACAAGTAGCTTGTGGTTTGAACCAAAGAGCACGTAGGCGCTATTTTAACCAAAAAACTTGTTGAACGAACATGAAAACTGTTTGTTTTTTCTCTCAGTGCAATAGCATACTCTTTTTAAGCATGGATAGTAACGGACGGAACAATGCACCAAAAATTATCTGACATTAACTTTTCTTATAGACAAATATGTCTTTTTGTTTAGTGGTTACAGAATCGTAGACACTTCTGAAGCTTTGTTCAATCCGTTACTTGTGTTGCTGACTATATGAAATACAACTTGTGTTGGTAAGCGAATACTACGAATATATATAGTATGTAATAGGCTAATTTCCTTCTAGTAAATCCAGCTTCGTTTTAATTGTCAAAACGAATTTGATCCGATTTCTTAAATAGAAATTGGGTTTCAAAATAACACCTGTCCTCGTTTTTCTTTCGACTATTTGATACTTTATTTTGTGCACGGTATAAAATACACTTGTTTTGTCCTTTTATGCTAGCGGGTAAAAACGCAGTTTATCCACTAGTGAACAAAGTAATTTGACCATGAATGTAGTAAAATTTTCGGCTTTGAAATTGTTAAAAGTGGGTGAATCTAGTTATGACGATGATTTACCACCTGTGGAACTACTTGAAGCAGTGATAAACACGTTTTTTGAGTTGTAATTTCCTCACTATAGTGAGTGGAAAGTTATTTACTTTAAGTACAGGCAAGTTCCCCATTTAAACTTTCGCTACCTACCTGCTGTAATAAAATGTCACTTTGTTTAACTATTTCCTATGCCGCTAGTAACCCAATTTACAATAATCCAGGTTGCGAACGCTACAGCAAGTATACCGGATACGGTTCCAGTTTCCAATGGGCGGGGGACCATAGTGACGCCACTCCACTGGACTCGTCTCTCAGGAGGCGCGTGAGCGTGCTGGCAGTGGACGCGCTGCCTTACGCCGGCGCGGCGCAGCAGTACCGCCCGCCGGCCGTGCTCAGGGAGCTCAACAAGGTAACCATGGCAACCGAGATTTACTATAATCACACCTCGGACACTGGCGGTCAAATATATGAAAGAGGCGCGTTCCTAGCACACAGTCTAAGCTCGTGTAGGTGAACGCGTACCATGCTTGTATGAGTGAAGTATGACAGGTCCACTGTTCGCGTTTTTGACACGCGGTAACTGTGAGGTAACCGATAGGGGGTGGGCGGCGCTTTCAGCGGGGAGCGGGAGTGGCTATACTGTACGTATCGTACTCTTTATTATACTGTGCTATAATACAGTTACGAACGCTACACAAACTACTTTGGTCCAAAAATATAAGAAAACTAAAGAAAAGACTACTCCTAGAGTCAATGTTGGGTAAGATATAACACTCTGACAACACTGATTACATTCAAACCCAGGACCGTGGCTTAGCTGGCTCGTCGAACCTGATCCGAACCAGGTCGGTCGATAAATTTCAGAACATTAATATTTCCTTCATATTGTATAAAATATTATATTTCTTTCCAGGCCTGGGTGGGCTTCACGTTTTACTCAGAAGAGCCGCCAACAAGTACGCAGTACCCCGGCGTAGCCACCGGCAACTGGGGCTGTGGCGCCTTCGGGGGCACTCCGCAGCTGAAGACTCTCATACAGGTCAGCAGACATAGGGATATTAGGGATATGCTATAACTGCTGGCTTTGGCACAGTAGTAACACTTCTAACAAACGAACGACGCGCGGTATGTATGTGTGCGCGGTGTACGTTGCGCATGTGCTGCGTACGTACCTGGCGCGCATACATACATACTGCGCGGCGTACGTTTGTTAGAAGTGTCATTACTTGTAGACAAGAAATTTCAACCCATATCGGGAAACCTAGTTGCTGTGTTGTCTATTTTTTTCGAAGTCTTAGAACTTAAAGAAAACGTAAGTGACATGTCAAAACAAACCATTATAATAAATTATATTTAAGCTTCGTTTACCTAATATTGTTCAATATGCTGTTAGTATTTTTCCTACCGTAAAAGATTATGCTTAAAGAATCAGGCCTAGCCTGGGAATAAGCCCGTGTCGGATATTTCTGCGGCCGCGGACATGACTAGGTACTTACGTTTAGATTTGTTTTATATGGCATTAACGGGACGGAGGTTTAGCGAATACCATATCACTAGCTCGAAGAACTTGTACCATTACTCCTATGTTCTTCAAGATTCCTTATATGCCCTGCCAGCACCAATTTATTGACTCTTTCTGTAGTCTGGGGTTGGAAGTTTATACCGTGAGTAATGCTTTGGAAACTGATTTTTGGTATTACATCCATGTCTTTATAATCTATCTACCTAAATTACACTTGAAATAGTAGCTCTCGTTATTCGATTTATTTAAAATTAACGAAAAATCGTTAAAATATAATGTTTGTTTACATGTCATTTTTTGACATTTTCCACTTCAGGTTCACATGGTAGTGGGCGTAATTGTCGTGCACGTAGCCAATAGGCGGATAAAGTTTAAAAAAAAAACGTACCTCAAAGCCATGGAGAAAAGATACCGTGGCCTAGATGGCGTTACACCTTTGGGGGACGCTCGGCTAGATGGCGCTAATATTCGTATTTGACATTTTAACACATATTATACATATCATATGGGCCAAATTGTCAAATTTGACGTTCAAAAGTTTTAAGCCTGTGTCGAGAGATGGCAGTCTATGCGCTGTGATTAGTTGATTACTGATTACACATATTACTTTGACAGTAACTCTATAATACTTGATCCTCTTTGATTAATGTATTCTTACTTATTTTCTTTCAGCTGATGGTGTGCGCGGAGGCGCGGCGGCCGATGGCGTACTACACGTTCAACGACGCGGCCATTCGGGACGAGTTCGTCAACATTTACAACTTGCTGGCCAGATATAATGTCACTGTTGGTGAGTTTGATCAATTAGAGTATTTACGAACGATTCCTCATCCTCCTTGCGTTATCCCGGCATTTGCCACGGCTCATGAGAGCCTGGGGTCCACTTTGTCAATTAATCCCAAGATTTGGCATAGGCACTAGTTTTTACGAAACCGACTGCCATCTAACCTTCAACCTGAAGGGTAAACTAGAACTTATTGGAATTAGTCCGGTTTCCTCACGATGTTTTCCTTCACCGAAAAGCGACTGGCAAATATCAAATGACATTTCGCACATAAATTCCGAAAAACTCATTGGTGCGAGCCGGGGTTCGAACCCGCAATCTCCGGAACGGAACGGAACGAAAGTCGCTAGGCTACCAACGCTTCCCTATTTATGAACGATTCCTGATTAATTTATGCTGTCAATGGACCACCTGACTACCATTTATAGATTCACTAACTTTTGCCCGCGGTTTCGCTAGCATTCAATTCGAAAATGGCGGAATGTTGCAGACAAACTTCCACCCCCCATTTTAGGGGTGGCGGGTTAGAAAGAGACAAAAAGTAGCCTATGTCACTATCCATCCCTTCAACCTTAAAATATCACGTCAATTCGCTGCTCCGTTTTGCCGTGAAAGACGGATAAACAAACAGACACACACACATATTCCTATTTATAAGATTAGTAGTCTATCAATTCAACCAAATTTAGCGTTCGCTACATTTTTGTATGAGAATGTTCACGATTTGCTTACGATTCGTTTGTGCATTAGGCTAGGCACACAGTACTAGGAGTCTCGCTCTGCGAATGAATTCATCCAGGGACCGTTCAAGGGGACAGCGCATTCACATTTTTTGCCATACTAAATTGAACCTTATCACTGAGAAAAAAAGGCGATCGTATCAGACTAGCGAAAACGGTCCACATGAGAGGACATTGTTTGGGCTGGTGTCCCTCTCGCATACGTGGTCAGTGTTAATGAGATTACCATAGTAGTAGTAGTTTTATCTGTATATTACCTGACTTCATAACTTCTTATTTATTATTTTAGTGTTAAATTCAGACAGAGTAAATAATTATAATGTAATTATTTCAAAAAAACCTTCAATTGGGTATTAGTAGATTTAGTAGTAACTTTAATTGACTGGTATCCCCAATTTATGACAGTGATGACGTCACTGAATAATGTTGACATTGTCAGTAAGTGCGAGAGGGACACCAGCCCAAACAATGCCCTCTCATGTGGACACACTTTTTGGGCTAACTACTCATTCTGGCTTAATTATAATTCTGTGTTCTCATCATCTTAATATCTAAACATCATTCCAGGCCAACTATACCAGTTGATCGCGCGGTTCTGCACAACAGACGTCCGCAAGAACAACCTGCACGCCTTCATACAAAACGCGCTCAAAAACGGACAACTACCGACCTGCTCACCTGACACGGGACCTGAACAGACTAGGCTGGACGCGGGCTCCGCGCTCAGTGAGACGAGGCTGGCAACCCCGGTGACGAGGCAAGCGGAGGAGAAAATGGATATTGTAAGTTCTCACCATCGACCTATATCCTGAGTTCTACAAAAAACTCAATCTAGGAAAATTTAATTGACTGGAACGATAGTGTAGATGTATGATTTAATTTGCTTTTTGTATGTGATAAAACATCTGGCCGTATAAGTGATAAAACATTTGGCCGTCCCTATCGCACTGTTTGTAAGTACAAATAGTGCGATACGGACGGCCTGTTTTATCACTTATCGCGCGACCATACTTGCCTGCCAGATTCAATTTTTTTATCGATACATTTTTGGATATTTTCAAAAATTTACAAATTGTCATAAAGGACTTTTTTTAAAATACTACGTTGGTGGCAAACAAGCATACGGTCCGCCTGATGGAAAGCGGTCACCGGAACCTATGGACGCCTGCAACTCAAGGAGTGTCACATGCGCGTTGCCAACCCATTAGAAACTTGTACCTCCTTTTTCGCCAATAGTGCACATGATGACTGATAATGACTTGAAGAACCAATAATTTTCTAAGCGTATCGCGAAGGTCTACAGTACTTAGTTTAAAATACTTCTTATTTTGTTACTAAACTAAATACCTAACTTTTTCAGAGTGACGCATTGGACGTGAACGAAATCGAACTCTCCGAATCATTACAAAAAGAGCTTCTCAAACAATCGCCAGACATGTTCCAAGACGACACAGACTCCCAAGAAACACAGTCTAACAGCGAAGTGTCAAAATCAACCACGGAGGGTAACAAAATGGCGTCCAGTTCGCACAAAATGGCTGCCAGTAATAGTAAAAGTCTGACTACAGATTTGTTTGAAGAAATGAATAAGCTTGACCAGTCCAATGGTAAACTAAATTTATCAACAACACACACTAACATATTGGACGACTCTAAAAATGTAAATGATGATATGGATCCGAGTGAAAAATCGGAGCAAATAAAGTTGGATCCCAGTTCTGAATTGAAGAAGAAGATGGCTAAGAAAATAACGGATTATTTCAGTAAAAAATCTATTTGATGTATATACTGTTTGGTCACTTTATAGTGCGTTCTGATACTTACTTACATTGTATTCCAAAGTTGGCCTTGTTAACTTTAAAGTTATAGGCTTATAGCTGACATTGATAGACTACCAGGACAATTAATAATCGGTACCTTGTTATCTGTATTTTACAATATACTTAGATTACGTTAGATAAAGTGCTGTAAAAATCCTTATGCTGCTGCCTTAGATTGTGAGCTGCCCTCTACAGCATATGTAAAATGTAAATATTTATTTTTATCATACTTTTTTATTCAATGTCTAAGTTATTCCAGATTGCAAAAATGTATTTTTAAAAGTCACACATGATACTATTTTACTGTAAACCATTAACTGCAAGCAAATCATTGAAAGACAAAGGTAGGACTTTATATGCCCCTAGATTACATATAACTGTCTACAACTATGCTGTGAACTGGCATTTTTCTACATGTGAAATATTTTTGTATGTATGACTAATAGTGATCTTAGATCAACTTTTTGTATAAAGCAATAAGTACTATGTATTTATGTCTTATTTAGACTATGAACTTGGGAATAAAACACTGTTTTATCAAAGTAAACATGATTTATTACTCTTTCCTTCATCCTTCATTAAGCTGCTAGGACCTCATCAGAAACAAGGTAAAATAATCTGACGTGAATGATGATAACAGGCGAGTGAAGTCATATTGCTATATTATCTTTCATGCTAATGGAGACTCAGTGAGATAGAGTGATAGTTCTATAAGATCAGTCGCCGCTTGGTATGGCGGCAAGTATAGTTTAACGCGTTCGGCCGGCATGTGACTTTAAATAAAGTGCTAATAAATAAATTCGTATGTATCAAAGAATATAATACTCACTAGGACTCGAAAACCCATGCAAGTTATGTCCGATTTGATCAAGATATTCCAATCAAATTGGGGATAAAATTATTTCGTCACGATTGGCCTTAACAATGCTGTCACTGTCAATTTGACAGTGTCAAACGTCAAAGTCAAACCATGTGTCATGTGTGACTCATGCACGTGCGAGCAGTGTTTATCAAATAGTAAACAAAGATTTTAAAATTATACGTTGGACGAATCACAGACCCGTATTAAATTACTCAATACTATGCATCATTTTCCTATAATGCTATTTGAGCAAACCGGTTGTCTGGTTTTCCTCAACATTACATATATTTCGCAATATTTAAACACCAATATAAATCATGCTCAGCGGCGGTTGTAGTTTCACTAGTTTCAGTTTCGCGCATTCGTCATGAGTACCTATACAGAGAGTGATAGTTGGCGAGGGGTTAATTTAACCGATATATGGGGGGCGGAGTCCCCGTGGGGCGCTCCGGAGTTCCCCGCAGTGGGCCCGGGGGATGATCACGCAGTGTTGTATATTATACCAAGTTTGGGGTCGGGTGATCAGCCCTTGGAACCTGTGATTGGTGAAGACAAGTGGGATGATGATTTCGTCAAAATGCCGTGCTCGAGTCAAAGTTTACTCCAGGTTCAAGATGTAAGTTATTTGCTTTTTAGTATTTTTTTGGATAGTGATTAAAATTGTTCTATAAACTGTATTGCACCACAGTTCGTAAAGAAATATTCTGATGATATATCATTTATGAAAAGATTATTACATATTTACTATCTGTTCAGGTAAGGTTGAGTAATAGTTTTTACAACTTTTAAGAGCTTCTATTGAATTTCAGTTTAAACCTTAATCTAGTTAAATTTACTGCAAAGATATAGCATAATTATTAAACCTATATTGATTGATATGCAATGCTATGGTAATATAAAACAATACCATAACTTGTGAAATAGGCTTGAATTGAAATAAAAAACAAAACTTTTAAACAGTATTAAACATCAAGTAATATAAAACAATGTATTTAATTAATACTTCTTTAATTGACTATAGAGCTCAGGTGAAATACACATGAAGAAGCGTTGGGATTTAATCCGGAGCGCCCTGAGTCAGCCAATCGGGAACAGCCAGAAGCTGGCAGATGCCATCTTAAGCTACAACACGCAGCTCAAGGACACTTGGAAGTTCAAGGCTCTGCACAAGCTGTTCAATGAGGTACATATTTTTCATTTAGTTGCACAACACATGTAATATTGATTTAAAATTTTACAATTTTTACATATACTTTATATTGTAAATGGGACTTTAAAAAACTTAGTTATACACAATTAAGTCCCATTTACAACATTAAGTACATAATTATGTAAATTTGTCCTGTTTGTTTTGTGGTGTACAGAAATATATTTTTTGTAGTATTAGAAATTAATACATAATGAAATATCACTACATAGTATAAAACAAAGTCACTTTTTCTGTCCCTATGTCCCTATGTCCCTTTGTATGCTTAAATCTTTGAAACTACGCAACGGATTTTGATGCGGTTTTTTTTAATAGATAGAGTGATTCAAGAGGAAGGTTTATATATATAATAACATCCATTAAATAGTGGAGAAGTACTGTTATTTTTGAGGTTTCTAATGTGATGTCGTAAATAATTACATGCGGGTAGATTATATTTATTTGTCTACCCCGAACATTTATATAAATTAATATCGGGTAGTTTTGTGTTGTTTACATCTCCGGTGACATTTTGCTGGGACGTCAGTCTTCCGCGACCACGGCCAGTGCAACCTGGCCGAAACGTTGGGAAAAAAGGTAAAAATAATGTTAATTAATCGCATTCGACCTGTATGTGACTTTAAATATGTGTACAAAGCGCGAGAACTTAGTGTTATCTTGATAAGGAATAGGGATAGCGATAGGGATAGCGATAATCGTAAATTCGTAAATAAACTTAAAAATAAACTTATGCTTGAAGCGTATTACACTGTTGACGAATTTTTCAACGACGTGCACTCTTGAACTGGTTCACTATACCAACCATTTTGAATTATAAAATTGAAATGTATCTTCGACAGCATGTTTGCATTAACTATGTAAGTTATAAGTGCCGACTGTAGACACTTAATAACAAAAAATAACAAAGAAGAATAATTGTATTTATATGTAATTTTGTTGACATGTAAAACTATGTTTGATAAAGGAATAAATGAATGAATGAATGAATGAATGATAGGGATAGCGATAGGGATAGCGATGTCACTACATAGTATAAAACAAAGTCGCTTTCTCTGTCCCTATGTCCCTTTGTATGCTTCAATCTTAGAAACTACGCAACGGATTTTGATGCGGTTTTTTTTTTAATAGATAGAGTGATTCAAGAGGAAGGTTTATATGTATAATAACATCTATTAAATAGTGGAGAAGTACTGTTATTTTTGAGGTTTCTAATGTGATGTCGTAAATAATTACATGCGGGTAGATTATATTCATTTGTCTACTCCGAACATTTATATAAATTAATATCGGGTAGTTTTGTGTTGTTTACATCTCCGGTGACATTTTTGCTGGGACGTCAGTCTTCCGCGACCACGGCCAGTGCAACCTGGCCGAAACGTTGGGAAAAAAGGTAAAAATAATGTTAATTAATCGCTTTCGACCTGTATGTGACTTTAAATATGTGTACAAAGCGCGAGAACTTAGTGTTATCTTGATAAGGGATAGGGATAGCGATAGGGATAGCGATAGGGATAGCGATAGCCATAGCGTTAGCGATAGCGATAGCGATAGGGATAGGGATAGAGATAGGGATACGGATACGGAAACGGATACGGATACGGATAATCGGTCGGCGGTCTCTTACAATCAAAGTGCTCTAAGACGATCGTTGTTTGCTTGCTTGAAGATTACGTTTGCGATAAGTATGCTGGTATAAGCAAAATGTAAAAAATTGTAAGGGATAATAGAAAAAAGTACTTTTTACCCACCGATCATATAGTGTCGAAATACGGGCTATGTGGGATGTTTATAAAGGTTTCCCCAGCGTATATAGAATTACCTACGCTGTGGTCGATGTGTAATATTTCTACAATCATTGCAAGCAAAAGTATTATGTGCAATCGAAATAATCGCAGATAAATATACCAGAGAAACCTAAGGATCCAAATGAAAATCTTAATGAATACTTTTATTACGCGGGCGAAGCCGCGGGTAAAAGCTAGTAATAGATAATAATTCAATTTCTTCAAATTCCTATGACACTAAAGGATAGAGAAATTGAGGGTTCAACTCGTATAATTATCACCCATTAGGAAAAGAATGATTTTCATTGATATTCTTATATTTAGGTACACTTATTCTGCAACTTGACACTGTATTTTAATTATTTGCGCTAACAGCTGTCTATAAATTATACTACCTATAGTTATTTTTTAGCTTTAACCTAGTTTTTTGTTTGTTTTCAGCATTTAGAAAAGGAGGAATCCCAGAACTTCTTCGATGTTACTCTGCCTTTGATGACTAAGTTAGCCCTAGACTTGCCTAGGCTGATTCAAACCCCAATACCAGTGTTAAAGTAAGTTTTATTTTGTAGATTTTTATTTAGATCTCAATAAAATAAAAAATTAGGCATCAAGGTGAATACTTTTTGCTTCTTAAGGCTTTATTACATTTTATACAAGTATTTGAAATGTATAATTTTTTCGCACCTTATTTCGATTTTTAATTTATATATTTAGGGCAATTCCACGTTACTGTAATGTAAGTGACCACTTCATTGCATGTTTTTTTATTTATGATGCAAATTGAAGTCTTAATTTATCTCTAGATGAGCCTACTTTTAATCCTTAGATAAATTGATATTTAAATTAGCACCAAAAATAAAAAAAAACATGCAAATAATTGGTCACTTACATTACTCTGTTACATGGAATTACCCTTTAGTAGTGTAGTGTGACTACTAAAAAAAAACCGGCCAAGTGCGAGTCGGACTCGCGCACCGAGGGTTCCGTACAAACCTGCAAGGTTTACAATTATTAAAAAAAAATATATTATGTGATGTAACTAAAAATTTATGGTTTTCGTAATTTTTCCTTTATCTATGCTATAAGACGTTGCTTCGTACCAAATTTCAAGATTCTGAGTTCACGGGAAGCACCCTGTAAGTTTTGATTCCCTTGCAAGTGTCGAAAATTTGCGGCATAAACGGCTGTATCTTTTGATTGCGTTGGCTTAGAAGTTTGATTTTTTCACAGCTTCAAGGGACAGTAGACCTGAGTAATTGATATAAATTTCAGCTTCATACCTCCACGCGTTCCTGAGAAAAAGGGTCTTGACAGACGGACGGACGGACAGACGGACAACAAAGTGATCCTATAAGGGTTCCGTTTTTTCCTTTTGAGGTACGGAACCCTAAAAACAAATCAAATGTTTGTTAAAAATAATTTGATTTGTTCCCATAGTAGCGAACATCTCCTTTATAATTACACTAGCTTATTCCCGCGGCTTCGCTCGCGTTAGAAAGAGACAAAAGGTAGCCTATGTCACTCTCCATCGCTTCAACTATCTCCACTTAAAAAATCACGTCAATTCGTCGCTCCGTTTTGCCGTGAAAGACGGACAAACAAACAGACATACTCACTTTCCCATTTATAATAATAGTATGGATATATGTATTTGTGTATAGGTACTTTATGATTTTTTTTGGTAGACAAAACAAGAACCAGTCGATATCGATAACGCAGCAGCAAATAGCGAGTCTGCTCGCCAACGCGTTTTTCTGCACGTTCCCGCGGCTCAAGCAAGAAGAAGGCAAGGAAAAGACGTCAGAATACGTTTTCATGCCCCGCTTTAACTTTAATACGTAAGTATTTCGAAGGACACTAGGAATCTTCCCTGTGGACAACATAGGCAATTATAAGTAATGACTGGGATATATGAGTTGTACAGAAATCTCGTCGCGCGATTTACATCTTTGGTGGATCCACCCGCCATCTTCAGTTACCCGTAATCCTGATGCATGGAACTTCGTCGAAATGTCGGAATCAAAAAAGTAATCACGGTCTATCCCGTCAATATAAGTCTAATTAAACTAAAAGAGAATCGTTCCAAACTCTTATTATGATAATATAATAGGTAACATTTATTCTATTATTACATACTTGAAAGACAGAGATTTAGTTGTATATATTTTTGTTGCAGCCTCTATGAAACGTCTGGGGCCGACCACGTGCTGGGCAAGCTTAAGTGTCTCCTTAATTACTTCAAAAGAGTGTGCTCTGAAGGTTATTATTAATTTGCATCAGCTATCTGTAATTACATTTTAAAAAAATACAAAAGTAAAAATGGGTCAACTAATCATGCTTAGTACAGTTTTCATTAGAAGTCTTATTAGCTTTATCTTTTTCACGATTTAATTAATATTTTGACCTATTATATGTATACTAGGAGAACGCTGGAGTCTCACCTAAAGAAGTATTCTTTCTATATTAGTTTGTATTTCTGACATTTCTGTAATATTAAGTTTTCCAAGCCAAACTCGGTTTCTCAGATATTGTTCTTAAAATTACGACTATGTTCGACTAATGACAATGTTTCCTTCTCTCAAAACAGTCCGACCGGGTGGTGTGGTCACATTCTCCCGCCGGTCAATGCCTGACCGCTGCCCCGACTGGGCACAGTCATCGGCTCCCCTATCTGTGCCTCTACACGTTGACTCCTCGAGCGGGATAGAGGGCGCTCACGGTTTGATACAGATGGACTTCGCTAACAAGTGAGCATAGTAAACAGTCCTAGTGTGTGTGTGGTTAAATTCCCGCCGGTCAGTGTCTGACCGCTGTCCGGACTGGCCACAGTCATCGGCTCCCCTCTCTGTGCCTCTACACGTTGACTCCTCGAGCGGGATAGAGGGCGCTCACGGTTTGATACAGATGGACTTCGCTAACAAGTGAGCATAGTAAACAGTCCTAGTGTGTGTGGTTACACTCCCGCCGGTCAGTGTCTGACCGCTTTCCCGACTGGTCACAGTCATCGGCTCCCCTCTCTGTGCCTCTACACGTTGACTCCTCGAGCGGGATAGAGGGCGCTCACGGTTTGATACAGATGGACTTCGCTAACAAGTGAGCATAGTAAACAGTCCTAGTGTGTGTGTGGTTACACTCTCGCCGGTCAGTGTCTGACCGCTGCCCCGACTGGTCACAGTCATCGGCTCCCCTCTCTGTGCCTCTACACGTTGACTCCTCGAGCGGGATAGAGGACGCTCACGGTTTGATACAGATGGACTTCGCTAACAAGTGAGCATAGTAAACAGTCCTAGTGTGTGTGGTTACACTCCCGCCGGTCAATATCTGACCGCTGCCCCCGACTGGCTACATTCATCGGCATCTCATACTCATACTCATACTCATAATTTATTGATAATATAATTACAGGCATCTTACATACATGTCTACTATCTCTCTCTCTCTTCCACTTTTCCACTTTTCCTACTACTACTAGAGGAATTTCCTCTACACGTTGACTGCTACAGTGGAATCGAGGACGCTCCGCAAAAAGGACCGGGTGCTATAAGTTCGACGTGTCTGTCTGTGGCATCGTAGCTTTCAAACGGATGAACCGATATTTATATTTAGTTTTTTTTGTTTGAAAGCTGAATTATTCGGGAGTGTTCTTAGCCATGTTTGATACAAATCGGTCCACTATGATAGGTTCTTTTCTTTAATTTAAGTTTTATCTGTCAGACGTCTCGGCGGCGGCGTGCTGCGCCGCGGCTGTGTGCAGGAGGAGATCCGCTTCGTCATCTGCCCGGAGCTGCTAGTTTCCATGCTGTTTACCGAGACGCTGTTGCCGCATGAAGCAGTCATGATCATAGGTACGAGTAAGCCCTTGTAAGATTATTGTATTTTATCTACCAGACTAGGGTTGCAGAAAAACGGTTTTTTTTCTGGCTTGAAAAGAAAAACATGAAAAAAACCGTGAAAAAAAAAACCAGTTTTTTTTCTGGAGTATGCTTTTTTTCTAAAGAACGAAATCTCAAGATTTGCAAAACAGTTAATACTTTTATACGGTTTTTATGGTATTATGTTAACTATTAAACGAATTTACATTTAATAACTTTAATTTCTGGTTTTATAAAACTAACATTTACACAATCTGTAGTTACTAGTTGTCGCTATTTACTGTTGGCAACACCACCGGGCACCGACTCATCACGCTCCACGCCGCATCGGGGATTCCCCAATAAGCGTTTGCATACTGAATGTTTATCGAATTAAAATGTACGTTATTGTTATTGAAACGTTACAAATCACGAAAAACCGTTATTGTTGTATTATTTGTTCATCTAAAAAAAACATATTTAGAAAAAAAACCATGGTTCTTGGTTTTTTTTCATGTTGTATTGTGATACAAGAGTGCTAGGTTGGTCAACTTGGTCATTACGCACGAGGTGGTCTTCTGTGCGCGAGCGAAGCAAATCACCAATCCTTGCGGGGTGAGGCGGGCGCGCACGATTGGTCGTGTAAAAGTAGGGATGGGAATGGGACAAACAATGCACAAATGTTTCATGCGACGATTTTCAATACATTTGTGAGGAAAAAACGAAACTATTTTAGCGTAACGGAAAGTCACAGTGTGGCACTGCAAAGTGTCGCAATTCTCCACAACGAGTCGACGGTCAAAAGACACCAGTGAGGGCGAGGGGTGGACCTTATTTTTAATCCATTCTTTCTTATTTTAGAACTAAACGAGACTTAATCGCGTAGTTTATATTTGGCCCGATGTTTCTTTCTGATCGTCTGTTGGACCATTATTTCTGTTCTTGAATTATAAAAATCTTTAATCCGTCTTGTAGATTTTTATAAAGGGCCCCACATATTTCTTTACAATATTTCCACTTAACTACAGATACAGTATGATTAACATCAGTTAACGATTCGGGTTTTATATCTATCTTGCTCGCACTTATGCGATCCTGATAAGATCCGAAGCCGAAGGGTAAAAGCCGAATCGTTAACTGATTTTAATCGCACTGTAGAAATGTATCTAAAATCGGTTTTAGGTTGCGAACGCTACAGTAACCATTCGGGGTACAGCAGGACGTTCCGTTTCGAAGGCGACTATCGTGACGTCACACCGACGGACGCGTGTCGTCGCCGTCGCGTCGCCGTGCTCGCTATGGACGCGACGCCTTATAGAGGGGACAAATATCTGCAATACACTCTATCGGCGATAAATAGGGAGCTCAATAAGGTAATAGTGTTCTATATGAATCTAGCAAGAGTCTAGGTTACCACTTCTGTGACGTGACAGTCACGGACGCGTGTCGTCGCCGTCGGGTCACCGTGTTGGCTATGGACGCGACGCTTTACAGAGGGGACAAATACCTGCAGTAGGCACACTGTACAGAGCATAGATAGGGAACTCAATAAGGTATGGTTTTCAACTATTGATAACTTCTAGAGTCTTCGGTTACGATTACTGTGACGTCACGCCGAAACCGTCGCCTTGCCGTGCTCGCTATGGAGGGGACAAGTATTTGCAGTGCACTCTATCGGCGATAAAGGGAGCTCAATAAGGTAGGTCCTTCGACTATTGATCTAACTTCAACTTACGGTGACTATGGTGACGTGAAATTCTTAACCCGTTACAAATCGGGCAAGAATCATACAAAGTGTTTGAGAAATCTCATCTTAAAACCTTCGTAACCAAGAACCCGCCTTCGTATACTTTGCTCAGATGCTGGAGAACCCGCCGCTGGGCTGGTTCTCGCCATACAAGTGGGCGGTTATAAATTACGACCGGTTTCTGACGTAGTGCGCCATTTTTCTCTGGTAGATAATGTGTTCATTTTGCGCTGGGTACGCGGTCGAATGCCGGGCCCGGAGACGCCCTCAAATTTAAAGATTTGGGTGAAGCTGGTAGCCTAGTGGTAAGAGCGTACGACTTTCGATCCGGAGGTCGCGGGTTCAAACCCCGGCTCGTACCAATGAGTTTTTCGGAACATATGTGCGAAATGTTATTTGATATTTGCCAGTCGCTTTTCGGTGAAGGAAAACATCGTGAGGAAACCGGACTAATTCCAATAAGGCCTAGTTACCCTTCGGGTTGGAAGGATTAAGGAAGGTTCGGGCAGATGGCAGTCGCTTTCGTAAAACTAGTGCCTACGCCAAATCTTGGGATTACTTGTTAAAGCGGACCCCAGGCTCCCATGAGCCGTGGCAAATGCCGGGACAACGCAAGGAGGATGATGATGAGTGAATGTGTTAATTTTCTTTTCAGGCATGGATCGGTTTTAGCTTTTACTCCGACGACTCCCCGGGGCTCCAGTACCCTGGGATAGCTACAGGCAACTGGGGCTGCGGGGCCTACGGCGGTTTCCCGCAGCTGAAGACTCTCATACAGGTGAGCTGGTTATCATTAACCTTGTAGCTTGACAGGAGTTTACACGTGTTTTTCCGCGCCCCAGGGATTAAATACCTAGCCAAACTTTAGGCCAGCTCAAGGGAAGGTGTTCAGCACAATGGTCTCCATGACCCCCCCCCCCGTTAAGGTTACTTAATTTCGGGTTTTTACTCAAGAGCTGAAATCGGAAATGTTACACGAATTGTACCTACATATTCCGCGGTCAAAGGAGGCTTGTGGTTTTACTTAGACATCGGGTATTGTACTTTTTGAAGTTAATTTTAGAACTCATTTTTGAACCGACAATGGTTCTGTTTGAGAAGGCAGTTATTTCTTCTAAAAAAGTATTTATCTCCAGCTGATGGCGTGCGCGGAGGCGCGGCGGCCGATGGCGTACTACACGTTCAACGACGCGGGCATTCGGGACGAGTTCGTCAGCATTTATGACTTGCTCAAGGAACATAAGGTTACAGTTGGTAAGTTGAACTTTTTATAAAAATAAATTTAAAACCATTTCTCGAAGCTAGACAAAGCTTTATAAGCGGTTGTCAATGTCTAATATGACAAGTTGGAAAGAGACTTGCTCCGCTTGTAACTTTCAGTTTTGAGAAATGGGCCTCTTAGGGATTTTTGAATGTGTGTGACCAATAATGTTACTAAGAGGGATTTAAATTCTACTAACAGAATCGATAACAAAATTATCATTACCACACTAAATTTAAAATTAAGAACTAGTCGTCCTTTTCTGAAATAGAAGTATGTCGTTTTCAAAATTCGAAATTCAAAATTCGGTCCCCTGGCTCTCACAGAAGAGTATTGGGTTTCTTTCCTCTGAATCACGAATGTATTCGATTCTGATACTAAAGAGTATGTTCCGAGAAATCGTAGGAAATTGTAGTTTTCTACTACACTACTTTACGTAGGTACCAATATTAAGTGGCAAGTGTTTCTTTACACTACTTACATCTTCAATTTTGCATTTGGTGTGTTTTTGTGGTATTCTTTTATTCAAAGTCCCACTTCTGGACGAAGCGAAACAAATAGTATGCCAAGTTTGGGTTGACTAATTTATTTAATTCCAGCCCAACTGTACCAGTTGATCGCGCAGTTTAGCTTAACGGACGTGCGCAGTGGCAACCTGCACGCCTTCATACAACGCGCGCTGAGCGGAGATGTACCCTTAGTTGAAGATACGGGTCAGACGTCTAAAGCCTGATATAATAGGACTATTGTCAAGAGGGCGCTGTTATTGAAAATGAAAATGAAAATGAAAATGAAAAATGCTTTATTTAGGTATCAAAGTGTCAGCTTATTACATTTACATGAGATGTATGTTATCGCTTAAAGTACATATGAATAATGGAGTTAATGTAAAATAGCCTTGGAATAGTGTCCTGAGCCCTAAACTAGGTTAACCTGTCATATAGGGGTCAGGGAATAAACCACCGCTATTATTATCAATGTTACAAAGGTTGATTGTTTCTAAACATGTTCGAATCGCTTACTAATTATGATGTATACTTACGGTGACAGTTCGTCAGAAAAGGATGGAGAAAATAGTCCAAATGAGATTCCGCAACATGGCGGATGGCGCGTAGTCAATTAGTCATATATTTCTGGTTAGGATTTACAACCGATTCAACGGGTTAAGGACGAGGGTTGACTGGAGTTTTTTTCCGCGCGTGTATGGATGTTTTGCGTTTTGCGTGTTTTTAGAGGTCCGTTTAAGGGCGTTTCCGGAATCACGGGCCGGAATCAAGAGATCACCGGTAAAAACAAGCTGATTATGTTATTAAACGTGAAAACCTTTTTACCAATCGGTATTGTAAAGCAAGCTGGGATTTATTTTTATACCTGTAAAAGTTAGTTCACTAAATAGTAAAATTATCTGGTGATCTTGGATCAAAACTGTTACTCTGTACTAGTTAGGCCGGCAACAGACAGTCTTAAAATTCATAATCTCAAAAAATCATAATCTTACAAAAATCAGATCGAGTGCACGGAGTTGCATACAATTTCGCGACTGTCCACACACACTCTTGTTTTCTAAGATTATGAATTTTCAGATTGATCTGACAGATTGCCTATAAGTCTTTTTTTTAAGATTATGTATTTTAAGACTGTCTGTTGCCGGCCTTAGAGCCTGTTCGGAAAGAGAAGAGTTGTGGAATGTATTCATTCCACAACTCTTCTCTTTCCGATATAGGACCTCATACATTTTACGACTCTTCTTCATCCGAACAGACTATTTTTTATGCTTTGTTATATTGTGACGTTGACAATAAAATGCTGTGCATATATGTATGTTTTTATTTAATGTCTGTCATTATATTTTCATAGACAGTCAAATAAAACTCGTCATTAAAAACCGGCCAAGAGCGTGTCGGGCCACGCTCAGTGTAGGGTTCCGTATTTCTTAAAAAACTACTAAACCTATCAAGTTGAAAACAATTTTCCTAGAAAGTCTTTATAAAGTTCTACTTTTGTGATTTTTTTTCATGTTAGAGGGGGGGGGGGGGGGGCTTTTTTTCCTTTAGGAGCGATTATTTCCAAAAATATTAATATTATTAAAAAACGATTTTAGTAAACCCCTATTCATTTTTAAATACCTATCCAACAATATATCACAGGTTGGGGTTGGAAAAAAAAAACAGTCCCCACTTTACATGTAGGGGGCGGGGGGTAACCTAACAAAAAAAAATTTTTTACTTTTTATTTTACCACTATGTCGGCGTGATTGATATACATATCGGTACCAAATTTTAACTTTCTATTGCTAACGGTCACTGAGATTATCCGCGGACGGACGGACAGACATGGCGAAACTATAAGGGTTCCTAGTTGACTACGGAACCCTAAAAGAGACGGCAAATTTGAAAAATGTAATGTTTGCTGGCAAATTGTCTTCACAAAACTGGTGTCTTCCCAAATTATAGAAGAGCCATAATATAACAGTTGCATAACAGTTAAAATTGATCAAAAATGTAGGGGCCAACTTTTCATTCCAGTAGAATATTTGAATTTCGCGCCTTTTCTTGACCGTCTATAACGGAGTTGCCCGCTGGCTAAAAACGCGATTACAAGAACATACAAGAATGCTTCAGACTCTCACTCCAATAGGTGCGTTCGAGTTAAGGATTTCACCGCAGTGCACATGTTGTTTATCAGTTTGACATTGACAATTGAATGGACACTTGACATTGACAAGTTGAGTTTACTTTGGTTGTGTTTTGTTTTGTTTTTTTGCCGATTTCCCAATTTATGAACACAGGTATGTAATTTAGTAGTGGTTTTCAATTAGTCTGTTTATAGTGTATTCATAAGTAAAATAGTTTTTCGTTTTCTATTCTGCTTACCGATTATAGAAAAGTAACACATATGTTAATTTTCTGTGTAAGTGAATTTTATGATGGCATAATTTTTAAATACCTTAATGAAAAAAATATATTTAATAAGAACTTCTCTAGTTCTGAAACTCACAATAATGACCACACTAATATTGAAGCATGAAGAGAGCAGACATGAATATGAGCGGAGTAATAATTATAAGAAAAAGAAGTGATATAGTAGGGAATAGATTAACCTTCCCGGGAAGATGGTGGAGCTTGCTGATTAAGTTTATTTTATTTTGTATATCCACATGAAAAATAGCAAACCAAAGTACCAGCTCAGTTTCATTAATTTCATTATAAACTTATGGCTTGACTAGGTATACTAATTTGGATTAGTGTTTGCAGATGTAGAACCTGGGTTAAAATTGTTGGTAAAGAAGACCTAGTGCACATACCAATAGAAATACTTCACCAAGTACATTTGTGTGTGGTGATCACTTCAAAGCAAAAGATTTCAACAAAAAAGGCAATCGCTTGAAGAAAAGGGCCTACCCTAAGCTGGAGCTTTCTGCACAACCATTGACTGAGCATCAATTAAAAGACTTCCCTCAACATGTCGCAAGCAAAGGTTTGTAAAATAAATATCTATAAAAACTCTTTTTTATATTGGATTATTCAAGGCTGATTTTTTGAGATAAAATCTTAATAGTTCAATAGTTCTTTATTTGCATACCATATAAATTTTACAATACATACCGGGTGCCTGGTAATTAATGGACAACCTAAACACCAAGAGGGCACCTTATACTGTAGGGTTAGCACATGATTGCCACGAGAGTATGCCGCCGCGAGATAGACTACCCGTCCTTATATCACTAATACGATTAGAAGAAGATGTGTGATTCATCTCGCGGCAACATACTCTCGAGGCAATCATGTGCTAGGCCTACTGGTCTAGAAAATCGATATTAACGTTACAATTTTAATACCTAAAATTTAAAAAGGGTGAAGATCTCGAAAACCAGGCGACTTTTACTAAACCTTAAAGTCGATTTCCTGTACCAGTAAAAATTGCCCTCTTGGTGGTTAAAAGGTTGTCCATTCATTACCGGGCACCCTGTATATGGACCCTGAAAAGGGTATCGCAAGAAAAATCTTAAAAAGATTGAAGAGCAAAAGCTTGTCTGTCAAGATCCTTTGACAACCGGTTTGGCCTAGCGCATAGTGATCCTGCCTGCTAAGCCGCGGTCTCGGGTTTGAATACTGGTAAAAGCATTTATTTTTGTGATGAGCACAGATATTTGTTTGAGTCATGGATGTTTTCTATGTATAAATAGTTCTATATTATACATGGTGTGAAATTTAATTGGTAATATTGACCAATAATGTAGATTCCTTTGACATTTGCTTTAATTTGTTATATTTCTGTTTCAGCTCCCACAACCATGGATGACAGTACTAAAACTCCTGCAATTGCCTCATCATCCAAACTGCAGACCCCAGAGGCAACAACCCAAATTACAATGAGTAAGTTGAGTTAATTATAAAAAAAACCGGCAAAGTGCGAGTCGGACTCGCACACCGAGGGTTCCGTACAAATTTTAAATAGTCTCATGTTACTACTAAAATAGTACATGTCATACATTAGTTTTTTGGTGGTGCGCGGGGCCGCGGTTTTTTCTTTTTTAGGGTTCCGTAGTCAACTAGGAACCCTTATAGTTTCGCCATGTCTGTCTGTCCGTCCGTCCGTCCGTCCGTCCGTCCGTCCGTCCGCGGATAATCTCAGCAACCGTTAGCACTAGAAAGCTGAAATTTGGTACCAATATGTATATCAATTACGCTGACAAAGTGCTAAAATAAAAAATGGAAAAAATGTTTTATTAGGGAAGCCCCCATATATAAGGTGCTAACAAATTAGTCACGGATATTTTTACGGCTGATAGTACTCCGCTCCTGGAGTATATTTATGTATGAAACATCATTTTTTTAGAGAAAACTAGGAAACAAATATGCTATGTTAAAACACCCCGTTAATAAAATTATTGATTGAGACCTCTCTAGACCATGAGAGACACTGTTAAACATCCTGACAGGCAATTACATTACAGAGAATGGTTATTTAGAAAATAAATTAAAATAATTTTTTTTTGTTAAGGGTATGAAAACAAAAAAAAACATGATTTTTTTCAGTAATTTCTAGTGGAAGTTCATTGTTTTGATGTTAATTAACGTCCCTTAAAATATCCGTGACTAATTTGTTAGCACCTTATATGTAAAGTGGGGGCAGATATTTTTTTTTATTCGACCCCAACGTGTGATATATTGTTGGATAGGTATTTAAAAATGAATAAGGGTTTACTAAGATCGTTTTTTGATAATATTAATATATTCGGAAATAATCGCTCCTAAAGGAAAAAAAAGTGCGCCCCCCCCCCTCTAACTTTTGAACCATATGTTTAAAAAATATGAAAAAAATCACAAAAGTAGAACTTAATAAAGAGTTTCTAGGAAAACTATTTTGAACTTGATAGGTTCAGTAGTTTTTGAGAAACATACGGAAAACTACGGAACCCTACACTGATTGTGGCCCGACACGCTCTTGGCCGGTTTTTTGTCTGTTTCTTTTGTTGTTTTTCCTTTTGTGTTTCTGTTTTGGTGCTTGCCTTTTCGTTTTGCCACAAGTGAAGGACTTTTGGGTTTGGGGTAGTGATTTTTGGTCTGAGTAGTTTGCCTCATGCATTAGTAGTTCCCTTAGTGGTAATAGTGGACATTAAGTTTGACTTTTACGTTTAAAAAAACATACAGACGAATGGAGAACCCCTTCCCTTGAAATTTGGAAGGCGGTTAAAAAAGTGTTCCGCGTGGGAGCACTGTCTGTCTGTTTAGCGACATCTCTCGGCGAATACGCTTAAAAAAATTGCGCAACCTGTGTAGTACAGATCTAACGCGAAAAGAATTTCCTTCGTATTTTTACGGAAACGTACGAACGTGTTATGCTATTTCAGCCAGTCTCAGTACAATCCGTACTGACATTGTCTGAACTAGCATGACCAATGCGAACGTTTCCGTAAAAAAAGAAATGAAAAGCTTTTTGTACTACATCTGTACATTAGTTTTTCAGGGATAATTTTTTTTATAATGTCAATCGAATTCAACAGTTTTTATTTTATTTAAAAGAAAGTGAACGTAAAATCTATTTGAAGTATTATAAACATTGGCAAGGGTGGTTCAAAGACCTTTACAGGGGACAGCTCAATCACATTTTTTGCCATACGAAATTAAACCTTATTACTGAAACAGAAAGTCGATCGTATCAGACTAGCGAAAACGGTCCACATGAGAGGGCATTGTTTGGGCTGGTGTCCCTCTCGCACGTGTTGCCAGTGTTAATGAGGTTCCCATATTAGTAGTATTTTTATGTGTATATTACCTGACTTTATAACTTCTTATTTTATTTTAATGTTATGTTCAAACTAGGGTTTCGATATATTTCAAAAAATTTGAACATAATTATAATGTAATTATTTTGATGCCAGTAAATCAAAGATTTGTATAATTAAAAAATACTTTCAATTGGGTGTTAGTAGATTTAGTAGTAAGGGTTGTTTCACACGTACCACAACCACACCACGTCGCAGCGTTAAAATGCGGTCAAGCAGTGGTTACGTGTGAATTGTACTATTTATTAAACATACAAAATATGCGCCCGACCACGTGTTGTGGTTGTGGTGTGGTTGTGGTACGTGTGAATTGTACTATTTATTAAACATACAAAATATGCGCCCGACCACGTGTTGTGGTTGTGGTTGTCGTGTGGTTGTGGTACGTGTGAAACAACCCTAACTTTGAAAATTGACTGGTATCCCCAATTTATGACAGTGATGACGTCACTGAATAATGTTGACATTGTCAGCAAGTGCGAGAGGGACACCAGCCCAAACAATTACCTCTCATGTGGACACACCTTTTGACCTAACTAAACAATCTAGTTTAATAATTCTAAATCTATGGGGTGGTTAAATTGAAAATTAAAATCTGAAAGGTTTCTTTGTTATTTAAAATGTACAGTATTGGATTTCATGTTTTTCAGCTTCATCACCAATTCCCATGGAAGAGGTCCCTGCTGCACCCGTGCTAGCTGCATGTAGCACAACGCCGGCACTCGTCAAAGGTAATATTAATACTTGATCATACATCACAAAATGTAGGATGTATATGTAAGTACATTAAAATAGATGACATTTGATGAAGTGGAACTACTGATCATGATATTGATGACGAAATGTTAAACTATCTGGGGGCACGGCAGTGCCCCTGCCAAGTCGAGCAAAAAGAGGCACGGCCTAATACTATAATAGCTAGCCAAAGGTTCTTAATTTTGTCCCTCACTGGCTGACTGACATATTACGATCATCAATGATTATAAGGCAGCGTTCCCACTTAAGCGTCGCGTGTCTCGGGGCGCGCAACGGACGTCTCCGCCACGCCGCCTGAATGTAATTCAAAAAACGTCTCCTCAGTACATTTTGTATAGGAAGGACGTAAGACGCGCCCCAGGTGGCGTGGCGGCGGCGTGGCGCGCGCCGCGCCGCTTGGCGGCGCGTCTTACGTCCTTCCTATACAAAATGTACTGAGGAGACGTTTTTTGAATTACATTCAGGCGGCGTGGCGCGGACGTCCGTTCCGCACCTCAGGACATGCGTCTCTTAGATGTGGCCGGTCCCTAAGACACTTGGATTGGACTTAGTTACGCAAAAACATTTAAATCCACTTGTATAGTCGACTACAAAGAGATGTATCCATTTTTTCTCCTTATTACAATGCAATAAGGTGAAAAAGTGGATACATCTCTTTGTAGTCGACTGTACAAAATCTAGTACACTTGGAAGCTTCAAATTTAGAATACAGTTAGTGTTTAGTATATACATCACATAAAAATCTAAAAATGTTGCAATTTCAGTCCAGGTTTTCAGATACACCAACTGCATAAATAACTTTGTAATATCATTGATATAGGATTACCCAGTTATATTTTTGCAGTGAATAAATCAGTGTACCTGTCTACGTAATAATATTATGTACCTAAGATGACTCGTGTGGTGACGGGTTAAGAATCTGACCACCCACTTTCCTCCCATGGGTATCGTAGAAGTCGACTGTGGGATATGGGTTCCATTTGTTTTCTACAAAAAGAATGAGATCCCATCAAAAACAAAACTTGTAAAAAAAGCAAGTCTCGCCACTCATTTCTTCTGGCGTAAAAAGTTGTGAGATCCTTGTTAAATACCAAGTTGGTTAAGGTATTCAGTCCCTACTTAAAGACCTTCTGCCATAAGTTATTATGTAGGGTATTGGCTACGTGCACGACAATTACGCCCACTACCATGTGAACTTGAAGTGGAAAATGTCAAAAAATGACATATAAATTTTCGTTAATTTTTTTATACTACGTCGGTGGCAAACAAGCATACGGCCCGCCTGATGTAAAGCGGTCACCGTAACCTATGGACGCCTGCAACTCAAACAGTGTTACATGCGCGTTGCCACCCCATTAGAAACCTTCCTTTTGCTGTGTTAAGTACACAGCAAAAGCCGCTGCCGAGTGATGTGTGTTAAGTACACAGCAAAAAGGAGTGTACAAGTTCTAAGGATGGTTCGGGTTGCCAACGACTCAAAGGACAATAGACGGAACAAGTTAGTAATTTTAAATAAATCGAATAACAAGAGCTACTATTTCACGTGTAATTTAGGTAGATAGATTATAAAGACATGGATATAATAATAAAAATCAGTTTCCAAAGCATTACTCACGGTATAATGGAAGTTTATACCGTGAGTAATGCTGTGTAAACTGACCACAGAAAAAGGCAATAATTTGGTGCTGGCAGGACATATAAGGAATCTTGAAGAACATAGGAGTAATGGTAGAAGTTCTACGAGCGAGTGATATAGTATTCGCTAAACCTCCGTCCCGTTAATGCCATATAAAACAAGTCTAAACGTATGTACCAATTCATGTCCGCGGCCGCAGAAATATCCGACACGGGCCTATTCCCAGGCCAGGCCTGAACCTTTAAGCATAATCTTTTACGGTAGGGAAAATACTAACAGCGTATTGATCAATATTAGGTAAACAAAGCTTAAATATAATTTATTATAATGTTTTGTTTTGACATATAACTTACGTTTTCTTTTCACGGTAGCTATCTTGATCCAATTTCCAGTGTGCTCTAAGAAATAGAACGTGCAACGACTATTAAATTTATGCCATTATTTTTACAATTAACAACAAAACAACATTGGTGGCCCATTTCAAACATTGCACATTGTATTATATTTTATTAGTTTTGATAGATGACAAACCACAATCAGTGTCGATTTTGACCACCGCAAGCACTGCGATCGCTTTGCTTACCCCCTCCATGCACTTCGCACGAAGCCAATAGCTAACCTAACAAAATCTTGTAGCACTGACTATATAAGTTATATATGGCGAGACTTGCTTTTTTTACAAGTTTTGTTTTTGATGGGATTTCATTTTTTTTGTAGAAAACAAATGGAACCCATATCCCACAGTCGACTTCTACGATACCCATGGGAGGAAAGTGGGTGGTCAGATTCTTAACCCGTCACCACACGAGGCATCTTAGGTACATAATATTATTACATAGACAGATACACTGATTTATTTACTGCAAATATAACTTGGTAATCCTATATATTGATATTACAAAGGTTTTTTTACGTTTTGTTTTTGATGGGATATACATTTCTATGTATGATTGTTAAGCAAGCTACCTACCATATACTTATATGATATGATCTTCTGAAAAGACGAAACCATATGTATAGAACGCTTGTTATAGTGTATGTTGGATAGTCAATGGCACACTTATATCATGACATCCCATACATGGGAGTGTTTTTAGGGTTCCGTAGTCAACTAGGAACCCTTATAGTTTCGCCATGTCTGTCTGTCCGTCTGTCCGTCCGTCCGTCCGTCCGTCCGTCCGTCCGTCCGTCCGTCCGTCCGTCCGTCCGTCCGTCCGTCCGTCCGTCCGCGGATAATCTCAGTAACCGTTAGCACTAGAAAGATGAAATTTGGTACCAATGGCAATATGTATATCAATCACGCCGACAAAGTGAAAAAATAAAAAATGGAAAAAAATGTTTTATTAGGGTACCCCCCCTACATGTAAAGTGGGGGCTGATATTTTTTTTTCATTCCAACCCCAACGTGTGATATGTTGTTGGATAGGTATTTAAAAATGAATAAGGGTTTCCTACGATCGTTTTTTGATAATATTAATATTTTCGGAAATAATCGCTCCTAAAGGAAAAAAAAGTGCGTCCCCCCCCCTCTAACTTTTGAACCATATGTTTAAAAAATATGAAAAGAATCACAAAAGTAGAACTTTATAAAGACTTTATAGGAAAATTGTTTTGAACTTGATAGGTTCAGTAGTTTTTGAGAAAAATACGAATAACTACGGAACCCTACACTGAGCGTGGCCCGACACGCTCTTGGCCGGTTTTTTTATTCGTATAATAATGGCTTTCTGCTACCAGGGCACTTTGCCAATGTCAAGTAAATTACAGAGATATATAAAACAGTATAGGTAGTTTTTTTGCGAACGAGGCCTTCGCGATGCACTGGAGGATAGCTGGAGCAGCAGTACAAAGCATGATGGCGGCCGGGACCACGAACTGCCGAGTGATGTACGTAGAATTGGTTATTCGTATTCCAAAAGAATTCTTCATTAAATGCACTCTTTGCGCAGGCTATTCACTGCATAATATCCTATCAAACGTATACATTAAACAGCAGAATGCAAAAATAAAAACATATATCGGAGGACGATCCGCCATGTTCCACGGGTCAAACGAAAGTCCATGGGAGTGTTTATTACTAGTTTTGACTCTGGCAACCTGTCGCTTGTCACTCAACTGTCATTCGATCACTTCCTCTTTACAGACCGCGTAGGTAACAGCTTTCGTATGTTCAATCTCATATATTTTAAGCTATATACTAAGTTTCTGATTTTTGTGACAACCTTTACATGTCTGGATTGTAGTAATACACGACTGATAAAGTACTGCGTGGTTTTTCTGTTCAATATCAATCCACTTCCTTCTACTGCGTGCGTACATTCAACCAATTGGAACCCTAGGCCACTCTAGAACTATGTCATAGTGACGTTATAAATCAAATTGTAAGAACACTTACTGCTTGTCATTTTGACATGGTTGTAGATTGGCCTAGGTTCCAATTGGTTGACTGTACCTGACCGGATCTCTGATTCTATGCACAACATATTTCAGCTTCAGCGCCAAACCGTGAAGAGGATGTGGCACTAGTAATACCACCTCCAGGAAGCAAAACCCCTCTTGCGACTCGTATTTCTTAAGAGCACGGTGAGCAGTCCTTAAAACCATGTTTAATAAACGGGTCTCTATTGGTTCCCATGTTTTTTGAAGTCCGATTTTTACTATCCATAATGTTTTCCGTCATATTATCACTAGTCATAAAATTAAACGTTAGAAATTGTAGTTCCGATTTTTGAGTCATAATTATTGTTTAGTCATAAATAGTTAGTCTGGCTGCGGCTGTCGCGAGTTATACATTCGTGTAAATCCTCCTTACCTCCCTTGTTGCACAATTGTACTTTTTTTTCATTGTTTTGATGGATTTTTTCTTATAATAAGTAGTATAATTTGCATACAAAAAACCCAACTATTGGGCCGCCTGTCACTGAATGTGTTAAGATCCTAATGCCGTAAAGGTCGTTATACATACCCGATTTAATTTATTTTGGTACTTAGTTGTATTTCATGACGGATGGTAAATATGATGTTGAAGGTGGATGGATACAAGGGTACTGGGACTGGGGTGGGGGTGGATGGGTAAGGGTACAGATGGATGGAATGTGTGGAGAATGATATGAGAGTGAAGGGTATTAGTATGGAAATGACGGCTGATAAGAGAGGAATGGAAGAAGAAAATTTACTGCGCCGACCCCAAGTAACTGGGTGACAATCACCACAAAAATTAAGAAAATATGTAGTACAGGTATATATTGCAACTATCTGTTTCAGCTCCGTCACCCATACTGATGAAGAAAAAACAGGCTCATGTGCCTAAGTTGGATGCTGCGTCGACCACCAAGGAAACATTAATGGGTAAGATTTCCTACCCTACACGTACAAGTGTGCTTGTAAGGATGCGAATCAAAGAATATAAAGGAGTAGTTTAGCTATGTCTTATGATAACCTCGTTCTATTTTACAAATGTGATGTTTTTCTTTTTTGCAGATTGGGATAAGTCTAAAGAAAATTGATAAGACAACTTAACAAAGTCAAATCAACCGTTAGGTCACTGAAGCGTAACGCGATCCTCCTAGACCGCCTCGAATCGACGTCAATGGTAAAGGAAATTGTGCAATTGGCGTTGAAAAACCAAAAAAGAAAACCCAAGGGTCGTCGCTGGACGAAAAAATACAAGATAGCATGTTTATCTATATTAAAACGATCACCCAAGGCATATGGATATTTGAGGCACTTGGTGCCGTTACCGAGTGTTAATACACTTCAGAATATTTTAAAGAAGGTTCCCATGGACACGGGTATAAATCAAAAACTGATTGAACACTTAAAAAAAATTTCTCCTACCTACGGCGGTGACAGATACTGCTGTTTGCTTTTCGACGAGATGGCGATAAAACCAAGATTAAATTATAACGTCGGCAAAGATAAGGTAGAGGGATATGTTGACATGGGCGAGGACCAAAGGACACCAGAGATGGCAAATCATGCCTTAGTTTTTATGCTATGTCATAATTTATCAAAATATCCTATTTACGATATTTAAAGTTCTTTCTCTTCATGTCTCATTGTCTTAGGACGCCTTGTAGATTCAATCTTATTTCTTTTTTTGGGAACATAAAAATATACAAAAAAAATCTAGAAATAAGACCTAATTAAATCGATTTTTCGACCCTAACAACCACTATACATAGCACATCATAATCGTTAGTAGCCTTTTTGAGATCATATATAAATAAATACACACATATATGTATACGAGATAGAATAACTACTTATTTAACGTAATTTCTTTAGAAACCAGTGTAGCAATTTTACCAATAACATACCCCCTTAGTTAAAAATATTCGAATATCAAGTCAAGCTAGGCAGTCAGAACTGCTTGGAGCTCATGAATAGGAAAAAAATAAGTGTATAATGTTCAATCTTCTTGTTTTAATTAACACTAAATAATTAGTCAACTGTATTGGTGCAATTTGTATTAGTATAGTCCGATACATTTTAGTTACACATTTTGAAACATGAAACTAGACAGAGAATCGTAAGTGGAATCACTGGAAATATCCTATCAATTGCGTATTTTTAAGAGTACAGAAATCATAACAAAGCTACCAGTTAAAAATATGTATCTACACGCCTGTTTGTTTTGTATATTGGTATTTTTGTTGTTAATTTCAAGATAACATAATTGCACATAAAGTGGGGAAATACCAATTATCTGTCAAGTTCTATCGTAAAGGTTTGACGGATAGAACTTTACTTTTTGCAGATTTTAATAAACAAAGTTAGATATAATGCCTATAATTTTAAGAAAGTACTGAACAAAACATAATAATATAATTATGTATGCGCCACCCATAAGAGTGCTATTTTTCAACAAGTTTACTTCCTTTTGAGCAAGTGAAGTTAGATTAATGTCTTTTATTACCCACACAGGTTTCAATGTAATTTAGTTTAATTTTTATTTATGAATTTGAATTGTTATGTTCATCCCTCAAGTGGGATTGGGCAGGACACATCTGTCGGATGCATCCAGACAGATGGGCCAAAATAGCGACCGAATGGGCACCACCAATTACCCGAGGCCGAGGTAGGCCAAAAATGAGATGGCGGAAAGACCTGGACTCATTTTGTGGCGATTGGCGGGAACATGCACAATGCCGTGACGAGTGTCGAAAAACAGGGGAGGCCTTTGGCCACCAGTGGGACACATTTTATTATAGGCTATTTAAAAAAATGTTCATCCCTCTCTGTGTGTATCTTACTATAGGTACTATGCGGGACAACAATATATCACTTTTTTTTTCATTTGTAAGTGTTTTCCGTTAAGAAGTCCTTTGTGCTAGCGATTCAAATAATTAGCATTACGTAATGATTTTTCATATAGGTAGTAAAAAACTTTTTCAGTACAGATGGTGTATTTTTTACGCACTAGTGCGAGAAGTGGTTCATTATATGCCAGGTCGAAACTTTGAAGGCTCATCTGTACTGAAAAACGTCGTACGATACACGTGCGAAAAGGAAATTCGTAACTTGTGTCGATTTAAAACACTCCCTTCGGTCGTGTTTTAATTTATCGCCACTCGTTTCGAACTTCCATTTTTACGCACTTGTATCGTAATGTACTATTTCAGTACAGATGGTCGTTTTTTTACGCACTAGTTCGAGAAGTGGTTCATTATATAACAGGTCGAAACTTCGGAGGCTCATCTGTACTGAAAAACGTCGTACTGTATCGTACTCGTGTCGATTTAAAACACTCCCTTCGGTCGTGTTTTAATTTATCGCCACTCGTTTCGAACTTCCTTTTTTACGCACTTGTATCGTAATGTACTATTTCAGTACAGATGGTGTATTTTTTAAGCACTAGTGCGAGAAGTGGTTCATTATATGGCAGGTCGAAACTTCGGAGGTCCATCTCTACTGAAAAACGTCGTTCGATACACGTGCGAAAAGGGAATTCGTAACTCGTGTCGATTTAAAACACTCCCTTCGGTCGTGTTTTAATTTATCGCCACTCGTTTCGAACTTCCTCTTTTTCACACTTGTATCGAACTGTACTATTTTAATTACATTTTTAAAGTATTATTGTGATTCACTATATTTAATATACATCATGAATTTCTGCAACAGTAGGTACTATTCAAATATCTAAAAAAGAGCGTCACTTTCCTTTGTACATCCTTACACAAAAAATCAATTAATAATTCATTTATTGCAAATGTGATATATTAATGATATATAATGTGATTATTGACTGGTACTGCAGATCTTGTCATAGACGAAGATACAATCATGATATTGCTCATATTATTATTCTTTTAAAGAAGAAAAGCTGCGTAACCCGCGCGTGCATTATTTATATTAATAATTTAGAATTAATAAGTTATTTTTCCCCTCCCTAGCTCGGAAACACGTGTTTTGTCCTTTAATACCAGCGGGTAAAAACGCATTTTATCCACTAGTGGGCAAAGTAATTTTACCTTGAATAAAGTCAAATTAACTGCTTTAAAGTTGATAAAAGTAGGTGAATCTAGTAATAAAGATGATTTACCACCTGTGGAACTACTGGAAGCAGTGATAAATGCATTTTTTGCGTTGTAGTTTCCTTGCTACAGTGAGGGGAAAAGTTTTGTGTTACACTCGGGTGCAAATATATTTTACTTCTCGTGTGTTTTTCAATTCCACACTCGGCGTTAAAATACAACTTTGCCCCCTTGTATAACAAATAACTATTTTACCCTCCATAACTAGAAAGACGTATGAGGAAAAAACATGTTTGTCGACCAATAAAAAATAAATCTATTTAGACCATTCAATTTCACAATTGTTCTATTATTTCTTAATTGTAAATAAATAAGCGAGAGCTCATAGTACAATCATTGGTAATATGAAATGTTGATTAGGACTTAAGTACTATATAATGACATGTACATGTACCCGTTTTAGACAATTTCTTAGCTTTATCACCGGCCTATCATTTCGCCATCGCTTAGCGATATCCTTATCCTATTTATAGAAATAATGCGAAATGTCGGAAGGAGAAAGTAACGATCGTACCATACTGGATTACCTGAACGAGGATTGTTGGCGCATAGTGCTACGCGATGTGCCCATCCCGGACATTGTAAGAAGCGAACGCGTCAGCCGCCGCTGGCAGCGAGTGGTGCTGCAGTACTTGCGAGGGACACGGTTTAGTTTTTCTTTTGACTGGGACAGTGTAGATCCTTTTGACGCCTATCCCTTTTATTTGCCGAAGTCAATGTACGAATCATTCGAGATGTGGACAACTAAACTTGGTTCCTCAGTTATCGGGGCCTACTGCAAGGATAGAGAAAGCTTAAAAACCTTGATAGAAAACTGTCCTAACCTCGAAGCGTTAACATTGGTCAATCTTGAAGAACCCGAAGCGAATACAAAAGAATTTCCAGAAAATTTACTAAAGAACTTCTGGTGCCTAAAACAGATTTGTTTCTTCAATACATGTAACTTATCAGACCGATTTGTCAGCCAGAACATAGCAGATAAAGTATTAGAAGAACTAGTATTCTATCAGTGTTATGAAGTCACAGGAGAATGTTTGACAACTGCAAACTTATCTAAGTTGAAATATCTAGCCTTTAAAAGATGCTTCGATCTGCGGGCTGCGCACTTAATCTCATCTACTAACCAACTTGGTGAGCTGACCAAACTGGAACTAATTGGTGTTTCTAAAGAAATATCACAAAAAATTCAATTTGTTTTGGATAAGATGCCTAAATTGGAACATTTAGAAATACATACTGATGCTGGGAGGTACAATGGTTATCTCGAAACCTACGAGCCTATCTGCCGTCTAAGTTCCTTGACACATCTGCGTATAGACCTCAAAATGACAGACGAGTCAGTAGAAGCCATAACTAGATGTTGCAAACAGCTGGAGACATTGGATCTTGGTGACTGCGAGTTCCTTAATTCGGAGGGCTTGGAGGCAATTGGTCGAAATGCTGGAGAACGCCTCACTCAGCTTGGGTTACAATATTTCTGTGACCTGGAGGATGATGATGTGGTAAACTATGTCCGTAGCTGTCCGGCGCTAGGTTGGCTGACAATTATTGGGACATGTCAGATAACTCCAGCTTTGCCGGCGCTTGTGTCAGCTGCTCGGCATGAGGTGTGCCCAGGAAGTGAACTGGTCCTTGACATCAGTGAGACGAAGCTGACCGACCCTTATTATCGCCATAGTTTTTTAAATGAAGACGATGGGGATATGGAGGAATATGAAGACATTCAAGAAAAGTATGAAGACCTGGCGGTAATATTGGACTAAGCTCAATTTGCTATTAACTTTTTTAAATAGAAAATAATATAATACATATGTATTTTATTACCTACTACATTATTTATACCTATCAATAATATAATCCAATTCCTCGTAGCATTTGCAATTTCAGCACACTGGTAAAGAAAGGCTCTCTTGATAGTTCAAAAACTTCTTTAATCCACAAGAGTGCTAAGCTTTCATACAAATTATAACTTGATGCCCAAAGCTGGCTGGTAGACTTGTGGTGATTTTGAATCATAAATGTTTGTTACATTGATGGATTAGATATTTACAGTAGTACTCTTTGGTGATAACATGCAATTTTGATAGGTATCTGTTTTTGAATAATCAGGAGAGCCTTTACCAGTTATGTATGTGAAAGTATATATTTCACGCCACATTAACAAAATCCAAAATATAGCTTGTTGTGTTGTGTTTGTACAAAAAGCTGCCTATAATATTTTTAAACCGCACCCAAATTAAACATGAAGATTTTCATCTGTCTTGCGTTTATCCCGGCATTCTGCTACGGCGCATGAAAGCCTGGGATCCGCTTTGGCAACTAATCCCAAACATTACATAAAGAACGGACATGGAATGAATGACGGAAATAAAACACTGTCCTAATATAATTAAAATTATTTATTATCCTTCATCATATTTCTAGCATACTAAACGTAATAAGTGTATAATAATAAATAATTGAATAGTAATTTAGTTTTGAAATATTTCAGCAATATACATATTAATAACTCGATATAAGGTTAAAACGTTCATTAACTAAATAAGACATGCAAAGTAGGCGAATTATTATTGTATTTATTTCCCTAATGTGTTTCTATGAACGCAGTCCGTCATTGGCTAAGTACTGTTTAAAAGTTTCATTAAAAACTATCAATAAAATAATTCATTATTTTAAAAAGAACAATTTAACTAGCGACGCTCCAAAAAAGTGATCATAACTCTCTTATTTTACAATCTTTGGCGAACTATAACAATATATGAGAATAAACATTTTCAATAGCTAGCTATCAAATGCTCTGTATCTGCCCGCCGCGCGCGTGAGCGGCGGGCGGCCTACTGTACATGGCGGCCTTGCCGGACTTGCCGGACACACCCGGCCGCCGTCGGCATCGGGACCGATGCTCCCGGCGGCCGGATGGGTCCAATAAGCCTTTATTGACCACGGCTCGCAGTACTAACATCCTCGCTGTTTCTACGCTTCAGATACTTCTTTGTGCGGCAGATATCTCAGTAATATCTACACACGACCTTATTGTCATGAAAAGTTTGTATAGATGTTGTTGAGCATTAATCACTATTGAATAAATGACCGCGCGAATGCGAGGAGTTTTAGTAAGCGAGCCGTTCTATCAGCTGCCAATAAAACTGACCCGTTGTAGATCGGTTTTATTGTCAATCAGTTCAGGGCACTTCGTTATAGCTTATTTTAGCAGCGAGCCCTCGTTCTGTCAATTTGTGCTTCAATTTAATTTGTGCATTAACAAAGAGAACTCGCATCTAAAAAATCTATTCGAAAGTGAGGTAACTGTATCTTCTATTTATGTCACATTAGGAATGCTCAACTTTGGTTCGAGTCACAATTCCACTTAAATTTAGTTTTGTTGAATCTTTGGTAAGTAACCGGTAAAGCGTGTACTGAACGACCATTGCCTACCAAATCTTATATTAAAATACATATAACAAGTAGGTATCGATATGATATCAACATTATTTAAAATTAAAATTCTTTCGACTGCCATGAGGTACAAGCGGGTTTCAGACAATGAGCCGTAGATACATAATATGTATAGACTCACAAAATGAAGTCGGTCATTCAGTGCCTGCCGAAACACCAACCCAAACGAAACGTTAGGAAGTGTCATTTTCATAAATGGATACATAGAGTAGGTTCAATGGACGATCGTTTCAAGCGTATATCACAGATACCTTCACAGGCATCTCAATGCTAAGCTATATGTAACAGCTAGTCTGTTTCCTATTCCGGGTCTTCACCGGGACCGGGACTGAGGACCGTTACATAACTTATATAAAGTATGTCCGCCTAAGTGCGTTTTCACATTATCCCATCCGATATCGGATGTAGGACCGATATCCCATCTTGGATTTTTTCCATTGAAATCCTTCCGACATCCGATATCGGATCGGATAATGTGAAAACGGACTAAGGCGGCGAGGGCTCGTGTTGAGGACAACCACGGCGCCGCGGTGAAGGAATCGAATCTTCCCTGTTTCCTTTCTTTTCGATTCGATACCGCGCTTGCGATCAAGAATAGGGCCGGTCGTTTACTCTTAAACTATTCCAACATAAGTTATCCAGAACAGTGCATGTCCACGCTACTTTAGATATTGGGCGACAAAACTAAAATCCTAAAGCAATTTCTCATTTAAAAATCTGTACATCAAAACACCTAAATGTGTGTAGTCGCCCGTGTAAAAATGCGCGCGTTCTAAAACGGTTAATGATTATGATCTCGACTTAGCATTTACACAACGTCACCCTGTCACCCGCCCGGGATTCCGGGGCAAAAGGCTAGTAAGCTCCTAAATTAGATATGACGTCATTATTATGTACACATCGAGTTTGAAGGCTGACGCATACCGAAGGCTATCGAGTCAAGTTCCACGGCTGCAAGCGTTCTGGACTAGGAAAGGAATATTTTACGGACGGCGCGATTTGTTCTACTGCTCTCTTTAATCTAACTGTTGGGGCAGGCGCGGTGCGGGTCTCAGAGTACAAAGAGTTACATATTTGTAGTAGGCCTGCCAATACGATAGACCTTTTTTGGGCCGAAAATGAAAATGTTATGATTATCGATATAATTTTGACGATCGTATGCGGCGCCCTTTACACTGTAAGGTCGATGTTCAACAGTCAGGCTCTTACATTCAGGGCGCCACATACGATTTGAAGGTTCTGACGTACCTACAGGAGGTCTATTGGGCCGAGCCAAGATGACAATCGTACACCAACAAACAACAATCGAAAAAAAATATCAAGGTGTGCAACGAAAACTTAGTTTGTTTTTCACTTTCGATTAGCCTTTTCTTCCTACAACAACTGTCAATTTGGTTAGACCCCCCCAGGAAAGACAGTGAATGTTTCATGTCTCAAGTACATAAGTTTTACACCTTGGTGGTCACCCGCATCGCGTTTGCCGATCTCTGCTTTAACATTCGATAGTAAAACTTCTATAGAATTACTTCGTCTACTCACTCGTGTTTAACTCGCTAAGGTAACTTTAAACTTCTAATTAAACCAAACGGTTACATCATTTCCACTCCTCTCTACCGTAAGTTTACCATAAATAATCTCAATTCACCTTAATCTTAACGTATCTAAACTATGGATGAAAATGATCTACAATAAAACAGTATTCTGGATAACTTATTAAAACATGAATACAATAAACTTATTATTGTTACAACATAGTCGGTTCCAGTACAATTGGGTAGACATTATCTGTAGGAAATCGTATGCATACTTAACTAACTAGGATAATTAATAGTTAAACTAAAAAACGAAATGGCACGAGAGAAAGCACTAGAATAAGTATAAATTAAAATAAATAGATCAACAAAAAAGAGTGCTTGAAGCTAAACTATGCTAAGCGATAGAAAAAATAAATAACGTAAAGAGATATGACTAGATTGTTTTTTTTTTCCATTACTAGGATCTACAATTCATAAAAGCACTATGCGCCTCTCTCCATATTTTATTATATAAATAGATATATAATAATATGATTAATTATTCCAAATTCTAACGTTTGTTTTTTTTTTACTTTCTGATTAAAATATTGGCATTCATCTTACTAACTAGCGTCGAACAGGGAGCCGTGACCGTGACCGCCGGGGCGGCCGGCGGCCGGCGGATAGGCGGCGTCCCGCGTACCTCTCGGTACTGCCTTCTTATGTTCCATCTACGCGAGCGCTACGACCAATTTAAACATGCGAACGTTATAAATATTCTATAAAAGTTTTAGGAGTTAAATAGTTAAGAAATTCGATTTTGTAATACTAAGTTGCCGTTAGGTTTCCGAGAGACGGTTCCGTGCGCTCGATGTCGTGGTTTGGTATTCTGGTAAGTTCGCGGGCTACCGTCTTCAGAAGTATGAGATGATAAGTGAATGAGGATACGTTAGAACGCAAGGCGCAGTAATTTGGAATGAAGTGTCCGGCCAGTTACTAGTAAAATAAAAGGCGAAGCGCAATAATCTCCCGAGAGGGGCTCCCTTCCGGTCTATATCTTCGATCAGGGGGTTTCCATGCAAACTACTAACTTAGAACTGGATGAAGTTTTGTACCTAATATTGTCTTTGGTTTCTGCCAGTATTACAGTAGTTAAAACGTAATATATTGATTTTAAATGCCTACTTTCCGAAGTTCCATTTTGAGTCCTTTGCATCGCAGGTGGACTACCAGGATGAACATCGGCATTTAAAATGAGTGAGATGATATTCTCGCAACTACTATATACTTATTTTATTAAGAAAATGTTCTTTGATCCTGTTCAGAAATTTTTAAAATTTAGGAAATTTTTATTCTAGGTAGGTATTTTCTACAAATCGTTGTGACTGTTTTCAATAGAAATCTCTTTCATAAAGTGTAAAGTAGTCTGCATGGATATCCCCAGGACAGGCACGGTGCCAGAACAGTCTGTGTTCGGCGCCTTAGCTCCAGTTAGAAGGTGGACGGCACCGGACCGACGTCTGGCCGTCGCGCGACTCCCGGCACCCTCCCGGCGCGGCCGCGATGGGATGAGATGAGGTGGTTCCGGTTCGAGATGATGATATAAAAAGTCGCGGCTAGTGGACCCGAGAGCGGGCTGGCCGAAGCATCGCAGTCTAGTTCAGAGTTCGGCAAAACCTGCCTACATGAAAACATTTAGATACATTTAAATAATTGCAAAGCATACCCTGTATCCTAGAATCACTTTTATGGGCGATCTTTTTATACATTCAGAGAGGTTCATTAATCTATTACAAACGTTAGCGTTACCGCAATATATCTTTAGGGATTTAATTTTAATCAGTATAAAGATATAAGTACAATATTATTAATAGCCCGGGGGCTCGGGCCGCCCGGGCGCATTACTCCTACATTACGCACGAGGTGATATTTATCGATAGTCGATATACTAAGTATACGTGTTCCGGTTTGGCATCGATTTACTGGTATCCTAATAGCGCGAGGGCCGTCGCTCGTCACGCCGCACTCACTCGGCCGACGGCCGTGAGGCCCGGGCCGGACGCGCCGGGCCCGGGCCCGGGCCGACTCACGAGCCGGTACGAAACTAGACCACGTCGATAAACAATACTATTCAACGAAAACACTACAAATTAGAAAAAAATGCGACGTGAACGAAAACAACGCTATAAAACAATTTAAAAAGCTCAACAACGTATTGCACTCAAGTTTCAGGGAAAAGAACTAGATACACTCGAAACGTCGGTACACAAATTCATGTTGTATTTTTACACACCGCTTACTTACAAATCATAAACGCCTAAAACTAGAATACTATATCAATATAATATAATTATTTGTGTAAATATAAAATTCTATGTCTTGTGGTGAGTGTAATATTTGACTATAGCGCGGCAGACGACGGCGGGCGCTCCCGGGCCGGGCCGGGCGGGCGGGCGGTCGGGGCCGGCCCCGGACTCGCGAGCGCCGGACCGGACGCCGGACCGGGCGCCGGACCGGACGCCGACCGGGCGCCGGACCGGACGCCGGACCGGGCGCCGGACCGGACGCCGGACCGGGCGCCGGACCGGACGCCGGACCGGGCGCCGGACCGGACGCCGGACCGGGCGCCGGGCCGGGCGCGCGAACCGGACGCCGGACCGATCCGCGCGCGGCCGCTCGGCTCTCGGCCGCGCCGGCGCTGTGCCGCCACACCGGCACTTAGTCCGCCCGCGCGCACACAATATAATCTAAGGTATCTCAGTATCATTATAATATTTATATTGGTACCTTTTTGATTATGAATCTATTTTTGTCTGTAGAAATTACACTAGTTTTGTAACCTGTTAGCTCGCGCACCTCCCACTGTTGGCTCCCGGACGCGGTCCTCACATTTATTGTATTTAACACCTTAACACGAATAGTATTATGTATATATTTGTATAGACACACACGAAATAAAGACGGGGAAGCACGCTCGTTGAGAATTGACATCGCGTGCGTGCCGCGCGCCCGCGCCGGCCTGCGGGCCTGCGGGCTGCGGGCCGCGCCGGCGGCGGGCGGCGGCGGGACGCGTCACATACAGACACGAACGGCGTGAGTACAGTCCATTATGTTGATTATACTTTTTATATCACAGCCCATTTGGAATTTACAACACATAATAACACGATCTTTTGAAACGAAGGCCTAAGTATTCGGTCTCATGTTGAAGTGCACTTTGATTTGTACACAGCGTTAAATACAAACATTTAATTTTTGTCAACAACATCGCCATTAGTTTACGTTCACTAACAAGTAGTTTGTGAGGAGCTGGGCGTACCATGGACAGAGTTGCGTCGCGCCGATACGAGTCACCGCGTAACGACCGTCGGCGCCGGGCGCCCGGAGCCGGCGGTTCGCTCGGGCCGCGCGCTGCGCTGCGGCACCGACATACAGACCATTGGAGTGGGACCGGTTATGATACACAATAGGACTGCCGTGTGGTACCCCAGCGTATTAGCTTATCAGACACACACATAATAAAATTTAACAAAATATAGGATATATATACTCCAATAGTGATCTATACCGAGCACTTAGATTAATGCGATCAGTTCGGCGGAGGGAGACAACAGTGTCCGCGAATGGTCCGGGACGGGCGCCGCGGCCGGGCCGGGGCCGGGCGAGGCCGGAGCCGAGCCCGGCCGGAGGGCCAGGGCGCTCGTCCCGGCTCTACGTCTTGTTGCAATATACAATAATTAAAATACACTTTTTTCTTACATTTTCAACTTACTTAATAAATTCAGTTTGGCTTAGTTCAAGCAAATAACTAGTATAATAAATTTATGTTAAAAGTTTCAGTTAAACGTTAAGTACTTAGAAGTAGAAGTATGATTACGAATGACAAAATTTTTATAACGTCATTTTATAATAATAATAATTTAATCAAAGTTAATAAATTGTATATATAATAATAATATAATAGAGTAATTTAATGATTAATCGATAATGATAAGAATGAAGCATTCCTACGCGCTGATTTAATAAATTACTTTTAACTAATTTAGTATACTCGCCGAGTGGGCTCGCATAATCTTTAGGTAAGTATGTAGGTAATGATATTTACTATACAATAAAGATGTATTAATAAATTCCTTGGAATTGTTGATAATACACGATGATGCGCGCTGCGGGCGCGGGCGCGGGCGCGGACGAGGCCGCGGGGCTCGCGCGGCCAGGCACCTGCAACAACCGACACGTGGATACACGCCACCGCCACTTGCTAATAGTAAAGATAAGGTAAAGATACGCGCAAGGACGGCATCTAAGGTTAGTAAGGCCGGTTGGCGTCCTAAGGCTGCTTGAGTTGGCCCTCGAGTCGCTTCAAGCGGTCCTTAAATAATAAGCTTAGTTACTCACGATGACGACGTGAGCGCGCACGCGCAGGGACGGCGTCTAAGGTTAGTAAGGCCGGGTGATGTCCTTGGGCCGCTTGAGTTAGCCCTTGAGTCGCTTCAAGTGGTCCTTAAATAATAAACTTAGTTACTCACGATGACGACGTGAGCGCGCAGGGACGGTGTCTAAGGTTAGTAAGGCCGGTTGGCGTCCTAAGGCTGCTTGAGTTGGCCCTTGAGTCGCTTCAAGCGGTCCTTAAATAATAAGCTAAGTTACGATGACGACGTGAGCGCGCATGGACGGCGTCTAAGGTTAGTAAGGTCGGTTGGTGTCCTTGAGTCGCTTGAGTTGGCCCTTGAGTCGCTTCAAGTGGTCTTTAAATAATAAGCTAAGTTACTCACGATGACGACGTGAGCGCGCAGGGACGGCGTCTAAGGTTAGTAAGGCCGGTTGGCGTCCTTGGGCCGCTTGAGCTGGACCTTGAGTCGCTTCATGCCGATCTGGAAGCCGTTCATCGCCGCGATGGCGGCCTGCGCCGATGTGGGGTTGTCGAACGACACGAAACCTGGAATTAATTCAATAAATATTAGACCTACACATAACATATCTAAAAGTGTTATCTTGTGTTGTTACGAAGATACATATGTAGTTATATACCCTGAAATTGAGGTTCTACATTTATACATTTTAAACAAATATTTATTTTGCAAGTACCTACTTAGGTTTTGCGGTCTTTTACATCTTAACAGACTGACAAAATTGAATTTGATTCACGACTTTCAACTTCTAAATAACAGATGTTAACATGGCGCAGTCGGTAGGATATGAACTTAAGTTTTGTATTGATAATTTGTATTGTCTACAGAAATAATACTTTTTATTTCCGAAAATATTTAAGGGACATGAAATTCTTTCTTCGGGATCTGTTTTCTGTATCCAGAGTCGTCTTCTGATTTCAGATTATTGTTTTGAAATTATTACGGTATGAATAATGATCTGTCATCAGTCAGCACTGTTGCAGTAACTCCTATTCATTGTTTTTAAATCACTACCTGCTCCATTTGCTTGCCCCAGTACCCTTTTCTTCGTAGACAGTATGCACTTTGTACAGTGAGCAGCAAAAGAGCATGGCGAATTTATCAAAGGGTTTGATCATATATTCTCCATGTATTTCGCAGCTCACTGTCACTCAGATATAGAAATGACAAGAACGATTCAATAGCAAACTGACAAACTAACCGAAACATTTGCTCTGGTTAGTGGCGCGGTCAATAAACACTTTGCTGCTGATGACGTTCCCGAACGGGAGGAACATCTGCATCAGCTCCGCATCCCCAAACTCCTGCGGCAGGTGGTAGATGAAAAGGTTGCACCCCTCAGGGCCGGAGATCGAGCACCCTGGGAACATAAGAAAATCTTTAAAGAACTCACAAATCTGCCTCTGGACACCATTGTTCGGCTTAATGCTAATAGGAAAGATGTAGGTACGTCAAGAGTTTTCTGGATTTTTGTTAGGCTAGGCTCATGGCCACAGACTAACCGAGGGAAAGACGTAGCTGACGGCGGATCAAGCTCGACCAGTAGGTGCCTGTTCACCCTTGATTTGAAGGTAGCTGCTGGGAAATATGGACGCCGGCAACGAATTTCAATCAATCAAAGTTTATTCATGAACTTGAATGTAATAAACAATTTTGATTTGCATCTAGATTTAATTTCACCAAAGCCCTCTTTTCTTTTCTGACAAAGTAGAGCTTGATCTTGCTGTTAATTTAAATGTTTTTTTTTCATGAAAATTGCTGTAATTTTTTTATTAGATTGCTACAGGGTTGATCGTAAATTGTATTGATAGATTTGTTAACTTGTAGAAACATATTTAAGTTCACCGTATTTCACCAAAAAACTTGGTATTTAACTTGACCGTTTTATCATAATATTTTAGTTGCATAAAAATATACAACCAAGATATTTGATCAAAGCCAGCCAAGTTAAGCACCGTCTATTTCAGTTTAAAGGTGTCCAAGCTCTTAAGAGACAAAAGAATTGCACACACGAAGTTTGTAAAGTAAACGAGAACAAAGAGCTAAACAGTCAAGACAACACAACATTTATATATAGAGATACACCAGAGGTCCGAAAGTTTGGCAACAAGTCGTCACTGTAACGTGCAGCATTTCGGAGCAACACGGACTACATAGTACACAGACAAATATAATGTTATACCGTGTTTTAGCGGAAACCTTCTTTGATAGGAAGAAAGATGATATTGTGTAGTTTCCAATGCTAAAATACGGTTGTACGAGCTAAGGGCGCACACTCAATTTTGCTGTTTGTAGAATATTTATCGCAATCGTTAAAGATGCGAATTAAAAAACAATATTTATTATTGTCAATCGAACGTACGCCCGTAGGGTGATGTTGTGTGATGATTACCAGGGCTTCAGGCGGTTGAAGAAGTAAGCAAGAGGAATCGGAAGGATGTATGATCGCCGACGCGGTGAGGGGTCTACCTGGTTGATTATTATTAGAATAGAGATGCCACTTTTTGAAAAGAAAACAATTTTTAAAGTTCGTGCACGGAAGTGCAGTGAGCCAAGACTATTACGTTTTTATAGATCAGAGTTTTTGTTTGTTGACGTCAACAAAGATAAATCAGCATTTTTAAAAAGCGCAAACGTTCGCTAACGATACTTCAAGTTTTCTAGTCTGCAAGTTCGAATTCAGGAGCGTTTTTGCCAAAAAAAGCATCTTTACTTTTAAACATAAAACTTGAAATAGTGATTTTAGAACAATATCAACTTTCATCGTAGTTTATAGCTTCCAAGTGGCACCTCTATTCGTACAGCTCGGGGCTCCACTTACCTTCCCTCTGCGCGGGCGCAATGGTGGACATCGGCGGCGGGATGGGCTGCGGAAACTGGCCGTATACCGCCGGGTAGGCTGTCGAACATTTCCACAATCAACACCTATCCGACATTCACATGCACTCCGCCCCACATTTAATATCAAGCTAAATAAATATAATTCGAGTATTATTTTTGCCGAATTAACATGTGAATGATTATATTGTTAATATATGACAGCTGTAAAAAAAAGATAAGTATGTAACCAAAGGAAAAAAACAAATATAACAATAATATTCAAAATAATAAAGTGAATGAAACTTTCATAGAAAAATATATAAATATTATGATAAGAATTTAAAACGATATGTTATTAGAAAATATATGACTGTGAGTAGGTAAATATATTTGTTAATCATATTACTGTTTCATAATTTATAATTGATTAAAATTAGATATACAATTTTGAAAAATGACTTTACTGGTCGTGTACGCAGACTACTTCTAAAAATAATACAATCTAAATGATATATTTCACCCCTTTACAAATTGGATATTGACAAACATCAAAGTTTACACAATGACTGCAGTAACAACATCATTATTATGCCTATAATAACACCGACAACAACTACATTATGTGACAAACGTACCGACAGCGTGATAGGTACAGCGCATATAACGTTACACCATCAACACTTATAACAGTTCATTATACTTGTATAATATCAATAACTGTCAATCGATAGATCTTTAATGCGAATTTTTCGAACTTGGCCGTTGCACTAAAGTACCCGTAAAAGATCGGTCAAATGACAGAAGCGATGTATATTTACCTACACAAGTTGACTTTAATAATTATTTTTCATCGAAACTTCTGTTTTTCTTATTGTGTTCGTATGTTTCAAAGTTTAAAGCAACTTGTGTGTTACTGACGTGTGTGTACAATAACGAATAATGGTAATAACATTTCGCCTTTTCACATCTATGTTGCTGCGTGATTATTTCATGTAAACATCGTTTACTTCCGTTCTATCGTATTAATTATATTATGAGTGCGAGAGAGACACCTCCAGAGAATCTTATATCCATTTATAGTTGTTTAGACGATGTTTATATTGAAAAATCACAGCTTTGCCCTAAGTTTCACAGAGATGCGTGGAACGAAATAAAATGTTAATCATTCTATGCAGTCACTTATTGTCATTTGTTTACGAACACTCCACGTGGTATCTTTGGAGTTTTTATAAACAAGTGACTATCAAAGAGATGTATAATATAGTTATAAATATTTGCACACTTTTAACAATTTTCGGCAAATACATCTTTATTCCACTTCAGCTAGGTAAAAATGTGCAAATATTTACGTTTACACAATTTCCTCGCTTATAGCAAGCACTCTATAAGCGAGAAAACCTACATCTTCAACAACCTACGTCTTTTGATCGTCGTCGTCTAGTCAGCACTATGAAAAATGGTGTTGTTGCCCATATTCCTTAGATTCGATCACCGGGAAACGCTAGTGCAGGAATCCATGGGCCATCTTACACTAACATCTCCTAAGTCTCGGTATCTAGTCAACTAGCTGCTACGACGGAACCTTGCCTCGACATCAACGCCATTTTTCACAGCGCTCACGACGTTCAAATACCACTAGCGTAAAGTAGCCTATAAAGCGAAGCGGTAAACGCCACTCACCGACGCCAGGGAACGGCTGCATGCCGGGGTAGCCCGCGTGTTGCAGCGCCGCCTCGCCGTTGGGCAAGCCCTGCGCCGTCACGGGCACCGCTGCAACATTCGTGAGATCAGCGCACATCGGCGATATCACGCCTCGCTCCTCGCCCAGCAGCGGGACGCTCAGATAGGCTGATAAAGAAACACGCCGTGTTTTATGGTACGTCGCTGTCTTAGGTTTGGTGGGGTTGATGAGCGACTGTGTGAAATGATTTGTCACGGCTGTTTTCTAATGTAAATGTATGTATGATTAGTGACGATTAGGTTAGATAAAATTAGTACTGTGTACAAATAAATGTAATTGAAAACTGAGGAAGAGCGGGGCTTCCTGTCACAGGTATTATAAATACTTACTAGGAAGTCTCAACCTGCGAGTGTTATGTTGTAAATTGGTTTATGAAATAAATGCTTTTTGATTTTGAAATAAATGCTTTTTGAGTATTACATCAGCACATCCTTGTTGACAAGTTAATGATAAGTGATGATTCTTTTGCACATAATTTAGAGAACTGCGCTTAGGACTAATTAATAAATTTATGAGGGATTATGAAGAAAATGTGGTTTCAGAAGATTCACGGCACAGGCAATGCCATAATAATATATGCTCACAATTATTATGGAATGGCAACACGAAAAGTTTACATTTTAATCACACTAACAACACGAGATAGGGAATTTCTTATGTTACAATTATGAATCAGACATATCGTGGGCAGATAACCTAGTGGCAGCAACCTTTGCTATGAATCCTTGGAATGACCAGCAGCTGAGAGACTGGTTATGACAGCATCCTCATCAGTATAATATACTCACGTCCAGTGAAGGTCTGGTGTATCCCGTTTGTGTAGACGGCATCCTGCGGCGGCGGCTGCCCGTTGGCCGTCTGGGCCGCCATGTTGAAGCCCGGCATGGTGGGCGACGGCAGCGATGGCAGCGCGCCGTTCAACGGCTGCGCGCCTGTGCCTATCGCCAGACCGGAGAAGTTGTCTGCAATCGGAATGTTGTCTTTAAACATTGCACTTTGAGTTCTCGCGTTTTGTAGGTATCTTTCGCTGGGACGTCAGTCTTCCGGCTAGTGCAACTTGGCCGAAACGTTGGATAAAAGGTAATAATGTTATTGTATCACGTTCGACCCGTGTGTGTCTTTAAAAAACTGCACTTTTATGATTTGCGATATTCACTATCACATTGCCATCATCGTTGGAAAATATACAATTGAATGATGATGATGTTACCAAATTGAAATTTGGGTATTTAGAACAGTCATTTCAACTCATTATTGAAATCAAGTACCAAATCTATTTCCTTATCTGCTTTATTCTTTACCAGTTTTTGAATTGAATGGAGTGGAGTAGGTTAGCAGATTTAGAAGGCTAGCCTCTCTTTTCTTATCAGTTTGCAGTGATTTAAGCAATAAGAGATGTTCTGTGTACGAGTATGTTTACCAGAGGCGGGCGGCACCACGGAGTTGGCCATGCCGTTGAGCGCGTGCGACGCGAGCGCCGTCATCGGGCTGATGTAGCCCTGCGCCGTCGCTGCTACCATCAGGGCTGCTTGTTGCTGGAATTAAATATGAATATTAATTAATTTACAGTTCGCAGTCTTAATAAGGTCAAGCGGCAAAACTAAAGCACATATAATTAAATTTGTAAACTGGCCGGTGATTAGCCTCACCTGATGAAAAGTGGTACCCTGGTGAAAAAGAAGAATAACGGCAAACCGAAGGCACCGAACTGGTCCCGGTTGTTTCTTCTCTTTGTCTCCCTCCCTGAAGCATGCATGTTGAAGCCGTCTGCTGTTACCACTCCTTGTCTTCTTGGCTACTGCGGAAGACTTTGGAAGACCCACCTGCTCCGTGATAAACTGCGCGTTGGTGCTGTAGGCTCCAAACTGGTTGTGGTTGAACACGAATGAGTTGAGCAGACTCATATCCTGCTGGTTCTCCTTGACTTCCCACCCTGAAGCAAGGAGAATAGAATAGAAGACCCACCTACTTCGTGATGACCTGCGCATAAGTGCTATGGGCTCCAAACTGGTTGAGCAGACTCATGTCTTGCTCCTTCTGCTTGTCTCCTTACACCCTGAATCGTACTAACTGTAGAATGAAGACCCACCTGCTCCGTGATGACCTGCGCGTAGGTGCTGTAGGCGCCAAACTGGTTGAACACGAAGGGGTTGAGAAGACTCATGTTGCCGGCCATCTGCTGCATGCGCCGCAGCTGCCGCTCCTTCTCCGTGTCTGCGAACTTCACTACCAGGCTTGAGGACGCGCCCTGGAACATGGAGAAAAGAAACGTTAAAAATTATCACTGAAGACCGCCAATTAGCCGGGGCAGAGGCAGACCAGGCCCCGTAGCCGAATGGCATTTCTGCGACGCGAAACGAAAACGAAACGCCGCGAAAGGTAGTCTGGCTCGGCGCCAATACGCAAGAGCGATAGAGATAGATATCTACGAGCGTTTCAATTCGTGAGCATTTGTGCCATTCGGCTACGTACCCTGAAAAAAGATGACGCAATGACTTCGACGCATTTTGCAGCGACTGGCCGGAGAAGGCGGAAAATCGTGATAAGTGGCGGAAGAACGGGGAGGCTTTTGTTCAGCAATGGTACTATCAGCTGCAAAAGTGCATGGCGAATTTATCAATTAATTCATTCATAATTTCTCCATGCGATTTTGCAGCTCACTGTACATAAAATAGGCTAAAAAAGCATGGTATACGTAGTATAACAAAAGGGAACAGTTATAATGGATTACGTCCAATCAGCCAATAGACACTTCAGAACGTTTCGGAAGGTTTCGGAAAGAAGGAAATTTAAAAACGATTCATTAGGAATCTCCTTCTAAGTATGAGCCAAAATGTTAGAGCCGGGCTAAGCTAAATGTAATGTACTAATGAAAAAGTTCGGGAATGTCATTACCAATATTAGCCATTTATCTACACATCACACATTGTTGTATTTTTAAAGTTGACACACCATCATCCTCCTTGCGTTATCCCGGCATTTGCCACGACTCATGGGAGCCTGGGGTCCGCTTTGACAACTAATCCCAAGATTTGGCGTAGGCACTAGTTTTTACGAAAGCGACTGCCATCTGACCTTCCAACCCGAAGGGTAAACTAGACCTTATTAGAATTAGTCCGGTTTCCTCACGATGTTTTCCTTCACCGAAAAGCGACTGGCAAATATCAAATGACATTTCGCACATAAATTCCAAAAACTCATTGGTGCGAGCCGGGGTTCGAACCCTCCTGAACGAAAGTCGCACGTACTTACCTTACAGTTGACACACCAATTTACCTTAAATTCAATATGCTGTTCAAATAAGTTTTCTACTTTTGTAAATTAATAAACTTAAATGTTACCTATTTATATTCATTACAATTATCATTATCAGCTTTGAAACCTACATAATACAAAACAGAGTGTCGAAATGGCCATACATTATTCATCGCCAGTCCGTTACCGGCATACAAGGTACGTGAAAAAGGTACCTAACGGAACGGAAAAATGGGACCCTTTTTCTTAATAGTATCGAAAGAGCTCACTATTCTGGAAAAGTATCTGAAGTGTGAAATGGTGGCGAATTCAGTTTTTTTGTGACAATCCATAAAAGCTGTAGAAAAATAAGTAAGAAATTTATTCTTAGGTAATAATATGTATATTCTATGATAAAACAGGTACAACTTTTTACAAAACGCGATAAATGTTAAATTACATACTGACTTTAATAATATGTACCTATCTAAAAACACAAAATATTGACTAGGTACTGTCTCAGACACATACGACAGAAACTCCACAACAAAGTTCACTATAAAGTAAACTAAACCGAACAAAAACTAAGTGCGCACAATACTAACCGAACAAACCATTTAGTTAGACTAGACTAAACTAAACTTGGCCAAACAAGTAGTTTAGCAACACTAATGTAATTGGTTGATTTTAGAATTAACTTCGGAACAGAACGTGTGTGCTTTACTTGTACTTTATTTGGATACAGAGAGTGTGCGCCTTTGTAAGGCTATATGTATGTACTTTTTTTAGGGTTTCGTCCCAAAATGGTACAAAAGGAAACAGTAAGGTGCGGCTCTGTCCGGTTGTCTGTCTATCACATTGTTAAGATAGGTATACAATGTATGAATGTACTTAATCGTGTCTTAGGCAAGCATTTTGAAAATAATTAAAACTTTTCAATAATAAATAAGTACACAAGGACACTCTAGCTACGATATGAATTATGTAAGTCACATAATATTGTCATGAGATGCGTTTCACACTCTATAGTTCTAGACTTTCGAGTAGGTACAAAAATCACCGTAAGTACATAATAATCGAGGAGGGAGCTTAAGGAGATGCCTGTCCAGTAGAAATAACGCGTGAAAGTAGTTTTATCGATGGTTACTGACGATAAAAACTCCATCAAGTTATATTATTTTTTTATCACCATACAAGTATACGTCCTTATGGTAAAAGGCACGGCAGAAATTATATGTTGAGAGGCCTATATAAAATGCCAAAGATGAGTTTTATTCTCAACGATATACTTACGTCCCGAAGCCTTGCTATTCCAAGCAATATTCGATTTATTATCAAAACATAATCGGCTTTAAGTACTTATGTAAATTTTCTCTTTGAAATATAATCTCATGTTTTTCATAAGTAGGACGCGTAAAAACACGTCGCCCCTTTTTGAATACGAAATCCCTCACTAAATAGGCGCTCGATCGCTGAAAACGTTTATTGTGCGAGTCTTTTATATTTTTCAGTATTCTTAACGCGCGGGAAATATTAAGGAGCTTATAAATAAAGCGGCACAATCGGCCCCCAGACTATTACGAGTGCAATTTCCTACGAACTACCGAAAGCCTGCGAACAATGCGGGGCTAAGCGTTGAACGTCGGCATGAACATTCATTATGTATTTGCCGGGACGGGCAAAAATGGCAGCGCGGCGTAGGCCGACGCAACAGGTCGCTCGCTACCCGGCCCGCGCACGCAACAAGTTATTTGGGCTCACATCCAAAAATGCATCGGCCGGCTGCAAACTTCAAACCGTCTTCCTTCCTGCGATAGTTCCACTGCTCCGCTCTCCCTAATTGGCCTTGTCGAACGCATTAATTGCTCGTTAAACTCGGATTTCACACAGCTTTTTCAATGCAATAATGAGGGTGCGTTATTAATGTTAATGGACCGCCTAATTAGTGTAATAGGATTATTGTAGCAATTCAGGAAATTTTAAACGTGAAAAGGCGGTTTTAATGAATTGTGCTCGACATTTTATGAGACGTTCGTGGTTTCGCTTTGTAGTTTGGATTGGAAATAATTGTTTGTGTTTTCATAATTGTTTATTTCGTTTGCTTTGTGTCAAAGTGCCTTAATTTCAATGACGAAAATATAATAATGGTTTATGATTGGTTTTTGTTTTCTTTTCAAGTATAAACGTTCTCGTTATTATGCTTGAAGTAGGGAAACCATGTAGGTGTTTAACTAGGTAGGCGTAGGCGAATTAAAAATATCCAAATGATGTTTATTCTTTTTAAAGCTTTAACGGTGAAATAATGTAACGAATTTACAAGGTCCACCAAGTTAACATTTTGTTACATTTCTTGTAAATGTTTTGAAACATGCTTTCTGTTTAGAGCCTGTGAAAATAATCGCCAATCGCCAAAACGACCGAAAATGTAATGTTTAAACTTCCAAAGCATAAAAAAATTGTTAATTATAATCTAAATAAATGTTATTATAGGAACAATAAAAAGTATGTCATATTATTCATACTACATTTCGCTAAAATAATCCAGATAAAGCAGATCTATATAATTGACTTTAGGAGAAAAGTTATTAAGATGATGAAACCTCAATAAGGTTTAGGTATAAGTATAATATTATATCAGTAGTATTAGGTATCAGTAGATATAACAAAATTATATGTATAGATAGTTAATTATATGTATAGGTCCACGTTTTTAAGTACCAATCAATTTACTGGGGTTCAAACCCAGGGCCGGCGGATTCATAAGACAGTACCAACCAGTCCATAGATAGGTCTTTATAATAATTAAGGTACAGCGGGGCAAATCTCGACGGGGGCAAATGTAACTGGCCCATTTATTCCATGTTTTACAATGTTTGCATTATTAAATAGTGTGCCCACCGGTTATATATTTTAGGCGTGATCAGTGGATACATGTAGAACGCAACATCATAGTGTAATAATGGTAAAAATGGATTAGTTGCAATTGTCCCCCAGTCGAGATTTACCCCGCTGTACCTTAGTGATTATATTCAATTCAATTCATTTATTGTTCGAATGTGAGTGGTTATAAATGATGATAGGGTTAGTATTTTGTAACATCACAATCTGCCAGAATTTGGCGTCTTGACTCTTAATATGCATGTCATTAAACCAATTATAATCTTGAGTAATATTATTAAAGATAAATTACATGTATATCAAAGTATGCCTGTACGTACATACAGAGTGGGGCCTGTAACAAAGGCGAAGAATTGAACACTAGGCTATTCTCCTTATACCGATCAACATTTGTTCGGCGACTTTTAAAAATAACTTGTATTTTGATTTTTATCAACCTTGAAAGTTTTTTCTGAGAGGTAATGTATTGCGAATTCTGTTAAGTCTGAAGTGTGACAGACAACGTCAATGACAACAATAATGGCGTACATTGAAGCTAATATTTATTTTGTATGAAAAATTAAAAATTTAAAGACTTCATAATTTTTAAAAGTCACTGAACAAATGTTGATTAGCATAAGGAGAATAGCCTACAGTTCAATTCTTCGCCTTTGTTACAGGCCCCACTCTGTATAAATAATATGTTGTTCATCAAAACCACATAATGTATGGTAAGACACTACATTTCAGACCGTTGCGAGTACCTACCCATTATCCCTCAGTTTACGCGACTTAGTCATTATAATACCTATGTAACGCCTTCATTATCTTCACCAGCCTATCTACAACGCGTACACTATCCATACTAATATTATAAATGGGAAAGTGTGTGTGTCTGTTTGTTTGTCCGTCTTTCATGAATTTCATAATCCATTGAAATCGTACATCCAGCCTTGCATCGAGGTGTGTTAATTGCTTTCGAGGTGGACAATTTGGATTTGAGATACTATTTCATCTCTAATAATACATATACAGCGCGTAAACCTAATAAGGGCGATAAATGAAACCAGGCATAAAATTCAATATTGTTATCATTAATTAAGAGGTGTTTTTGAGTTACTTTTAATTTTCACCCCATAATGAATTTTTGAAAAATTTCCCAGCAGCAATGTACTGTAAACGTGGTTGCGATGACAATCAATGACAACTGTCAACGAGCGGTTAACGCGAGTGTGTTTGCATTACGTTGCGGGCCGAATTATTTTGTATGGATAAAAAAAATATTTCAATTTTAAGTAAAAGTTATCTAATTCCATTTTTTATGTCCTATACTCACCACCGTTAAGAGGTTCGCCCGTATTAGGTTTACATCCTGTATAATACGAGTACAAGTTAAACCTCATTTGATGCAAGGCGACACACCTTCATTGATACGATTTTAATGGAACACCACGGCAAAACAAAGCGACGAATTAACTTGATTATTTAAATGAAGATAGCTGAAAGGATGGAGAGTGACTTTCTAACCCCCACTTCCCTAAAATGGGGGGTAGAACTTTGTATGGAGCATTGCGCAATTGGAAGTTAACGCGAGTGAAGCCGCGGGCAAAAGCTTGTATACTATAATTACTAGACAGACTGAAAGCCCACATCTATTCTTATTACACATACACAGTGCGCGCCGAACGCCCACGCTATTCGCCCGGTCGCCCATTCTACGTCTGAGCCCTAATGAAATTTGTCGGTCCGACAGCACCGAATATGTCGAAGACACCTGTAACGCCACAAGGTCTTAACTAATGCGACACGTGTACTCAGATACCACCTTGTCGAAGTGCAGATTAAAGCTGTATTCGATGCGACATCCGACCAATTGCTTGTTAGGTGTCTAGTGCGCCTATGTGAGCGGAAAATGTATAGAATTCAATTTCTGGACGCTTGTCTTGTTATGTGCCTGCAAATTTGTACATTAAACACGTGTATCGCTAGTGTGAATAGGTATATCTAGTTACCTACTATATCTTGTTACACTGTAAATAGAGGACCTTTAGACAAAAATAAATTAGCGACCCGCCGGCAAACACAAGAGACGACACCTAAAATCTTTGTCTGTGTCTGCAGATTTATACCATAAATGATATGAACAGTCACATAAGGAAATGAGTACCGCAGGAATAGTTTTTTTATTTCCAATGTGGATGTAAAAAAAATAGGTACCTACTAATATGTTGCGGGTCTAACAAGATTCCTCTCGTATTTTTAATGTAAATATTTGTTGCAAAGTCGCACGACTTTTTCTTCGAACTCGCCCGGGAGAATGTGACTAGAAATTCATTAATGTTAGATTTGTTTGTAGGTATATTTTAAACTTAATTACTTTTCGTTAGGCCGTTTTCACATTATCCGATCCGATATCGGATATCGGAAGAATTTCAATAGAAAAAATCCAAGATGGCGCCTGTAATGTATGATATCGGTCCGACATCCGATATCGGATCGGATAATGTGAAAACGCACTTATAGAGCAAGAAGCCCAGATCCGCCAGACCTTCCTAATTTTATTTCTGCGACGCGAAACGAAAACGAAAGGTAGTCTGGCTCTGTCGCGCCAATATGCAAGAGCAAGAGTATTTATGTGGTATAAAAACATATAACAATTTAAGATACATAGATGCAGGTGATAGAGATAGATATCTACGAGCGTTTAGTTTCGTGAGCGTTTGTGCACTTCAGATACGTACCCTGGTGGCTCAGTGACAGATTCGGTTGATTTAGTGTTACGAGTAGGTTGGTTAACCGAAATATGTTGCAACTTCCCGAAAATATTTAAAACAAATTATTTGTTTACGTTTATTTAAGTACCTAAAAGTATAGAGTAGGTACTTATAAGTCTTATAACTAACTCGGATCAAATTCATGTCATGTTATTAAAGTAAGTGTGCAAGGCAGGAAGTATACCTTTACGGTGTAAATTCTCGCACGCATATAGAATCCTCGTAGGTACTACAGAAACGTTGTAATTCCATAAGCCATATTGCAAGAAATTACAAGATGCGTAATCAACGAAATCCAGCAGTTTTAACACCGAATTAATCAACTAAGTAAGCTTCTAAGGCTTTAGCATACATCAATACGTTTTAATTAACAGCAAAATCCCCCGGGCTGGCTCGAAGTCGTACAACAACAATTAGGGGTTAATAACGTCGCGATAATTGGGCCCCGCCGGGACCTCTAGCTTTGCCTATTTCGTGTTGCGTAAATATGTATGTACTTGACGTTGGCAAAGCCGAGAGTTCGAGACTTTACATTAATGAAGATATCGCACTTAATAATAACAATGAAAAAATAATAAATAAATCAATAAATAAAGGACATTCTTACACAGATTGACTGAGCCCCACGGTAAGCTCAAGAAGGCTTGTGTTGTGAAAATGGTTTGACGGATAAGAATGCATTTTGATCAAAAATATGTTGCGAGGGTTTTTTTTAACAATAAAAGTTTATAAAAATCTAAATACCTACTTATATACTGGAACAAATATCTGTGCTCATTACATAAATGCTCTTACCGGGATTCATTCGAACCCAGGCAGCAGGCAGGGTCACTGCTACCCGCTAGGCCTGACCAGTCGTCGGTGGATTTATTTCCTAAGTCTATAATTCATGTTAACATACAATAAAAAACATGAAACGACATACAAGTACTTATTAATTACTAAACCTATCTGTGTTTAGCAGTGTAGTTTTTATCAACTTACGGCCTTTTGGTTCATGGTTGATCTGTCGCTAATCGTTCCCTTGTGTATTGCGATGGCGGAAAACGATTAGTTAGATTAGAAGGCTCTTAAAAATAAAAATACTATTTAATAATAAAGTTATTTGCAGCTCTACGACAGCGTAGTAAATATTGAGAGTATTAAGACTATCATTATAAGAATGCTGTAAAAATAAAGTCAAATAATGTATTATCGATATACTGAGGTATTCGGTAAAGTTATTTTTCCCCTCACCTGCTCGGAAACACGTGTTTTGTCCTTTAATACCAGCGGGTAAAAACGCATTTTATCCACTAGTGGGTAAAGTAATTTGACCTTGAATAAAGTCAAATTAACTGCTTTAAAATTGATAAAAGTAGGTGAATCTAGTAATAAAGATGATTTACCACCTGTGGAACTACTGGAAGCTGAGCAGTGATAAACGCATTTTTTGCTTTGTAGTTTCCTCGCTTTAGTGAGGGGAAAAATTATGTGTTACACTCGGGTGCAAATGTATTTTACTTCTCGTGTGTTAAAAAACTCGCAAGTTCAGGATTCTATTCTCGAACTACTCGCTTCGCTCGTGGTTCAACTATAGAATCCTTTCACTTGCTCGTTTTATAATTCCACACTCGGCGTTAAAATACAACTTTGCCCCCTTGTATAACAAATAACTATTTCTAACTTATTATTTTGCGCGTGTACGGTGGCTTGTCATTTCATTACGTGCTCACGCACGCGCGTTCTCTTTCGCTGCATTTGGATTTTACGCTTTGTACTCTTTCCATAGCCGAATGGCATTTCTGCGACGCGAAACGAAAACGAAACGCCGCAAAAGGTAGTCTGTCTCTGTCGCGCCAATCCGCAAGAGCGATAGAGACAGATATCTACGAGCGTTTCGTTTCGTGAGCGTTTGTGTTTTTCGGCTACGTACCCTTTATTGTATTTACTTAGACGTGTTTTTAAAAACACACTCATATGCGCATAAAACGCTGACTGACACCGCCCATAACATCAAAATATGTCACAGCCACGTTACATTTCATAAGACGTATATATAATGACCGGGATATAAACATTTAAAACACGTTACATTTTTACGCTAGTTTATCTTTCCGTATTAGGGCTATACGCGCTTACACCGACTTTCATAAACCATATATCTATGTGCATAAAAAATAAATTATATGTCACAGCCACGTTACATCATCACGTTACATTTTTACGCTAGTTTCTCTATCCCGTATTAGTCCGTTTACACACTATCCGATGCGATATCGGATGTCGGAAGGATTTCAATGGGAAAAATCCAAGATGGCACCTGTTATGTATGGGATATCGGCACATCTGATATCGGATCGGATGATGTGAAAACGCACTTAGGGCTATATGCGCTTACACCGGTTTTCACAAACCCTATATCTATGTGCATATAAAACGTTAGTCTGAAACCATAACATCAAAATATGTCACAGCCTTGTTACATCTATCCCCAGCTAAATAGTCGTGACACCGCGCTCAATAGAGACACGTTTCGCAAGATTACTCCATTAATATTTATAAGCTTTCAGTAGGTGCCTTCTTAATATTATTTACCTTTCGGAGCGCATGAAGTTATAAATATGTGAACAGCCTTCGTAAAAACACACCTTGTTTTCGGTTATGAGGTAAAGCGTGTTATTTTTATTTTCCTTGTGTGTATAGGTATACTTCAGACGGTTGGGTGTATTCATTGAATATATTTGATGTATGTCTTATTGCTTTCGTCTGTGACGCCTGTACATAATAAGCTTTTTATTTCGTCTCACGTCAATACTTATTGATGTTTATACAGCGTGTGTATTCCATACGGGCGAATATCTTAATAACGATTAGTATCGGACCTAAAGAGCCTGACTACATGTTTTTTTTTTAATAGATGAGAATTTTCTTTTCATACATAATAATTCAGCACGCAATGTATTACTTCCACACCAATTAGCGTACCTCTAAACGTCATTACGACATGACGTTTCTGTCATTTAAAATTAAGTTGGACGGCGTACATTGCTGCTTGGTCAGACTAAAGAAATTAGTTACTCTTAATTAATAACACTTTTTAACAACATTATTATCCTATACGATTCGTATAATCAGATACTATAACATCATACATTATTCGCCCGTATGGAATCCACACGCTGTATAAAATAATACCGGTAAGTATTTGTTGCTGAGACGGATGTTTTCTATGTTATTTGTATTAACCTTCTTAGGCTTACCGCGGGACTCAATCCGTGTAAGAATGTTATAGTTATTTGTTATACAAGGGGGCAAAGTTGTATTTTAACGCCGAGTGTGGAATTCAAAAACGAGCAAGTGAAAGGATTCTATAGTTGAACCACGAGCGAAGCGAGTGGTTCGAGAATAGAATCCTGAACTTGCGAGTTTTTTAACACACGAGAAGTAAAATACATTTGCACCCGAGTGTAACACAAAACTTTTCCCCTCACTATAGCGAGGAAACTACAATGCAAAAAATGCGTTTATCACTATTTCCAGTAGTTGCACAGGTGGTAAATCATCTTTATTACTAGATTCACCTACTTTTATCAATTTTAAAGCAGTTAATCTGATTTTATTCAAGGTCAAATTACTTTACCCACTAGTGGATAAAATGCGTTTTTACCCGCTGGTATTAAAGGACAAAACACGTGTTTCCGAGCTAGTGAGGGGAAAAATATTTTATTATAATGTTAAAAGTAAAATAGACTCGAACACTTAAGGTTTTTTGAGTAAAGTCCCTCACGAGATTTTAATAAAAGAAACATCACCAGGAATTAATCCTGTGACGACTAGTTAATGAAAGTAAATTCATTCTAAAATTTACCAAGCTATAGGCGTAGCATATAACTAAGAAAACACTTAAAAACCGCATGCTGCTTTGATAAAACAGCAATTTTATATCGTCAAGGCTTTTACTATTAACTATTCAGTACATCCTGTATTTATCATCACATTAACAAATAAGATCCCACTGTTTATAAGAGCTTTCTAATCGTTTTCTTCAATCCCAACACACAAGGGAACGATCAGCGATAAACCAGCCACCAGCCAAAAGATCGTATGTCGCTAAAACTATTACTACAAGTACTACAACTAACTGCTCATTTCAAAACCTTCTAGCTGCGAAATAGGACTACAAATACGACTACAAATCTTTACTAATACCGGCAAAGTTACAGCTACAAACCGTTTGTTGTGTATGTTAGTACTCCGCTTTAATTTCGGGATAATAAAAGGCCAGATATTCACGGCTAGTTAGACCGCGCGCGTAGTTAGGCCCGTCTGTCAGCCGGTCCCATCTCCAGGGGTCAACAGACCCCGAATTTAATTTGCCACCAAGTGTAGACGGGGAGATGGAGAAACTTAGTTAAGCTTAAATTAAAAAGTGAAAGTGGTTCTTGAGAAACGTAGGTTTTGAGGGAAAGTGTAGGTCGGCGAAGGTTTTCAGTGGGACAATACTATCCAAAATCTGTGGATTTATTTGTGGGTGATGCTGTATATATATATTACTGTTCTGACAACGTCAAAAGTGGTTTCTTCAAAAAAACATTTGAGACTGACATATCCGATCCATATCTAAACTTATATTAACCGTATAATCAATTTGGGATCCGGCTATTGGCGTTTATATGGATGGTAATGCATAAATAATAGCAAAGAGGATCGAGTATATAGAGAGTTATTGTCAAAGTAAAATATATAGTCACAGTATACCGACTGTCATATTTGCCACTTTTGTATACCTCAATTTTGACAATTGGCCCAAGTTCTTAACTTGATATGTGTTATAAATTGTCAAATATTACAAAAACTGAAAATCAACCATAAGCATTATCTGAAAAGGTATTTTTACAATTCATTTTGATTATAAATTACTAAATTGGTCAAGCTACTTGTAGCTAAACAGTTTTGTTACTAGTTACCAGACCAGGAAAGGTATTTTTACAATTAAGTTTGATTATAAATTACTAAATTGGTCAAGCTACTTGTAGCTAAACAGTTTTGTTACTAGTTACCAGACCAGGAGATATTTTTTACAATTCAGTTTGATTATAAATTACTAAATTGGTCGAGCTACTTGCAGCTAAACAGTTTTGTTACCAGTTACCAGACCAGGAAAGGTATTTTTACAAATCAGTTTGATTATAAATTACTAAATTGTTTGGTAATGGGTAACACGTAGTTCGCAAGTCACAATTTTTTGGTAAGCAGTAACCTAAAATTTGGTTACAGTTATGCAAACATTTCTTTCAGTGAAGCGAGCGCACATTTTCAGCGGTTCCGAGTTATATTTTTTCATAGACTCTGTCTATACGGAGTTATTATACGTCTTTGGTAAGAGTTAAATTTTGAAATGAATTCCAAAAGATTTCTTATATTTTCTACCTATATTAAGACATGAATTGACATGATCCCTTGAACGGGCGCCTGGGCAGGTAATAAGCGAGACAGCCTCGTATTAGCAACACAATCGCCATATGATTGTCGGACGACAAATACATTGTGGGCACGACTCGCCGCGTGTCTGTTGCAAGAGGAATTAGCCCCCATTGTTGCCTGTAGGGTTGTCAAACAGTTATTACATAAATATTTCATTAATATTCTTTTTTTATTCGGAAGACCCAGACCAAATTTTCCGATTTTGAACGTACAAAACTTGAATTGAATACATTACGCCGGAACTTGACTATGAGGTTTCTGTACTCATACCAAGTTACGATGACAGCACCAGTTCAGTCAAAATTTTGTAGATTTGACGTTTAAAGTAACACTTGCACCTCTAGAGTTGTCAAAATCGCTGTCAACGATGCTATTTTTTACTTTGATTTAATAACGAAGATATAAATCAGTATGTTTAATATGCTATTAACACTGACTAAGCTTAAATTTAAAAATATATCTGTAGCATTTCGTACGTCATGAGTAATGACGTCAAATAATGATTATGATTATTATAGCAATTGCAAAATAAGTTTTAATTTCGAAAATTACCTAAGACCTAAATATGGCGCAAAAAAGATTTACACAAATTTAATTAAAAATTTGAAGCCCCTGTTCAACCCTGCAGCGTCCATATCTGCCCTCCGCTCCATATCGCTCCCGCTCCCGCTTCCGCCTATGGCCGCTAAGCACCGCTCCGGCGGAAGTCCTATGTCTCCAGGACAGTTATTTACTGTTGATCTCGATCTGTCCAGTTAAGTACGTTCGTAATACAATGGCACGGCTCCGGGCGTCACACCCGAGCAGAATGGTGTTTCCGAACGGGTGAATAGAAGGCTGTTACTGCGTTTTGGTAAGAATGCGTCTTGGGTTTTGTGTGATACAAATGATACAGTGTATTGTAATTGGACTGGGCGCTTTAAAGTAATTAGTTTCAATTAAATATATTGCTAAGTAAAGTGTTGTTGTTTTGCACTGATTTTAAATACGAGTACACCATTGCAAATTATATGTATAACTTTTTCAACGAAAGGCGACAATCGAATAAAAATAAATTATATATTGTACACTATTGTATAGTCACTACCGGCATTAATATCGTGCAAAAAAAGGCTGACATATCTGACACATGATTATGGCTCTAGAAATCGTAAACTGCAAAAATATCTAACTTAATAACGACAACTTGACATATTATTAATAACAACACTTTTTAATTTAATACCTAAAAAAGAGTCTAATTTCATAAACCATAAACCATCACCATATCCGAAACAAAATCAGGGCTGAAACCAAAAGCGTTTAATGCACTTCAATAAATCAGTTACTCCCGTGTGTAACACACATCAGACTCGAAGTAGACCTTATGCATCGGTGAAAAAGGTTTACGAAGTGAAATTTGAGGGCTGATAGGGTTAGGTTATCTGCCGGACGTGTCGCGACCAAATTCTCGTGATTTAACGCGCTGGTGGCGTCGAGTTTTGGCAACCCTGTGTTATGAGAGGACGTGGTATAATGTGATGAGTTCATGCCAATTATGGTCTTTGAGCAAGTTATGTAAGATATTAGTACCTATCTATAACCGTAATTGTTGGTTTGAGTTTCCTTAGGACTTTATAATTCTCGTAGTAAGTATGTTCGGGCGTATTTCACTTTCTCATTACCAACGGAGTTCATTTCAAAACTACCAACGCATTGTATTTTTGTAACTGCTTATTTATAGGCATAAATATATCAAATTATCACAAGATTCAGAGTTGTATAGAGAACTGAGCTTACTGCGGGCTCTTAAAACATATTGTCAGATGATAGATCTTCTCGAATTTAGAACAATTTCAATAGGTATTAAAATAAGAAGGTGTTTTTCAATAACATAAAATACTAAATACAGTTCTAATGTACCGATCCAATCTTGAACTAAAAGCCCAACTTCACCCATGATCTAGCCAACCTAGCCTAAAGCGAAACACACAAACGCGTACATAGTCCCCACCAAATCCTTGTAAAGAGAATGCTCAATCCCAAGCTTTTACTGCCCGGGTAAACTTTAAAAGATTCCAATTAAGCTGCCAGCTTTAGCCTAACGAACAGAGCCATAAGGGCCTTCGACACTGCTTGGAGGGCATTACAACTAGCCTGAACTAACAGGGACCTCCTTACACGAGTCTCTGAAAGACATACACCCTTTTGGGACCAGAGGGCAGATTAGGGACCAATAAAACGAGGGTTGAGTCCGGGTTTTGTACTAGAATTAAAGGGATTCTTTTTACAGCCTTTATATTGACTTCACTGTATGTAGGTAATTAAATATGTACAGGAATCTTTTGATATATAACATTTTCTTCGGTTACCGCGATAGTTATGAAATAATACTATGGAAACGGATTACATCGCGTATAACCACCCGTCACCCGTTGACCACGAATGTTGTAAAGTGTTCGAAACGTCGGGATGAATTGTAAATTCATTATACGCGATATAATCCGTTTCCATAGTTTTATTTCTATTGATATATTATCTTAGAATTTCATGATGTGACAATAAGTTAATGAAAATAAAGGTAGGTTAGATGACACTATTAAAATATACAATGATCAGATCAGGGAGCAGTAACTTTAAAATACTTGAGAAAGTAATTTTAGATAGGATCGCAATGGGTGAATCGAATTTAGTCATTAAATATCTAAAGGGAGTACCTAAAATTATCAAAAATGTCTCAATAAACTAAACAGTATTCCGACCTATTTTGCTTCAGACACCATATCCACTGGCTTTAATCCTAAAAACAAATCTAATAAATAACCAGAAGACATGGCATTTTATGTTAAGATCATAAACTAATAAACTTTAGACTCATAACGACCTTGAGGATCGGGAAAAACTCACACGTCTTTTCTATTAGCAGCATTTTAAAGATTCCTAAAAACATAAAACAGTATTCAGACCTAATAAAGGAGTCTTGTTGCCTTTTTTCGGACGGTACCCTAAAAAAGAAAGGCAATTTAAATGAAAGAAACAATATGAAAAACACTGCTCTTTGTACAAAGTCAACATCGAGTTTCCTTTGACGAGACTAAACAGAATTCAATTCCGTTTTCTCCGATTTTATACACTTGAGTCTCAAACGGCTTTAAGCAGTTTTCATTAAACTATTCTGGCCTAAGGACCTGGCGTTTAACATTCGCGCCCATTGTTAGGTTTAAACCGGTTTGGACCGCTCCGAACTGGCGCAGACACAGATAATGCAGTAGTGAAGAAGTTAGATTAATATTTAAATTATGAAGAGTAATTAAATTGAAAAATGTCGACTTAGGGCCGTCGGTTGCGTCACACCGTCTGTCATCGTTAAAGCGTTCGTTGAGTTTTATTGTTTGAGAAGTTCCACAGACGTCTGATGCGTGACGATGATGTGTTTGTCCATTGTGGTTAATGTAACTGGCCCTTAAAGTGCCTAATGTGCTCAAAAAATATGCTAGGACAAACTAATAGAAAACATACATAAGTAATCTATGCACACTTTAGCGAATATAGGTGATAAAGTTGTCTACCGTAGTCCTGTTCAAACGCCAATTTTATGAAAAAAAAAAAAAAAATAAATAAATCGTTTATTCTCAAAATAAACCCTTTTTTAATTACATTAAATCTTCTGCCAAACTGCAGGACAGTTTGTTGGCAGAGGGGACTCCCTTACATAATCTAAGTGGGTAGAACTATCTAAGTATGTTTACGCTAGGTACAGTTTTGATGTATTGCTTACAGAAAGTTTTAACTTCAACTTATCTATGAAAATAACTATCTAAGTGGATAAATTCTAGGTACAGCTTTGATTTACATTTTACAGTAATTTCAACTTTAGTTTTTCTAAGAGAAAGTTTTTCATTTTAATTTTAAACATACGCAGTGACTTACATTCCTTTATATTATTAGGCAACTCATTATACAATTTGGGGATTAAGTACTTCCTACTTCTTATGAAGTTTTGCAAGTATAAGAGTTTTAATTTATGTCAGTATTAGCTAAAATCATCATCATCATTGGCCTTAACGTCTATTGCAGACGATTTATGGTGTAAATATTTGAGGAGCACCTTTTCTGATGACTTATTAGACCGATGCGAGACCGACATAGTCTACCGCAGGACTGACAAGAGAAGTTTGCGGAAATCGGCGCTGAAACACCTTGGCGTCGCTTCTGTCTGTTATCAGCGAGTGCAGCAAACCATGACTCATCGCGAATTTTGCGACCCTCCACAATGCATTTGCGCCACTCCGTTCGTTCTGCAACCTTCTCCCAGAGTCGGTAGTCAATATGAAAGGCAATCATGTCCCTCTTTATTTTAGCTAAAATAATATCCAGATAAAAGAAGATTGGCGGTAAAAGTACTAAATTATTTCGTGTACTAAATATAAATTAACCTCTAAAGTCTAAAGTTAACCAGAGTTGGGAGTCCCATATTTGAGAGGTATTGTATAATTATTCATACAATAAAGTCAAAGCTCTGCCATTCCATTCTCTGCGTCGGTCCGGTATAATCTCTCCATCGCCCGATCACACCTAGTTATTTGTGTTTCAATTAAGTGGGCCAGCCGGCCTTGCCGAAATCACAATCGTCGTCGCTAGACGCCGATCGGAACGCTGTCCGACTCTGTCGCGCCAATACGAAAGAGAAACAGAGATAGCTAGCTTACGATAACGATATTATCGTGATCGTTTGTGCGCTTGGCTACGTACCTCTGCGGTCGGAATGATAAATTCGCCGGGTAAGCTGTTATGAGCCTGTTATTTACTGCTTCACCTTTGCCGGTTATTGAAATAGTGTGGATTGTAAGATCATTGATAATGGGGGTTGTTAGAATTTAGGTGTAATTTAGAGTGATTCTAACTGTTCTTAGTCTGAGTCTGAGGGGTATGTAATACGCTTATTTAAAATAATATTAAAACATTATTACAGTTTATTTAAAACATTGTATCCATTTTATTCTAATATTATATAATGCTCAATGGTCCTTAATGTAATTTAAAAATGTATTACCATATTTCGACATATCAAACTACGAATACGTGAAATACCCCATAATGGACGGTGATGCCATTATGGACAAAAAAACACAAATCCTTAAAAATAAGTATCTAAAATTAGTTTCTAAAAACTGACGGCTATGTACCATAAACTAGAGTTGTAGAGCTGTTTCATTTTGAAGTTTCAATTAATTCGGTTATTTCTGAAGGATTTGGCGACAAGATAAAATTCATCAGTTTACTGAAAAAAATATCAAGACGAATTCTTAGTAATGTTGCTAAGAAAGTTGAGTTCATGTATAAAATAATAAAAAAATAATACTCGGTGTAAACTTTAATGCGTTTTACTTACTGCATTAAGCATGAGATAAGGTATAAAACATACTAGTTTGTTGCTCCAAAGATATGAAGAAATAGTGTTATTTTGCGAGTATCCATTACTGGAACCGAAAAACTGCCTACCTCCTATGATGGACAAGGAACAATTTACAAAACCAAAATTTACAAGAAACAATCCTATGTTAAAATAACTCAAACTAATTGTATTTATGGTATATAAAATTGACTCATTGAGCATCAGTTGGCTTTATAAGGAAAATTTTAAACTTATTTCACTGTCCATAATGGGGGATCCATTACTGGAGAACTGCCGTCCATAATTGGAGAAAAAACACCTAGTTTTAATTTGTTAAGTATGAAGAAACTAATAGGAGTATCCATTCTGCAATACGCTTGAAATGTAAAAGAAGGATAGGACATTCAAGATTTAACACGCTTAGCGGTAGAATTTTTACATTTATGAGTGAAATATCAAAAACAGGCGAAAATTTTTCTTAAACTGTCCATTATTGGGTCCGTTACCTTAATATAATAATTTTAATTTTAATATTATACCATATAATAATTATGTACCTAAATCAATTGTGACGTGTAATATGTAACAATATTATAAATAAATGAGTATGAGTATGAGTAAGAGTTTTTTATGAGGGCACATTTATAAATCGAAAGTTTATGGCATGAAAAGTTGTATTGAAACTAGACAATAGGTAATTGCAACGATCGATTTTCATTAAAACATACAAAGAAACAATTGTCTCGGTTGAAATTAAATCCGTAAACACGTCTTTTTTCAGTTTTGTAGTGGTAAACTATTTATTTGTGGTTAGAATAGATGTTTATTTTCAGAGTAAATTGAATAAAACCTGACGAATTATTTCTTAATTTCCTGGCTTACGTACATTAATAATTTCATATCCATACTAATATTATAAATGGGAAAGTGTGTGTGCCTGTCTGTTTCTCCGTCTTTCACGGCAAAACGGAGCAACGAATTGACGTCATTTTTTAAGTGGAGATAGTTGAAGGAATGGAGAGTGACAAAGGCTAATTTTTGTCTCTTTCTAACGCGAGCGAATCCACGGGCAAAAGCTAGTTTCATATATTTAAGTATTAGTCTAGTAGAAACCAGTGTGAACAGAGCTCAAGTCTTGATGACTATATTAACCCCAGAGCCCGTAGATCACGTTCCGCCCAGTCGCACCGCCTGGCGCCGGACAATGGAACTTATACAGCGCCATCTGTTAGATTATTGCGGCGATCCGGATGGCTATACTATGCTCGATCTGTTGTCATTTGTGGCTAATGACGTCGAAAATACTGTTGTTCGTCAGGGTTACGATTAGTTCGAGTATTTTATGAATATAACAAAAAATATTCTGGTAAAAACATTTATTGCATTAAAAATTGTGTTTAATGAAACTTATACAGCGCCATCTGTCAGATTATTGCGGATCCGGATAACGTTTGTTGATACCTTCGTAGCACTTAGGTATGTACCAATTGTACGAGTAGCGCGCCGTAGCAGTAAGCGGTACCAAGCCGTAGCACTCCAAAGTACGTACGTCGTAGAACATAGAATTACTTGTACAGTTTTTATTGATGCAAAAAATATATCACCACCATTTAAATCCGTTAAAATTTTCTGACGATTTTATATCAAAATATCGATTTCTTCCAATCCCATAATTGCTAAGAGTGACTCTGAAACTTCAGCAGTTTCAAGTGATTGTGTGCATATTAATAGTAACTGAAGTAAAAATAACTTTAAAGTTCATATTATATTAAAATTGTAGCACAAACTGCATTAAAAATATAAAGCTGCACCAACCAGTCTACAAAAAAGAACATCATTAACTTTGTGCACGAAAACTATTCCTCCCGTTCTCTTTAAAGCCGAGACGAACATTTATTTATTTCCCGGTTTCGGACAATAACAAGCTTCTGTATTATTCATTGTCCAATTATAGTAAAAGGAGTCCAGCTCCAGGTAAGGGCCGGCCGAGTGGCCGCCGCCGCCGGGACACGATTGGCCGAGTCGAGGGCTGTACAGCAATTATTGTGAGACTGGGCCGGTAAAGGAAAATACCTTATTATATTCTAGTGTGCTCATATTAATGATGCGATGAATCGATCTTTTTCAGAGGGACTATCGAATATGAAGTGGAAAAAAAGAATGTGGTTTTAATGAGTTACATAATAGAAATATTAGATGTTAATTTGTTAGATTTACAGGTGAATTTTCATTTAAATAACAGGACATTAATTAAATGCGGATATATGATCCGGATTAGTTGTGGGTAAGATCTAATTATCGCCCGACAGCTCTGCTGGCGGGGGGTCCGGCATGGCTAAAATTATGATATTGGATGGTGAAAGGCGCATAGCGCACAAAAGTAGCTGCCGAAGAGCGCCGCTACGTTTAATGCTTAAGCTTTCCTTTTTTTGCATAGTCTACCTTTTACGAGTATTATTACATTTAATAATGATGTATTTAAGGCATAAATTAAGACATAGACATACTTTTTATATTCTTCATACATGCGATATCAGCCAGCGTATTATGCTTTCAATTTCGTCACTCACACTGACATACTTGCCAAAGCGTGACAGATGTGTTATCCACGTGGATAAGTGATAAATTTGGAAGAATGATACTGGCAGGCATATATGGCCGCGCGATAAATGATAAAACATCAGGCCGTCCCTATCGCCTTGCCTGTCAGATTGGATAATATTAAAACGCTCTTACTCTACCAACCATCAGCCATCCATCCACCAACCATCAACCATCTTATACGAACAGTACAATAGCGGTTTGAAATCATTAATATAAGAAAGTTTACTTATTTCATTTTGAGACAATTGTAAGGTGTAATTAAGTGTTTTCTCTAGATTCGAGCAAATTTATTTGTTTACTTATATTTTAGGATCACACTCTTATTTCAAATAAAAATAATCTCTAATAAGTCGTCTTTTAATCCATTCCTGCATTCCACAGTAACAACTGGTGTCGGGTACTACTTGAGACTTTTTTAAACGAAATGAAAAAAAAAAACAATTACCTACAATAATGACAAAAATCCTTCAAACCCATGCTTACGAAATCACAAATGGAATTAAAACTGATTCCTAAGATTCGCGAACGGGCCGCCAGAGTGCTTCCGCGAAATTATCAAAGTTAAACACGTCGCCCAACTTCGCCCGGCCCTTAACTTATATTGACATGGATTAAAAATGTAGGCCGCTCGCAAAATCAGAGACGCTTATGATTTTTAAAGTACATTACACATTAATTCGTTTAGTGAAATAGGCTTAAATATATATATTTTCTACCAACAAATATTTAGAAATATTTAGAAAGAACTGGTACCGTAGTGAAAATATATTATTTTTTCTACTCCCGTACTGTTATTCGTGAGTTACAAGGTCGTGCATAGAACTTTAAAACCCTACATAAAAGATGTCAGGACAAGTCTATCTAGTCTATACCCTGAAAACATTTAGTAGCAGTCGCACGATATAGCTGTTTTACAGTTCAGTAAATACATTGGTACCAACTTAACAAACCAATTCGCAGAGTCGAGACTCCTTCGTTTTCTGCTGCGTTCATTGGCGACGCGTCGAATCGCATTCAAATGTATAGAACTCGATTCAACTCGGCTCGATTCGTCTTAGTGGCCAGGCTTCAAAGAACCATACCATAGACAGTTTTACTTTCATGTTTGCACTCAAACTGCATATTCAAAATGGTAGGCGGTCCACCTAGATAACTAAGATGACTGAAAGTAGGTATTTGTTGAATTTATAATTTTCTTTCAAAATAAGTGCTTGGTCGTAGAAAAAGTATTGTATGCAACGGTGTTTAACTGAGTCAAAAAATGCTCGTGGCGTCTTTATTAACAATTTTCGGCTTCGCCTCAAATTGTTACCCACGCCACTCACCTTTTTTGACCTCTTTTAACCACCAGTTGCATAAAATACTATATTTGAGTTGATGCGGGTTTTGATGTTATTACTTCAGTTAATTTGTAAAATATTAATAAGTTAATAACTGATGTTAGTACATTCAAAATGAGGTTTGTTTATGTATTCTGGGTTAGAATGTCTGTAGATTTTCTGCATATACGAGCATTCTCTAAATTTTGCCTGTTGTATTTTGAATTTTGATAGTAATCAATAAAATTATTGAACCTTTTAATAATTAAATAAATGTCTAATAAATTTTGAAAAAAAAAACATGTTCTTTCACTTTCTTGTGTTATATAAGTAACATTATTACTCACTTGCGAGATTCACAAGGGCGGGATAATCAATATAATCATTAACAAAATTATGTCTACAATATTTAACATAAACTTTCATCTTAATCATGATTAGACTTATAAATAATCACATCGGAACTTTTGCAATTTAATACTAATTTCGCTAAAATACGGTCTAAGCCGCCAGCCAAATGATCCTGTAATTAATTTTTTAACGGTAATACCTGTAGTAAAACGCTTGGCCGAATGAATTATGCCCAGATTACCCCGTCCAGGTGAAGAAGGTCGGAACATTGTTTACGCGTTCGATATCTTTTGTTACGGCATTATACTTGTGTAGCGTTAAGCCTCGCCTATTTATCATTTTGGGAGAGGGTTCAATTTTTCCGCTCCGGTGTTATTTGTTTGAAACAAACGATATTCGAGGTATTAATAAATGAAATGGGGGTTAAAATATTGTTTTACACGGAACGGGAAAAATTGGGTGAAAGTATAGGATTTAACTGTGATCCATACTTACTTTTATTCTCGGAACACGGAATTATAATGGTTTATTTTTGTTATTAGTTAGATTAGATTTTTAAAATTAAATGGCCTCAGTCCCATTGGTGGGACTATTTTGCCAGTGTCAAGGTGATATAAGCTAATTGTTTTAAGATTTTGGTACGGTAAGTACGACAGTGTTCGGTAGTTGGCACTAGTAAATTGATAGCTAGATTTTACAAGGGCACGTGGACTATCGGCCGTTGACGACTTGTTATTAGTTATTTAATTTGATTATTCGACATTTCAGATTATCAGATTACCTACTTAAAAGTAGGAAAAAAGTAGTGGTATAAAGCTACTACTAGGTACTTAGCAAAATGGTGTTTCTTTTTTCGGAGATTTTTCTAAATAAAAGAGGTTATAGAAAATTTTCCACGTTTGACGGAAAAATTATATTAAAACATTCAATGCCAGAGAGATATTTTGCATAGGGCCTTTGAATTGGTTAGCAACATAAATCGGTATTTAGTACTGCGGTACTGCTGCGGAAACGTATTCAGATCGCAATTCTTCATAATTCATAACCAACACGCAAGACGGACAACGGAATCACATTCGGAAATATAGCGTGGAAGAGGGTATTGCTCACTTTATATACAACACGCTATTACATTCACTTGACTTCAAGGGTTTATTTTTTATTTATGAGCCCAATGCTTGGTACAGGCTTGGTTCCTTTTCCACGTATCGCTATCCACGTGTCTTGAATGTAAGCAGTTAATGTTACTGTCCGATTATGTCAAACACTACATTTTGAAAATAAATATCTTTATCTTTTGATCCATCTGCAACAAGTTCTATTAAAAGTATCAATGTTATGTTAGAATAAAATAGAATTACTTTATTTGCCAGAATACGTATGGTACAGAATGATAACAAGTTTTTATAGGTATCAGTTTTCAGTCCAAAACACGATATGCGGTCCAAAAGGCGTTATTTTTGACACGTCAAATAATAGTTATTTGTTTTACAAGGGGGCAAAGTAGTTGTTTAACCGCACGTCCCAATATTGATACCCAAGCAAGCGAAAGATTCTAAGATAAGTGGAATCTTGAGCGTTGCGAGGGTTTCAAGCCACGAAGGCTAAACAAACTTTGCCACCGAGTGAAACACAAAATTGTTCACCACACCAACACGAACGAAATACTAACTATAAAACATCAAATTAAATCAAATCCATCAATTTATTCAATATTTATGATTCAAAATCATCATTTACAGATAAATTTTACCAGCCAGCATCAAGTTAAAATTTGTTTGAAATTACTTTGCACTCTTGTGGATAAAATGCAATTTTGCTATCTGTTTTCGAATAGCAAAATAAGCCTTTAACAGTTGGTGTGGTGAAATAAATAAAAAAGTAGACGTTCGGGCAGTTACATACGATGAGAACTTTAGGCTTACTTTGAGCTATCATGACTCTATGATTATTATATGATTAAAAACAAATCTAGTTCAAATTCTGCGCCTTAACATTTTCTGTGCTTCGTTAGCCATCGAGGCCTATCGGGCATCTTCGGCGATCAGTGCAGCAATCAACAAGTCATTGCCGAAATAATGATATTTCTCCGCGGAGAAGGATTTGGCCGCCATTTTCCTTGAACATTGTTTCGTGAGGTTGCGTTTTTAGAGGGCTTCATTTAGCTTCATGTGGGAGTTAAGCCGCGATATTTTCTTCCAGTTATTGTCTGTTTATAACTAATCATTGTATTTTTAAAAGATTTCCAACGTCTTACAAAAACGTGGTTATTTTGAGATTCGGCGAAAAATTGCATAATCTAAATGTCACATACGCATTTCGTCGTTCTGAACGTGAAATGAAATCTTATCGAAATTCTTAAAAAATAACAAAATAAAACTTGTCACAAAAAAGTATACATTATATACTTTATCTGTGTAACGATTACTGATTGTGATTTTGTTACTTTAGTAGGGATTTGTTTTTACATACTATGCATTGAAATCGGTTATCTTCGAAAGCAAGGTTATTTTACCAACATCATAAAGGACCCCAATACACCTTTGTTATCTTCCAATAATATAACCTAACCACAAAATTAAAATTTTGAAGAAACCCCCGACCGCGACATAGTAAACCGATTTTTATGAAACATGGCTAAGAACACTCCCGACTAACTCAGCTTTCAGACAAAAAAAAACTAAATCTAAATCGGTTCATCCGTTCGGGAGCTACGATGCCACAGACAGACACACACACAGACAGACAGACAAACAGACAAACAGACAGACAGACAGACAAGCACACAGACAGACACGTCAAACTTATAACACCCCTTCGTTTTTGCGTCGGGGGTTAAAAAGTCCCGCCATCATCTTTTGAAAACAGAGCCAGAATCCTTTTCCTCTTTATCTGAAGCACCCAATATGATCGCGACATCGGTATTATTTCACGAACTGGATACGTAGCCAAATGCACAAACGCTTACTACAATATCGTTATTGTTGCTAGCTCTCTATCGCTCTTCAGTATTGGCGCGACAGAGCCAGACTGCGTTTTGATCAGCGTCTGGCGTCACCGTTTGTCATTTCGGCTAATAGGCCGGCTGTCCCGCAAACGCTCAAATTGGATTCCTTCAATGAACCAATCAATAACGAAGTATACTTCGTTATATCCTGCTATAAAGATCAACTCTATGTGATTGGAAAAAGAGCTCAAATCGGTGCAATGTCAAATAAAGAAAGCTTATTTCGATTTTTTTTTGCTAAAATGGTGGTTTATGTTGGGACTTGTTTTGGTTATTTCTATGTAGTTTCTACCACGACTACGTAGATTTTAACTTAATTTCATCCTGAGTAAATAATAAGCACAAAACAGTGTATTTTTTATAATTTACTAGCTCCCAGCTCCGCTTTGCATGGGTATTATACATATGTATAAATCTTCTCCTTAAACCAATCTATCTAATATTGACAGATACATATAAAGAATTACAGACAGACGCACCATAAGGGTTTTTTTGTACTTTTTAGGTACGGAACCCTAATAATTGCATCACAATCCATCCGCGTTGCATAGTTTAAAAGATCTAAGCAACAGGGACAGACACACATACAGCGGGAAGCGATTTTGTTTTTAACCCCCGACGGGGTGTTATAAGTTTAACGTGTCTATCTGTCTGTATGTCTGTCTGTCTGTCTGTCTGCACTGAGAGAAAATACAACCAGTTTTCATGTTCGTTCAACAAGTTTTTTGGTTAAAATAGCGCCTACGTGCTCTTTGGTTCAAACAACAAGCTACTTGTCATTTGAATCGGCAATATATTTGAATCAACAAGTCGATTTTATAAAAACAACCTGACACATATTGTTTTAAACATACGTTTGGCTGATTCAAACGGATAAACCGCAACAAGTCGAACTTGTTAAATTCACAATGCAAATTTCTCTCAGTGTGTCGGTCTGTCTGTCTGTCTGTCTGTCTGTTTGTCTGTCTGTCTGTGTGTGTGTCTGTCTGTGGCATCGTAGCTCCCGAACGGATGAACTGATTTAGATTTTTTTTTGTCTGAAATCTGAGTTAGTCGGGAGTGTTCTTAGCCATGTTTCATGAAAATCGGTCTACTATGTCGCAATCGGGGGTTTTTCAAAATTTTAATTTTGTGGTTAGGTTATATACTATGTCTAGGTACATAGTTATTAGGTAAAGAGTTGTAGGTCATAAATTTGCTTCTTACCCATTTCCCCATTGAAGAGGATTGCCACCGCATGTGATTTGTCTCCATTCTGTGCGGTCATTTGTGGACTGCACGGTACAGAATGCCGTCAGTTGATGTCTTCATAGCGTCCAACTATGTTGGCATTTGCGATTTTAGTTCACAAGATTAGCAACCGCCAAAGGTTAGTATAGATATGCGTCATTATATGTAGGTAACTTGTCCATCCGGTGTATTCCTTTTTCGCTTCCGATTTTATCACTTATCCACGTGGATAAGACGAGAGTGACAGATCTAAAAATCGAAACAAGATGTCATATATTAAAAAAAAAATGACCAGTCCGTCATTTTTTTATTAATATATGACATCTTGTTTCGATTTGTAATTTATAATTATATAGTAGTGTGACTACTTAAAAAAAAAAAAATCAAAATATTTTTTAAAATAATTTGATTAGTTTCCATAGTTGCGTATAGTGACAGATCTGTCACTCTCACTCTGAGATATTTTCCAAAGCGTGACGGATAATTTATCCACATAGATAGGTGATAAAATTGGAAGCAAAAAAGGAATTCAACCCACCACTGATGCCACTAGGCTTAGAATAAATTTAAAAGTGGAAAATTACTGCATTGGGTGAGGCTATTCAGAGACCGTGAGTTCAAGTCTCACGAAATTTGCACGGCAACGCTGCAACACAAGGCAGCAATTTTTTACTTTTAAATTAATTATATGATATTTAGATTAAAGAGTTTTGTCACGATAACCTATGATAGCCATTCCATTATTCTTATTCGATTAAAAAAAAAACCATCTCATCATAACATCCTGATTCAAAATATCTTAAATATTAATTTCCCAAGTACCCGGCAATGGAGTTTCTTCATTAGCATAGATATGGGTACAACTTTCATGGATACATCACAAATAAGGTGACAGTACCGAGTTTACGCCCAATGTAATAATGTATATTCTAAATTTGTTTGATTAAATAACGGCAACGCACCTCCAACACCTCTGGTGTTTCGGGTGTCCATGGGCGGCGGTGATCGCTTACCATCAGGCGACCTGTCTGCTCGTTTGCCTCCTATCCCATAAAAAAAAAAAAAAAAAATTATTTAACTAGTAAACTATAATACACTATGAAGGTCTTGATCTTAATATTGACTACAATCTACTTACACATATTCAAAGGCGCAGGAGTCGTGTATATCCAAGTTAATCGCCCCTCGGAGCGCCAGTGAGACGTATCAAATACCTTATTAAGGCAAACGTTTAATTACCTAATCTTAATAGCTGACGTGGCCCTAATAAATCTCATATTAAAATCCTCGGAGCTGCGTAAACGGTAATGTTACCTGTGATTATGAGACTCAATTACAAGGGATACTTTTCGTTTTAACTATTTGGTACAAATATTTTAATGTCTTTACGCACAGGATCGGATCTAGAGACGGACTTAATCCTATAAGGCATTTTCAATTACCTAGGATGATACTTGAAATTCAAAGGCGTATCCATTCTAAAATATAAATTCATATAATAAACTTAAACTTTTTTTAGAAACTAAATATCAACTTTCTACCTTATTCTCGCCTTTATATCTCTAAAAATCAACCAGTTTGATCGTAAAATAAATTAACGTGAAGAATATATTTTAGCGTGAAAACCGACTGACAAAAATTGTCCCTTCTGAACTGGCCTTTACTGCCCTACTGCTTTTATTTAGCACTATAGTCAGAGTAGGTATTAGACAAAATGAAAGAGTACCTATTCGGACAAAACAGTGTCTCAGTTAAAGAGCGCTCATTTAACGCCACTACTGAAAAACTGCTCCAAACGACCGGCCATTAATTCGACCCCGCTGCACCGCGGAAAAAACGTACAAGAATCAAACAGCATTCAGCGGAGCGGCGTCCTCTTACCTCATTAATTTTCATCTTCTACCTCACATAACTCTCTCTCCAGCGAGTCCGGCCGATAAGGCGCAACACTAACCCGCTTTTATTAAACCGCGTCTGTCGCCGCCTGATACCACGCCTTGTTTATCCTCAAAACAACGCTTTTTACGCTCAGAGTATTCCATTTTTTGTACCCATTTTAATTCTTCTTTTCAAATGTTACGAACACTTTTTTGCCCCGGGACTTTGAATCGCGGCCTAAATATGTGTGTTACCGAATTATGTCAGCCTACGTAACTACGTCGCGTTCGCTGCCTCGTCAAAATAGAGGGAAACTCGCTGAATCGAGAAAATTTAAATTTTAGGAGCGAGTATGCAAACTAAGAACAAATTTTAGAAAATTCCCGCTCCTTCGCCAAAGAAAAACCGAGGGCAGCAAAAAAAAACAAACTTTCTTACAGACTAATGAAATATGGAATTCTTATTCGTAATTTCACGACGCGCTCAAAATAATAATGTAAATGTGATCTATGTAAAATTTCGCGATGAAGATTTCCCGCAGCAGAATAAAGTGTGAAAACGTCGAGGAGGCCATACACTCGTGTTCAATTCCAGTCGGAGCGCCTTTAGACGCATTCCATTAAGCATCGAGTGTTAAGGATTATTAGATGCAGCCTGCAGGCACTCGAGCGGCGTCGGCGGAGCGGCGCGGGCACTCGGCGCGCCAATGATTGGGTCTACCAAATGGCGCCCGCGCGAGGTCGACAAGAGCTCTCTGCGCGCCGCTGCCCGCTGCCCGCAAGCTTGCGCTTGTTATTCTATGCAAATCACCGGCCCCCGTTGCCCGACGCGGCTAAACTGGCATTTCGGAGATTCGAGTTTTTATGCAAACAAACCCAAGTTATTCAAGTGCGCCCTTGCACGGTGCTCGCATACAGAAATGCCCTAAACGTTTATACGCTCCGTGTTTTGGTATTTTCGAGAGATTCCGACAATATTTGCTACACGTTTTGTTTTTTAATCGGTTGATTTGGCGTTTATCGGTTACCTGCTTTTGGAGCTAAAGAGCTCCGAGCAGCGATTGTTGCATATTCAGCTCATAGTTTAGCAGATCGCTAGAAAATTGCGCTTCCTTTTATAAGTTTATTACAGGTTTATTGAAGACGTCGAACTGCTGAGACTTTATTAAAATAATGCGAAGCGAACGTGACTTTGCGCCGAAGAAGGAGCCAAATCTGTTCACGCAAAGTTGTTTGCGGAGGAAAACCGAGTGGATGTTTTTCTAAATTTATGCGTGCGAGGGCGCGGTCAATAAATACGTATAAAGGAGGAAATATGGAAGGAATGCAGCTGCGGGATAGTAAGAATTTAGAGGCGCATACTGTAACGAGGTGGCGCGCGCCGAGCTAGGTGCTCCGTATTTTTGTGCGTTGGAGTGGCTGGCACGCCGCCAGACTCCTGATCCACAACTTTATCCCCTGAGTACCTAAATCAGTATTATTTTTGCTCGAGATCGCGACAAACAAACGAACGTTAAGTCGCTAGTCGTAATTCTTCAAGTATGTTTATATGGGAGTCCTGCGCGATTGCTGATTAACGATTTATTGAATATACGATAGTTATTGTCAGTTGGTTTTTATTAAGATTCAAAAAACTTTCGATAATTCAGTTACGGTTGACAATTATTTAAAAATGCCAAGCTTTGAAATACACCTAAGCTATTTATTTACAAACAGTTGGTCTGAAGACATAACGGCAATACCTTAGAAAAACAACCATCTATGACACTGGTCGTTTAAAAATAAAAGACAACTGCAAATGCAAGTCTCCGTAAAATCGAGCGGCAACTTCCCATACCTCATATCTAGCACGCGAAACCAACTCACCGCTCAAGGAATAAAGTTAAAAATAACACGAATAGAACGCCCGTATTTCAGCGCGGAGCTAATCCATCTGCACTGCCATAGTCTATCCGATGTAACGAGTGAATAATTACACAATGATTCCTATTACAAATGCAAAAATGGGACCCGCGATGCATACGTAATGCGGCGCGAGTGAAGAGTGGCTTGATGGATTAACCGGTCCGCTGTTCGAAATGAGCTCTAATGCGAAAACTTGGGAATTTTTAACTTAGCGAGTTTCTCATATAAGCGGAAAGTGGAGCCACTTATCTAAATGGAGTGTATGATTATGTTTTAGCCTTTGATGATTAGAATTATTTTGTTAGGATAAATTTATCCTCTGATCTTGTTTTTACCGGTATGTAGGTACAACATCGCAAAAAAGGTTGGATGAAGGCAATGTTTAATTCAGCGGTTGACAACCACTACCAATGTCTGAAGAATATACAATAATAACAATTACAATAACCTAACCACAAAATTAAAATTTTGAAAAAACCCCGATCGCGACATTATGGACCGATTTTCATGAAGCATGACTAAAAACACTCCCGACTAATTCAGCTTACAAAAAAAAAACTAAATCTAAATCGGTTCATACGGTTCGGTTCGGTAACTGACGTAACAAAATTCTTAGGATTAAGCTTAGATAATAAATTAACATGGAAGTATCAAATTGACAATATATGTAAGAAACTTAGTAAATTTTCATATGCGCTTTATCACCTTAGAAAGGTAGTAAACCAATCTGCTGTCCTAACCTCCTATCACGCGTACGTCACGTCAACTTTAAGATATGGTTTAATTTTCTGGGGAAACTCAACAGACAGAGATTTAGCATTTATAAGTCAAAAGAAATGTATACGTTCAATGTGTGGCAGAAACAAATTTGAACCATGTAAAGATTTATTCACTGAATTAAGAATTTTAACTCTTCCATCCCTATATATATATGAAACAGCATTATATGTCAAAACGAATATAGGACAATACACAAAATTTAACAGTGCTCGTAAAGTTGACAATATAAAAAACAAATTGTATAAGACAGCACTTCTATCAAAAAGTATATTTGGAATGGAACCTCGAATTTATAATAACTTACCAGATAACATACGAAGACTACAGGACGTGAATATATTCAAAAAAGATCTTTTTAATTTTCTTGTTAATAAGGCTTATTATTCCATAAAAGAATATCTAGATGACTGTGACATACAAAATATCAATTAGAAAGTAATGTATAATGACTATTTTTTGTATTTAATTGTAAATCTTTATTTAATTTTAATTGTGTCTATTTATTTGAATTGTAATTTTGATTCTGACTAATTGTAATTTATTAATTTTATATTATTCATTTGCTCTCGTGCCTCTCGTCCTTTTTGACATTTGTATGCCAACCGGCAAAACATAGTTTGTTCAGACCATTCATAGACCTAAGACCTAATTATGTACCTATGTTTTACAAATAAAGCATTCTGATTCTGATTCTGATTCATCCGTTCGGGAGCTACGATGCCACAGATTTCCACACCAGTGGCGGCTGGTGAAAATTTCTGCTAGGCAACACCAAAGCAAATAGAAACCTACCTTAACATTAGGTACTTTACTAGTAATCAATTTTAGGCAAGCCGGTGGGAATCGGCCACAACGTCCACCAATGTTTTTTTTTTCCAGAGGTGGAGGTAACTGAAGATTTAATAAACTAGGCAATGATGGCAGTCGCCTGTAACCTTGGGAAAAGCACCACTCCGCCTCCGGCACATAGCGGTAATGGCTGCCCAAACAACATCTGCATACGGCCTCAGCGTCTCACAACGTCCACCAATGTCTGAAGAAGAATTAATAAACTAGGCAATGATGGCAGTCGTTTGTAACCTTGGGACAAACACCACTCTGCCTCCGGCACACAGCGGTAATGGCTGCCCAAACAGACATCTGCATACGGCCTCAGCGTCTCACAACCTAATGTAAGGAAACACTAAGACTTTGGTACATTGGCCCGCCTGTCTAAAACTATATTCATTTCCGGCTTCATTAACAAGTTAGTAATATGATTATAAACGTGCTATAGAGATAGGAACATGTGCGGAAATTATTCTTGCCTAGCGTTCGTACGAAATCATTGCCGTATCTATCAAGAGTTAAGAATGATCAAACATATTTTAGGTACCGTAAGTAGTGGTTGAGATGCTTTAACAGGTCATTCGTAGGTATAAAGAAGTACCGTCAAGCATAGGTATCCTTTCGATAGACGTCACTATAAACGCTATTTCAAAACAAAAAAAGAGAAAGACTAAATGAGAAAGACCAACGTGTTTGACGTTTCATTACAAATTTCAGGATAACTTTCTTTGACTCATGTAATTTTATTAGACTTATATTGACCGGGATTTATACCGTGATTACCTTTTTGATTTTACATAGCTTCAGACGTAAGAATCGGCTCGATTCGTACCATGTGTACGCTCGCGGCGCAAGAGCGTAGGGTAATGGTATGCGGGGCTCGGGCCTAATTAGCCTTTGTTATTTTATGCTAATACGCTTCCGCCCCGATTAGCGGCGCACATTTAGCTGCTCTTTGGATCACTACCGCTCTCTTCCCGATTTTGTGGACCAGATATTTCCCTGATTTTTTTACGAAACAGCGAGTAGCGGATAATCAAAATCACCATATTTGCTGAGATTTTGTTTGTGAAATCCGTGATTATATTTTGGTTGCAATTGTGCTGCTGCGGCTTAAGCCAAGTTAATCAAAGATTAATTTCTGAATGATGCAGGGTAGGTAGGTACTAGGTCGAGCACCAAAAAAAGAAATGTGTATAAAACCTTTTTACTTTTGATTAGTATTTTTCTATCTATCTGTCCTTCCGTCGTATAGTACCTACCTAGCAAAGCTTTTTTGTTCTTCCCTACTAGCTAAATTAGTTTTAATTAAGCACATTTACAGAAGTCTCTCTTGCTTGTAACTTGTGAACCGCATGTTAGTTTTTAAGTATAAAGTTAAGTGTTATTTTTTCATATGTTCTTCGTGAATACGTATATGGAAGCATCTGTGTCTATAAGGATATTTGTTATTTTAAGACTTTTTATGTTCATGCCATGTATGTCTTCTGTGTTATCTCCTTAATAAATAAATAAATAAATAAATAGTATTGATGCCCATCGCTGAGCATATACGTTTTCTTGTACGCAACATATTCCGATTTTGGGCTAGTTTTAGGAGCATCTCATGGAATTAGCCGCCCTCACGTTCTCTCAAATCCTAAAGTGGCTACCGTCAATACGCTGGGCCACAAGTCCAACTGCTATCACTTTGTCAGTTCATAACAAGACGATACGAAATAATTATGAATGAAATAAATTTGTTTTTTATCACGCCTGTGAGTAATACTACATATTTTGACAGTGGCGGAAACGCATGGAAAAATTCGCATGCAGCTGGCCTCCGTGGCTAAGTCGGTCGTACCGACGACTCTGGCAAAGCCGTAGGTCGCAGGTTTGAGTCTGGCCTGAGGAGTGTTTTTTCCATTTTTCCTTTAATTTAAAAATATGAATGAAATAAGTTCGAAAATATTAAATTATATCGCACAATTTTATCACCTTTAGCTTGTATGATAAGAAAGGCCTTTTCCCACGTCAAAGCCTCGTCTTACATGTCAGGCACGTCTGGTTATGGAAATGCTTTCAATAAGGGTTAGGGCGATAATTTTATGACGCCGATTGACGTGCGATTATGTAAAGTCGGCGGTTAACTGCAGTCGGGTCGTGAGGCGGCGGATTTATGCTGTATTATGGGTATTAAATTTACTTTATTTCGTTACATTAAATTCAATTTAGCGACCTACATTTGGAAGCATCCGTAGCCTGCGATGAGTACTTATCATAAGGCTTTTTTTCAAATTGTTGATAAAGATGCGCTAAACTAAAAAGTTTTTAGTATGTAATGAAAAAATCAACACTGATCAACTCTGGCCAACATGGGACTCTAACTTCTTTGGATTGCCCCTAAAACGCATCAATTTGCGAAATTGGTAACGCGATGGACCGGCAATCCAAAAATGTGGGTTCGAGTCCCATGTTGGTCAGAGTTTATTTCCGAATTGTAATGTGGTACGTTCGCGTTCCACAATAAAATTAAAAAATTATAGATAGACAGGGTCGCACCATACGGGTTCCTTTTGTACCTTTTTGATACGGAAGTCTAAAAATGAAAAATCTGTATTTTAAACATATGCATATATTATTAACTGTGAGCAAAATACAAGCCTTTAAGTACCTAACAGTTAAGTCGGTGTCATGTGAGAAAACTTAATTATATGCGTTGCAGGGCAGTAGATCACACCGCGTCGGCCATTCCACGCACCCGGCCCCAGTTATGACGTCACAGGCCCTTTCCGAGCATTCATAGAGGTTAAGACGTAGTTTGCTGACAGTTTGTCTGTGAGTTGTTGCTTAGTAATAATAGAGGATGTTACTGAATGCCGCCACACTAGCGAAACACTTTCAAACACTATAGTGCGAGGGTTTACTGGTGAAACCCGATAAGTTATAAGTTGAGAAAACCGGTTAGAGAAGGTTTTTGAAATTCGAACTATAATGTCCACAATATTGTTATTTCAAAGACCCGTGTGGTGACGGGTTAAGAATTTCACCACCCCCTTTCTTCCCGTAAGTGTCGTAGAAGGCGACTGTGGGATATGGGTTAAATTGTGGCGTAGGCGAGAGGCTGGCAACCTGTCACTGCAATGTCACAGTTTCGTTTTCTTTCAACCCCTTAATATGCCAAGAGTGGCACTGAAACTTGAGTAGTTTCATGTGCTCTGCCTACCCCTTCATGGGACACAGGTGTGATTGTATGTATGTATGTATGTATGTTCAAGGACAAATTATCTCGATTTATCGGGTTTCACCAGTAAACCCTCGAGTGGTACTGTAGTGTACAGTGTTTGAAAGGGTTACCAGGATATATCCTGGCTAACCTAGACTACCCGAGCCCATCCTTACTCTAATCTAACCCGAACCCGTTCTAAAACCACCGGAAAGTGAATACCTTACATACCAACTCGTAAAATTAGTAGCGTACCTAGTGGAAGAAACAACAAACCAAACGTATCTCACATCCTGAATAACTTTTCGAAATATACAATGGTATTTAAGACATATGGATTTGTTTTGACGTAGTTACGCAGAAACGTTCCAATCCACATGAAACTGTCATTAAGTTTTAGACCTTGTATAAAAAATAAAAGTCTTTCATTTTAATGACAATTTCAGATGGATTGGAACGCTTCTGCGTAACTAGCTACGTCCATTTAAAACATATGGATTATTAACATTTAAGACCAAAACTTAATAACTTGTTGTATGGGTTCTTAGCACTAATACCTTGGTCTGGTTAAAATTTGCGGTAATATTCAAAATACACATTGTACCACTGTACAAAAGTATACACCGTTTTGGAATCTTAATATTTAAATTAACAAAATATCTTGTCGAATTAAGACATAAAATGTCACAGCGTAATTAGGACAAGCTTATTCGTTCCTAAACAAATATCGTTATCGTTGTCGTTTTCAAGCGCGGCCGTGTAATAAGTGAGCCCGCTGCTCAGAAGGGTTACCATCTACTTTTATAGCTTTAAATTGGGTGAATAGGGGAGCATTGACATAATTTTAAGCTTGTACTTTAATGTGCTGTGTAATGGGGTCAAGTTGATATTGAGCCTTTTACATGTTAAGATGTATGTGCGCGATAAACTCAAAAACTACGGCACGGATTTTCATGCGCTTCTCACCGATAAATAAAATTATTACTGACAGTTTACAATATAATGTGTTAAGTTTTGCGTAAATTACTAGAAATGTGACGATATATTTTCAATCTTATGTTTCAATGTTATCATCTTATATAATCTCACTACTTATGTTCTTGCAATAAACTATTGACTGTTGACTGTGGTACTTGTTCAAACAATCGGAAATAATCACGCTGGCCTTTGTCGCAGCTTTAATCGAAAACGCTGCTTAATCCGTATCAGATAGACAAACTTAAAGATATATTGTGTCATGGTCTCTGTTTCATAGGTCAACAAAAAAGTCAGCTTTATAATTTTAGGATGTTTTTATGCAGGAGCCGGTTGGTAGTCCGTAACAAAAGTAGCACTTTACTTATAAAACAACTTTAAAATATCACAGATTGAAACACCGCTCAACCGCAGGCAGCGATAACAGTGTGCGCACGGACGTGTAATCGTGTAGGTATATGTCATTTAATATCGTCTTATTGCGACCGCCGCGAACGCCAGTGTACAAATAATTGCAACGTGTGTACGCCTTTACGGTTGAGTGCTTTTAGTGCCCGCCAGTGTAATTGACCTTTGTTCTTCGTCTAATTGATAAGATGTTTTAGTTTAATTGGGTATTTGTTTCGTCGGTGTACCTATTTTTTTAAAAGGATTGGTAGGTCCAACTCAATACTTTTTCGCCTCGGGCAAATTATACTTGATTGGCTTGTGGCCGTGTTTGCCGTTCCCGCTTTGGCTTACACAGCCATGAAGTTATCTTATCTTATCTTATCTTAAATCTGCGGGGGCCCTTACGGATACACTTCGACCCATCGGGATCTTTTGTGCAATTACCCCCTACGATCCTAAGATCCTTCAGCTATTCAGGAGCTTCTCGACCATCTCCACGTATCGGATGATGAGGCTCATGGGTAGCTCTCTGAAGTCCTTCGGTGCCAGGTAGCCTGCTCCAAAGTTCTTCATTCTTTGTCTGGCGAGGGCGTGACATTCACACATTAAATGTCTGACGGTCTCTTCCTCTTCGCCACACATGCGACAATCAGTGTTGTCGGCGTGTCCCATCTTGGCCAAAATTCCTTTGACCCCGTAATGGCCTGTGAACACCCCCGTTATAATTTGGAGTTGTCTTTTGCCTAGCTTCCCTAGCTTTTTGCTCCATCCAGAGTCTACCCTCTGCATAAAGAGCTTTGAATGCTTCAGACCAACCAGGGCATCCCACTCTTTTTGGTGACTAGCCTTTGTTTGGTCTTTCATAGCCATTCTGATGGTTCCTTGTGAAAGGCCCACATAAGGTTCCGGACCTATGAAGTTGTCTTCAGATCCGGCCTTGGCAAGTTCATCAGCGTTTTCATTGCCAATGAAGCCTTCGTGCCCCGGTATCCATACCAGTTGCACCTTGTTTTGCCTTCCAAGCTTGTTAAGAGCTTGGATGCCGTTTAATACCAGTCTAGAGGTAACTCTGGGCGATGTGAAGGCTTTGAGTGCCGCTTGACTGTCGCTGAGTATATAGATAGTCTTACCTTGGATTTGTCTAACTATATTCTCATGTACACAGGCAATTATTGCATATGTCTCGGCTTGGAAGACCGTGGCATAATTGCCCATGCTGATACTACCACTGTAGTCATTTGCATAAATGCCTGCGCCCGTACCAGATGCCATCTTGGACCCGTCTGTATACCAGATGATGGTGTTGTCATCAGGGCAGCCATGAAGTTGAACAACGCTGCCGCTTTACCACTTGACAATCCACTGACTTTAATAGTCTGTAGACTTAAAGGCCCATGATGATAGTAGGTTAGTGAACAATTTTAATGGAGTTTATTTATCTTGAGTTTGTATTTATATTTATGTTCGATGGAGCGTGATTAGCTTACTTTCTGACATCTTAGTGTGACCTATTGCTTCCTAGTCGCAGGTTGTGGGTTCAAAGTTAGACTAAACCGTTTACGGTAATCAATATAACATGATTATATGTAAAAAATCATACAGTGAAAAGTTGTACTCAGGCAAAATTTTTGTCAAACTCTCTAATTAGCATTGAGTTGATGTATTTAAACCGATTTCCCAATGAGATAAATAATTTAACAATACATTAGGATACACAATGGATACAACAAGATGCATGTGCTCAGAAGTGGGATGTACATTTAAAATGAAAAGTGACTGCTAACACTTGTCTGTGCCATTTTAGATTAAATACTTATGCAGCACGCATGTTTTTCAACTTGGTTTTTATTTCGACTTGAATGAGTAGATAGCTTCTCCAACTTACCAAATTTCAAGAAATACAAAATACAAAAAAAAAACTGGTCCATTAAATGTACTTTTGCTGATCAATAATCCTTTTTCGAAAAACACTCTCTCTTTCAACACACGAAAATCCCGAACAGAAAGCCCTAATTAAAATCCCAGATTACATCTGTAGCAGTAAAAGAAAACAATTTGCGTCGAAAGCACGCAAACGGCACTATCCCGAACCGGGGCTTTAACATTTAAAAGGCATAGTGGACCTGTCCTTGTAGGCCGAGAGCTAGCCCTGGGAAAGGTTGTATTGGTGGAAAAATTGTAAAAGGTTTTCAAATCTTATCAAAAACTGATTGAGCAAAACTTGCGCAAGTTGCGAGGGTTCCATACAAACTTACATAGGTACTCGTAACAATTTTTTATATTTAAAAATTATTTTTAAGTCAATTGATTTCATTTTATTCTCTGTAGGTACTTGTAGTAGTGTCAGAGAATATTTCTTTTCATAGTCACAGGTTTGCGGCAAGCAGTAACTCTCCAAACACTAACACGATTTTTGTGGTAAAAAAACCATAATTGTATTGATGTATGTTAAGATAAAATATGTGTTTCGTAGTTTTAAGGAAATGTAGAATCTACTACTACTACCTAACTACTAATAATCTATAACGCGCTCACGAGATAAAGGGACTTGTTATACCGATTATCAGACAGAAGGATGACAAAAGCATTCCTTTTTACCTTATGGTACACGGAATCCTAAAAATAGTAAACAGCTCAGATTTCCGCATTTAGGGAGTGTACAAGTTTCTAATGGAGTGGCAACGCGCATGTGACCGCTATCCATCAGGTGGACCGAATGCTTGTTTGCCACCGACGTAGTATAAAAAAAATCATCTTAAGAAATTAAATATGTAAAACTAGAAGGGTTTATTTTATCTAAAAATGAAATACCCTTTCAGGGCCAGCTCTTAACCTATCGCAACCCTCGGGCGAATGAAGCCCTCGAAAATCCCTAATAAGGTCCGTAAAAGGCTGCAGCCCAATTATTAAAGACAACATGCCCTGTGTACTGTAGCGTCAGGAAAACGTACTCATGTTTTAATATTACGGAACGGGGATATTTACTTGGTATGTTTCGTGTTAGTGGCTTTACGATTATAAAGTTAACATATTATTTTTTTGCACAAATTCTCTGCATTCGCAAAGGTATAAAAGCAGAGCACGTGAAACTCCTTAAATTTTTACCATGGCATATGGACGCCCGTGACATGGGTAGCATCCGAAACACTAAGGTTGTAATGTTGATATTCAAGATGGGAGGAAGTTTTTTTTAACTGTAGGGAAATAAAGAGAGTTGATTCCACAGTTTTGCTGTGCAACGCAGGAGGTTTCTGGAGAAACGAACAATTTAGGACTGATGATAACTACCTATGTACTTCACTGGACTTTTATTTAATTGTTTTTTTTTTATTTATATTAAAACAAAATTAAGTAATTTGTATGATACAAAATTTGGCAAGACATCACTCTTATAATAATTTGATAAGTACGAGTAATACCATTCGTTTGGATCAAAAAATAAATGCATAATTTTTATTTAAATTTTAACAGTCAAAATTATTTTATTACAGAATCATGTCACTTATTACTGATAAATCTCTCTTTTTTCATCGCAATTAGTATTTTAAGCTTCTACGGCCAACTAAGTCTAAAACCTAGTCTATAAGGCATGCAAACTAAAAACAACAGTCGTTAAGGCAACTTCGAGGCACGTCGGTACTTAAGCTAAGTGAATTCGCAACAGGTATTTTTACTTAGTATTTTACCTAGTATTTCTCGATACTTTTATTCTGCTATTTTATGGAAAGCGAAGGTAAACGGCGAGATAGCTCGCATGGGAGTGACCCGGGCAAAACATCAACGAATTTATTAAGACTTGTTTATAACGCCCATCTTCTAACAATACACGGTGGGCCTGAATAACCCGAAGTATTTTAACACTGTATATAGAGATTATAATGTAATGTAACATATTTAGAGATTATAATGTCATTATTGAATATCTGGACTTTCAAAAAACTGTCTTTCGTCATAACTCAGGCAAAAACGCATTTTTGACTGAAGTTTCACTATGGATACTAATTTGACAGATATTAGTAAAAAGCAAAGAAAACGTCTGTGCAAAAATCCAATAACTTAATTTTCTGGTTATTACCATGGAAAATTATTCAAAAACAGAAACGTAAAAAAAGCTTTTTTTTTTTAATTACAAAAGTCATAAACCTAATAATATTTTTTTTTTTATACTACGTCGGTGGCAAACAAGTATACGGTCCGCCTGATGTAAAGCGGTCACCGTAAACTATGGACGCCTGCAACTCAAACAGTGTCACATGCGCGTTGCCACCCCATTGGAAACTTGTACACTCCCTTTTGCTGTGTTAAGTACACAGCAAAAAGGAGTGTACAAGAAGTTCCAAGGAGGGTTCGGGTTGCCGACGACTCAAAGGACAATAGACGGAACAAGTTAGTTCCGTAAGTCCTCCCGTCATCAGCACACCGCACCCTCGTTGAGCTCTGGCAGCCTTACTCACCGGCAGGAACACAACACTATGAATAGGGTCTAGTGCTATTTGGCTGCGGTCTTCTGTAAGGCGGAGGTACTTCCCCAGTTGGGCTCTGCTCTAGATTAGATATTTGATTGTTTTTCCATAAAAAAATACGTGGTTAAAATCTTTTGATGTGTTCTTCTCACGGTGTATAAGTATAGGATGTATGGTTTTTCGCGGTGCTTTCGCATGAAGTTTTAGGGCAAAAGGGTACGATAAAGATAACCAATACCGAAGAGTTAAGAAATAGTCGAAAAGCCTTTGCACTTATGACGTTTTAGCATATCGTTGTTGTCGAGTAGTTTATTTGGAGTAAGCGTGAAAGTTTAGGTAATTTTGGGTCCGATCGGAACGCAAGTACGCACTTAAAACGAGGCTTTAGATGTAACATGGTTTAGTCATAGTTTGTAGAAAGGTTTTAGAGTGGAAAATATTTTGTAGAATTAATCTTTTCATCTTTATTTTCCTCGTGTCCTTACTTTTTTTACAAGGCTATCGTTAAAAAAATCGAGATATTCGAGCAGAATTTTGATTTGACTCTAAATGGGAAAAAAATATTTGTTAAATTTCTTTAGATCTGAAAAATAAAATTAGAAGGTTCTCGTGTTGCTATGACACAATAGGACCAATTGGAACCCTAGGCCACTCTACTACCATGTCAAAATGACAAACAGTAAGAGATTTCTTACAATCTGATTTATATCGTCACTATGACATAGTTCTACAGTGGCCTAGGGTTCCAACTGGTTGACTGTAGGTACAATATACGATTTATTTTTGGCATAGCTACATAAGGAAATGAAAACGACATTTGTTTTTATTAAGACCAATTTAATGATTTTTAAAAGTGGAAAATGTCTGCCTTGGGTGAGACAACAACAATTTAATGATGGTTGTAATCTGTCCTTCATTTTACAATATCTAATTTTCACGACATTTAATTCATCTTTCATAAAGATTCGAAAAAATATATGTATAAATAAACTAAATTCACGTTATCCGCCATGTGTGTGGAACACTACATAAAATAATCAATAAACACAAATACAAAATTAATTAATACCCCTCTCCAGCGTCTATTCATACACTTGTTTCATACAAATCACAGCACCGGGGTGCAGACAAAAACGTCATTAGTGGGGAAGTTGGGGCAAAGCCGGCCTTTGTGTCGAACGGAATTATCGGTGCCGAAACACCCCACGCTCCTCGCTGGATTATAGAGAGGTGCCTTATTGGTGCTGCCGTTTAGATTTGAAGACTTTTTGATGGGCTTAGAAACTATTATAACAAGCGAGGACAAAATATTTTTTAATTAAAAATGGAAAAATTACACCTCTGGCGGAACTCGAACCTGCGATCTACTGTATTGCCGGTGCAGTCGCTATGACCAACTTAGTCACAGAGACCTTTTTTCGTTTTTAAAAATATGTAGTATCGTTTGCAGACGTTTCTGCATGATGAAAAATAAGTCGAGTGAGGACAAGTATTAAATAAAAAGTTGACTGTGTATGAAACTAGGTTTACTAACATAACGACTTTAAAGATCTTATTATTGAACAATTCATAAATATTCTACTCTGTGCCCCCGGCACAAAAATAGGCCTCACAGTAAAGCCTTACCAGAAATATATGATTATTGTCAGGAGGGCGCTGCTATTCTGGTGACAGTTCAGTATAGTATGAAGAAAATAGTTCTTAATGAAATTACGCAATATGGTGCGTAGTCATATATTTCTGGTCGAGCTTTAACTTCATGCTAAATATAATTTGAATAACTTTAGCGAAAAACAATAAAAAATGATTTTCCCATCTAGCAACATTATTATTATTTGTATGTCCTTTCCAGTTCTCGGGACCATGGGGTCCCGGACTTTTGGGAGGCGTGCGTGGGGCCGAAGCCAACAGCGCAGAGGCCCTTTAAGACAGTTTAATTTAAAAAGTAATGTGACACTAACCGGCGATTATCCCTGTCTGCACTATAGTAATGCACCCAAGGACAAGCCCCGGTTAATGTAAACTATTGTAAGAAAATGGTACAAAAAGAAACCAGGCTATTAGGTTGAGTTGCTGGTGGATTGGTAACCGGTACTATCGGAAATACTATGGCGCCTTGCTCATATGTTATAAAACATGACAAAATAGGCAGGCGGTGACTCGCCAACTCACTAATATGGGTCCCCGAAAACGGCCGCTCGCACGGAGCGACAAGGGGACAACATTTCGTGAGCGGCTCAGGGTGCGGAGAGGTGTGCGCCGCTTTCTACCCAGTCTGTACGAAACAGCCACTGTGCCAACTCGCGTCTTATGCATATTTCACTTCCACCCTGCAAGCATATAGCTCTGGCACCCCACTCTGGACGGCCGGTTAAGGCAAGCCAGAGGTGAGAGTCCTGCGGCCCCTGCTCAGTGTTCACTCCGGCCGGCCAGTGAAGGCAAGCCGGAGGGAGAGGCCTGACCGACTCTCGGGGGCATGGGACCCAAGGGACGCCACTTCCCATTCAGCTCGCCACAAGCTGCCCTGGGGGCTTATTATTATTATTATTATTATTCAGAGCCCACTGTGTCCCACTGCTGGGCAAAGGCCTCCCCCCTCTTTTTCCAATCTTCTCTGTCTAGTGCTATTTCTGGCCAGCCAATCAAAAATGAGTCCAGGTTATCCCGCCATCGCCGGTGTGGTCTGCCGGATCCCCGGTTTGACTCGTGGGGCTCCCACTCTGTGGTTATCTTGGCCCACAAGTCGTCCGGCATTCGGCAGACATGGCCAGCCCAGTCCCACTTCAACTTAGCCGCTTTCCGAGCTACGTCTATTATTTGAGTCTTAGAGCGCAGCGTGGTGTTCCGGATCCGATCCCTTAATTTTACACCTAATATGCTGCGCTCCATAGCTCTCTGGCAAACCCCGAGTTTGGACATCTGAGCTTTCGTCAAAAACCAGGTTTGAGCACCGTAGGTGAGAACTGGAAGTACGCACATGTCCATGAGCCTACGTTTGAGTGACAGAGGTAGGTCTCCTTTCATTAGGTGTTTCATTGACCAATAGCTCTTCCAGGCGTTTTCAGTGCGTCTTTGAACTTCTTTGTCTTGTCGCGCCTGGAAAGAAACTATTTGGCCTAAGTAAAGGTATTCATGGACATAGCAACATTGAACTAAGTAAAAACAGAAAAGTACCAACATTTGAAATTTGAACTCATTCTTAAGCCGCGCACACACTAATTACATCCCGTTAAGCGCTCCCGTAATATTACGCGATACAAGCACGTATAAGCATTAAGCACCGCCTTAATCCGAACTACCTATCGGTATTGCTACACAGAGTCTAATTAGACGTCCTTATAAACCCTCCTCAAGGACAGAATCCTTAGTCATCATCAACCTCCTTGCGTTATCCTGGCATTTGCCACGGCTCATGGGAGCCTAGAGTCCGCTTTGACAACTAATCCCAAGATTTGGCGTAGGCACGAGTTTTACGAAAGCGTTTGCCATCTGACCTTTCAATCCGAATGGTAATTAGGCCTTATTGGGATTAGTCCGGTTTCCTCACGATCTTTCCTTCACCGAAAAGACATTTAATCAATCATATGACATTTCGCACATTAGTTCCAAAAAACTCATTAGTACGTGCCGGCGTTCAAACTCGCGATCTCCTGATTGAAAGTCGCACGCTCTTACCGCTAGGCCACCAGCGCTTCTTGCCAGAATCCTTAGTATTAATTATAATAAAACGTAATAATTTGATGTAATCGCGCGCGGCGGGACAAAGGCAGAAGCCACTTCGGCCAACAAGGCGCGCACTTTGTTATGATAATGCTCGTGCAATCCCCGCTTAATGTACCTTCGATATTCTTCATGCAAATGCCTCTCGCCGCCATATTTAATTTGAAAGATACCCGCGCTAGTTCCAGTTGCCAGGTAAATAAAACGGGAATTTTTAGTTCTCATACATTTTAATTTATTACGAACAAAATGGACGTGGATATAATCAAAACGGTGTTTTGTTCGTTATACAAACGCACATTGCTTTCATTATTTTTAAAATCGGGACTTAATCGCGTATAACTACATATTAAACTGACCTCCAACGTTTCAAGGACGGCGTTGTCCCCGTGGTCTCGGAGAAGACTGGCTTGAAATGACATCAACACCTTCTGACAGCCGCGCGAGTTTTTCGAACTACCCGCACTTGGTTTTGATTATCAACTTGAACTGTTTGCGCACTAGGGATGTTACTCTGTCGACATACAACACTGACGATATTTGATTTAACGACTGTCGATATTATTTTCGGCTTACACTTATTAATGACAGGATTCCATGTGGATGAGATCCTAAAACCTTCGTCCCGATTGAAATTGCGATGTTTTTTGATTTCAATGGCTTCACGCACTTTTCTACTGTAGAAATGGCGTTCCGTGGAAAGGACTTTAGGGTCATGTAGTTCGATCCAGTGGTTTGGCCCTGACTCTAACAAATGTTCAGCCACGGCAGACTTGTTGACCTGACGATTTTTCACAGCCGCGATGTGCTCCTTTACCCTTTCTTCTATGGTGCGCTTAGTTTCTCCAATGTAGGAGCTACCACAACTGCAATCAAACAATCGGGACGAAGGTTTTAGGATCTCATCCACATGGAATCCTGTCATTAATAAGTGTAAGCCGAAAATAATATCGACAGTCGTTAAATCAAATATCGTCAGTGTTGTATGTCGACAGAGTAACATCCCTAGTGCGCAAACAGTTCAAGTTGATAATCAAAACCAAGTGCGGGTAGTTCGAAAAACTCGCGCGGCTGTCAGAAGGTGTTGATGTCATTTCAAGCCAGTCTTCTCCGAGACCACGGGGACAACGCCGTCCTTGAAACGTTGGAGGTCAGTTTAATATGTAGTTATACGCGATTAAGTCCCGATTTTAAAAATAATGATGTGTAAGAATCGTGAAAGTTTAAATCAGTGTTTTGCACATTGCTTTGTTTGTTGGAGTAAGTAAATTGCATTCTGGTGTAAATGAATGAAAAAAAAAAAAAAAAAACGGTATTACTTAGAAACATGCTGAATTGCTTATATCTATCAGCGAATTGAATTGCGTAGACATGATTAACAAAGAAACATTATATGTATTTAGTACCTATCGGCACTCTATAGGCAGTGAAAATCGTAGCAAGACATGATTCAAAGGAGCATAACTATCACATAAATAGCAGTAAATTCGAGTACATTAATCAACTTTCTCACGTCATTATAATATAACAAAATTAAATTTCCACTCCGTTCCTAAACTTGGCATAGACAATATGCCTGGGCCTATCTCCGGACCACTAATTAAAAAGTTAAGCGGCCCGGACAGTCGATTCGCGGTCTTTTTGCCCACCGATACATTCTGGCTAGTATTTACCGACTACGATTTGTTAGCCGCTCTTTTATTTAGCCATCCGAATTAACTGGGACTTTAGGAAGATTTAAAAGGCTTTTTTGAGTGTTTGCATACGCTATTCGGTTGTCGTAAGGAAAAAAGCAGATATAGGAAATGAATGATTATGTAGCTAGGTTAGATGAACACTGAAATAGAGGATGATAAGGGCATTAGCTTGTGTATGCAAAGCAGAATGGTCCAACAGTAGTCATTCAAATATGGTATGTTTTTAATCTTATTTTGTCCTATATTTACTAGTTAGTTTATTTTAAATTTATGCGTACATTACGAGTACATTAATGTAGCGTTTAAGTTCCCTAATTTATTTGCCATCAAGTCATCATAAACCGCTTATTTACACATGTGTTCCGAGAAAGCGAATAAAACATCGCTCTTTCCGCCCACAAATTCTAATTGTACAATTTTATTCCTACGCGAACTGTACAAAGCAAATAAGCACTTCGCATCGACGATAAACCGATATTGCCGTAACAAATAACAAAATGTTCCAGCGCTGTTTGAAGTATCATATTAACATCACAATTTGCGACAATAAAAACATGTAAACGCCGCGTACAAACGTTAAATATTTGCGCAGCCTCACCCTACAAACACGATTGAAATTAAATACTAGTTGGCTATGTTGGCAGCGCTGATATTTGTCGCCCGTTATTGCGATATGCACTGTTTGAATAAACTTTTATGTTGGCAACACTCGACAGCTGTTGCGTACGTCTGTCATTTTAATGAATTATATTTTCATTTTGACGGCGACGTGAACGATGGTTGCATTGGGACATTTTAGACAAGTCGGGACACATATTTGACTTTGGAAATGTCACGGCAGAGTGAGTGAAAACTTTGGCAAAAGTCAAATAAAGATCTTGGTATAGTTCGTTAATTGCGTATATTACCTAGGAACTGTGTGAAATTAGTCTTCAGTAGTAGGTAGTTAGTTGTCGTGGAGCCTATATTGTATCATGCTAAGCCGTGGGATTAAGACTGAGGGTCCATTTTATCGTACCTAATACCTACCCTCTTTCAAGTAATAAATAATGCCGTACAAAATACAATTTCGATTATTCTTCTCTTTATAAAATACCTTTTGTGATAGCATGTGAATATTCAACACTTTTATCCAAATAAAAATTAATAAAAAAAATTGATTAGTTCGTTAAAATGGCAAGCCAAAACACGAACACGTATGAATACTTCATTGTAAAAAAGAATACTTGTAAAAATTTCCCCGTAACAGACGAAATGAAATTCAATGAAACCGAATACCCACTGACAACAGAACACCGCTGATTGGATGCTTCGAAACTCAAAACGAATTGAAAAATAATAAACAAGTCAATAAATTTTAAAAATCTATTAGACAACGGTCTTTGTTCTCAGCAAGGCCCATTAATTGGAAAACTTTTCAATTGCTCGGCAATTAATGGGAAGATTTGAAAGCGATGGCCGATTATATCGACACTCGAATCGGTCCGATTACGCGCAAACAATTGCAATTACGATGCCTAATTGGGCAGGCTGGAGGCCACGGTCGGAGATAACATTTAGAATTTGAAAAATATGTTTAATGGCAAAGAGAGTATTATAGAGGCTTATCAAAATCATTTTTGTAGTCACAAGGCCACAGTACATTTACGAGTACGCGTGTGATACTATACAGCACGACCACGGATGATATTATTAATTCTGATGCGGTACAAATTCACGAAAAAAAATGTACTTTTTTGTACTGACGTTTAAAAAAAATGTACCCTTATGATTTTGGAGTTTCGACATAGGACCCGTGGTCGTGCTAGGTAGGTACTCCCTGGCACGACCACACTATATTTAATGAGATTTTAAATTTCTGTTGCAGTACAAATTCACGAAAAAAAATGTACTTTTTTGTACTTACCTTTTTAAAAAAATACCCTCATGGTTTCGGAGTTTTGACATCCCCTGTGGTCGTGCTAGATAGGTGGTACTTCCTGGCACGACCACACTATATTTAATGATTTTTTTAATTTCTGTAGTGGTACAAATTCACGAAAAAAAATGTACTTTTCTGTACTTACCTTTTCATAAAAAGTACCCTTATGGTTTCGGAGTTTCGACATGGGTTGTGGTCGTACTAGATAGGTACTCCCTGGCACGACCGCACTAAGTTTTTGAAGTAATTTACATAGTACAATTTCAAAACACTTGTTTAGTATTCATTTGACCATCAAATTAAACATAAATATAGTGTGGTCGTGCCAGGAAGTACCACCTATCTAGCACGACCACACCCCATGTCAAATCTCCGAAACCATGAGGGTATTTTTTTTAAAAGGTAAGTACAAAAAAGTACATTTTTTTTCGTGAATTTGTACTGCAACAGAAATTTAAAATCTCATTAAATATAGTGTGGTCGTGCCAGGGAGTACCTACCTAGCACGACCCCGGGCCCTATGTCGAAACTCCAAAATCATAAGGGTACATTTTTTTTAAACGTCAGTACAAAAAAGTACATTTTTTTTCGTGAATTTGTACCGCATCAGAATTAATAAAATCATCCGTGGTCGTGCTGTATAGTATCACACGAGTACGCCGTCTCTGAACACAGGATTAAAACTTTATAATCTTAGTTAGTTAATAATTTGACAAAAAAATAAGCTTCATCATGTGATATTAAAAGAGGGCTTATTCCAAATTCCGAAGCTAGCTATTAAGTTTTATTTTTAGGACCAGTTGCATCAACCACATTTGACAGACACATCATCGTCACGCAGCAGAGATCAATGAAACTTCCCATAAAATTCAATTTATCGAAGTTTTAACGGTGACAGACGGCTTGATGCAACTGGCCCTTAGTCGTACATTTATTCATTGAAATAAATGGATTTTATCATATTAAAAACATACCTAAAATACCTATCTCAGATTTATTACTTAGTCGATTTTACCATGCAGAAATCAACTTCACCTGTAACTAATAACCTCAAAATTGCAAGTTTCAGACAAGCTCATTACTTAAGCTCCGTCTCCCTCTAACACTGTCGATTAGAAAGAGACGTAAATAAGACGCAAAGCTATAGTATAGTGTAGGAACAAAGTTAATTATGCCTCAACGTCGGAGTTGGGAACTATCCGGCGATAAAGATAGATACGTGAGTGGCTCAATGCATTCGTGTCGAGTACAAGTAGAAGGTTTTACTGCATTTTGATATTACAAGTTGATGACAATAATAAAGTAATTCATCTCTAGTGCACACAAAATTAATAATGTCAAGCGGGGAATCAGAAGATTGAAGGACATACAAACATAAAATAGTTTATAATTATGCAAATAACTGTAGAAAAAAATGTTAAATCACATACTCGTGGAGAATGTTAACGGCTCGTCTTACAACGCAACTATGCGATTATCGCAAGTTAAGAATTACTAGAAAAAAGCCAAGTTGTGTAGCTAACGTGTCGAACGCTTACGCCCGTAGCTACCGAGACGCAAGTGTCACTACTGAATCGCACTAATACTTATATCGGGTGTGTAATGAGTGGTATAACTTTTTTTGGTATAGTAACATTTGAAATAAAAGTACGCCACTCATATTTCTTGACCGCCTTTAAACAATAAAATACTATAAATTAACTATTAGAGTAATGATCATTTCTAGACACATATTTAGATTATCTGTGCTTTTTCAACAAAAAATCGTTACAAAAACCAAATTTCTTTTTTAAAAAGTAAACTACTTATCTAAAATATACAACAAAATATTTTTTTACGGAAATAGACTAAGTCATTTAAATATGACTTGTACAAGAACAAAACATAAAATATCCTTAACAAAATAATAAACTACCATTCAGTTTTCAAAAATTAAACAATATTTTTATGCATACATTAACACGTCTTAATGTAATTAGTAATTATAAAAAAATAGTAGCTTATATTAGATTTTTATATAAACACGTTATGTTTGCAAATTATAATAACGAATATGTATATTCATGACTTAAAATGTCCAATTTCGTACTGATTCAACAATTATATCAAATGATCGCTATTACGACTAAAAAATCTAAAAATATATCAAAAAAAGTTATACTTATCGATCGTTAGTGCGTTTTCGCATTATCCGATCCGATATCGGATGTCGGAAGGATTTTAAAGGCAAAAATCAAATATGCCGGCTTCAATGTATGGGGTATCGGTCCTACTTACATCCGATATCGGATCGGATAATGTGAAAACCCACTTACGCACCCACTTATATCATGTGGAAGCTTCGTAGTGTTAGACCGTTTTCACATTATCCGATCCGATATCGGATGTCGGAAGGATTTCAATAGAAACAATCCAAGATGGCGCCTGTAATGTATGGGATATCGGTCCAACATCCGATATCGGATCGGATAATGTGAAAACGCACAGCCTGTGACCGACCGCTCTTCATAGCAGTAGACTACACAAGACGGAGGTAGTTCGCATCGCAGGTTTATTAACACAAGACACAAGGTCTTTGAATGAGTCACGGTTAGTTTCATAAGGTCGTCGTTGAAATATCGAGAGCTCGACCAAAATAAAAAAAATAATCATCGTCTATATCCCGGTCAATAAAAAAAGTAAGTCTCAAAAAAGGCGTTTCGTTGTCATAACACTCATAGCTCAAGCGATTGTAACCTAGGTTTAGGTAGATACTCACCGGCATAGTTTGACTGCCGTGCAGACTTGTGATGGCCGCCTGCGCCTCTTGATGTGAGCTGAACTTTACGAATGCGCAGCCTGTAACAAGGAAACGAAAACATTATTATACGGTGTAAATTTCATATTACATAAGGTACAGCGGGGCGAATCTCGTCTGGGGGATAATTGTAACTAATCCATTTTTTCCATTATTACACTATGATGTTGAGTTCTACATGTATCCACTGACCACGCCTACCATATATAACCGGTGGACACTCTATTTAATAATGCAAACATTGTAAAACATGGAAAAAATGGACCAGTTACATTTGCCCCCCAGTCGAGATTTGCCCCGCTGTACTTTACTTAATATCTTTAACAAGTCTGCTGTAGTATCTGGTCAAAATACCTTATAACAAGTTAAGTAGCTGAAAGAGCAATTTTAACTTACACTGATATCATTAGAACATTCTTCGTTCTAGTTGTGGAATAAAGAAAATATGTATCTACTTTTTTAATGTTATATATTTTATGAGAGGTATTTTCTTCTTATTTTCCGAAACAGAGACTATGGTCAAAATAAATAAGAAGTGTCTTTTCAAAAGACCTTACTTTTTATGAAAACTAAAAATATAAGCCTCATAAACATTTAATAGAAAAATTACCAAATCTTATATTTAGTGTTGTTTTCCGCCTAAAGTTACACTAGCAGACAGGTATCACTGTCTCGCAACATAAACTGCTTAACAAATACACCTGTTTTGCCCTACGCAACAACAAGTCCCATTTCAACTAAAGAAAATATTTCCTAATCCGCCGAACCGTTCCGTTTTCGTATTACCCGCGGACAGAGCCTTTACCAGGAGTTTTTGAAGCAAAATACGTTTCTCGATAGCCTAAAAATCACGAAAAATGTTTATAATTTGGTTCTATACTCTGTCTTTTTAGGTGTCAAAAAAACGTAAACAAAACATTTGAACATTCTCGGGTCTTACAACTTGTACATTTGTCTAAGCGAACATGCAGAATTACAGTAGCATTATAGGTAGAACAATAAATTTACTTAGTCGGTCCTAAAGTTCTGTCACAAATGCTTTAACTGATAAAATTGTATATAAAGGTTTTTATTCAATAAAAAATACATACATACATACATACATACAATCACGCCTGTATCCCATAAAGGGGTAGGCAGAACACATGAAACTACTAAAGCACATAAAAAATACATGGTATCAAAACCTGTTTTATACTTATTAAAATGTGATATAATACGATCGAAAATGTAGATCGTGATTTTTAAGAATCCTTGATTACTTTGAGTTTGTCGATAGACGTCAGCATGCGGAAAAATAGACTTCGCAAACGGAAGAAAAAAACATTGTTACATTAGACAAATAAAATAATTATTTTTTTAGTATGAGTTCTCTGAATTTGGGCATATTGAATTACTGGTATTTCATTTTCCTAGAAATCTTTAAGTCTGCTAGTAACCTTTAGAACTTGGGTACTTTTCAGTAAAACGCTTAGATTTCACAATCATCAACGGGAATGTGCAACAAAACGTTGTACAGTAGCAATATTGTCCATTTAATTTACAAAAGTCATATACAAACTTAAAGATAAAAGACCCAGCGTTTATAATAAGTATCATTAAAGCATATTAAGCCAACCAAAAATAAATAAAAAATAAAAACGTCCGGAAGAGGTCGCGTGTTTCTTGATTTGTTTTTTTTACCAAATTTTCAGATGTTACAAGGAACCACGCGAAACTGCGACAGCAAAGTACTTTAAGTAATATTGCAATTTATTCAGTATCAAACGAGCTTTCAAACCATGCATATGCATAGTAAGAAATATCTGTCAATAAAGTTTTTATCACTTAAAACCTTTGTGACAGAATTATAGAACTGACTAAGTATTTTTGTTTCTATTCTTAATAATCAGCGCTGCCTCAAGCAAACATTAATAACCTCACAAATTCCCAGGTTCAACGCTAATATCCCAAGATTCCGTAAAAACATCGTCAAAAAATGCCTTAAACAACAGCTCACAGCGGGATTATCGCTCAGTTTTTCAATAACAGGCTGTCAGACGGCGCGGATCAATCTTACCTCCCTCCCACAGGTGCTACTGCGTAATGACGACTGATGGATCTCCCCGAGATAGGATTACCGCACCAACTTGCCCCCAACTAAATCACTTACCGCCGGCCTCTTTTAACGGCATTAGTGCCGACACCGGCCCATAATTTACCCGATGCAAAACCGAAACACGATTCCGGAAGGAATACAATCTTCTTTTATATACGCGACGTGAGGATACGGGTAGATTATGCTCGTTACTTTATATTAAATCAACGATGAATCTAAAAAAAATTCAGTGGTAAAACTTTGCACGAGAAATTGTGGCGACTATTTCGCCGAGCTCTCGACGCTGGAAGTACGAGTACGATTATGCTTGACTGGCTTTTATTCGTATTATCCTTTGTTCGAATGGATAAAAGAGCGCGGCCGAAACGTTTTCCGAAAAGCCGCCTCAAATAAATTAGGGCGCACTTTTTAAGCTCCACACCATGTTTACATCTCCGGCTGCTGCGAAAATAGAGACAACGCAAAATAAGCAGAGGCCGAATAGAATAAAAACAATTTGCGATCGCCGGCAAGGGCGCTGTCGCTGTCGCATAAAAGAATAATAAGCGCGGATTGTGCGGAACACAATTTAAACGGCGACGACGGTGTAGCGGCCGCGCGCCGCGGACCCGCCGGCGCCGCGCGCGCGCTCATTACAATGGCTGCCGGAAAACCCATTATGAGGACGTCACTTGGCAAGTGCGAAAGAAGTCAAAACTTCGCCGGCAAACATGCTACTATTTACTGCTTCCACATTCGGCGACGTGTGCGAACTTGGATGCAATTTGTTAACCCTTTATCGGGCTGGCACGCAGGCGGCGGCTGCGTCGCGCTGCAGGTAACTTGGCCGCGCGCCAAAGATCTGTTTTCCTGTTGTTGGCGAGCAAACTCACAGATCAGTTTTTATCGCGCGAAAGGCCTTTATAGCCCGCCGATAGCGCCGCGAGCGAAATGTTTGCGTCGCCGCCGATCGCAAATATTATTGGATAGTTTTATGTATCGGAAGCATTACACGTTAAAAAGTTTGGCACTCGACTGGCGACGGAACGTTACCTCCGCGAATTGTTTCTTGTTTGGACGTTTGATTCGAGAGCGTGCGCGAGTGTTTACCTGTCAACTTAACAGGATAATTTGTCAAAGGTTTCTTTGAGGTCCATTTTTTATATGTCGCGAAGCACCTTTTATGTCTTTGACACACGTCAGCTCGAGTAATCATACGTTCGCAGCATGTCGAGATGAGGGCTCGTGCGTCTCTGAAAGGATATTTGTTCTGAGAGACATTTTCTGACGCACCTATTTGTCGTATGGCGGGGCTGATAGATTTAGCTTTTTCGTAAACTTGTTACTACTATTTACCTATAGATTTTACTATGGTAACAATGTCCTTACAATGGTGGTAGTTTGTGATTTGATGGAGAATTACTTACGCCCAGTTTTCAATTGAAACATCTTCCTATGAAATTGAAAATTGAAATTAATGTACGTTAAATTTCATAGACTAACTGTAAGTATAACAATGTCAGATGTAAAACTTTGTACTCCGGAGAACAAACCAAATACGTACTATTAAATGGCGTTATTTCAATGAAGGTTCGGGACCGAGATCCAATATTATTACCGCTCTGGGCTCAGTTCGAATCTTTCATTTTAAACTTCCGCGTATGAAGTTGCTCGGAGGAAGTTGGTAATGCCGCGATGGATTCGCGAGCAGTGTAAACAACATCCCGTCTATATGGACCGCCCTAACGAGAGATTCTGATTGTCTTTACTCCGAGATTTCATTCAGTTTGATTCGATTTAAGAAGCAAATAAATTAGTTTCTGAATAGTTCGGACAGAGTTTTAAACTGTTGATTAAAATTTGGATAAATTGTTTATTTGGGAATAGAGACCGTGTAAATTTGTTAGCAAAAACAAAAGAAGTGGATAAACTGTTTAAACATTGAATGGAAATGTTAGTCTTTCTATCGAGTCGCGCGGATTTACCGACATTTACATCAAGTAACTAAATATAAACGCGTAACAAATCTTGACTAGAATGTTTTACAATTCGTAGATTTTTGTAGATCGAAGAATTAAGATGTGTTTGTGCTTTTATTGGAAAGCATCTACTACTATCTTTATTTTATTTATTTTTTATTTTATTCATAAGGCACACAAAACAGACAACATTCAATACATTATTATAGCAGCTACAAGTTACAGGTTTAAAAGAAGAATGCCGTCCAAAACATGTATGCACAGCAAGAAAAAATATAAATGAGTATTAAAACCTATCCTAAAATTACAAATTACATTTTTTTTTATCACTTTAAATTATATTAAAATTAATAAATAAATTAAACAAATTAAACAATTCATAATTAAATCATCAATTCTAGTTATGTTGTTGTTGTGGTGTACGATGGCCAAGAACCTTGACAACTTGCCTCCTGAATACGGCTAACCGTGAGTTGAAGATATCGACATCATTATATTTTGAGACCAAATCATTATACTGACGACACAATCTAACCATCGGATTATAGAAAGAGGTATTATTCTTGTAGACCTGAAGGGCAAAAATCTTAGGAGCACGGGTTCTAAAACGAGGAGTATTGAAAGTAATTAGGGATAATAAACTAGGAGAGTGAACATTATGATGTAGCAGTTTATGTAAGAATAAAAAGTCATGTAGACGGCGACGAGATTCAAGGGAGAGGAGGTTAAGTGACTGTAGTCTCTGTTCATAACTCAGACCTGTAAGGTCAGGTTTATACCGATAGGACAACAGTCTGAGACATTTCTTTTGAACTCGCTCAATGTTGCCAGAGTGCACAGCGTAATGAGGAGACCAAATGATACAGCCATACTCTAGAACACTACGGACGAGACTCTGGAATAGGCAGAGAAGACTGTCTGGTTTTTTGAAGTCTTTGGTAACACGAAGGATAAAACCGAGCATTTGGTTGCCTTTCTTAGTTATGTACTCGTAGTAGTACCGAAAGTTAAGCTGTTCATCGAACCAAATACCCAGGTCTTTTGCAACCGATCTACGCTCCAATTTCTGACCGTGCAGTTCGTAGTCGTAGTAAAGTTTCTGCTTTTTATTAGAAAACGATATTACAAAACATTTGCTGACATTTAAAAACATGCGAGTAAGTAACATCCTTTAACGAAATATTAAGTATGATTAAAACTGTGATCATTATGACGACATCAATGTACCGCCAATGGTTTTATTTCCCTGAACAATTTGTTAACTAAATTAGACATTTTTTTTTAAATACTACGTCGGTGGCAAACAAGCATACGGCCCGCCTGATGTAAAGCGGTCACCGTAACCTATGGACGCCTGCAACTCAAACAGTGTCACATGCGCGTTGCTACCCTATTAGAAACTTGTACATTCCCTTTTGCTGTGTTAAGTACGCAGCAAAAAGGAGTGCACAAGTTCTAAGGAGTAAGGACTTGATCCTTAAATGTACAAAAATAGGTTCGCGATATGATACATACTAACTTATATAGTTTCTTATTTGTTTCAGAGAGTTCGCCTTCATTCTCAAGGTTATTGTAATACAAACTCCAAAAGCAACGTCTGAATTTCATTCCTAACGTAATACAGAGACATACCAAGATACGTACAAATATACAGTCCCAGTATAATTCAACCTGACACCGGTTAAACTCCGTAGAAAGAGTAACCGAACTTTTATACGTTTTTCACAAATTGAGCGCACACTCCATACAATGAGTGCGCTCACAACTGATACCAACTCCAATGAAATACTCCAAGTTGCGACGTCCTTATCTTTGAATTTGTTCGCTCAGAAACACCCTATCGGCGCTGTTTGACGTTTCAAAACATTGTTGTTAAAAATATATTGGACAAGTTTTTGGGAAAACAAATCGGGGTTGCTTTTACGGTGTAATTTAGTAGTTTAAATAAGATAATACTTACATTATTAAGTTGGTAGGAACTAAACGTTTCGTTTCATACACGTAAGAGTATCAATTATAAAATAAAATAAACATGACACAGTAACCAACTTAACTTCATCCGAATTTTAAAAGTTAATACAATTATTATTATAAACTGTAACCCCGTGGGGTGACGGGTTAAGAATTTCACCACCCCCTTTCTTCCCGTGGGTGTCGTAGAAGTCGACTGTGGGATATGGGTTAAATTGTGGCGTAGGCGAGAGGCTGGCAACCTGTCACTGCAATGTCACAGTTTCGTTTTCTGTCAACCCCTTATTTGACAAGAGTGGCACTGAAACGAGTAGTTTCAGGTGCTCTGCCTACCCCTTAATGGGATACAGGCGTGATTGTATGTATGTAAACTGTAAAATTGGCATTTTTTTATGTTTCATTTTGCCTGCATTTATGGTTACTATCGAAATCATTAACCCCCATATTCATAAACATACTCTAAAGTTATTAAGCCGATAAAGTTCGTTTGTCCCTTTCCGGCGTATCGGTATGATAGAAAGGGACAAACGAACTTTATCGGATTGATAACTTTAGTGTACGTTTATGGATAAGGGGGTAAGTCTTTACTGGCGCTAAGCCTGTCTATCAACAATACCTATACACCGTGTCCAATAAGTCCGAATACTCACATTTTACCTCAGTTCTAAAGATATAGGGATCACAGGCCATCAAATTCTTATTTAAACTAAAGAGTATATTCTTCTTAATAAAATACAAGCACAAAGTACATGAAATTTCTGAAGTGTCTAAGAAAAACAAAGGGGTAAAGTGCCTACAAAATACTTGCTCGGCACGCAGGTGACGAGTTATTTTTTATAAGGAGAATCTGTATGTGATAAAACAGACGCCACGTGTCCAAAATAAACTATTATGGGTACCGAGGATAGATAACGTTCCGGGCAACTAGAAAAATGTGCCTAGGTTCCAGAGCTCACCATCGGCCCAGGTGTGGGATGCAGTATGTAAGCGAGGTAAACTACCTTCAGTACTTACAGATAAAAGCGTTAAAATCAACGTTTTTTTCTTTAAAACCAAGGTTTTGGAGAAAAAAATGCCTTATAGTTAAAAAGGATGCTTGGGAATGAGTATCATGTGTCCCAACAAGACGCACCTCCAGCACATTTGGCAAATGGTATTCTAGCGTAGTTTCAGACTAATTTGGCAGTTTTTTATCCGAAACATGAGTGGCCACCCAGGCCTCCAGGTTTAGGCGTATTAGACTATTTTGTATGGTCAAACATGCTTTGAAGACTAATTTTTTATAAAATCATAAACCTAGATCATTTCAAAAAGGTTATCGAGAGTATTTGGGATGAAATGTGAAGAAAACGGTGCGTGCCGCGTGTGATCCGTTTGAGAAGCGTTTGAGGCTGGTAAACAAGTTAATGCTGGAGTTATTCCAAAACATTTGTTGTGAATGTAGTAAATAAGAGTGCCATTCATAAAATATAATAATAATGTTGTAACTATTTGTTCATTTTGTTTTATTGGCTATTTGTGCTGTATTCAAACTTATTGGACACGGTGTACATGAGCATGTAGGTAACCAAGTTTCCACGGGCGATTGTATCGGAGCGGCGTATCGCGTTGTTTGCACGCACCAACTATCTGCTCATTACCCGCTAATACTCCACGTTAATAATTAACTTAAAATAATAAGGACCCCGCCGGAGATTACCGAGCCCTCCCGAGCATTGTTAATGCTACCCCTGGATATTAGCTTTCCAATTAGCCATCTTTTAGTACCTCAAAACGGCTCTCGAGTTTCGCGGGAGAGGTTAATTCTTTACCCGCTGCACCTGTATACAAGACTATGTCTAATTAAATACCCTCTCGAGAGATTTACGCCCGGCGCGGCTCCATTAAGCGCCTATGAAACATAACAATAATTCACCTTTTTCTCGACAAAAGACGGTCGCGGCAAGTTTCAGAGCGTCTTTTGTTTTACAATCAAGTTACATTAGAAAGTCCTGGGCCCAATTGGAAACTGAGGAACAATGGAGTCGAAGTCGTTTTAAACATTTGTCGGCGGCGCTGGCGCGCGGCGTTACGCACGATTGCGGGCTGTAGCCGGTCACACTCTAAAAAATGAAGACCAACTAAGAGCAGTTTTCTCTTAGTTGACGTTAAGTTAATTACTACAATTACGATCTTATATAATTCAAATAAAGCTGATCACTAAAAACAACAAGGGAATGTATGATTGAACTAATAACTTAGGTGTTTTGTTATTCCTAACCATTGTACACCTTGAATCAATTATGAACTTGTTAGGCATAACTATGTAACATAGGTTGATTCAATCCTTAGTTGAACTTACTAAGGTAATTTAGTTAACATAATTATTTTTCATGGAATTATTGAACAAGATCTTAATCGATTCAGTTACGTTGCAAAAGTAAGAGCAATCAAAATTACCTTATTCGATTTGTCTAAGATCTTATCAGGCTCGTATGGAATCAAGATGCTTGACTACGACTATCAAAATATTGATAGGAACAACCAAATTTTTTTTAGAGTGCACAGACCGCCTCTACTGCTAGACGGAGCATATTCAAGCCAACTCAAAAGTCACCACACTTGTGTTCTTTTTTTTAGTATGAGAATGCAACCGCTTGATCCAGTTGTGTCAATGTTTACCACCAGCATTCGTGTATTTTTAGAAAATTTATAAAACAATTGTTTTAGGGTATAACCTTGCGGACAAGCATGGACGCGTGATAAAGCGTATCCGTCCTATTCTCACTATTTGTAAGTGCGATAGGGATGCACCGACTCGATAAAGTTTATCACACTAGTGTGCTACGCCCGCTGGACTGTTATATTATATATTATAATGGTGTAACATGCTACTCATATGCATCTCAAATCGTGGTATTTTACTACTAAAATTCTATGCATGTCCCACCGGACATGGTCATCACCACGCATGATGATGACCATGCGCATTGCGGAATTTCATTAAGATCTATTTTCTTCATACTAAACGGAACTGTCACCGCATACATGAGAATAACGGGTGCATAACGATCGATATAACTTTTTTTGATATATTTTTAGTCGTCAAATAGTATATTATATAACGGTAACGTTATGAAGGCTATAAAAGTTGAGTACCGCGGTTAGGTCACGAGGCTTGCCGAGTGGCCTAAGTAAGGTACGAGACTTTTATAGCCTTCATAATGTTACGATTGTATACTATACTTTTTCTACGACAGCCAAATACATACCTATTCGAGAATAATAAAATGGGTTGCTTACCTACTTCATATAATGAATGGGAATATTTGTGTGGATCTTAACTATTATATTCTGTCCACAATGTTGATGGCGAGAAATTGTTGCACAATTATTCAAAATATGCCAACAACAGAGAAAGTTGAAACATATTTTTGCAATTTCCATTGCAAAACAATCATAATTCATAACATTTTTGGTACGCTTTATCGACTTTTCAGGTAACAAATTGTCAGTCTCTTTGAGCGCCATAGCCTTGATTTCTTCGGAAGTATATTGTTCACCAGAATCACTCATAATTACTTAAGTTTTTGCACAATAACGTCGAATTAAAACAAACTACACAACACCGAAATAGTTCAAATACTTCCGTCAAAAGTTTACAAATGTCAAACATACCATAGACAAGAGAAATAGAAAATAAGCCGGTTTTCAATTACGAAAAATGTGGTTGCGTTCAAGAATATTTAAATGTGGAATGGAACATTATTGGATAAACTTATGATTTTTACCTTTGTTTTGCAATATCTAATATGTAAAACGCATTTCAGTTTATTTTTTCATCTTGATTTAAATTATGAACCTAAATATTTTATTATTTATTAAAAGTTACTTATTACTGCAAATGAAAACATACCTGATAAATGGAAGTTGTGCTTTTAAAAAAAAATTAACAGAACTCCTATATTCATATGAATACTGCTCAGCCGTTATCATATGAACCTATAGACAAATAGACTTTCTTATCGTTACTCAAATGAACTTAATTTGGATACCGCTGACAATAATCTAATTGACAGATTTAAGTGCTGGAGTAGAAAAACGATCATTTGATATAATTATTGAATCATGTAACAACAAATGGTATAATAATAAATTGTATAATTCTTATTTAATATAATGCTCATTTTTTCGAATAAAATTTATTATAACATACTTTGAGTATAATGTTTATTTCCGATAATACTTAAATTGTATAACACAAATTCCTTCTAAAGCACGGTTAGAATAAAAAAAAGAATTAACAATAAATTAGATCCATCATTTACCAGAAAAGTAGCTTAGGTTAGAACTGTGACCTCTACACACAACGAGCTGCTACCAGAAAAATAGGTTAGGTTAGAACTGTAATCCCTTCAAAAAAGATTAAAATTAATGCGTGAAATGTTTTATACTGTTTGCTAGTTATATTATAACGACTAGTATAATATAACTAGCAAACAGTATAAAACATTTCACGCATTAATTTTAATTTTAACTGTTTGCTAGTTATATTATACTAGTCGTATATCAATAAATAATTATACCATATAACAGTTATTATAAATAAGTGTTATACGAAATAATGATTATAAAAAAATGAAAGTAGATATTTTGTTGTTATACCAAATGTTAATTATGTCTAATGAGTGATTATATCCTTTAAATTTATACCAAATGTTGTTATATCAAATATAACAATACCAAAAAAATATATACCAATCATTACACACCCGAGAACAACAGCGCCCTCCTGACAATAGTCATATATTTCTGGTTACGCTTTACAAACGCTTCACTACGCGTTGTCTGTAGTCTATGAACGATGGAGTTGTCGCTCGTCGCCACTCGTAACTTACCGGAATTGCCGCGTACGGTTTCGGCTCATCCCTATTATTGGCATCTCTTTGTTTCCGCCTTTCGTTTGCGTAATCACCTTGTATTATGGCGCTTTGTGTTTGTTCGCGGATCCAATTTTATCGATGAATTTTGGATGATTGTTGAGAGTTTTTGAAATAATGTTTCTCTGTAGATCTGGAACAAGTTACTACATGTGAATCTGTATACCTAATAAACCTAGTTTGAGTTTGGTTACTGAGAGTCCACATAGTTTTGAAACTTTATTAAAATGAATAAAATCCAGATTCATATTGGGAATAAACCGATATATAAAAGATTTATAATATCATTGGTCCGAGACTGAAACGAGCATTCATTTAAACCTGCCATTAATAAGGTAAATATAGAAGTACCTAAGAGTTTTGAATGATTCACGGTTATTTTCATTAGACTTATATACTAAACAATTACTCTGTAAAAACTATCTTCACCCCACACAGGAAAATTGCACAGTTGGAACGCCACTACATACCGAGATTGGTAAGAGAAGCCATTGAGATTCACAAATATAAAAATTTCAATCGTGAGGATGGCTTCAAACTATCTAATGTATGGAATCCAGTGATTTGTTTGTGTAAAAAACCGGTGAAGTCAGAATTGAACATACGTAGTGACACTGTGAGTGTAGTGTGTTTGGACAGACCATCGAGTGTGAATGCGACCAGTGGTAACACTGAAAGTGAACGCAGCCGACGCGCGCGAAGGAGGATAGATCGCGCGCTGTCTATGCAACTTTAACATCCACCCGCCTTCGTCAGTTTTCCGTGATCATGATGCATGCAACTGCGTCGAAATATCGGGAGCTCGACACAAATCAAAAAGGTAATCACGGTCTATATCCCGGTCAATATAAGTCTAGAAGTACCTAGCCTACCAATAAGTTTAATATGCCTACTCTCAAAATATTACCATAGAAAAAAATCATACCATCCCGTACATTAAAATGCGATCGCCTAAGAACGCGCATACACTACACCACACATAGATGGCGCCACAAAAGATGCCTTGTTGCCCTCGATTATTTGTAGATTGGCGTTAAGTGTCACTTTCGAGCCATACATTTATGTCAAAAGTGACATTTAACGCCATTTACAAGTATAATCGAAAGCTATTATGACATTTTTTTTGTGGCGCCGCGCGTTCTTAGGCGGTCGCATTTTAATGTATGGGATGGTATGATCTTCTTATATTTAATCTATGATAACTATTGCACAAAACTTATTCTAGCAGATTTCACCATCAGCCGACACAGACAACAGTGCCTTCAGCTAGTGCCAAGATGGTCAGATAGCGCGATAGAGGCGTCAGGCGATAGCCGGCACGCGAGCGCTCCGCGATACTTGTCGCGTGACGATAAGCGTTATAACTTCTTTAAATACTTGCGGCGCGAGTCTTGAGGAGGTGGAATTAGACTTGTATTGCTACTGTTAAAGATGGAAGACTTTTGTCGACATTGCCTTAAAGTTAATGGGTATAGAAAACGGTCGAGTTCACAAACATCTTTGCAAACCAATATGCCAAAAATCATCTATGACAAGTGACAATAAGGTTGTGTATGTATATATTTGGAATGATGGTTTGTAAAAGTGTTTATGAACTCGACTGTAGGCACCTGTAGATAGGTGTTCTGTTCGTAGCACAATGACAATTTATATACGATATTGCAAATTATTATAACTTAAATTAAACTAAACCCTAATGTTATTAGCAAACACAACAGAGATCTCCGCCTCGGCCTCTCCACGTACAAAGATGCAGGTGGGTATTTATAACTCTTGCATATTTGAGAGATATCTAACGAAGTAACGACATAGACAAAGAAATCTCGCAACTTGTACATACTCTGACACGTTGAAAGTGAACGCAGCCGACGCGCGCGAAGGAGGGTAGATCGCGCGCTGTCTTGCAACTTTGACATCCACCCGCCTTCGTCAGTTTTCCGTGATCATGATGCATGCAACTGCGTCGAAATATCGGGAGCTCGACAAAAATCAAAAAGGTGATCACGGTCTATATCCCAGTCAATATAAGTCATACTCTGACGTCAGCTATATGAACAGTAAGACCAAGTAAGTATGCATAAAATATACTAAAAATCACGAAACGGTTGCCTCTGTCATTTCAATCAGGTAAGCTCCTTCGAAAAATGTATATTTTGAAGATTTCCTAGTTCTAACGGGTGTAGTTGCCGTTTCTTCGGAATCCTTGTTTAGTACAGGATGCCTGCTCCGTCTTCACATTCGAAGGCCCTGCAGGTGGGTATGGTTATAAACTGCGTCGATGTTTTTATCAGCTACACATGCACTGCACACGAAATAACATGATCTCCATGAAAAGAAACATGTCGCGCCAATAAACGAACCCTTACACAATCCGTCGAACACCATAATCGTTTACCGAAAGCATTAAAATATCCATAACCCGGCTCAATATTAAAAAGCGCGTTTCCACAACATTCGTATTCCGCCGCCGTCGGCTATATCTCGGTTATACCTCGGTTATATCTCCCGAGGTCTCATAAGGGAGACTGTTGGACCCGCCGCGGTTGCGAAGTGGGTATAAACTGGCCCTAAGGCGCCGCGGTAAACGTAAAGGCACTTCGTACGTGAGTCGTTGGCTTTACGCGTTAAAATATAATCGGGCTGCGTTATTGATACTGCTGCGGTGGTAATAGGGTTATTGGACTGGCGTTTATGACGTTTTTAGGGCCGGAGATTCTGTCGTTGCACTTTTTATTTTGTGGTTAACGCTGACGGTCGTAAATGTGAGCCGTTTATCTCGTGATGTCATTTGATTTTCAGGTGCTTGTAGCCTTTCGTAAATTGACAATGAATATAAAAAATATATCCATCCATTTCCTTTCGTTGTCTATATGACGCAGTTGGTAGGATCAATATCAATGTATTGTTTCTAACAAGTGTAATTAACTAGAGAACAAATCAAATTATTTTATTAAATATTTTTGATTTGTTCTTTTTGGTTTGGCGGGCGGGCGGTCTAGTGGTAATGATGTTAGCCGAGTAAGCCGAATACCCGGGTTCGATTCCCAGCTCGGCTACCAGTGGCCCTTGTCGTTTTTTCTTTCGTGTATGATATCTATTTCAGTTTATATGTGAAATTAAACTAAGTTTTTTGTTATACCATACGGTGGCAAACAAGCATACAGCTTGCTTGATGTTAAGCGGTCATACATCACACATCAGACATACAATTGAAACATAGTATGATAAAAGGGTAGTGTCACAATCGACCAATCTAAAGTCTTCGTAGCTGGAACAATTTTATTATAAACTAAAACGTCTCAATGTGTATATGTAACTATGAGTCTTTCTACTCTGTATACTACTAATATGTCTGTTTGTTTGTCCGCCTTTCACGGCAAAACCGAACGACAAATTGACGTGATTTTTTAAATGGAGATAGTTGAAGGAATGGAGAGTGACATAGGCTACTTTTTGTCTCTTTCTAACCCCCCTAATTCCCTAAAATGAAGGTGGAACTTTAGATGGAGCATTCCGCAATTTAGGAATTGAACGCGAGCGAAGCCGCAGGAAAGCTAGTACTATAAGAGAGACGGCCTATCGGTGAAAAGCATACATATATTTAAAACACCACACCATATATGTGAAACCTTTTACAGTACTATATAAAGTGTACGTATAATATGATAGCCATATCACTACGCAGTAAGTAGTCCGCTTATCAGGGGTTCGCAGAAGTAGGCGCAATTAGCTCTGCGTCCTCACGGCGGGGCTATTGATTGTGGGATTAATCGGAGATGCCGAGAAGAATGGGACCTCTACTTACAATGATAGTTAGCCGGTGAATAAGGACGATAGATACATATACTAAAAATAAAATTATACCTATTCATCTACAGGATTTTTAATATAACACTAAGTTTTCGCGATTGTTACCCATATTTAAAGTCACTAACAGGTCGAACGCGACTCTTGTCTCTTATATTTTATTTATTTAACTTTTTTATGACATTCCAACCTAGCCGAAACGTCAGAAAAAAGGTAAAATAATGTTTTTTAATCGCGTTCGCTAGTGATTATAAGTAGGTATTTTAATGATGAAGGCTATAAAAAATACAGATATTATATAGTCACAGATCAGAGCCAAATTTGCGGTCAGAAACTAGCAATAAATGAAGACTATCATTGAAATTTACTTTCGAGTTTCATAAAATACAATAGGTACACATTATTATCCAACAGTATACTATTATACAACAGTATCATCACCTAAGTTTTCAGACTTCAACAATTGAATGAATGAATTGAGCATGAAATTGCTAAATGTATCAAAACTATTGAAATACTGAAACTTACAGAACATTTACTCTTTTCAACATTTGCGACGTTTCTTCTCAAACTCTCAAATTGAATATAGAAATGAAAATACCCGCAAGCCGATTTTGTTTCAACAATTTTATAATTATGATTTCTGTTTTTGATTCGAGTCCACGATATGCAATAAATGTTTTCATCAGGCATGTCGAATTTCAGGTGCATCCACACCGTAATAAAAAAATCTCTACCCTACGCAACATACATTTTCGTAAGCACTTTTTCTTACATATGGCTTTTTCGCATATTGGCTACACACGTGTTGTTTCTCGTGAAGTGTAAATGGAGATGGAGGGAGAGAGATGAGATACACTGTCATATAACAAGTTACTGGATGTTGTACCGTGCTGTATCTTCACACAAGTTATTGGTGCTGTGGATGCATTTTTAATGCTTAACGGCATGACTTAAATAGTTTAAAAAATATACTAAAACAGTATAATAAACAGTACTATTGTACAGTATGTCCACTGCCCTTCCGCTAAAGTGCCGCCCTCGATAACTTCACAGTCACCGGCTGTCAAAGACGCGAACAGCCAGCTTTAGGAAACTCCTATATAAAAAAATGAATTGAAAGCTCGTCAGATAGACAGCCTCACAAAATAAATTCGATATTGACGACCGATCTGGCTCAGTCGGTAGTGACGCTGCCTGCTGAGCCGCGGTCCTGGGTTCGAATCCCGGTAAGGGCATTTATTTGTGTGATGAGCACAGATATTTGTTCCTGAGTCATGGTTGTTTTCTATGTATATACGTATTTATTTATTTATTTGAGTATGTATATCGTCACTTAGCACCCATAGTACAAGCTTAGCTTAGTTTGGGGCTACGTTGATCTGTGTAAGGTGTCCCCAATATGTATTTATTATTTATTAATAAATAATGCAATGTCAGCGGGGGGATTGCTGTCTTATCTCACTCACACAAGCATGGTCGCGCTCACCTACACAAGCTCACCGCTCACCTATATTTGATCGTCATTGTCAAAGGTCTGCTAAAACCATATCAAACGATCAGATCAGAACTGGCACCCCGTTGAAGGTTGTTTTTTCCACAAGTCGCCTAAATGGAGATCGGGCGTCTAAATATAGCGCGTCGACCTTTCGACCTGCGACTTTCACTGGGTGCCTTCGGGTCCGACTCAAAGTAACCCCTTATCTCCCTAATGCAATTGAGTAATGCTTTATCAGGGCCATATTCCTGTAGATGCAAAATAGAATTTGCCTGAAGCATCCAGTGAAGGAAGATCTCTGTTCCTACAAACTTAAAAGACACAGTTATGTTGGTTTTCCTGAGACGATCGCTTGTTTTAAGTTGAAAAAATGGTTGGAATGTGGCGTCAAAAGTTATTGTAGAAGGTGAACGGTGAAAAAGTGGATTGTTTTTACCCTTAAGGTCGACAGCGTCTTAAAGTATTGACTTTATGTAAGCATTGACTTTAAAGTTAATTGTACAATATGTTTTTGTAGGAATACTAGGTAAGTAGTTATGGTTTTTTTGTGGCGTAATGAAAAATAGTTGCCGTGCTAAAGTAACAAAAAGTCTTTCAAAACTATAACAAAATATGAACTGCATTAACAGGGAACGAGAAAATTCCAATTAAAAATTAAATAGACTTAAAATATATGTACATGTATCTACAAACAGTAACCAATGTACAAAAAACTCATTATTATAGATTTTAATTTCACCCCTTCACTCAACTCTAAAAACCGTTAAATCGCTAAAATAAAAAAGCCCCTAATCTCGCGTCAATCATTCAAATTTAATTTCCAAAATTTGAGGCGAAATTTAATATCAGTTCTGAAAGTTTGATCAGGGAACCCGATGGGTGTAATTTGGAGATGGGCTAGTTTTTATCGGATGAGTTATTGCGTTATCGCTGTTGCGTGCGGCGGCCGCGGCGGCTCGAACGACACCTCGTCAAGTGGTTTTCAAGTAAAGAGTGAGGCGACCACTGTTCTTTTTGTTTTTATTTTATTACTAGCTTTTGCCCGTGGCTTTGCTCGCGTTAAGTTCGAAAACTGCGGAATGCTCCATACAAACTTCTACCCCCCTCCATTTTAGGGCAGTGGGGGCCCCCTAGAAAGCCAAAAAGTAGCCTATGACAATCTCCATCCGTTCAACTATCTCCATTAAAAAATCGCGTCAATTCGTCGCTCCGTTTTACCGTGAATGACGGACAAACAAATGGACATACACAAACACTTTCCCATTTGTAATTTTGGTATGGATTCCGCAAAAAAACTATAATACCTAATTTTAGAGTTGGAATACCTAATTTTAGAGTTTGAATACATTTACATATTTTTGTTTAAACTTCGACACAAAAATAAATTATATCACGATTTACATCTTTCAAATATGAACAAGCAATCAAAATACCAGATGATTCAAACAAATATAGTTACAAAATGACTTGCTCAGAAATGTGCATTATTATAACCTCTATATAAAACCTTGGCCTAAAACTACGCCAACAAAAACATTAAAACAAATCCCATAATAAACTAGCTTTAGCGCCCCCTCGCACTATTTATCGTCAGCAATTAACCAGTTAGCTGTTATCAGCTGCTATCCATTCTTCTTTATCCAAAAAGTACTATTTCCTTACAAATTGGTATTGAGATACGCCCTTTTGGGTTTGTATGGTGCTATCAGCTGTCGGGTGTGCGGCGGCCGGGGATATCTTACCTATGCGTGCTTACATTCTTGGGTTAAAGTTGACGCCATTGCTCGAGTCAGAAATCGTGAAAATATTTTAGAAATTATAGTATGAACTTTGGAACCTACTGACTGCGCCAATAAGTATGTGATCATAAATAATTGTCAATTTTAATAGGAAAAGAGGATGCTTTACCTATGTATTCTTACATTCTTGGGTTAATTTTAACGCTAATATCCGTGAGATCGAGATTATAAATTAGTTCGAACTTTGGAACCTACCGACTGCGCCACTGATAGTGTCATAGATCGAGAAGAATGTTTTAATCGCGAATTAAATGTTTGTAGGATCCTACCGACTGCGCCACTAAGGGCTGGTTTTCAAACTATCTGTCAAATAAATGTTAGCTGTCATTGTCATTTATACGTGTGATGAAAAGGATAGTGATAACTTTATCTGGTAGATATATTTATCTGGCGACTGAAAAACCGGCCCTAAGTATACAAATCCAAAAAAAATTGTATGGTTGTGTTCAAGCCTATATATACGTTCTTTTCTCGGGTTAAGGTCGACGCCATTGATCATTTCATAGGTCGGGAAAATGTTTCATAAATTAATATTTGTTTATATACTACCAACTGCGCCACAAAGAAAACAAATATGTTGTTAATGGAATCTATGGCAAATTATAATGAAATGAAAGTTAGTGAAAACTTTACTTTGTACTTTATGTTGGACAAGAGTGACGATGACGCTTCATTTGTTTAAATCAAGATTTTAAAAATCTCCAAAATAATTTACCAACAAAAAAATACATATGTTCAAATCCACAGCGCAGGTTTTGTCATATTACAGATTGTTTATCCACCTAAGGTTACGTCAGAACAAAACATGATGATGATGAAATATCGAATTTGAAGATCAGTGATTTATTAGGCCGTAATTTTTTTTCAATATACTTTTACTTATTACACGTAATACTATAAATAAAATCTAAAAATGTTATTTAAACTACTTACTTTAATAAAGTAAGAATATTATAGAGATCATTAGTCAGTGACACAAAAGCACTAAAACTTTATCAAAACTTTTAGACACGCCGTTCTTAAGTACCTCTCAATCAAGATTTTCTTTTAAAAATGTCTTCATAATTCTAATTGAAAAAAAAAAAAGCGTCTAAAAAACTTTACATCGAACTCGATCACTTCATCACACCGTACAGGTAGTTGGCATCGACCCGTCTAATCCCAGAAGAGGTTCAATCTTGTCTCAATCGAGGCTCCCTGATTACGTCAAGCGATATGCAGGGAGGCGGAGTTAATAGCTCGGATGTCGATCGGGGCCGATGGAAAAATGGAGATGCGGAATAGGGACCCGGTTAGTGTTACCGGGCGTTGCGAGAGAGATGATACAAATAAATAATAATCAGGTATAGAAGGTATGTGAGATATCTTTAATTTCGTTTGCATAGACGCATTTTATCTTTGCACAAATGAAAATAACTGAAGTACTCCAAGAGTGGCACTGAAACCTGAGTAGTTTCATGTGCTCTGCCTTCCCCTTCATGAGACACAGGCGTGATTGTACGTATGTATGTAAAAAATCTTTGATTAAATTACTAACTTTAATAGAGTAAGAATATTATAGAGATCAGGGCCGATGGAAAAATGGAGATGCGGAAGGGACCCGGTTAGTGTTACCGCGTGCGAGAATAATAGATGTGTGTGACGGTAGAGACGGTATGTGAGATATTTTTAATTTTGATTTCATCAACGCCTTGTTTTATTTTTGCACAAATCAAAATAACTGAAGTACACGTCATTCTATACCTATATAAAATTTATAAAACTTTACTGAAAATAAGAATATTGTGGAGATCATTATTTAGTGACACAAAAGCACTAAAACTTTGTTAAAACCTTTAGACACACCGCACATATGGATATTTGACTAAAATAGCTGGCCAAAATTATTTATAGACATTTTTATAAGTAGTTCCATTGTATCAATCGAAATATGCTATTTTAATTTTATTAATATGCTATTTTAATTTTATTAAAATAGCATATTTGGACTGACTTATATAAATAGACTACAGGTCAGCTTTTTTAGTGAAATACCCCTATGTGCAACATCAGAATATATTTAATTAATTACTTTATTACCTGGCAAAGAAATGCACTTCGCTTCATCAACGAAAGTGCGCGTCTCCAGAGATGGCTAATTAATTAACCGGTCTGATATCGATTGGGACAATACCTTCTTACTTTTATTACCATTTGAGTGCGGTCTTTGAGAGGTCTTTTGCATCTTTTTTAGTCTGAAGGTGACTTTATTTTTTTGCACGGATCTTAGTGAAGAGGCACACTACTTCTTAAATAGAATTAGTTAAAGTTCAACAGAATAAAATAAAAATAGGCACTGATAAGCTAGTTTTAGGGTCTGTTACTGAATTGACTTTTGGCATTTACATTTTAGGGTAGTTTCCATAGACTTCTGCTGCATGACGTGGATTGCTTAACTGATCTTGCTTAACTGAGGTTGATGCAACTGGCCCTTAATCATTATTTCATGTGACTATTTGAAGAAAATTATCTAGGAAAATTGTTAATTTCTTCACATAACCACCGCCTCCATAATTTCTATTTTTATTTAAGTTTTTTTGCAATAGAATCAACTAAAATAGTATTTTTTTTATTTATCAATATAGATCTTTTAAATTTTGATTTTGTTAGTTATCTATAAAACTGTGTTTTTATACTGACTTTACGATTAAATGAGTGTGTAAATTAACCCGAAACTTTCTGGAACATGTTATTTACACGTGACACATCGTCCACTCGGTCGGCGATTTATTTGAAAACTTCCTTAGATTAATGGAAGTCCTTTAAAATATATCAAAGTCTTGAAACAGAGTTCAGTTCAGTGGCCGGCGCTCCACCGGCGCTCCATCGCGGGCGATGAATTGGACAAACATTGCTCACGATCGTGCGAGCACCTCTGTGTTCAGTATTTTCACTTTATTTTGAACTGCTTGAACCTTTACCTGGTAACAGAGGTGGGAAAATATTTTTCTTATGTATGTATTTTGACCGCAAATGTTTTATGAAAACAAATAATATTTAGGCAACTTTCTTGCAAAGGTACTCAAAAAATATGTTAAGGGACAAATAATCTTAGAAATTTAAGAAGTGATTGGACAAAACCTGCAATATTTGAACATACGAGAAAGTAGTCTGAGACTCAACCTATGAACTGGTTTGTTTACAATATGGAGTCTACCTCTAATATGGCACTAAGTTTGAGTTAAACATCACATACATAACTGATATCATGCATTTTTCTCGCACTACTGTTCTTACCAAACATAAATAGATAGGTACTAACCCTCGATGGAATATAGATAATAAATTATTTCAGTTATTCAAAGTCCGAATATTTTGAATATGTACATAGATATAATTCGAATCGGACAGTTAGCAAAAATCAGTATATAAATATTAATTCTTGTGTAAATGTGTACATACGTTAATATCAAAATTTGACTTTTCAAGATCCATAGTCAACTAAAAAAGTAAAACTCTTTGTAGTCAACTAAAAAAGTAAAACTCTTTGTTTGAGATTCTCATCGTCTGTCAAGTTTACTTGTTTGCAGTGAAAAAACTTTCTAAGTAAGACAACTTTCTCAACTTACCTTGAAAATTGTATTTTAACAAAGTGTAGAACCATATTGTGTCTGCTATTATACTTTGTTTATTTAAACACATTAAATTTCTCCAGGAAATACCCAAGTTTTACAAAAGTAACTACTTACAATTTAATAAAAAACCGGCCAGAGCGTGTCGGGCCACGCTCAGTGTAGGGTTCCGTAGTTTTCCATATTTTTCTCAAAAACTACTACGTAAACCTATCAAGTTCAAAACAATTTTCCTAGAAAGTCTTTATAAAGTTCTACTTTTGTGATTTTTTTCATATTTTTTAAACATATGGTTCAAAAGTTAGAGGGGGGAGGACGCACTTTTTTCCCTTTAGGAGCGATTATTTCCGAAAATAGTAATATTATCAAAAAACGATCTGTGTAAACCCTTATTCATTTTTAAAGACCTATCCAACAATATACCGCACGTTGGGGTTGGAATGAAAAAAAATATCAGCCAGCACTTTACGTGTAGGGGGGTACCCTAATAAAACATTTTTTTACATTTTTTATTTTTGAAATTTGTTGGCGGGATTGATAATACATATTGGTACCAAATTTCAGCTTTCTAGTGCTAACGGTTACTAAGATTATCCGCGGACGGCCGGACGGACGGACGGACAGACAGACATGGCGAAACTATAAGGGTTCCCAGTTGACTACGGAACCCTAAAAATCATGGTTTATATCATTTCCAAAATATTTCGTAAGAAGCAGCGCAAGATTGTGAAAACGTTAAAAAACCAAGCATTTTGAGTCCCTGAAACTTATTGCGTTGCCGTACAAGGGACGAAATTAGGACTCCATAGACAAGTCTATGTCAACACTAACTGAAGTACTAACAGTATTATTAGTTATGTTAATTTCTGCGTAAGTACATAACAAACCATCTTCTGGCGAGTAATAGAAGTGCAGTGGTGTAAGTGGCGCGATCGCAGGGGCCATTATTTTTACGGTCGGCGACCACTCAGCGAGATCGCGGGCGTACACTGCTCTGCGCTTTTCTATGGGAAAATATTTATTTATTTATTTATTTAATCTTTATTGCACAACAAAATAAGGTACAAATGGCGGACTTAATGCCTCAAGGCATTCTCTACCAGTCAACCAATAGGCTAAACCAGAAAGATTAAGTACGTGCAGTGTCTTAATAAAAATAAGGAAAATATATGAAATGTAGGTATAAATGTTTTTATATAATTGCACTTTTCGGCTTTAAGTATGAATTTACAGTTTTGGAATGTGTTAATAATTGAGAGTCTCAGAAAATACTCAATGTGCAACGCTAAAAAATATCATGTTGCGTAATCTCTGAATCACTTTTGATAATTCTTAGTACTTACTTGTAGAGTTTTAATTAGGAATATAGCATCTTCTTATTAGTCTATAATAGGCTACTGTAACTTTAGCAGTTTCATGTGCTCTGCCTACCCCTATATGGGAAACAGGCGTGATTGTATGTATGTATGTATAGGCTACTTTCCTTCTAGTCAGCTTCTTTTAAAAACTGTCAAAACGTATATTAACGATTATCCAATATGGCTTTACTTTATAATATTTCTATCTGACATATGAATTGGGTTTAAAAATAAGTACTGTCCATGTTTTTTTAATACATAATTATCTAATGCTTTATTTCGTGCATGGTATAAGTAAAATATTTTATTTTTAATAACAGTCGAGTTCTCTATAGCTAGATCTGATTAAGTTTGTAAGATATTTTTTACTCGTTACCAATAAAGTTTCTAAGCCTGCTTATTTCTCTTTCGTCGTAGGCAGTGTGCCCGCAGCTCGATCCGCAGTAATACCATATTACGGCTTCTCTTTCTAATGATTGCTCGCCGTCTCAGGTATGCCGTCATCTTTTATTTTTATTTGCCTTCGGTGCAGCGGCGGAGAATGAGTGATTAAGGTTTTTTTTCTTATCTCGGATTTCAGTATTGATTTGTGTTATTGTTACTATCTCAATACAAAAGACAGGCGCCAGTAAATGTCATAAAAACGCAATAAAAATAAAAACAAACTTAACGGAGAAAACTAATTCAGACATGTTACATGTGATAAATCTCATTGGAATAAAAATATAAAACCTGCCTTTAAAATTATTTATAATGAATTTTCTCTCGTAGATCATTATTTCCACCGCTGAGCTACGCCCCTAGCGTTATCACAGAATATATAATAGTACAAGTACAGAAGGCCCACTGCTTTGATGTTCACGAAATGCCGCCTTTTTAAATGTCTACAAAATTCTAACAAAGAAACGAACCGCACGTGCGCAGCGTCGGAGGATAGGGTTGCCTATGGATTAAAACGCATTAATTCTCAGATAAATAGTTATACTATATATTCAAGTCTTGGTTACTTTCTAGGTATATATACAGTATTTATATATTTTTGTTGCAGCCTTCAGCATCACAAGCCTTATTGAACTTTTCCGATAGACTTAATCAATAAGATCAGTGTAAGATTGTCCTATTTTATTCATGATGTCTATTTAACTAAGCATTATTAGCCATTCCACACGTGGACATCGCATATGAACCTTGAAAAAAACTTGCTACGTAATGTAACAATAGAAAGTGCGAACGTGCGTTCCGTGAGAACGCGCGCCACCCCTGATTAGGCCGCGAACTCGCGGCCGCCAGCATGTACTTGTAGCGCGGCGATAGAATTGCGGAGTGAGCCGCCCCTGGCGTTATGTCGTCGCCGATAACAGATTTACCGCTACGTATGGTTCGTACAGGCAAAATGACAATGTATCGTGATCAGCTCTGAATTAGAGTTAAAAGTCTATTCATACTTTGAAGTTTCATTTTGATTTGCTACTGTCCAGATTTACTATGTTTACTTTGTCGGCTTGATGATCCAAAATGGGTCTTGGCTTCCAATCTTCAACACAAGATCACACCACTTTATTCCGTCCAGAACGATATCACGCCAGCCCTCGCCCTGTATGTTTAGAGTTAAGAGTTTTGAATGATTCACGGTTATTTTCATTAGAATTTTATTGACCGAGATATAGACCGTGACTACCTTTTATTTTATTTTTATACCACGTCGGCAAACAAGCTTATGGTTCGCTTGTCGGCAAGTAATCACCATAACCTGCGCATTGCTGACCTGTAAACTCCATGTTAGAAGATCTCCACATTGTTGAATTGACGACTGGTCTGGCGCAGTGGGTAGTGACCCTGCCTGCCACGCCGCGGTCCCGGGTTCGAATCCCGTAAGGGTATTTATTTGTGTGATGAGTACAGATATTTGTTCCTGAGTCATGGATGTTTTCAATGTATAGAAGAATTTATATATTATATATCGTTGTCTGAATACCCACAACACAAGCCTTCTTGAGCTTACCGTGGGCTCAGTCAATCTGTGTAATAATGTTCTATAATATTTATTTATTTATTGTCGTAATTTTTAACAACCTGCCTACGAGCGTATGAAGTGATTTGTATTTTATGTTAATTAATTGTTGATTTATTATAAAAGAACCCTTGTGGCTTTCTTGCAGAATGTTTGTATTTTGTCAATACAGTTACTAAGCATACATAATATAGTAATTTTTAACAACCTACCCACGGGCGTGTGAAGTGATTCGCTTGGATTGTGTTACGCATCCATCTCGGCGCCACCCGAGGCCAATTACACCACACGTGTAACGTGAGCATGACTGCCGAGGTGACGGTAACAGTGACCGCGGTTGTTACACGTGTCATGAAATAAATTAAAACTATTGCAGAATTTACCCTTTTCTTGCCGGGGACGTATTTTTGTAGAACAATATACGTGTTGTAGAACAATATAATGTGTTACGATTCGAATAAGGTACATGCATTAATAAAGATATGACTGGAAAAGTACGACTTGCTTTCATGATTATCTATTTATCGAGTATGCAAAGATATGAATTGATTATATTATTTCTCGTACGATTCCAATTTCATGTTTCTTATAAATCGCTGTTGTTCGAAGGTACACACAAAAAACTCATATAGGTAAATGATATAAAAGTTGATAGTCAAGCTTCAGAAATGCATGACTGTAATCATATGGCGAGAATAATTTTAATTCGAAAACTTTAATTTACCATTAATGGTAATGCTCCCAAGTAAAAAATATAATGAGGTGGTCACAAAACGAATCTCTACTATAATTATTGTTTAAACGTGTACCTAAGTACAACATTAAAATGCATTACTAAAACCCACTCGACAACGGACACTCGATAGACTTTTAAATTTAAAGAGAAAAATCGAAGAATCCCATCGCGCACCGTAGCAAAAACCGGTAAAACTTTTACCTCTAAAAATGTCGAAATCGCATTTCAAAATTCATTGGTATTACGACGATATTTCTGCTACAATTCAGGGATCCGGGAGTGCTGGGGACGTGTTTTTTCAGAGGAAAATAAATGCGACCAAAGAAAATTGCGAGTTCTCCCCATGCCAGGCAATATTTTGTTCTACCTTTTGATGCGAGCTTAAAACGCGGAGCCCGGCCTTTATTGCGTCACTTCAGTTCCCACGACCATGCCTACTTATATCCGAAACGTATTTGGCGTGCTCTGTATGGACAAATGTTTCTTTGCGGTGTTTGTTGTCGAATACCTTTAATAAGTTGGAAGGAGAGCGGTCGGATTGTTTTCGCTGCGAACGAGCGCAGCGCAATTATTATTGCTCTCTGGAAATGTTTATTTTAGTTTTGTTTCTTAAATTGGATTGCATTGTTATACAGTGTTTGTTCTCTCGCGCAAATAAATTTAAAATTAATTGAGTGGAACGCTGTTGGTCCACTCGAGGAACAAGTTGTTTCGTCGTTGCGTTTGAGGCGTCGTGGTATTTAATCGATTACTTCAACGCGTGGCGATGGCGACAATGTCTCCTTAGTTAAATTGAGTTTTCTATATTTGGATCAGCTAACAATTTGGGTTTGAATAATTTTACCTAATGATTTCAAAGCCTAAAAGAAGATTTCTGCTTATAGTTTAGTGTTTGCGTTTGTTTGAGGATCTATTCCGACCTCATATATCCCAATCATTGAGCCAAATTTGATATAAGTAGACTAGTCTACCTGTTAACATTAGCTATTTTCAAAATTACAGGAGATTTTTATGAAATTGTTACTCATAACTTTTTTTTTTTTTAAATGTGATGCAAAATCGTGTGAACCAAAGAACAAAGTGGAACCCCAAAAGCAAACATGCCGCTAAAACGTCCATGTACCTTTATTAGGTCGGCAATTTTTAATCCCCGCTTACTCCGCCGCGATTTAGACTAATGGATTCTTTTAATGACCGAATGAATATTTAAATGAATGAATATTCGACGTTAATGAAAATGATATAAGTTACGGTTCAACCGCTCTTCGTTCAAATTGCGTTTTAAACGCTCCATTGTGAATCGTTCACTCGTTCAGTCATTCGGTAGTCGTAAATGAAGTTTTAATATGACGCGATGGATTAATTATAACATTTCAGTTTACGATAATTTGATTAAATAGCTGGGAGCAAGCGATGCTGAACATGCCAATGCAAATAAGGAAGTCTCTGGAGTCCAAGAATTATTTTTATGAAAACAATACAATATTGAGCTACATACTTATTTTCTGTTATCAATCTTTCATATATCAGTCGTATCCAGTATGCTGGGTGAGATGTGAAAATGCATGTTACCTATATTCTACAATATAGGATACAATATGTAATAGGCAATTTGGAGCACGATTGGGACACATCACACACATCCAAATTACATCAATTGCATGCTGTAGGTTTTCTTTTTGCCAACATACGAGTGTAGTAAGACATATTGACCGGGATATAGACCGTGATTACCTTTTTGATTTTTGTCGAGCTCTCGATATTTTGACGCAGTTGCATGGATCATGATCACGGAAAACTGACGAAGGCGGGTGGATGTCAAAGGTGCGTACTGCGTAGACAGCGCGCGATCAGTGGTAACGCTGAAAGTGAACGCAGCCGAGACGCGCGAAGGAGGGTAGATCGCGTAGAAAAGTAGTCGCTTTCGTAAAACTAGTGCCTACGCCAAATTTTGGGATTAGTTGTCAAAGCGGACCCCAGGCTCCCATGAGCCGTGGCAAATGCCGGGATAACGCAAGGAAGATGATAATTTGCGTACCTATAGTACCAGCTCATTCTTCGGCATTTTTTCCCAAGAACCTACTATCAGTGTACAAATTCAGTAAAGCGTAGTGGAGTATAAATAGGGTCCGTGTGAAACAATTGGCTCGGGGTGATTAATCTTCTGGACGCCACGCAATTAATAGTGGCCGCTGCGATGGATTTATAGTCCCCGCTAGTGTTGGCAGAATCGACTCACTTTTTAAGACTCGAGTTCTATCTACAAGCTTTCAGTTGGTAGAAAGACTCGAATTTAAAAAAGTGACTCAAATCCGCCAACACTAGTGGGGCCTTTTACTGAAAACATTACTCAACATAAGCACTCCAGTATCTGAAGATCTTGATCACTTCTCTTTAGTATAATGAAATATTGCATGACTTACAAGAGTATATAATCACTCAGTCTATTATGTAGACTTGCTAAATAACTCAAATAACAAAACGAAAGTACCTAGGTGCAGTAGGTGCCACTTTAAGACTGCAATCATGTCTTAGACAAGCCTTAAAAATAATATCGATAAACTTATTTTTTCGTACTTATTTTTTCATACATAGTTTTCACCAAATGAAACCGAAAAAATTATTTGTCTAAACACTTTATTTGTTTCTTCGAAAGGTACCAAAAAAGGCTACGATAATTATACAAAATTACGATTTACGATATTTTTTACAATCCTACAATCGACTACTAGACTCTCAACCATACGCTTCCTTAAGTCTTTACTAATCCAGAAAAGAGTGCGAGTCTAACCAGAACTGACTCGAATTTTTCAAAAGACTCGTTTAGTTTCCTGCAACACTATTCCAAGTTTCAATCGTCACTGATGCAGTCCTAGGTTCAGTTCTTTGAAAGGAGATTAATGATTTTTAAACGCCATGATGGTGAAATAATGAAGCGTAGATAATTTTTAAGACATGTTTTGTTGCGCCTACATTGGGTTTTGTGATTCATAAATGTCATTTAAAATTATTAGCAAGCTATGAATGGCATGGCGAAAATGCACAATAAGGTCAGTGTCGGGAAAACAGTCTACCCGGAAAGACCTTCTACTGAATATAATTTGTATTTATATAATATATCTACCACATCTTACGCCTTCGAAAATATACCAGTTTTTCATCCTTAATCCTTTGGTCCTCAATAGATATCCCTAGGTTTGATTCGTGTTTCGAACTCGACCATCAAGATCAACATGGTTATTAGGCAAAAAAAATTAAATAAAATAGAAGCAGTCGAAATATTTGTGCATTATGTATGTAAGGTAGTAATTTAATAATCGTTCTTCCTGTCTAGTGCTATTAATGCTCTTAAAACGCGTGCAATGTATTGTTATATGTTCCTGGAAGACATTTCTATATTTACCTCTCGTATCCGGAACGTGGATCCACGTCTGTAGGTAATGAGTTCTAATTAATTTTAAATTAGTGTTCAATACCTATGAACGTGGATCCACGTTCCGCCGATACGAGAGGTTCACTTTAAGTACAGTTTTAATCTTAAATATGTGATTAAGAATAGGTACGCTGTTAAAATTAGTAGGTTTCTTCAAACACGTGTATACCAACATTTAGCAGGGTCAAATATTCCGTCCCATTCAGCAGCAGGTAAATTTCCACCACGCCCAACAGAGATGAAAGCGTAAGCCACCAAAGAATCGTGTCAATCAAAAATTAATCGGCGCCCTCGCAAATCTAATGAACATTCAGAATAATTAAACACGAAGCCTTTGTCATAATCACCGGCGTCTTATGAATACAGATGAATACTGATTCTTTATTTGAACTGAATGGAGCTTTATTACAATAAAAATAAGCGACAAATTGTTTGAGTGACGGGGGATAGTAATTACTGCGCTGGTTCTGAATGGTGATGGCTTTAGGGGTCTTCTTTTTAAATTTCGTTCATTTGAATAAATATTAGGTAAGTATGGTAAGTCTCTTCAGTTTACATAAAATCTTATAAAATCGCCTTTTATTTTATCTATTAAAAACAAAACATAAATAAAAATCATTTATTAATGTACCAAAAATACAAGGTTTATTACAAATGGGAAAGTGTGTGTGCCTATGGAGGTAGTTGAAGGGATGGAGAGTGACATCTGAACTTATATTTGAACGTTTTAATAAAAGAGGCTGAGGCAGATATTAGTAGCCTTAAAATGCACTGTTCTGTAAAATTCTATGTATACTTTCTTCTCTTTTACCTGAGTATACCTGAATAACTTAGTGAAGTTTAATAAGTATATCATATACTACATACTCCCGACCTTTTGACAAAAAAGCTCACAAGCAGTCATCATCTCATCCATCGCGCCACAGCACGTAGCCATCCCGGAAAAACTCCGGGATTTCGATAACTGCCCAATTCACGGGGTTGCCGGTCAAATCCCGGGGTTATTGGCAAGTCGGAGCGTTTTTCCGGGGCCGGGACGTTTTGTTTGTGCCCCTGGAAGCCTGCTTCCGGCCTGCTAAGGGTAGGAAATGTGCTAGACGTTGTTATAGGATTGTAAATTGTGCCAAATCCTTGGGGATTGCCCATTGCTCTCGGGATATTGAATGTTGCTGTGGAGATACAGTGAAGCTAGTATTTTTTGGGATAGGTAAGAGTTTTATGGTTGACTACTTACTTGTTATTACACTAGCTTTTGCTCGCGGCTTTGTTCGCATTAATTGCTCCCATTGCTCTCGGGATATTGAATGTTGCTGTGGAGATACAGTGAAGCTAGTATTTTTGGGATAGTAAGAGTTTTATGTTTGACTACTTACTTATTATTACACTAGCTTTTGCTCGTGGCTTTGCTCGCGTTAAATTCGAAAATTACGGAATGTTCCATACAAACGTCCACCCCCCATTTTAGGAAAGTAAGGGATTAGAAAGAGACAAAAAGTAGCCTACCTATGTCACTCACCATCCCTTCAATTATCTCCATTTAAAAAAATCGTCGCTCCGTTTTGCCGTGAAAGACGGTCAAAGAAACAGACATACACACTCCCATTTATAATATTATTTAGTATGGATTGTAGGTGTAGGTTATCTACCTTCATAGAAAATTGTTATCGTAGACTGACAATTGCTATATACTTCAATGTTGTTATCTTATCTTAATCTTAGTGTACCTAATCTAATGTAGTTTAAAGTTTAATTGAGCGCTACGCCAACAAATTTTCTCACAGTTTGGCGAAAATTTAATTTAAAGTACTATGTAACTATGTTTTTTTCTTTAAATAAATTAAAAAGAAAGGTAGAAATTCAGAATATTCCAACCAGCAAAACAATTGCTATCTTAAAAGATTCCCTGCAGTGTACAAATGCCACAACACTACGCGTGCGTTGTAAAAATATTCCCGGGCGTTGCACCAACATTAACCCGATTAGGCGTTCAAAGCACACTTAAACTGAAGTGTAAAGTTAATTACGTCAGATTCAAATGTGCCCGGCCAAAGTAAACGGGTGGGCGCCGGGTATGCAAATTGACGACCGGGAGACGCAAGCCATGAGCGGGCGGCGTGCGTTCTGGGCCTATTGGAAACGTGCGTAAAGGAGTGACGCCGCTTTTTAAAAATCTTGTCGATCTTAATGCTAGCGGCGGTCGTCTAACTAATTTTAATACCATAAGATTTGATATAGAAAAACCTAGAAAGTAAGGGCATGTAACGAATAAGCTAAGTTAAGCTAAGAGTTATATCAAAGTAAAAACAATTTTGTAAGATGTAGGCATTTGTAGACAACAGTGAGCTCTTACCATTAAGCAGATCGTATGTTTGTTTGATGGTAAATTGAGGTATGAAAAATGATAAGTTTAAGTAGTTATACGAGTAATATGTAATGTGTTTATTATAGACCCGAGTTTATAATAAATAATTGACGGTATTAAAGTTCTGACTGGTTTACTTTATTACTACATATTTGGTTAGTTACTCTATTCAATAAGTCAGAAAGATATTACCGTTTCACGTTCAAAGTTTAGTGGCAGGAATGCTGAATTTTTAAGCAAACTAAGTTGTAATAAAATTGGGTTGGCACGTGATATGTGTGTTTAGGACAAACTATATTAAAATGTTGCGCAACTTGTCCCGGTAACCTTCGAGATATCCTGCAAACAAAATCAAATTCCGTTACCAAGTCCTTCACATCAAAATCTACTCTCTCCAAACACCCTGACACGATCTCAACTTTAAAGGGTTGTTTGCTCGGGCCGCGATTATTTTTTCTTCACCGCAAACACATTATATCGCGGTAACGGCGCGACGCATATACTTCCCGGCGTGTTTGCCCGCCCGGCGCCCGGCGCCCGTGTGTGGGTGCTAAAACGTACTACTTTATTTATGTGTTCGGTGGCCACAATCAAAATTATTTATGCCTTTTATATATGGAAATCTCGGCCTTTGTCCCGCACGCCGGTCGCCCGTGTTTTTCTCCCTAAATTGCTTTTATTCGACGACCGGCTTAATATTATTTTTGTAATTAAAAACTCGTCCTGAACGTTTTCATCGCAGTGGGAATGTTTCGCGCAATTTAAGCGGAATCTTTTTGGACGGCGCGAAGTTTTTTTTGTTAATTTAGCGATTATTTATTCTTGGGGTGCGTTTGGAGTGTTTGTCAGCGATGTGGGTGATGTGACGGCGGGAAGTATATACTCGTAGGCGCGTTTGAGAATTTAAACATCTTGCTTCCGCTTTCCTGGTAAAAAATGAGATATAGGCATCGGAAATACGGTAGTATTTAAATATTAACTGAGATTGATACCGGAAAAAAGTTTGAATTTTAGTTAAACGCGAAAGGTTTGATTTCGTATGCGTCGCATCGCCGTCGCGCGACCATCGCGCGACCGTCGCCCACGCAAGCCACGGCGTTATACAAATATAGGCATACACGCATTGAAATATGTAACGTGTGTAAAACAAAACTGCTCGCTGAACCTATGTCCAAAATAAAAGCCACTAAATATTAATTACTCCACAAAAATACTTCTCTCACAACTATTCATAATACATAATTTCACCGGCTATTACTACTCTTCATAAATTATGATCAGCGATCAGTAAATCCACGATAACCCCAAGTGCACGATCCAGGTCACCGAGATGCCAAACAAAGATAACAGAGAAAAATTAGCCGATAATAGTGATGGATTCATCCGAGTTCCAACTTGTACGGAATCTGCCACAGATATAGGAAGGAAGGAGATCGGACATGCCGGGCGATTTGTATTGAATACGCCTGTAGCAAGATCTTGTACACACACGAACGTAAATAGACGTGCTTATTAGGCTATTGCGAAATACACGCGCATCAAATTCCATGTCAGTGTACATGCGAACGACCAGCCAGTCGTGTCATCTCGCACACACACAACTGTATCACAGTATAATAAAGAGTACTATCGTACAGTATGGCCACTCCCGCTCCCCGCTGAAAGTGCCGCCCATCCCCTCTCGGTTACCTCACAGTTACCGCCTGTCAAAAATGTGAACAGTCGACCTGTCATATCTCACTCATACAAACATGGTACGCGTTCACCTACACGAGCTTAGAATGTGGGCTAGGAACGCGCCTCTTTCATAATATATTTGATCGCCAGTGTCCGAGATGTGACTGTATGATCAATGAGCTAACTATTTAACTGCAACACGTTCGCCGGCAGCTTGTCCAGTCTCCTCTAGTATGTAAAAGGTCGCTGATATTGGGCTATCGCGCAATACACGCGCGGCAAATTCCATGTCAGTGTACATGCGAACGACCAGCTATTCGTGTCATCACGCACGCACACAACGACAGCTGTGTGCTCAATGACCTCGCAACTGTGTGCGTAGCTGAATGCACAAACGCTTCACAAAACGTTCACGAATACTGCTACACGTTTTCCGGTGGCTTGTCCACTCTATAATATTATATGCTCTGAGGAATCTCCGAAGGGCAGTCTATCTATAGCGGGCGAGTATATCGGGATAGTTAAGACGCTAGCGAAGGTTTAATCTTAAAGGATAATCCCAAATCAATGAGACGTGCAAGCTTCGATTCTGGAAGATATATTCGGTTACATAAGTACATAGGTAGGTATATAGGTACGGGGGAATCGAAATTAACGTAGGGCCCCAACACGATTGCTTTTCCTCGTAAATAAATATATTTGTATTCATTCTGTTTGTGAAAAAAAGATAATTGAGTTGTTACTGTTTGAAGGAGCGTAATGTATGCCGTTTAAGGAAACGTTTTTGTTTTTCGCCGTTTGGCGTGTTTCAGTCTTCGGCGAGACTAATTCTACCTTTCGGAAAATGCTATTTCACGTCTGTGTATGTATTAATGCAAAGTGCCGCAAGCGTTTGATTGTACGAGAGTGAGATCGAAAAGTGTAAGAAAACACTCTCTCATCTATGTATCTTGGGTTATATCGACGTAAATACAAGTTCCAAGAGTTTTAATGATTCACGGTTAGGTTGAACGGGACATATACCCATATTCCGGTGAATATAACTGGGGTGTATTTTGGAAATGAGCCAACGTTTTTCACTTTTACACAAAATACAACAAATTTTGAATGATTTACGGTTATTTTGATTAGACTTGACCGGGATATAGACCATGATTATTTTTTGATTTTTGTCGAGCCCCGATATTTCGACGCAGTTGCATGCATCATGATCACGGAAAAATGACGAAGGCCGGTGAATGTCAAAGTTGTGTAGACAACGCGCGATCTACCCTCCTTCGTTACGATATAACTGTTACCTTATCAACAATTCGTTTCATACAACTATAAATTCTTTAATTAACTTCCTCATGTCACCGCGACACTTCGTACATAAAGGTATCTCTGCATCATCGTAAAACAAAACCATTATAACAAACCCCATTAGCGCGTCCTATAAAAAGTGCGGTATTTACTGCGGGAGGTGACATGTGTGGTCGCCTTTATGGGCAGTGAGGGCACAATGGTGGGCACGCCCGCGGCACCTATTGTCGACTTGTGTGATATATGACTGTATGACTTGATCTAGCCAGTTGACATGGGAAATTAGTAAATTAATAGTTTACTGGGACAACCTGTATAGGGTAGCTCTGCAGGGTTAGGACATGATTGCCGCGAGAGTATGTCGCCGCGAGATAGACTACCCGTCCTTATGACATTAATACAGTTAGAAGAAGACGTGTTATCTATCTGGCGGCGACATACTCTTGTGGCCATCATGTGCTAGGCCTACAGAATATAGAGGTACACGGTATAATAAACGGGACCGTTCAAACTTTGCATAGTGACTTTTAAGGATAGCGTTTATTATGGGACAAATGCTGAAATCGCAAAAAAAAAATCTGGCTATTTCAGACATTTCGACTGTTATGATGCCGCTCATGCATTTCTATGGGACAGCCAATTTTGAAACTGTATTATTTGTTTATGTTTTTATTAAAACTTTATTACAATTATTACACTGTAAAAAATGTACAAAAGGCGAACTTAATTCCAGAAGGCATTCATGTCATTACCTTTGTTTATACAGCGAGACAGCGACTAAAACTAATTATTTTGAAAAAAGAACTCAGTGTTTTACTAAGACCACCTTGTAAAGGTATATTAATACCGTACATTGTTGCGCTGTCGTGTAAATAGTCTAGTTTACGGCCGGGCCGGCAAGTGAGGCGTGTCGCGTAACTTGCGTTTAGGGCGCACCTTGCATTGTCGTCTATTCACGTCGCGTCCATCCTGAAAGTAGACGTATAAACGGTGGCCTGTTTATGGGAATGATGTGGCTTAAAGTTGACACGATGACAACTATAAATTCACTGTCACGATATTACAGATTTCACTAGATTAAATTGATAGGTGATTAAGGCTCTTTGGTTTTTAAACGAGCATTGTGTAAAATACGTAAGCGTTAATTCCTTCATATAAGTTTAGAGGATGTCAAAGTTTTGCCAAAGTAGACATCTGAAGTCAAGCAAATATATGTATAGGTACTTAGTAGGTGTAAGAATAATAGTGCAGTTACAATTGCTATCGGAGAAATAATTCGAGGTTTTGTAATATTAGGTACTTATAAATAAAGAGCGTGTGCTTATGTCCTTAAAGTCACAAGTTGCTTTTGCTTATAATTTATTTAATGCATAAAAATCTAAATTGTTAATTTATTTCTAAAAAGTCATGGTAAACACCATAGAAATACGATGATAACAGTACGCTGCAACAAGTTGATCGATAGAACACATAAAAATCTGTCCCCAGCAACTAATGTCGTCGTTAAAAAAAACAATGAGCCATACTTTACGGCACAAGAATAAATATATAAGGGTCATCAGTCCAAGCCTGCAACGTGGATTTTCTCGCCCCATACAGGTAGCCATAAAAAACGAAAGATTTGAGCGATGAGTCGGGACCGCCATGTTTTTTGTCGGAAAAATATCGGAGAATGTCAACACGCTCTCCTGTGGAGTCGGAGCGCGGGTTGTTTTTGATGAAAATATAATTTGGAAACAAAATTGATGTTTGAGGACGATGTTTTTTTAATTTACTATTTTATTATCGTTTCATTTGGCTTCGTCGCGACTGTGATTCAGTCTATTATTGTGTGACAAGTTTAATAATAGATAACATAAGGAAAATACTACTTTACAGAATAAGTTGACTTCATATTTGTTGTTTGTGCACGTGTAACAGTTTGTACGAAACCAGAATCGATTCCGCTCCTCGTGGGCTCTAATTACAACCCGACCCACTCGAAAACAGCAAATTAAACATGTTTCTTAATTCCGCCGCCCCTGGCGGCCGGAAAGAAAACAAAAATCCTTCCCGGCCGCATGAATCACCCGATGTTTACGTTTCCTACTTTCGATTTCGACCGTGCGGTTGACGTTTTTGGCTCCGGCTCCAGGGACTGGAATATAAACAAATTCTGTACTCGGTAGGCCAATGTCTTGCTAACTTTCACCGTTGGACGGCAGCCAACGTCGCTGCCAAATCGTTTTTGACTTTCATCGAAAACACTGAATAGAAATAATTTATTTTATTATTTCGAATGGTTTTCGGCTGGCTCCGCGATCGGTATCGCACGAGTGCACGGCGGCGGACTGAAAAACATAAGAGTACCTATCTGTTGGTGAAGGTGAACAAACTGTTAATCAGGTTGTTTACAAGCTGGAGGTTCTCCGTGTGGGTATTGAGGAGGGATGTGTAAAAAAGATAAGTTTAAATTGAGTTTTGGGCGCGGGCAGCGGGCAGCGGGCGGTGGCCGGAAACTAGGCTTTCGTAATCCTGTTCGGACAAGGATACTCGCATTAAAACTGACCAAATTTTAAACGGTCCCGACTTCCGGGTCACCCGCGCTCTAGAGAGACCCAAAATTCGTAACACGTTTAATAGTTATGGAAGTTTGCGAGTAGTATAATATTTTAGCTTTCAAGCAATATTAGAAACTAATAAATGGACCTTTTAAAAAATAATGAGTTTATAAATCAACTTATGCAAATATTAAATTGAAAATCTTTAAAGAAATTTTACACTTTCGCTTTTAACTAAGTTCTTCTATAAGGTATATAAATCCTTACTTTTTGAAAAACTTCTATGAACTTGCACAGCGGCTTTCAGTTCTTTGTCCTATCTCACCTTGACTTTCATATAAACATCTTCAACTGTTGCTCCTAAGTAATGAAATAAAACTATGGAAACGGATTAAATCGCGTATAATGAATTTAAAATACATCCCGACGTTTCGAACTCTTTACAGCGTTCGTGGTCAACGGGTGACTGAAATAAATAACTTCTCTAGAAATATGTTTTTAAAGAAGCTTTCACCGCAAAGTAAACTAAAATATTCACAACTAAGTGTCCGGGAGCTATCGTAATCTGTACCGCTGATCTTTTAACCGTTTTAAGTGAGTGGAACAAAAGATACATGCTTTACAGAGAGCACGTCGGCGAATTTATCAGAGTTAAAAATTCGTTTACGCGCAGACGACAGCCATAAGTCCTGGCCCCGTAGCCGAATGGCATTTCACCGACGCCAAACGCTACAGAAATGCAATCTATCTCTATCGCTCTTGCGTATCCCTTTACACACCCGAGCTGATACAATCGTGAGGTTGTTAGCGGGCTGTTAACATGTAATTGACAATTTTAACACATGTCATTTAAATTAAAAATTAAGTAAGCAAGCCGTGATTTCTTCAGTTGTAAAGGGTTATTGGCGCGACAGAGCCAGGCTGCATTTCTGCGGCGTCTGGTGTCACAGAAATGCCATTCGGCTACGGGACCAGCAAAGATGTATCTACGTAACAACGATCATTTTTAATGAATGACAGTGAAGTTGTTGCCATTTCAGGTCATTCTACTGTTACATCAAATATTACAATATTTGTGTAGTGTTCTCGTTCAAGTAGATAATTATTATATTTTTGAATAAGAAGCTTCGAACATTAGAAAATAAAACATTATATTCCATCTCTTGAAAGAACGAAGAACATCTTTCGCAATCTACAAACAACCTTTACTTAAAAGACTAAGCTACCTTTAAGCACAAAGTATATAAAAAGATAAACAGGCTACTGATAAGGTCCGTCACTCCGTCTTTACCGTCCAAAGTCAAAGGTGAATGCCATAATTGCCGAGACGACTTAGTCGGCGGACTCCCGAGTCACCTCCTTAGTAACTCCAATGGCAGTGTTTTATAAACATTTGCAATTAGATGAAGCGTAAGGGTGAAAGAGGCTTTAGTTTAGGGTTAGAAACATATTTCTACCTTCTAGTGCGTTGTAAGTTTGCGCAAGGTTTGTCTATTATGGTCGGCTGATATTTACGCACATTATCCTTAACACAAGTCACTATCAGTGTCAACACGAACATATAATTTAATGTGTACGTTAATTAAATCCTTTTAAAATATCCCACCTCTGACGTATTTTTGATTCGTGTGCGAGATGTATAGATAGTATGTTATGTAGACATTAGCTTTCTGTATTGACACTGTCAGTGTTTCATGGTAAGAGTAGTCGTAGGCTTTTTATAGACGTTTTTATTTAATTTGTAACAGCAAACGCTGATTTTGGTCACTTATTAAATTAGTTAGACATGGAATCTGGAAGAAACCATGTTCAGAAGAAGTAAGTAAATTAATATAATATTGTTTTTTATCTATCATAATAAACTTTTCAATTCATTTACTGACTTGATGAGGTTCAAAGCAGTTACTCTGTCGACAATGGTACCTTGCACTGAAGTGACAGTAACACCAAATAGACTTAAATTCCCCCGAATAATTAATAACAAGGAGGAAAGGCTCCTTTGTTTTGTTTGGAACAAGGAATTCCAAAAGTTTCAACTTTAACAATATAAAATACTCGTTGAACACAAAACTACCGCAAAACTCCAAACATTAAGCGAATTAAAGCGAAACTAGTATAACATTCAAAACTTGTCATACGCTCCTAAATATTGAGCCAAGTCAAAGTTTAGGCGAGTGTATATCTCGGCGAAAAGTGGCCGAAGTCCGGGCGCTTGCGGGCAATATCGCGCGTGCAAATCCTCACGTATATACCCGGCTTTATCTGCCACTTGAACTGTTTTATGGTATCCGCGACTAAAGTTGGACGGTTCGAAACAGCGGGACACACGGGCGCGGCGCGCGACCAATGAAGATCTATCGGAAGGTGGTTCGGCGATCTTTGGTAACCGGAGCACGTACTTGTCAATTTTCCGTTCATTTAGTTTCACGTCCACGTCGGCGATGGTCTTTTAAACTAACGGAACTATTGTTGCGACCGAGACATACTGTATTGGAAGGTTTTTAAATTGAGATATCTGATGTGTTTTATGTCATTTCTAGTACAAGTATCCAAGGTAGCGCCGGTTTGGAAAAAGTTTTTTATGACGGGTTGTATGAATTGTGTAAGGATATTTTCAAAAGTACAGGCCTTTTAAATTTGCCTACCTATACATAATATATGCAGCTATAGCAGCTGCGATGACGTACGTTAAGACAGACGTCCGTGCCTATAAGAAGCCGACAGGCTTACGATCATAAAAAATCTAATTACGACCCAGACTGACTTCTCGAATCTCGTTTGGTGGGAGTCGTCAATACCTAAGAAGAATTCACTTATCCTACCGACTGCGCCAATATGTAGAACGGAAAGCCACGTCGCTGATCATCAGAGATCGGATTTTTGTGCGTCATCTCATACTAAAAGTCATTAAAATGACGTAAGTCACTAAGAATGTCGCAAATCCGTCCGATCTCTGCTGATCATAGAAGATCAAAATATTGTATCATAGAAAAATCATAGAAGCTGTGATTCATTTTTCTATCAACATTCAATCGAGGTTTGCTGCTGCACTTTAATAGTTTGACCTCGTCAACCTGAGAGAGCTCTATAGTCTGTATCTTTAGGTATTTAAATAAATGTAAACAAAATCTACCCTCAAAAGGATACTTATGCCAATTGACGGTAAATGAAAATATTACACGACCAAACAAGAAGGTTAAAGAGTGACAAAATCCGCTTGGTTTTTCTATTTGGTTGGTTAACCGAAAAATTATCGAACTACCCGAAATTGTACAAATTATTTCTTTACGTTCTTTTAAATATCTACAAGTACCAGCAGCGGCTGATCCATACAAGCCGATTCCCACCGGCTTGCCTAAAATTGATTATTAGTAAAGTACCTTTGTAAAAGTAGGTTTCTTTTTGCTCAGTGTTGTCTAGCAGAAATTTTCACCAGCCGCCACTGATAAGTACAGAGCATAAATCCGACAGAATAGTCGAGCAATTGCGCGACAAGTCCGCCGATTCATCGACCGAGCCCCGCGGCCCTGTGCCCGCGATATTGGATACGTGACGTGGCCGCCGCCGAGTGTTATTGCGGATTACGTTTAATCGACTCCCTCTAAAATTGAGACGCCCTCCTACGTGTCATTATTAATGAACTTGGCGCCGATTTTGGATTATCAGTTTCATTTGGTTCTAAAAGTATTTGATATTAAAATGGGTCAATGAACAATCTCAAACAATTATGTGTACTACCTGGTATGCGAGAATATAATATTGAAATACAGAGTAAATAACTTTTTATAGAATTTGTTAAAACTTTTCAAATTTCTTCGGAAACATTTCGTAGATTGCTGTTGGATAAGGCACCTCACGCGTATCAGAAACAACAGTATGTTGTGTCAAAGTAATATCAAAACCTTATCAACTTATAACTACAGAATCCACCTTCAAGTGATGATACGTGTACATGAATAATTTGAATAAAGATACTTTGTAGCGTAGCAACACTGTACCACGCTATGTTTAAAATAGTAGAAGTTTATCGTAAATTTGTCTAAGAGTAAAAGAACGCGAGCTAAGAGAGATCTTTTGTGTAATTGTGGAAGTAAACGATAATTCTTGTTTCTAGACGAGCTCTCCTAAACTAAAATATTGTATCCTCTCAAGTTGTCCATGTATAATCTGTCTTTTATCCACTAGTGGGTGTGTAAAGTCAAATTAACTGTCTGATAAAAGTAGCATAATAAAGAGGATTTACCACCTGTGGAACTATGAACAGTGATTTTTTTGATTTAGTTTCCTCGCTATAATGAGGGGAAAAGTTTTGTGTTACACTTAAAGTATTTTACTTCTCGTGTGTTAAAAAACTCGCAAGTTCAGTTCTATTCTCGAACTACCCGCTTCGCTCGTGGTTCAACTATAGAATCCTTTCACTGCTCGTTTTTCAATTTCACACTCGGCGTTAAAATACAACTTTGCCCCCTTGTATAACAAATAACTATTATCCTCTCAAGTTGTCCATTAAGTTAATATATCTCACACTGGATCCTACGGTAAGCTCAAGAAGGCTTGTAATTTGGAAACTTAAACAACAAGATATGCGTGTACATTTAATCATACATAAAAACATACATAAAAACACCCCTATTGGTGTGGAACATCGTGAGGAAACCGGACTAATTCCAATAAGGCCTAGTTACCCTTCGGGTTGGAAGGTCAGATGGCAGTCGCTTTAGTAAAAACAAGTGCCTACGCCAAATCTTGGAATTAGTTGTCAATGCGGACCCCGGGTTCTCATGAGGCGTGGCTAATGCCGGGATAACGCAAGGAGGATGATGATAGAAAACACCCATAACTCAGGGCACAATTATCTATACTCATTCCACAAATAATAGTTATTTGTTATACAAGGGGGCAAAGTTGTATTTTAACGCCGAGTGTGGAATTGAAAAACGAGCAAGTGAAAGGATTCTATAGTTGAACCACGAGCGAAGCGAGTGGTTCGAAAATAGAATCCTGAACTTGCGAGTTTTTTAACACACGAGAAGTAAAATACATTTGCACCCGAGTGTAACACAAAACTTTTCCCCTCACTATAGCGAGGAAACTACAACGCAAAAAATGCGTTTTTCACTGCTTCCAGTAGTTCCACAGGTGGTAAATCATCTTTATTACTAGATTCACCTACTTTTATCAATTTTAAAGCAGTTAATTTGACTTTATTCAAGAACAAATTATTTTACCCACTAGTGGATAAAATGCATTTTTACCCGCTGGTATTAAAGGACAAAACACGTGTTTCCGAGCTAGTGAGGGGAAAATACTTTTACCACGTATCGAACCCAGGAACATAGACTTAACAGATCGGGTCACTACCGATTACGCCAGACCGGTCAAATACTTTGTCCTTCAAACTGAGTAAGAAGAGACTATATAAATAGCAATATCAAACATTTAAAAACCAAATCCAACAGCATTCGAATACGAAATCCATCGTTAAATAACTACTACGGCCAAATATTTGCTCTCGGGAGATATTGGAAAACCGATGTTATACCTATCGACCCCGCAGATACGGCTATATGCCGCATGAACTTTTGACTTTGTAATCACTTCTATAAAAATATTAAAGCAGGTAAAAAAAAAACAGTTTACAGTTTAATTGACTATAGGGGTAAGTTGACTAACTATTAAACAATTGAGCCAAAAATCAAACTTTAGATACGAAAGTCCGTCACCTCCCCCCGCTCAGTCACCGGTGAGCCTCTCGTACTCCATATCGTGTCACTGGTTGGCTCAAGTTTGATTTTTGGCTCAATTTTTTAATAGTTAGTCAACCTACCCCTATAGTCAACTAGCCCCGGTCTCCCCTAAGGGAATATTTGTTCCTGAGTCATGGATGTTTTCTATGTAGATGTACAACGTATACATTAATTGATCTACTTTATTTATATTTAAATTTATATCGTCGCCTAGCACCCATCGTACAAGCTTTGCTTAGTTTGAGGATAAGTTGATTTGTGTAACGTGTCGTCACAATATTTATATTTCTTTATTTATTTTAAAAAGGATCGTAAAATAAGGAAATTAGATAGGGACAAAAGATTAGATGTGATGGAAGATTTCATGATCACGCGTGTTATTTTTTCATAGATGTCGCTGAAATCTCTTGTATACAAATAATTATATTGTCTTCGGTTGACGCGATACTTACTCGTCGTAAAATAAAACTCGTCGGCAAGAATAGTAAATTCATACGCGATATAATCCGTTTCCATACTTTGATTACAAATAATTACTTAAAATTGTGTAAATTTTGGCACAGTGTGAGCGAAATGTATTAAAATTAAGTGTGTATTTTAGTAACTAAGTCACTATCAAATTCGTGGCAAGGTTAATGGTCAAAATGACATATTACAGCGTCTTCATTTTCAATACTAAAACACATTTTTTATTCTTCAAAACTACTCAGACAGAAGGCGATAGATTAAGCAGCAGTTTTTCTTCCATCACAATCCAATATCATTTTTTTATCGTTTTGATTACTTTGCGAATTCCCATTTTCAGTAGATTAAAGAAGTTGTTAGCAATACAAAATTGCTTGAATTTACATACAATACAATACAATACAAATCCACTTTATTGCACAACCTCAGAAATGTACATAGGAACACACACATTACAATAAATTTTATTACAGAGGTAAACAACAGGCGGCCTTATCGCTAAAGAGCGATCTCTTCCAGGCAACCTTTGGGTAATGGAAAAATGGTATTCATAACTTTAACTAATTAGGAGGTGCAAAAAAACTAAATTAAAAGTAATTAATTGTACCTAAAAAGCATATACCTACATAATACATATAACATACTACTTACATATTATATACCTACATACATATATTATAATACATACAATATTTCGTATAAAGTGAAAACTAGTTTTTTTACATAAGTAGTTTGGATATTGGAATGGTTACAGTTGCCAGTGTAGCCTAAAAGCTCCCTTAGTCTTGGTTGACTGGTGGAGAGTGCCTTGAGGCATTAAGTCCGCCATTTGTACCTTATTACGTTGTACAATAAGGATTAAATAAAATAAATAAATTTGTTACATGAGCGACTCATATTTAATATGTTACATGTGCGTTTCTGACTCTCGTTGAGTTCTGGCAACCTTACTTATCAGCGGAAACTCAATACCTATAAAATATCTCTAGCAGCCATCTCTCTTGTATCAAATTTGTCTCAATGATTCGATCCTTACAAAACAAAGGCATTAAACTAAATCTTAATTAGTTGGATCACGTCTTCAGGAACAATCGCGTGTCCCGAGGTGCTCGTGCGTTTAGATCCGTAGATAGCGACGTGCAGATGGCTCAGTAGCTACCACACATAGGAATACCTATTTTTTAGGTTTCAACAGTACTACATATATCTAAAGAGATATCTACTACAGCCTGTGAGACTTCAAAAAGGTCTTCCACTTTTGGGTAAAATCGGAAGTAGCTAATCGTAAAATGAACAAGGGTTCATTTGTTTTATTCCTATATTACCGCTCTTAATTTTTCCACGCTATACTTAGATTTGAAAAACCTTTCAAAAGTTCACACACTCCACGGTACAAAGTCACTTACAAATAAAAGGAGCCGTCAAACAAAACAAGCGGCACGCTTATGTGATATCACCACCAAGATAAAAAAAAATCGAAACTGAGCGTAAACCTGCCCATCAGTTCCTCCGATTGCCTCCCTCCCGTTCCCATCCAAGCTGCTGACTCGGCCCACCTTTTATTTGAAGATTTAACTCACTCCTCATTAGACCTACCATTTCGCGGAAACGAATTCCACATCCACCATCTCTTTCACACTTTACACTTTAGCTATACAGCCTTCTCGCTCGTTGGAAAACGCACATTCATTTGTCAAATGCGTGAGCGTGCCGTATAATTTGATCGAAAACAGACCCGCCAGCGTTTCAGTAGTCGGAATGAGTGGCGATGAATGAATTGAATATTATAATGAGCTGAGAAACACTTTGGAGTAAACGTGGAGGACGAGATATCAAAGATAACGTACAATTATGCGATGAATCTGTGATTTTTCTGATAACCCATCCAAGTAAAATGCGTCAGTTGAGCATTTCTTTTTTTTTGCCACTTATATGAAGTGTGATATTTAAAAAAAAAAGTACTATTTCTACTCAGAATTACTAGCTTTTTCAATCCTAGTAGTTAAAAAAATTGTCCCATACGATTTTTTCTTATTTTGTTACCATTTTCCGTACATGTTGTATGGGGTAACAAAAGAGGAAGGTAACAAAAATGTATGGAAATTCTGGGACACTTTTTGTCTCCCAGTGAGATTGAAAGTACTCGTGATTCTGAGTACAATGGACCTAAAATTCCCTAAAACAATTAAAAAAAAAATTATTGGCAAAAAAAAAAGAAATGCTCAGTTAGTATGTCGTCTGAGTAATTAGTTAAGTATTTAGCTTTAAAGTTGTCTCGACAAATTAATTGTTAAGCGTATAAAATTAAATGGGGTGCATGGAAGGAGCCTCCCAGTACGACGCACAATGAGCAACTGATTTCTACGAGATATCCCAGCGTCTGGCGCACCCCGGGCAACGGTCAACACCTATGCTGACCGGCGAATCCTTCCACCACGATGGTTTCTTTGAGCTCCAATGCGAATATAAATACATGCGATCAAAAAAGGCACTTTTCAGCGCCAGCCCTGACTGTCATCTCTATAAACATAGAGGGCTTCTCGGAAGACAAAGCACAACTTCTCTCCGAAATGTGCCGCGAGACGCATTGCGACGTTCTATGCATACAGGAAACACACCGTGACACAGGCCACCACCGGCCGCACATACCTGGACTGACACTTGTCGCTGAAATCCCTCACGCAAAACACGGCAGCGCAATTTTCACACGATCTGACACCCTAGTCACTTCCTCGTCTTGCGTGTTGATGGACTCGACGGAGCTGATAACTTTGGACATTGGCCAGTGCACAATCACGTCAGTCTACAAGCCCCCTCCACAGACCTTCCAAGCCTGGGACGTATCCGCACCCGGCGATCACCGGCCGAGAATTGTTCTGGGCGATTTTAACAGCCACAGCGTTGCGTGGGGTTACCGAGATTCCAACCCAGATGGAGAAAGAGTAGAAACATGGGCGGAAGCAAACGGGCTGGTACTCCTTCACAACCCTAAACTACCATCCTCCTTTAACAGCGGGCGATGGAAACGTGGCTACAATCCTGACCTGATATTCGTCAGTGAAGGAATAAGCTCCCAGTGTATCAAATCGGTCTGCAAACCAATACCAAGAACGCAACATAGACCCCTGATGTGCCGAATCCAAGCTGCTGTGCAACCCATCAGAACCCCTTTCCGTCGTCGGTTTAACTTCCAAAAGGCAAATTGGAGCGAGTTCTCGAACCAAATTGATAAAAACCTAAACGGATTACCAGCAAGGGCGTCGGAATACGACAAATTCATCAAAATTGTCCGAACCGTGTCGCGCCGTAGCATCCCAAGGGGATGCCGCACACAATATATCCCGGGACTTAATTCCACCTCAGCCGATCTTCTGAGGGCCTACGAAGCACTGTACCGTAAAGACCCTTTCTCTGAAGAGACTACCACAACGGGAGAAGACCTAATGCGCGAAATATCGGCTAGCAGAAGGGAAAAATGGTGTGAAGCAGTAAGCAATACCGACTTGACTCACAATAGCAAGAAAGCGTGGTCGAACCTGCGCAAACTCACCGGTGAACCGCCACCACCAACAAACTCAGGCCAAGTCTCGGCTAACCAGGTGGCCACACAACTTTTGCTCAATGGGAAACCCACTGGCCGTATGCCCAAACCGACACCAATACCTGCTGACACTAAACAACAGCCGCCCACAAATCTGAGCAAGCCCTTCACCCACCAGGAACTTGAGACTGCCATGAAGTCGTTAAAAAACGGTAAAGCAGCCGGCATCGACGACCTGACTGTGGAGCAGATCAAACACCTTGGGCCAGGAGCCAGGAACTGGCTTCTGGAACTATATAATAGCTGTCTCACGTCACTCAAGATTCCAAAAGCATGGCGTAAGTCAAAAGTAATTGCACTCCCCAAACCAGGAAAGGATCCGTCGGACGCTAAAAGCTACCGCCCCATATCTTTGCTGTGTCACACTTATAAGCTGCTGGAGCGCTTACTCCTAAACCGCCTCGTCCCAATTATTGAACCGAAACTCATATCAGAGCAAGCGGGATTCCGTCCTGGAAAGTCATGCACAAGTCAAACTTTGAAGCTAACGCAACACATAGAGGACGGGTTCGAGCTGGGCCTGATCACTGGAGTGGTCTTCGTGGACCTAACAGCAGCGTACGACACGGTGAATGTACAACGGCTGCTCGTAAAGGTTAACGACATGACGTGCGACGCTCGATTTACGAACATCCTCCGCGAACTGCTCCACAACCGCCGATTCCAAGTCCACCTGCAATCTACAAAGAGCCGCTGGCGCTCACAAAAAAATGGTCTGCCGCAGGGTAGTGTACTTGCCCCTATGCTGTTTAATATATACACCAACGATCAACCAGCACAGCAGAACACCCAGCGATTCGCATATGCAGATGACCTAGCACTAGCGGCCCAAAGTGACACCTTCGAAGGTACGGAAAAACCACTGTCGGCGGCCTTAAAGGGTCTAACGAGGTACTACGAGGTGAACTGCCTGAAAGCGAACCCCCTAAAAACTCAGTCGTGTGTATTCCACTTACGAAACAGGGAAGCAAACAGGCAGCTCAATGTCACCTGGAATGGCGTCGCGGTTGAGCATTGCCCCTGCCCAAAGTACCTCGGAATAACTTTAGACAGAACGTTGTCCTTTAAGAGCCACTGTGTCAAAACACGTCAGAAGGTTGACTCACGTAACTGCCTGCTGCGGAAACTCACCTCAACCCACTGGGGCGCGTCTGCGCAAACCCTTCGCACTACCGGCCTAGCACTTTGCTATTCGGCTGGCGAATACGCGTGCCCAGTGTGGCACCGCTCTACTCACGCAGACCAAGTTACCTCGGCACTCAACAACACCTGCCGTATAATTACCGGATGCGTTAAACCGACCCTGCTCAATAAGCTATACCCTCTGGCAGGAATTGCGCCCCGGAAACCCGCAGAGAGGTGGCATGTAGAGTTGAAAAATCGAAGCAGGAACAAGACTCAAGACATCCCCTGCATGGCCACAAGCTACCACCGCCCCGCTTGAAGAGTCGTAGGAGCTTTATGAGGTGTACGGAAGCCATCCGAACTCCACCACCTAAGAAGCGACTTGACCAATGGGAAAGTACCCGCGCCCCTCCCGACGACTACGTCCGTCCCGCCGAACTGCTCCCCGCTGGGCATAAGCAGCCGTGGCCGATCTGGAAAGCCTTGAACAGACTACGCTCCCAGGCCGGCCGCAGTAAGGAGAACTTGCTGAAGTGGGGCGCCCTACACGGCTCAGATACCCAATGCTCATGTGGGACGGCTCCACAAACGATGGAGCACATGCTGTCCTGTCCAGCGTGCCCGTTCGCCTGCTCTCAACAGGACCTCCGTGATGCGACAGACAGGGCGATAAATGTCGCTACCTTTTGGGCCCGCACAGTCTGAGACCATCGACACGAGAAGAAGAAGAAGATAAAATTAAAGACTGTGTCAAATGCTGTAACGACTCTTTCAGGCACAAGATATCTAAGGTTCAAAGTCGCATTTAAAACTACATCATCTTCATGTCAATTGCTGAACGTCAACTACATCTCATTATGGCCATTTATTAAAAAAATAGAACAATTGTATATTCACTTTTAAAATTACCTTCGACGGTCCAAGTACGGTAATTTCCTGTAAACGTTTTGGAGAAGTATCCGCACTTGGTCTTATCAATTTGAACGTTTTTTTTTTAATTTAGATGGCTGGCAGTCCTTAACTGTGCGTTTCTCCAGAAACTTCCTGTCCCGCACAGCTAAACTGTGGAATGAATTGTCGCCTGCGGTATTTCCGGACCGATGCGACCTTCAAATCTTCAAGAAAAGAGCGTACACCCATCTTAATGGCCGGCAACGCACCTCCAACACCTCTGGTGTTTCGGGTGTCCATGGGCGGCGGTGATCGCTTACCATCAGGCGACCTGTCTGCTCGTTTGCCTCCTATCCCATAAAAAAAAAGTTGCATGCAGTAATAGCCATGTAAAAACAACTTTGATAGGTGGTCCAACATGTCTATTCATATCAAAAGTATATGTGAATGCGATAGATAACTATCTTACATTCCACCATTATATGACGTCACCAGACTGGAAAATGGTCGCGATAATTTTATATGACGCCTGTAAAGTGAGGTGTCGTAAACCGCTAAATTGTCATTTTCGGCCGTCCGGGGACCGTAAAAATATTAAGGCAGCCATTACTACTAAGTTGATTTAGTTTTAACACCTTTACTATATAAAATACAATGTTAGTTTTTAATACAATGAGCTGTGTCGTGTTTAATTGTGAGCTAAATTATCTAAGTATTAAAATTAAGTTCAATCTCATTTATTGTGGTGGATCTTATAACTAGACCAGGGTACGTAGCCGAATGGCACAAACGCTCACGAAACGCTCGTAGATATCTATCCTTATCGCTCTTGGGTATTGACGCCACAGAGCCAGACTACCTTTCGCGGCGTTTCGTTTTCATTTCGCGTCGTAGAAATGCCATTCGGCTACGGCACCAGGCAGGCAAGCATTGTAAGCTAGCGTCCCAGCGCTCTTACTAATAGTGCGATAGGGATGGCCTGATGTTTTATCGTTTATCGCGCGACCATACTTGCTTGCAAGCAGGGCTAAAATGGACGGCTGTTTATCATTTGTCACTAACGTGACAGACGTGATGACATGTCTGTTACGTTCTAACAAGTATGTAAGTGCAAAAGTGACGCATGATATGACAAGTGACAAAAACACCACCATGATACGGCTACAGAGAGAGTGACGGATCTTTGAAATACACCAGAGATAATGGTGGATGAACATAAAAAAAATAGTGGTTAATATACCTATAGAGGTATAGATGGTTATGAGATCAATAGTACTACACAATTTGATTATGGCTAAGAAAGTCGATTCAAACAAAAAGACTCACATTTTACTAATAAAACGTACAAAATTCAGGACTACCTTCTGTTGTCTATATCACATTTAAACTTTTTTTTGTGCTTTTAAGTGTATTTTTAAGTGTATTTGTCGTTTCTAAGATAGTAAAGGACTTAGTATTTAATATGTAGGTGTACATACATACATGTCTGACACCTTCACACCATCGATGGCAACACTAGCCACGGTGACATCGAATACGCAATATTTTCGTGAAAATAAAAAATGTATAAGTGTTTTGGACTGAGAAGTGATATAATTGCATAAGTTAAGTGCTAAAAATCCACGAACAATGTTATCCTTACGGAACAATACGAGGTTGAGTGTCAAGACGAACAAAAATCAGTGACAGTATAGTGTTATATTAACAATAATAAGAACTACTTTCAGTGGAATTTATGAGTCAAATGTTCCAAAATATACTCACGGACTGCACAAAAGTGTCTACGATTATCAAACATAGTTTTTCACCAAACATAATCACTAATTGGCCGTTAAAATACAAATTACGAATATCGAACATCGTAAACAAAGGTAAGCTGACCAATGACATTGCTAGACTGTCAAACTGTCACACTTTGACACTTGAAATTATTGCCATATGAAAGACATCGATTTTCGTCGACAAAGTTTATTTAAGCGCCATCTAAGGAAATATTTTAGAACTACAATATAGTGACATCTATTGAAAAAGGTGCTAATTACCAGAAAGATTAACAATATGGCATCAAAAACAAAGATAAAGCACCAAAACCCAACATCAAGCGATTTAAGCAGGCGCCGCAAGATGGCATTAGTATGCTGTTTCAAGTGTAAATCGTATGTTGACATAAAAACAACTGCTCTATGTTCAGTATGTTCTAATAGTTATGAATTCGATTGTGCGGGTTTTTCCCAGAAATTGTATAACTTAATGAGTGAGGAGTCAAGGGAGAAATGGAGATGCAAGTCGTGTACAGCAAAAATGGCACAAAAAAAAACACTTAATCAACACATAAATAAAAGTTGTAAGAAAAATACCAAGTCGAATATACAAGAACAACCGTCATCATCAAGTATACCAGTACTCAATAAAAATACTTCCAATTTACCAGCACCCAGCGACACTTCTGGACAAGGAAAAAACTTGGCACTTGACATTCAAGAGCTCCCATCTCCAAGTACCAATGATAGTTTGAGGGACCCAGCTCACCTTACACCTACCAAAACAAATACAGACCTGAATCACACGACACCGCTACAGTCACCGGACATACAAAAACATAATTCGACGCCCAGTACTTCTTATCAGAAAGAAGTAATCAACGTACCGACACAGAACTCCTTTGAGTCGCTACCAGACTCAGAAGATACAGAGTTAGAAGATTCACGGCTCTCTTCACCGCTCTCTTCATCATCATCAGTGTCTAAAATAAACAGAAGTTGCCCTGAAGTCGTCGAAAGCATGTACTTAAAGTTAGAAACAATGGATGAGAAAATAGCAAGTTTAGAACAAAAATTACTAAGTGCAGAGCGGGAAATCGAAAACTTACTTTTAGAAAATTCCTCATTGAAGAAAACTATAAGTGAATATTCAACAAAAATTAATAAGCTTACACATATTTGCGAGAAAACTCCTAGAATTACTCCAAAAACAAAAAGAAAGAGTTTCCAAAAAACACAACTATTTACTACGCCGAGCACTAAACAGTCAACGCCAGGAACATGTTTCAGTAACCAAAAAATCGAAGATGTAAATAATTTTAAGCTATTGACAAACAAAGATGAGAAGCATTCCTCGGAGACCAATAGAGTGCAGTTAGAGTCAAGTCCAAGTAAATCAACATCCATAACCGACAACGCATCGATACAAACTGACAAGGTGGATAGTATGAAAGGAAAAACACAAAGAAAAGTATGTTTAATAAGCTCGAATAAGCGTAATGCCATATTAAAATCAGCACAATTAGCCCTGGACGATAATTTACAAATTTGCCACTTTTTAACTAAAGGAGTTGGGGTCAGGCATCTCCTGAAAAACCTGGAAAAAAAAGTAAGCAATTACTGTAAACAAGATTACTGTATTGTTCTGATAGGGGAGGATGATTTTCAAAAATCCCAAAATTATCTTCAACTAGTTGAATATATAAGAAGTCATGTAGAGCAAGTTACACACACAAACATAATCCTATGCCTGCCGACATATAACTGCGGGAATTACGCTAATATGTTTAACTGGAGAGTGGAGTTATTTAATAATTTATTATATCGAGATACCATAAAGTACGAATATGCATATGTTCTTGATAGTAACCAAAATCTTACCTATGATCATAAAATGTTCGCAATAGAGACAGGGTATATAAATGATAATGGCATGAAAATTGTATTTCAGGATTTAAATAAGATGGTAACTCAAATACAAGAAGAAACTACTTTATTTTCATCGCCCAACATCAACACAACAAATGCATCTATTATTAGCCTGAAAACAAAAAGTACCCAAAGAACGATTACAAACTACTTCCCTGTGGAAAAGAAAACCTTACAGATACCTCTTGAGGACTCACCAAATCATTTTTTTCGTGAATAATAATGTTCTTACGCCATCAACACCCAATACATTTATTCTATTACATCAAAATATACAAGGTTTACTTAGCAAATTGAATGACATAGAGGTGTGTATAGATGAAATGTCTGCGACAAATAAATATATCCATGTTTTATGTTTTACAGAGACTTTTATAAGACAGGGCAGTGAAAGTAACATTAAACTTAAAGGCTTTGACTTAGCAGCTAACTTCTCGCGGAAAAACATTAAGCGAGGGGGTCTTGCATATTGGTGAGGCAGAATATTCAATATAAACCATTGCCTATGAGCAAGATGCTCTCGGAGGAGAAAATATTTGAATGTTGTGGAATAGAGATACCTAAACTTAAGTGTGTAATTTTATGTATATACAGAATTCCCGAAGCTAAAAATGCTACAATATTTTTAGACAAATTGAATGTACTTTTATCCAAATTGACAGTTAGCCATAGCAAAAAAATTATTATTGCAGGTGATTTCAACATAAATACCATAAAATCAGATTCAACAGTAACACAATTAAAAAACTTAATGTTAAACTATAACTGTAGTCTTCATATTAAAGATCCTACTCGTGGAAAATCTTGTATTGATCAGATCATAAGCAACATAAAAAATTCAGTAGGAAAGGTACACAAATTGTACCTATCTGATCATGAAACTTGCCAAACTTTACAATTTGAAATTAAAGATGACATACAGCCCCAAACGCAACATTGGTACATTAAAAAGAAATCATACAGCCAGGAAAATGTGTGCACTTTTCTCAAACATATATCTTCTGTTTCATGGCATGAATGTCTTCTTGAACCTAATAGTGATGTAGCTTTTAGTTTGTTTCATGATAAATTCTGTCTTATATATAATCTTTGTTTCCCAGAGCAAAAAATAAAAGTGGCATCAAACACTAGTAGACCCAAATGGATTACGAAGGGCATAAAAAAATCATGTCAGACCAAGAGATATCTGAGGTTTCTTTATTACAAAAACAAAACTCAATCGCAAAAGGATATTTACAAGAAGTATAGTTCTCTACTAAGGTCGTGCATTAGTCAGTCACAGAGGGACATAAACCATAAATTCATATTAAACTCAAAGAACAAAAGTCGAGCTACATGGACTGTTATTAAAGACAAAACTGATATAACAAAACCCTTTGAAAGCATAGAATCGTTGAGTTCTAAAGATAAACATGTTCGCGATCCTTCTGAAATAGCCAATATGTTCAATGATCATTTCATTAATAATCCGAACGTAAGCAGTGACTGGAAGTCAGTACTCAAAAATGTAGACCTGGTCAATCACAGTATGTTTATCTTACCCTGTACTATTAACGAAATTATGAAATACATAGAGTCGTTAAACAATACAAAAGCGGTAGGCTTTGATGGAGTCTCGACTCATATTGTCAAACTATGCTCTGGAGCCATAGCACCAATTCTAACTCATTTGATAAATGAGTCTTTTAGCCAGGGGTGTTTCCATCTAGACTTAAAACTTCTGTAGTTAAACCGCTCTTTAAAAAAGACGATAAAGAAACCGTGAGTAACTATCGTCCCATTACGCTCATATCTGTGTTTGCCAAAATTTACGAAAAAGCCATGCACCATAGAATGTCAACATTTTTAGCTAAGCATGAAATAATTGCTAAAGAACAAAATGGGTTCCAAAAGGGAAAGTCAATCACACACGCCTGTTACTCACTGATTGAATCTATTACTCAAAGGATAGACCAAAAACTCCCGTGACCGGAGTATTCTTTGATATGAGTAAGGCTTTCGATTATGTTAGCCATGAAATTTTACTAGTGAAATGCGAAAGGTACGGTTTTAGAGGAGTAAGCTTAGCATGGCTTCAAAGTTACCTTCGTGGCAGAAGACAGTGGGTGGAAATAAGTAGGTTAAATGAAAACAAGGAAGTAATCACATATCGTTCTAGAGAAAAAGATAACTGCACAGGGGTACCTCAGGGCAGTGTTTTGGGTCCACTTTTATTTATTATTTACATTAATGACTTGCCAAAGACTAGTAGTTATAAGACGGTTCTATTTGCTGATGACATTTCTATACTGATACCAGATGAAAATCTCGATAAAATTATGTATATGTCTAGGATTAATGCAACTATTGACTCTGTTAGGAATTGGTTAGAATTAAATAATTTGACGATAAATATAAGTAAAACTAAGTACATACAGTTCTGTAACATTAAAGCTAACACGTCTAATTTAGATATCACTTGTAAAGGACATAGGTTAGAAGAAGATACTGAAACACGTTTTCTTGGATTAATCTTAGATCGATGTTGTAGTTGGAAATCACATATTGACACCTTATGTATTAGATTAGAGAAATTCTCATATGCTCTGAGGCGTTTACAACGAGTATCTGACGAAAAAACCGCTGTCATAGCCTATCACGGTTATGTTGCTTCATTGCTAAGGTTCGGACTGATTATTTGGGGAAACTCAACTGACATAAGCAAGGTATTTATAAGCCAGAAAAAATGTATTAGAGCTATATGTGGGAAAGGACCTTTACAATCTTGTAGACCTCTGTTTAAAAAACTTAAATTACTGACTCTAACTAGTATGTACATTTTAGAAATTGGAATTTTTGTAAAGTCGAATCCTAATTTATTTACAAAACAAGTTACAAACCCAAGGTTGCGTTGCAGAGACCCTACAAGATTAATGGGACCAATGTGTAAAAGTGCTTTATTCAAAAATAACTGCCATGTAATGACAATTAAAGTATTCAATCAATTACCATTAGATATTAAAGAAATTTGTAACATAAAAATATTCAAACGGACATTGCATAATTGGCTATTGAATAATAATTTTTACAACATTAAGGATTTTTTTGACTACCAAACTGACTAATGGCATTCAATTTTATCAATTTAAATTTTTGTAAGTACTTTTTACTATTGTAAACTACTTTCATTTCTGTGTTGTTGCATGAAATGTAAATAAATATTTTAGGTTTAAGTTGAAATTTTTGCATGCTATAAATAAGGCTAAATGTGTGATACTTGCAATTATTATGATACCTATTTTTAACCACATTTAATGCAAATAAAGAATTTTACTTTACTTTACTTTTACTTTACATCACGTACCTGTAACAAAGTAATTAAACAATTAGCATTAGAGTAGTTTCCGTTTCTCGACATGCGATGTAAATGGTATTCGAAATTCCAGGATGGAATGAGAACACAAAAAAAAACTTAATGTAGCAATACATATTTTATGTCTTCATACGCACACACCCTTTCTTCTTCTTTGTTGCTTATTATAGTTGTAGTTAAATAAAAACCGGCCAAGTGCGTGTCGGGCCACGCTCAGTGTAGGGTTCCGTAGTTTTCCGTGTTTTTCTCAAAAACTACTGAACCTATCAAGTTCGAAATAATTTTCCTAGAAAGTCTTTATAAAGTTCTACTTTTGTGATTTTTTTCATATTTTTTAAACATATGGTTCAAAAGTTAGAGGGGGGGGGACGCACTTTTTTTTCCTTTAGGAGCGATTATTTCCGAAAATATTAATATTATCAAAAAACGATCTTAGTAAACTCTTATTCATTTTTAAATACCTGTCCAACAATATGTCACACGTTGGGGTTGGAATGAAAAAAAATATCAACCCCCACATTACATGTAGGGGGGTACCCTAATAAAACATTTTTTTTTCCATTTTTTATTTTTGCACTTTGTTGGCGTGATTGATATACATGTTGGTACCAAATTTCAGCTTTCTAGTGCTAACGGTTACTGAGATTATCCGCAGACGGACGGACGGACAGACAGACATGGCGAAACTATAAGGGTTCCTAGTTGACTACGGAACCCTAAAAATGCAACATTATCTTCTTATGAAATAAAACTATGGAAACGGATTAAATCGCGTATAATGAACGTCGGGATGAATTTTAAATTCATTATACGCGATTTAATCCGTTTCCATAGTTTTATTTCATGAGTAACTATCGCGGTAACCGAAGACAATATTATTATCTTCTTAATAAAATACGTAATACAGTACTTTACTCTCTTATGTTCTTATTGTTCTTAAGTTGTACAAGTCATTGTCACTTTGAGCGACAGAAGAAAATATTTGTTTTCAGAAAGGCAACTATCCGTTATATCAAAAACTACGTACGAATTAAAATTAACTAGGTATATCGTTTTCTATCACCGACGACCGGCCTGGCTCAGTCGGTATTGACCCTGTCGCCGCGGTTCGAATACCGGGAAGGGCATTTATTTGTGTGATGAGCACAGATATTTGTTCCTGAGTCATGGATGTTTTCTATATATATAAGTATCTAACTATTTAAGTATGTATATCGTCGCTTAACACCCATAGTAAAAGCTTTGCTTAGTTTGGGGCTAAGTTGATCTGTGTAAGGTGTCCCCAATATATATTTTTTTATCATACCTAAATGTACTCCTGTCAGCCGAAACAATTTAATAACTTCTTTAAAGACAGAAATATAAATCTTAGGCGAATAATATTTAAACTCCCAATCCGTATAATTGAACAAAGTTTTTGTATTCAGCGCAGCTTTATATTTCGTCACCTAATCTACTTGACAACAGCCAAATTACTCCCCACTTACTTTCCAAACCTCATATCTATTTTAATCTATTTCAAAATGTCCGCTCTAAACAGTTATAAATAAGGTCGCTTTTGTTAGTAACAATGAAGATGTACGAGTTTGCCTTAGTATTTGTTATCCTCTGTACGTGCTAGAAATACATTCTGTATTTCTATGCAAAAAGCAAGTATTTGTCTCCTGTCGGAGTCTCTGGGGGGAGAAGGGGGGGGGGGGTACATCACTTCTGGTGGAACTCGCAAGTTAATAACAATGCGAGAAAATGGGAATAAAGTTTAAGTTTTTACAATTTTGTTCTTGTGAATTAATTTGGTTGTCTTGCTTTTTGTTTAAAAGCAAATTTAACGCCCCGGAATAGTTCTGATACTCGTATCACTCCATTTAGTGCATAATAAATCGAATTTGAATGTTAAGCGCCGTAAATGTACTGTTGTTTTTTACATGGTGACGAATCAGGATTGTAGACTAGGTCAAACATAGTCTTGTCAGAGTAATAAAACTATTGCACTACACCAGGGTGTTGAGTTACTTTGTTTTTCCAGAGTTATCAAAGTCTCGACGAGTACGGAGACCACTTGCCATCACGCGGGCCGTATGCTTGTTTGCCAACTTCGTACAGGGTACCCTTGTAACGTAAATATACTCGTATCATGTGCCCGTGCAGTCGCGACGCTCGTAATGCGAAGCGTTTTGCTCTGAACGCGTAGTCTGCTCGTAGAATAGGGATGTTACGAAAGCCTTTGACAAAATAATTTCTGTCCTATTACAATTCTTATGTGAATTTAAAAAAAACTAAGGTTTTTAAAAATCCGCTTAGGTTATGAACATGACTGTAACAGAGGTATGAAGAGAAAGTTAGAAAGAGACAAAAAGTAGCCTATGCCACTCTCCATCCCTTCAAATTACCACCTAAAAAAATCACGTCAATTCGTCGCTCCGTTTTGCCGTGAAAGACGGACAAACTAACAGACACAGACACTTTACTATTTATAATATTAATTAGTATGCATTTATTGCATGCATTAGGTAGGCACCTAATTTGACTTATGTTCTGAAACCTAAATTTCCGGATCTCGCTATACTCAGTGGGAGCACTCCCTAGCACCATCCCTAGCTCAGATTACGTTCGCAGCACCTTATAACGGCGAAATGAACATTTTTATCACCATATTAACTCGCTGTATGCTCTTTATTAACGCCTTCATTTGGTCGGTCGCCGGCGCCTGTTTTGAAAGATATACATGGTTTATAGGTTTGTGTGTATCGTTGGATAAGAGAATAAGACTGAGGCTAACAAAATAAAAAAAAACGTTTTGTTACATGGCGAATTTATCAATGAATTCATTCATAATTTCTCCATGCACTTTTGCAGCTGATAGTACATACTTCAAAAGTATAAGATACCAAAGATATGTATCATTGTAAGTGCGTTTTCACATTATCCGATCCGATATCGGATGTCGGACCGATATCCCATACATAACAGGCGCCATCTTGGAATTTTTCTATTGAAATCCTTCCGATATCCGATATCGGATCGGATAATGTGAAAACGGTCTAACGCGGTGCCATCTGTCAGAAAACGTTTTGGGCAGAAATGTGTGGCGCTTTTTTAACCCCCGACACAAAAACGACGGGGTGTTATAAGTTTGACGTGTCTGTCTGTGTGTGTGTGTGTGTGTGTGTGTGTCTGTCTGTCTGTTTGTCTGTCTGTCTGTGTGTGTGTCTGTCTGTAGCATCGTAGCTCTCGAACGGATGTACCGATTTCGATTTAGTTTTTTTGTTTGAAAGCTGAGTTAATCGGGAGTGTTCTTAGCCATGTTTTATGAAAATCGGCCACTATGTCGCGGTCGGGGTTCTTTTTCAAAATTTTAATTTGGTGTTGCACCCCTGCAGTAAGTATTTGTTCGATTTTGTTGAAAAAACTTGTTTATCCAAAAACCTAAAGTTTACTCATCTCCAGTTAAATATCGCGCCGTTAAATAAACTAAGGTTATTTTGTTTCGCGCTCGTCGGCAGTCTGGTAACTTGTACACTTCATAGTTGAGTAAAATTTAGGATAAACATTGTTTTATAAAATAACGAGCGGAAAATCTCGCGCGCCCGGTGTTAGGTTTCCACTTAAAAAATCCTCGTTAATGTTATTACGTTATTTATAATAAACATTTTAAAAAGCGTGCGTGTTTTTAGTGGTACTAGAGTTTCAAAGGAACACTTGCACTATATTAACGCCTTCATAATCTAGTCGCTCTTATAAAGTGTGACAAAAAATGGGTTCCCTTTATCTTGCAGAATATCGATTGTCCGAAATACATTTGGCATAGCAGCTTTCGCAAAAACACTTTTACCCGAATGATACTTTTGCATAATTGTACAAATAGCATAACTGTCATATCGAATATCATTCATTTGGCAGAATTCTGGATAGCAGAATACTAATATTGTCAATTGTATATATTATAAATTATATTTCACCGAATTAGTAATAGCATACTGCTGATATTGTCGACTTTAATTTTGCAGCATTTTATGTCGCATAATACTCATGTTTCTGACTGTAATTTTGCACCGAATAGACGTTCCGCCGAATTTATTTTGTCATGTTGCCAGAAATGTACATTAGGTTAGAACTTAGAACCCCCATCCAGACAAAATACTCACACGACACGGAAATCTTATATGTCACAGAGTCGGTTTAGGTGCGACAACGAGCGAAGCGAGGAGGAGCGTGTTAGGTTGACAGTGAGTAAACCAGAAAACCCTTTTAAGTGTAAAAAGTAAATAAAACATAAGTGTCATTATTCTGCGCATCAACATTATGCCAATGTATTATTCTGCCTAAGAGAATTGTGCGAAATGACAGTATGCCAAGTCAATAGAATGCGACACAGTTTTCGACAAAACAATTAATCGATTATACGACTATTATACAATTTACCATTATGCCATTGTATTACTCTGCCTTGAATAATTCTGCAAAATGACAGTATGCCAAGAAATTTATGCAAAAAGTCATTCTGCGAAAAGAAGATTCTGCCAAGCGTTGTTATGCGAAGGTAAAATATGAAAAAAAAAATGCAAGATAATGGTAATCCAGTTTAGACTTTATTTGACAATTTGACAGCATTCAAATTTTACTAATTTCCGAATAATTATTATTACCAAAATATAGGTTTAAAACCTAAACCGTTTTTGTAAATTATTGCTGCTATTTTTTTGTCAAAAATGAGACAGTTATGAGGAAAACAACTCCTTCTTTTAATATCTACCTACTATTTTTTGTGGATTACCATTATCTTGCATAATTTTTTTTGTCATATTTTACCTTCGCATAACAACGCTTGGCAGAATCTAAGGCAGAGTAATACAATGGCATAATGGTATTTAAATTGTATAATAGTCGTATAATCGATTAATTGTTTTGTCGAAAACTGTGTCGCATTCTATTGACTTGGCATACTGTCATTTCGCACAATTATCTTAGGCAGAAAATAAAGAAAAATAGCAGCAATAATTTACAAAAACGGTTTAGGTTTTAAACCTATATTTTGGTAATAATAATTATTCGGAAATTAGTCAAATTTGAATGCTGTCAAATTGTCAAATGAAGTCTAAACCATGGTGGTAAATATAAGCCCTCTGCCCTATTAAGAGTTTAGTATTAAATGCTTGATTTTTAGATATTTGCCACTTAAAAATCACACAAAACATGCACCATATCATGTTTACTTACAAACAAAGCTAATAAATTAAATTATTACGATTAATTATCTCAATTACAGTCAAATTAATAACTTATCAAATAGATTTTTCCACAAAATCTATGCAGCGCTCGTCAACACTTTCGGCCATTTAATTAGAACGCAAAATGCCGCCGAGATGCAAATGAACAAACTTGGCGAACAATTAGGGCCGCCTTAGACACTTGGCCTATATTCTCACGAGCCCAATCTTGGATTTGCACTTTATAATTTCTGTGAAAGTTGTAAATGTTAATGTTGGGTAAGCGGTTATTAATGGTAGCAGTTTAAGTAAAACAGCCTGTTTTTTATGTTGACAAAATAACTAGGTATCCCCACTAATTTCTACTTGTATTACGAATACTAAAATGCGAAAGTAGCTGCTCAATTGAATCGACTATGGCAACGCAAAAAGAGGGTTATGATTTTGTCCAGTATGGTAGGTATTCGATCTGTTTCTGATCAGAGATCACTTTTGAAATCAATATCCTGTTCGTTTGAATGTTCAAGTCAGACTTTGGCCTGTTAGTCAAACATGACATTTCTTTAACCGAAAACGTCACTCGTGATACTAACAGATCGTTATCGAACATGACCACATAGAAGAATTTAGATTTGGGCCGTGAATGTCAAAGTCATGGTAACCCTAGGCCCCAAGAGCCTTAAGCTGTAAACCCGAACAAACGCTAGCAAGACAAGAAAATCATGGTAACCCTAGGCCACAAGTACCTAAGCAACAAGCCCGGACGCTAGCAAGAAGAAGAATGAATCTTAATCCCTCTCGAGCACACTACCGCTAGTTACTCGGAATAGCGTAATTAGATTCCATAACGATGTCTCTAGCTCTATTTTAAGCGCGCGATTAAAACATAATCGGAGTTAGCCCGTTTTTAGAGCGAGCTGCCGACGAGACTATTAAGTTAAAGGCTAATTAAACTCATGTGAAACTTGCCTGGAGACGTGGGCGGTGCTGGGCACAGGCGGGAGCGAGAAAAGAACGCTTAGGGTTTCGCTCAAAAAATCGCTCGTTAGTTTGAAGACTTACGTATCGTCGCTGAACACATGCTTATGCAATTATGCAATATGCATGTCCATACTAACGGTTTGGTCGGCGAATGCCGATTTCTCATCGATAGGTTTGGGGACCTTACAGTAAACACAATCACTGCTGAGCTACGGTCGTAGCGTTACGTCGTAGCCGATAATATAACTTTCCCCGTATGTTTCGATGCGTCATAGCATAATAACGGCCACCTGCCGCGATTGGCACGGAATGGGTTAAGATGGTTTGTGTAGGCCTCACTTTGTGCATTTGGAAATTTTAATAAGTTTGAATATTAGAACAGGTGCATAAATATACTGATACGCACTTACAATCGTTCTTTTGTAGCGGGTGTCTAATGGCAATAGCTACTGCTTACCATCAGGCGATTAGTCAGCTTGATTATTCACTATAACGTTTAATAACCAACTTTTTCCTGAAGTTGATGTCATAAAAGTATAATATAAAAAGTAATCTAGCCCTCTAGTGTCTCAATTTAGATACAGATCTGTTTCAGTTTTACAGCTTTTACGGTTCTCTAAAATATATTAATAGCGACGGAGACCCAAAAGATAAAAAACCGGCCAAGTGCGAGTAGAATAAAACCTGAATTTTATTACGCTCGAGTCATAACTGGATTCTTATTGCTTGGGTAAAAAAATATTAAAAAAAAAAATATAATATGTAACTAAAAATTTATGGTTTTCGTCCTTTAAAAAGACGTTGCTTCGTACGCTGAGTTCACGGATGCCCTTGCAAGTGTCGACCCAAAAAGTTTGATAAAAACAGTAAACGTGATATAAATTTCAGATATCTTCCTGATTTGACAGACGGAACGTTAACTTTTTTCCTTTTGAGGTACGGAACCCTAAAAACGTGCAGATATCTTCATTACAGAGAACGTTAACTAGATTAGATGCCTAAGTTTTCTGTGCAAGTTGTTCCGTGCGAGGTTATCGAGCGACTGAACAGCCTTCATCAGAGAGCATTACCTTTTGAACACGCTCCGTCTTAATCTCCGGCGAGCCGGCCGCTCGAGGCTTGCGCCGAATCAGTACCGTTTCATTGTCTCTGCAGGCAAATTGGCCTGTTAACATCGATTGCGTCCGAACTTACCATGCCGACGGCTAACGCCTCGCGCTTATTAGGTTAGCTTCGGCAGCTCCTATGCTTCACACAGCCTTCTGCTTAAATATGTGTTCATTCTCAGGTACATAATAAAGCTTTGTCTCAGATTCCATCCAAATTGTAATAAAACATTCCCCGACGCAGCACTCACCAATGAAATGGTAAATCAAGACGCAATTACGTACGCAAATTGAAATATTCCCCAATTTGCTTCAAAATCAGCGGCAACAAATTGTGACGGCGCTCGCTATCAAAAGGAGCTCAAATATTAGCAGAGTCATGTGTCGGAAGGCGTATCACGGTTATGAGACATGCTACCTTTCGCCATCTCCTTCCAATTTGAACGCTCCATTGATTGCAGATGCTCCGCGCGCTCGTTTGCGCGCGAGGACGCGCCCATCCAAAAATGCCCGGGAACGAGACGCTATTTTTCTACGAAGACGAAAATATCGAAAAAAAGTTATCGCATCAAAAGCGCGGCGTTCGCAAAGGTCTCATTAAAAGTGCTTTGTGAAGAATTCGCTTCAATTTATAAGGCAGCCGGCGGTAGATCGGTCGGAAAGTAAATAAGGACATTCCCTATTGATTTAAAGGAGCTCACTTACATTAAGAGCGGCTCTTATTAATGCAAGAGGGCAATCCGTTGATGGAAGAGTTCCTTTGTTGTACCGGTTATGAACAAACTTGCCTTTTTGGGTATCGCATGAATGATTAAATTATTTGACGGAAACGGCTTTTACTCGAGCATAATTTTATTAGGCCGCCCGACCCGTGCGGAGCGCGCCAGGGTGGGCCTTATTGTTATACGTTTAGAGGCGACTCGTCGAGATGATCGATCACGCTGAGGGGAGAAAAAAAAATCTCAAAGATTCCGTTTTCTATTCAAATCGTGACTAAACTTGAGCGCTGTTTACCTGCTCCGTCAAACTCTGCCAATGACGTGTCCGGATTTACTTTTAAAACATGTCATTATTTTTTTATTACGGCGCGTGAGCAAAAATGTACTTATTTCTCGCTCCGTTGGTCTGAAAATGTGACATCAGCGAGTGTGAAGGCGTACGTCGCTACACCGCGAGCGCGGGGATATTTACGAGGTGATGCCGCACTCAATATCTCGGCCTCTTCACTTTACGGTCACTGATTTTTATTCGAGTTGTGCGAATAAAACAACGGCGCGCCTACAGCGGGCAACTATCGCAGTCTGCTCCGCTTGGGCTCGGCTCGCCTGAACCGAGCAGATTTCTAAACGCTTTGCTGGCGTTTGAGAAAAACAACCTCGTCCTCGAAATTGAAATAATAGATACGGGCCTATCGCATCGGCTGTTTTATTGAATCTGTATATTGGGACAGGTTTATAGGAAATATCCGTTTGAGAAAGACAAAAGTGAAATAAATGTCATATACAAAGAAAAAGTGACAAAGCCTCCAAGTGTTCAAAGCTGGATTCGACCCAGTGTTCTCCGTTATCGCGACGGATGCCTGAATCACTCGGCCATTCGGACACCTGGCAAGGGTCAACATTTTCAAGTATATGACACAATTACCGAAGGCTTATGGCTTATGGAGAGAGACAAAAGTTTCACTCATTAGTAATGAGTCATTACATAATCCACCTTTATTATCTACCTACTAGTAGAACAGGAAAGAACTTTCATCTGTGTTACAGTTATACCTTATAAGAACTCAACGTAGCACAATCTCTGTCAGCTTAATCGAGACGAAGACTCAAGAATAGCTGAACTAAGCACAATTTATGAAACTGTTCCTTTATCAAAATCTACCTTTCGCGTCGAATGATGGTGCACGTTACAGTTTATTTTTATAAGGATGATCTGTCACGTAAATTGTTGGTAGATAGAAAGGTAACATTTAATTAAAATTATATTAATATATTTTATGTTTACATTACGTTAATACCTAAATAATTTGCGAGAACTGTGATATTACATCATCATCGTTGGACGATAAAGGTAAGAATACTAACGTTTCACATTTTATCGTACTATGCCGTTAGAGGATTATATTATATTTATGTCACTAGAAAGATTGTTAAATCAATTCAACGGTTTACTTAACAGCGTGTGCTTATGTGTGTGTGTGTATTTGTGTTTGTCAACGTGTACTGTCAGCATCAATTTATTTTAACTAACTATTTTGACTCAGTGATCCAAAGTGAATCTTGGCCTCCGAAACGAGAGATTGCCACCTGTCCCGATCCTGCGCAGCCTCTTGCCAGTCACTGACTTGAAGCCGACGCAGATCCGCCACCACACTGCCCTCCTCCCAGCGATACCTGGGTCGACCCGCCACGGCCACCAGCCGGTCGACCCAAGAACGCTAGAACGCTTTTCATTTTGGTCAATCAAATTTGTACGGTATGATACACAAAAACTTGGATGCCTATCTATCCAAATACAGAAATATATTTACAATCTGCGATCTAATTATGTTATACAGTGAAATTATTCTTCTCAGAGATATATACCTACATCGATCTTTGATGTTATTATAAGTAGGTAGGTATGGTAATTTTACTTTTGGTTCCTTGTGTGCTCCGATCTTTTTAACTCTGACTGTACATCACAGTAGGCCTCAAGCTAAAACTATCAATATATTGGTCTCAAGAGGAGCGAAGCTCAAAATCGCTCAGAATCATTGCACGCCCTCTTTATTGCCCCACACGCACGTTGGTGTGCGTTTAAAATACCAATAAAACCGTGCAACATAAACTGTACGCCAGATTGACTGTGTTTTCTGATACAGACTGGGTTTCAGATAGATACACTACTCGTGTAGTCAGCCGGGAGTACAGACCTTTTGTCAAGTGATATGTGGTCTTTAATGGCATTCGTTAATACAATAGAAAATGCGAGTTTACATAAAAGCCTAATTAATAAATATGTTCGGGATTGAATCGTAAAATGGGACTGTGTAAAACTGATATACCTGTACTTAGTTTATTTTTATTTGACGTTTTTTGTGTGCTTCATTCACAGACCTATCATTTTGCCTACGCTTAAAGACTGCTGAAGTGAGCAAAAGAGAAGCTGTCACGTATATGATCATCCTATGAGTGCAAAAGAGGCGGACTACAAAAATGAAAAAACGTGACCATTTTTGACGAGACGCAGTGGCCTACTCAATTTAACAAATTAATCGGACTTTTCAGTAAGTACAAAAAGTTAGAGGATACAGTGGGTGATTTCCGTTTCGATTAAATATAATTATATATAAATAATTTCTGAATTTAATACTCCCAATGACACTTGACAGTTCCAGTTTTGTCTCACTTTTGATGATCGACAGTTCTTCTTTGTCATCCTACTTCTAGGGTTTCATTGACAGAATGACTAATCAAAATTATATAATGTACACGTTAAGACATACATGTGTTATATACATATGTATTTAGAGCAATGTTTTCCTAATTTGACTTGATTATCACACGCTCCAACCGCTCCCCGGCGCGGTTGGCGGTGCGGTCGCGGCCTCGGGTGTCAAAGCTTAATGGCGTAACGGGAGAACGCTGTCGGTCGCTTCATAACAAGGCGTAAACTTAATTATTAAGGTTACGTAGATTTTGACGTATTTCAGTCACATTTTAGGTGTATATTTTACTAAAACATCGGTCTTTTAGACGCATGGCTAGTTTTCACCATCACTAGATATTCCACTTTGCACGAAGCGCTTTGCTTCTTCTTTTCTTATGCGCACTGCTAAGGAGTGGAATTTCTTGCAGCCGTCTATATTTCAGAGCTCATATAAGTCAGCAACCTTCAAATCAACAGTAAACAGGCAGCTTCTGGGCGAGCTCCATCGTAGGCCACGTCGTTGCCTCTTTTAGTATGTGGCCATGAGTAGTATAAGCCCATTTATAGTAAAAAAACAATAAATGAAATTTAAGGATTGTGGCAACCGACGAAATATAATAGGTGTTCGCGCCCTTTTCATTCATTATCATTCATATCGTCCATCCCGCTCGCTCTTCCTTATGATAGGTTCAACCTCATTTTTAATTGTCATGTCACCCGCCTCTTTGCCAAACTTCTTAAAAAATGTAAAATACGTCAAGTGTCAATCCGCAAAAAGAAAGTTGTCAATGGTGAATAAAAATATCCGCAACGAATTAAGTTATTAATTAATTATATTATAATAGAACGATTCGCGAGTGTGCAGTGCAAGGAAAGAGAGAACCAAGCTTTGCAAGGGTGGCCTACAATAGTTCGTTAGGAACTTCGTATCCGCAGGTCCTTCAACATTTCTGGTCTTCGAACCTGATTCTCTTCCCTGTTCCCCTATTTTCTCCTCATACATTCATTGCGAATCGTTCTCCTCCCGCACCGCCCGTATAAATATTACCTAAATTATTCTTACTTACTCGCTCCCGCAGTTTAGGTATTTATTTATACGTGTATAACTTTATTCGTCGCTCCGCCCTTATAAATTATTTACCTAAATATATATTATTAACCGCACCCGCAATTTAGGTATACGTTTATAAGAGTTTATCCTTCATAGGAACATAAATTGATTTACCGCATATTTAACCCTTCTCGTGCAATATGGCAAAAGAAACAAAAGCCGAAAGCGTTGACAGCTGGTGTTATGAAGACGAGTTGTCAATGCTTGAAGCAAAACGCAACGTCTTCTTTGAACTCGTCCAGGGTATTTATAAAAAGTCGCTAGTTGCCGATACAGATGCAGTGAGTCGCGAAAGTTTTCTTGACGCTGCTGACACTATTGACGAACTTCGGACGGAGTTCAAAGAAGTGGTAAATGAGTACAACCGCACGCTACTGAGGACTAAGATGGCTGCTGTCCCTAACTATCAGCCGCTCATAGCCTTTGAAGATTTGTACTGCCGCATCAGGAGAGTGGTCAAGCGACTGCAACCAGCCGCACCGCCGGCCTCTTCGCCGCCTTTATCGGTGGAGAGAGCTAGACCTTCTTTGCCAACGATGGAACTGGTAGCGTTTGATGGAGACATACGTAACTGGCCGCTGTTCTACGCTAGTTTTAAATCAAGAGTGCACGACAATCTGTCACTTACCGACGAGGAGAAGCTGTTTTATTTAATTGGGAAATTGTCACCAAAAGCTCAAGCCGTCTTTGCAGGTATAACTCCGAGCGCTGACAATTATCAGCTTATTCTAGATAGTCTACTTGACAGATTTCAAGATAAGCGCACTCTTGCCTCGACTTACATGGATCAAATGCTCAATTTGAAGATTAATGGTCCCGCTTCCTCGTCTAACTTCCAGACATTCATTGATAAGTTTGTGACAGCTGCGAATGCGCTTAAATCGCTTAAGCTGGATGATTTAAGCGATTTTATGCTTATGCATATAGCTTTAAAGAAGTTAGACCAGGAAACTCTTCGAGCATTTGAGATGCTGCATCGAAATACGAAGTTGCCTACATTTCGCGATCTGTCAGATTTCATGAAAAGTCAGTTTAGGATTTATCAAAACTCGCAACCATGTACCGCCGTCTCCGCCGCCGTAAATCCATCGCGCGAAAAAGGTGTTAAGTCGATTCAACCGCGTAGTGCCGCACCTAAACTACAAAGCTACGTTGCTTGCGCGAGCACTACTAAATGTATTTGTGACAATATTGTCCATGAACATTTATTCAAATGTCCTTCTTTCAACGACTTAACGTCTTCTGATCGCTTCAAACGCGCTAAAGAGCTTAAAGCATGTATTAACTGCTTAAGCATTAAACACCGCACCCGCGAGTGCAATTCCGAGGTGAAGTGTCGAGTTTGTCATCAAAAGCATCATACTCTGTTGCATTTTGACAAGAACAAGGATGAAAAAGCTACGACCTCTGATGAGTCAAATGCATCTACGAGCAACGCAGCTATTAAAACATCCTCGCCGCCGGAAGGCACGTCCTGTAACACGTCTATCGTGACGCAAGCACTTGCTGCCTCTAACAATAAAATGTCAAATCAAGACTCAGCATCTTCGTGTGACACGGTTTTGCTGTCCACCGCAAAGGTCATCGTTCGCGACAGTAAGGGTGAAACGCAGGTTGTCAAATGTCTGCTTGACACCGCGTCACAAAGTAACTTCATTACTGAAGAATGTTGTAGGCGCTTAGGTTTAACTTTTGATAGGAAACCAAGCTCTGTATTTGGCATTGGAAAAACCAAGAAAATTGTTAAGGGGAACGCAAACGTAAAAGTATTTTCGCGATTCGACGATAATATCAACTTCGACGTTTCGAGTTTGGTGGTCGATCGCATCACCGACGACCTGCCGTCAGTGCCCGTGGACATGTCAGCACTGACACATGTTCATGGTCTCCCTCTAGCTGACGACACGTTGGATACGCCCGTCGCCATTGACCAGTAGGTCGGTGCAACTATATTTCCACATTTGCTGCTGCCGCACATCGTCAAAAGCGAAGTGGACTATATGCCACCAGCTATACAGACGGTACTGGGGTATATTTTAATGGGTTCGGTGCCTGCTTTACAGCCACCGCGTAAATATACTTCAGCTTGTTGTACTTCCGTGGATTCCATGGACCACCTCCTCAAAAAGTTCTGGGAACTTGAGGAAGTATCCGCTCCGCCCGCTCAAAGCCAGGATGACTTTGAATGCGAGGAATATTTCCGCGCCACCACTACGCGCGACGCTAGTGGTAGATATACTGTGGCATTGCCTTTCCGAGATGACGTGTTCAAGCTCGGAGAGTCGCATTCGGCTGCTAAGAGGCGCTTTCTTTGTCTTGAAAGAAAGCTAGAGTCATCGAGTGTGTTACGTGCCGCCTATGACGATATAATTCGTGAATACGTCAGTAAGGGTTATATATCGGACGTGACTAACTCTCTCAACGCGAACACCTCTTCAGCCCTCGCATACATAATTCCTCATCATGCTGTCGTGCGTGAGGATAAGACCACTACCAAAGTTCGTATGGTCCTGGACTCGAGTAGCAAGACAACTACAGGCCTGTCGCTGAATGATGTCTTGCACTCAGGGCCCAATCTTCAAGGGGATTTATTTTCAATCCTCTTGAACTTTCGCTTATTCAAAATAGCGCTTTCAGCCGATTGTCGCCAAATGTTTTTACAGATTGGTGTTCGCGAATCGGACCGCCAGTTTCAACGAATCTTATATAGATTCCGCCCGGCAGATCCCATTTCGACATACGAATTTAACCGTGTGTGTTTTGGTATGAAGTCGAGCCCATATCACGCGCTCCGCGTCGTTCGCCAGCTGATTGCAGACGACGGACATAAGTTTCCAATGGCAGCAGCGATCGCATCGTCCTGCACATACATGGATGACGTATGCTTCAGCATTATGTCAGATGATTCGCAACAGAAGGATGAATCTGTTGCTATCGCTGCGGCTAAGGAGCTTATTGACCTATTCAAATGCGGTCAATTTGATCTTGTCAAATGGACCTGCAACTCAGAGACCGTGCTACGTGAGATACCTGCTTCTCATAGGGCTTCCGTAGACTTGGAAATAGACCCAGGAGTCTCGCAAAAGGTCCTTGGCTTGTGTTGGAATAAATCTGGCGATTATTTCCATTTCAAGGTGACAGAGCCAGATCCAACGTGCACTAAAAGGACAATCTTGTCTGCAGTGGCTCGCCTATGGGATAACGTCGGCTTAGTAGCTCCAGTTGTCCTTTACGCAAAACTCCTCATACAGGAGCTTTGGTTGATCAAATGCGACTGGGATGAGACTCCCCCGACCCATATTGTAAATTTATGGGAACGATTTTATTCTGAGTTGCCAAAATTGAATGAAATTCATATACCGCGTCATCTCGGGGTAGTACAAGGTTGTACTATAAACCTCTTAGGCTTCGGTGATGCTTCCGAGCGGGCATATGGAGGTGTAGTTTATCTTCAGGTCATAAACGGGAATGAAGTGACAGTTCGATTGGTGTGTTCCAAGTCGAAGGTCTCTCCCTTGAAGACAGTCTCTGTAGCGAGATTAGAGCTGTGTGCTGCTGTCCTCCTGGCAAAGCTCATGCGGAAGGTGCAAGATAATTTCGAGCCCCGTTACAACATTAACGAGATCTACGCCTTTACTGACTCGAAAGTTGCGCTCTGCTGGATTCAGTCATCACCACACCGCTGGCAAACATTCGTTGCCAATCGCGTTGTTAAGATAATTGAAGCTGTACCGGCCAGCTGCTTCCATCATGTGGCGGGCTTAGAAAATCCCGCGGATTGCTTATCGCGTGGCCTGACGCCTGCTAAGCTTGTGGATCATCCTTTGTGGTTTACAGGACCGGCTTGGGCATCCAAGCATCCATCAGAATGGCCTTTAAGGGAGCTCGATCGAGAGTCCATCGGAGAAGTGCCGGAGCTTAAGCCTCTTGCACACGCTACTATTACGGATGTGTCAGAGTCACCACTTTATTCCCTCGCGCAGCGGATATCGTCGTGGTCTCGATTACTGCGCATCGTCGTATACGTGTACCGCATCCTTAATCCGAAACCGCTCCCCACGGCCCTTACCCGATCCGACTTAGAGTTTGCTGAAGGCAAAATTCTCTCATCGTTGCAAAACGAACATTTTTGTGACGATATTGAGAAAATTAAGAGCAAGAAATATTGCTCACCTGCTATACAAAAGCTCAAACCGTTCTTAGACAAAGACGGTCTAATTCGTGTTGGAGGCAGGTTGACAAATACAGACTTGCAGTATTCTCAGAAGCACCCAATTGTGCTCCCGCGATGTGATCATGTAGTCAATATGATCGTTGACTACGTTCACAGAAAGCATTTGCATGCTGGTCCCGAGTCAATGATGACTATACTTAGGCTTCAGTATTGGATTCTGTCGGCTCGTCGTGTCATTCGCGACCGCATTGCCAAATGCAACACTTGTTTCAGAGCGAATCCACAATCGTCTTTTCCGCTCATGGCAGACTTACCGGGCTGTCGCGTGAATCAAGTGGATAAACCGTTTACGCATACAGGGTGTGATTATGCAGGCCCTCTGCAATATACGCCTACTCGTGGCAGAGGAGTGAAGAGTCGCAAGGCTTGGTTATGTATTTTCACTTGCCTCACTACGCGCTGTCTTCACATTGAGATAGCGACGGAATTGAGTACCGCCAACTTCATGGCTGCATTAAAGCGCTTTTTGGCACGCCGTGGTCCCGTCCAATGCATGTATTCGGACAATGGAACCAATTTCGTTGGCGCCAATTCTTATATGCGTGACCTCTACAAGTTCTTGGATGCTCATCGTCCACTTATAGAGATGGAACTAGCGGAGAACCGCATTGATTGGAAGTTCATCCCTCCTGCTTCTGCTCATTTTGGAGGCGCATGGGAGTCTATGGTGAAAATAGTAAAAAATCACCTTTTCAAGGTGATCGGTACGCAAATACTGACGTACGAAGAACTTCTAACGACGCTTGCTCAGATAGAAGCGCTCGTTAATTCCCGGCCTCTAACAGCCTTGAGCAGTGACCCCGCTGAGCCATCAGCTCTTACTCCTGCTCATTTTCTCCATACTGCTCCACTGTTGTCGTTACCTACTCCATTGGTCGAGTCAGGTAACTTACGTGAACGACATGCCCTCCTAGATAGGATAGTGCAGTCTTTCTGGCAACGATGGCGAGCAGAGTATCTGCATCAGTTGCAATCTCGAGCTAAATGGACAACGCCATCAGTTCCCATCGCAATTGGCACAGTAGTCGTCATTAAAGTAGATAATGCGCCGCCATTCTCATGGCCATTGGGTGTTGTAGACGCAGTGCATCCTTCAAAGGACGGCTCAACCCGCGTCGTTACTGTCAGGACAAGTAAAGGAAGTTTCGTCCGTCCTGTCGTGCGGTTGTGTCCTTTGCCTAACCAGTAATGGAATGGGTATTATGTTAGAATAATATTATTTTTTTCGCTATTATTTTACTCGAAGAAAAGGGTCATTATTTATTTATTTTATTTAGTACTTCTTTCCTTTAAAGGAACCCTTTAAAGCCGGGGAGAAATGTTCGCGCCCTTTTCATTCATTATCATTCATATCGTCCATCCCGCTCGCTCTTCCTTATGATAGGTTCAACCTCATTTTTAATTGTCATGTCACCCGCCTCTTTGCCAAACTTCTTAAAAAATGTAAAATACGTCAAGTGTCAATCCGCAAAAAGAAAGTTGTCAATGGTGAATAAAAATATCCGCAACGAATTAAGTTATTAATTAATTATATTATAATAGAACGATTCGCGAGTGTTAGGTATGTATATTGGATACGTTTGACTTCGACTACGTTTGACTTAAATCGGCGATTCAGGAAATACTATCTAAAAAGATAAACAATTATATGTTTATCACAGCAAGGGTCGTGAAAATGCCAGTTATTTTCAAATCACAATCATTAAGGACATATTTTTGACTTGAAATTGTTCGCCCGCAGCCTATAGCCATTATAGATTATAAATGGTACAGGTAAATATGAATCTATTTTGTAAGGAACAGGGTAACATTTTCTAAATGACAGGAGTTTTTCCGACCCCTGAATCCACATTGTATAAAATTGAAATTGGTAAATTAAATGTTTTAGGCGTAGTTGATATTTTGCCGACAAAATTGGCTTAAACTTTCGCTACCAAGAACCCGACTGTCGGGCACACCGCTCGTAGAAGCGTAGCCGATTACATGGGTTTCCCCGTATGTAGCGAAAATGTCGTAGCGCCGCGTAGAGCCCGGTTTAGAAAGTGTTAAATAATATTGCGACATAATTTCGCCTCAGCATCAATTAAAATGTAGAAATTAATTTCGCAACTGTACAGTAAGAATTCAAAAACACAGTACTAAATTAGTAAAAATATATTTAATTATTCATTCAATATTTTTTTAAAAGGTGAGTTCGTACATATTATGAATTTTGGATATGGTACTATAATGTGCAGCTACTGTACAAGTCTCTTACAAATACTGAAGTTATGCGTGTTTGCTGTAGAACTATGAATTGTTCTCTATAAAATGTTGCAAACAAACAATCAAACTATCGTTGAATCGCTATTAAACATTTCAATTCAACTGAACGTTTGAATATTAACCATTTGTAAGTTTCAAAACTAGGTCAAAATCCTGCGCATTCATCAAACACAACAGATTTATCAAACAGCGATGTTTATGAAAACAATAAAGTCGCGCCAGATCGCGCCACAGGACCATATCTCACCCTAATCGGGTACAGCCCAATCTAATCTGGAAATTCTCAACAATCACCTGAGTTTCGCAACTTTATTCCCCCCTCCTGCCCCCTCGTTGGGCCTCGTTCGTGCGTGAAAAGGTCGAGGCGATACCACTCGGGAGAGTAAGGTTCAGCTCGAGAATTTGCAACCGAGAGACGTTTATAAAGATGGGAACTAAACTGTTTTATATTAAGTTAAGGGTTGAGCTTGTTTGTTGATGTGGAGTTTAAATCCATGAGCGCTCCTTGTCGTTGCTTGACTGGTTTTGTGATATTTGTGCACAGAAATGTGGCATTTCCGAAACGTTGGAGTTGACTAGTTAGGTGGCGAAACTGGCGTTAGGTTTTTGAATGATTCGAATTACTTATATTGACCTTCGTCAGTTTTCCGTGATCATGATGCTGCAACTGCGTCGAAATATCTGTATAAAACATAAAATACAAATACATTCATTCATTCTGAGTTTCAGATGTTTTGATTAGCGATGATTTGGAGACGAACCGGGAATCCCGAAATATTGGAAAAATAATGGTTCTCCCACAAAAAACACTAAACATGAGATTCTATTCGGACAAATTGTAGGTTTGTTCTATCTAAATCGAGTTCTGTGGTCCTGACCTGGGTAGAACTGCTGCAACTAAGTTAGGTAGGTAGGTAGTTTGTGTCTGTCAATTTTGTGTAGATTAATTAATTAATTGTTTTCTTAACATAGTCATTGTAAATTTTTTTGAATATTGTATAAATAGTTTTATTAATAGTGTGTGAACCTGCCTTAAAAAATCTATATTATTTTTGGTCATGGTTCATTAATATTTTTCTTGTATGTGGGTAGCTTTTGCACCTTGTAATTTTACCTCAGTCACTCGTTGACCACGAATGCTGTAGTGTTCGAAATGGGATGAATTGTAAATTCATTATACACATATAATCCGTGGCGTTTCCATAGTTTTATTTCATGAGTAACTATCGCGGTAACCGAAGACGAGATGTTAAAAAATAGGTAGTGCAATGTATTTAAATACAAAATGCAAATACTTTGGTTTTTTACCTATTTCAAATAAAAATACAAAATAGTTTTACAAAAAGGTATTTGAAATACAAAATGCAAAATAGGTATTTTCAAAATACCTTTATTCAAATAAAATACTTTTTTGACATAAGGTAAAACTTTTATTTTAAAGATGTGTTTAAAACACAGAATCACCAGAGAGCCCAGAAACCTGGCTCTATAAAATTAACATGTTAAAAAGTGAAGCCAAAAATTGACTGTCTTTATGCCTTTTACTTTAATATTATAAAAATCGAATGAAAGAGTTATATTGCAATATGTATGAAATATGAAAAAAAAAATCTTAAAACAATAGTAATATAAATTGAGTATATATTACAGCTGTACTAAATAGAAATGCCTACAGTCATTAGGTATAGGAATCAATATGGATTTTCCCCGATTTTTCGATGTTCACGGTCAGGGTGCTTTGGGATCATAGGAACCACTATGTTGGCAGCACTAAAAATAAGTGTGTTTTTGTAAAACATTAAATTAAGCGCTTCCGAACGTGTTGTTCCGGTCAGTACATAACTTAGACAGACAAAGAAAAAATAGAATACGCGCTCGGTACCATCTACCTAACGTCAAAAAGTGACAAAAAGCATTTTGTATTTTGAAGTGGTAGAAAATTCAAAATCCTTGTACTAAAAAGTATTTCAAGTAAAATACAAAATAGTTTTCGATAAAAGTATTTAAAATACCAAATACAAAATAGGTATTTTGTATTTCTATTTGAAATGCTTTTATTTCAAATAGTTAATATCTCTGCCGAAGACAATATTAAGTAGGTACGGTCACGGACTTTAATTGTTGATCCACTTCTAGCTCACTTGTACTGGGAATCTCATAGTTAAGCATAGGTTAGCTATGACATTCCAGTATAAAATGACGTTAGAAGTGGATTAGCAATTAAAGTCCGTGACTGTACTGTGGGACATGGAATACTCAAATAGGTAGCATAATAATGAAGGTTACACGCGTTGGTCTCCAGGGATCCTTTAGGAAGGCAAATCGGCCTGCGTGGAGAGCACTGCAACGTACAGCGACTTATGGTGGTCACGACCCTCAGTCATGAGGTTTCTACGAAGAAGAAGAAGACTCAAATAGGTCATGTAAGAGAATTATCAGACAAATTTTCAGTTTGCCTCAAAAACCTACTCCTAATATCTACCAGCTCTCGGGCCACGGGCAAGTCCATTCGGACGCCATCTTGACCGCCCGACATGTTACACTCAGCGGAGCGCACACTACTCAATGAATTTCACTGTTACATTATTTCCGTTATCGCGATGACGAAAATAGCTTCTTGGGATTATGAACGCGTGTCTGAGTATTTTATGGTGCGATTCTATTGTTTTTCTGTTTAGTCGTAGTGAACGTTTTTCGGGAACAGAATCTGATGATCTGATGTCAGTGTTTTTTTATAGAACCAATAGTAGTTACTTAGTTACTAAGTGTGAGGTAAACAAGTATTTGCTCAAAATATTGGTAAGTAATGATTTTATACATACATGAATCATGCATTTTTTACGTTTTCTATGGTACTCAAAGTTCGCCAGTAGGTATCATACATAGTAACTCCAATTTTCCGTTTTTAGTAGAGTATTATGTGACTTATATTTTATTAAATAAATTGAATTGAATTGAAAAAATTGAATAACAGGCGTAATCCATAGTTGCTGAGGTCGCCATCGCCGAAATCGGTGAGGAGGACTATATATATATATGTGACTTACATTGACCAACCAAATACAAAAACCAAGTGGATCTGTCACTAAGGGCCACTTGCACCAACGAGAATGGAGGATTAACCCAATGTTTTATATGGAATTTGATAGTTGACAGCCCACTAACACTGAGTTAAGTGGTTGGTGCAAGTGGGCCTAAGCAACCTTCACATTTGGTCGTGTAATATTTTAAATTACCCTCAAGTGGCATAACAAGCCTTTTGAGGGTAGATTTTGTTTACATTTATTTAAATGGGCCATTGTTTTCAAAGCTGTCCGCCCCACTTTTTTTTGGATTTTGAAATTGTTGTGTGGTTTCCACTCAGAATCGCGAGCTCTTTCAATTCTAATAGGAGAAAAAAAGTGTCCCAAGGTTTTTTTTAATTCCGTTACCATTTTATCATACATTTTGTATGGCGGTAACGGAATGGAATATGGATCTTGGGACAATTTTTTTCTCCTATCCGGATCGAAAGACCTCGCGATTCTGAGTATGAATGGCGTAAAAAATACTCATGTTACTAAAAAAGTGGGGTGGACAACTTTGGGAAAAATGACCCAAATACCTAAAGATACAGACTTATAGCAGCAGAACGAATACAGGTACAGTCAACCAATTGGAACCCTAGGCTACTCTGCAACCATGTCAAAATGATAAGCAGTAAGAGATTTCTTACAATATCATTTATAAACGTCACTATGACATAGTTCTATAATGGCCTCGGGTTCCAATTGGTTGACTTTACTAATAATGTAATGTAAATTGAGCAATAATGTCAACGTCTGTTGATCAACGGTGTTATTAACTTAAATAGATTAGCATTTCGAGATTAGATCATGTTAGTATAATTGTAGGAGCGGAATAATTTGTCAACTGCATCTGCATTACAATTTCATTTTAATAGGGTGGCCATAATTTGAATGTTAAAAACATTCAAATTATGACCAGTTATGTTGGTTGTCACCCAGTGTGGTGACGGGTTAAGAATTTCACCAGGTCTTTCCTTCCCGTGAGTGTCGTAAAATCGACTGTGGGATATGGGTTAAACGGCGTAGGCGAGAGGCTGGCAACCTGTCACTGCCATATTTTGTTTCGTATCTTTCAACCCCTTAATTGCCAAGAGTGGCACTGAAGCTTGAGTAGTTTCACGTGTTCTGTCTACCCCTTTATGGGATACAGGCGTGATTATATGTATGGATGTACATATGTTCGTCGTTTAAAAAGACTTGCAGTCAAATCTAGGTAATGGGCATAGTTGAGTTTTTATTTTTATTTTTTTTAATATAAATGGGCTTACCTACTCTTGCCCACAGACTATCCAAAGGCAAAGACGTGGCCTACGATGGAGTGAGCTCGCCCAGAAGATGCCTGTTTATCATATTCCTACTATATTCCTCAGTTATGGATATTTTCTTTTGTCTGAGTTTATTTTAAATTTCTCAATGATTAAACATTGTTATTCTAAATTTTAAAGTGAACTTTTAAATGGCATCCTAGTGGCATCGATTGCAGACGTTTCTGCTAATCAGAAGTTAAAAATAGTTATTCTTTTTAATGTGTTATAAAACTTTATAAGTTTCGAATTATTTTCATAAATTTAAGTGAGAAAATAAATTCAAAAAGTAAACGTACTTCAGGACCACTCTGTAAAGTGTAATAAAAAGTGAATTAACGCCTACAAAATCACTTCACCGTTCATTTCAACAGTTCCAAGTTTATATTCCACACCAGCTTGGGAATAAGTGCTGGGACGGGAACTTCGCTTTTAACCGAATAGTGCTTTGACCATTATTCTTTTCTTTATGATACGGTTCATAAAGAGTTAAAGACATCGTTCTATAGTCTGAAATTCTTATGGTGACAATCAAACAGAAGTGTCACGGTTGGATACTAGTGTGTTTAGGTATTGATGTGACAATACGGTAGACTTCTACACTATCATATGTATATCATAGAAATATAATCATAGGTCTGTATGCCTCCCTTTTTCTCCAACGTGAAGAAAAAGGACGGCATGTTGCCTATGATCATATTTTTATGATAAACATATATGATAGTGGACTATCGGCCAAGGGTAACATCGATTTTTGAGGGAGATTTGAACACGAATTTAAACATTTTAGGATGTGGCTGATATGTTTAACAGAAACATATAAATAAATAAATAAATATATATTATAGGACATTCATACACATATTCTCTGAGCCCCACGGTAAGCAGTATGCAGGTACTCAGACAACGATATATATATAATATACAACATACTTATATACATAGAAAACATCCATGAATCAGGAACAAATATCTGTGCTCATCACTCAAATAAATGCCCTTACCGGGATTCGAACCCGGGACCGCCGCGTAGCAGGCAGGGTTACTACGCGCTAGGCCAGACCGGTCGTCAAATGAAACATGAAATGTTTTCATCATATATTAAAACTGAATTATTTATTGTTCAAAAATCGATGGTAATTGTTACTTTACGAATCAAAGTAACCCTAGTTTATACATATACCTACTCATAATTTAGTGAAGTTTAATTTGATGAAATAAATAATGTAATAGTTAAATATATATTGATTGTGTAATATGGAGGAGAAGGAGAAGAAAGTTCAAACAATTATCTTAAGAAAAATTTAAGGAAGAAGAAGTTGATCTTGATAACATTTCTGTTTTCTTTATAATCAATCAAATCACTGAAGGCTCATTTTTATCTGATTTCATTATTTAAAAGAAGGACGATTCAATTCGGTTTCATGCTTTCTAAACGTTTTATTTAAAAGTAAGTAATTTCTGAACCAATTTGGAATCTATTTTTTGTTCATCACCTGCCCCCAAATTAGAATTGTCTATTAGAACATCCTGTTTAATATACATCCCGAGATATTTCAAAAGGGCCTTTGGTTATTGAGCGATATCTTTTATCGATATCGGACGCATTGGACGCAATCACAAAATGGACACTAACTTGTGTTTTTCCATATTATCTCTCTAAAATCCCTTTTAAAAGCTACACAGCTGTAACTACTTAACCTGCCAATACTCGATACAAGTTTCTCCACCCAAAAACAAGTCTCTTATTTATTCCGCGAACATATTTCAATAGGTGTTATCATTACACGCGCGGCGCGTATTACCGTCATGACGCACTCGTCACGTAATAGAATGCACGCGACTCCCGCGGGCCCGGGCCAATTTACATCGATAGAGGTACCGGTGACAAAAACGCGGTATTTTACGCGTACTTGCGGGCCAAGTATTTTTTGGGACAAACTCAAGTATTAATACAGGATGAAATAAAAAGGACCATTGAAACTTTACAAAGTGACTTTTGTGGTCATAATGAACACCTTTTATTATGGCACCAAAGCTAAAAAATCGCAAAAAAACCGGCCAAGAGCTTATCGGGCCACGCTCAGTGTAGGGTTCCGTAGTTTTCCGTATTTTTCTCAAAAACTACTGAACCTATCAAGTTCAAAATAATTCATAGTCTAAATACTTTTTAACCCGTACAAATTTCATATCGCCCGCCCTACCCTTACGCGGTCCCGATATTACGTAGGTGAACAGATGAAATTCGTCGAAGGGCGAACGGAGACGGGCTAAAAGATATTTTGTTTCACTCGCTGTTTCATTTTTGTTGCAAATACGAACCACCTGGCCAGAATTGTGAACAAGCACTGTCGGGAATGTTCGCGGTTTTCGTCGTGTTGAAAATATTAGTGTTGTGTGCAGAATAAAATAAAGGAAAGGAGTTTGTGGAAGGTTTCGTTGTCGCACGTTAATTTACAGAGTGACAAAGAATCTTGTTAGGAGTTGGCGATGTTACGCTTACATCACGAGCTTTAAATTTGTTTTAATGAACATGGAGTTTAGGAACAGATCGAGTTGTCTGCCTCTGCGTAAATATGTCTGTGTGTTACACACGTTCACTTGTACAGTCGAGTTCATAAATATGTGTACATTTCTTTACCTTAACTGGTTGCAATAAGATAAAAAATGTGCACATATTTATGAAATCGACTGTACTAATTGGATAATTTTGGTATGGAGACTGAGTCTGGAGAAAGGACACAGGACAGTTTTTATCAATTGTCATCATCACATATATTATTATACAAAGTTGCGGTTAGTCTGTATATGTAATCAAGAATAGTCGTAAAGGCTGACTGAGCTATATGGGAAGTGGGGTGAGCTCACAATTCAGAACCAACTATACTTTTAACTATACTTTTGACTATAACTAACTAGCACGTGGCAAACCAAGAACAAACGGGCCTCTCGCTCGTTTTTGCCCAGAACATGCAAGTTGTGGAATGAACAACCCTGAGGTTCCCCTTGCGCTATGGGTGCGAGACAGTCCCAATCTCATCCTGAGAATGATAGCGGACAAGCCTGATTGTCCGCTATTGCTACACTGTGCGGGACTACATTCCCTTTTGACCACCATACAGTGGTAGCTCTTTAGGTTAAGTTTATATGTAAATATTTAGATTTAGGCTCCTACTAACCCTTAGTTAATTGTAATTTTTTAGCCATGTATGTACTAACAAAATAACTATGTGTCTCTGTTACACGAAATAAATGAATAATAATAATATGACATGGGGTTCTTCAAGAAGCAGGTATTTAGGGTTCTCAAAGGTCGGCAACGCATAAGTGGCTCCCCTGATGTTGCTTATGTCCATGGGCGGCGATGATTGCTTCTTATCAGGCGGCTCGTCTGCTCGTTTGCTGCCTATTTCATTTAAAAAAAAATCCAATTTTTTTAAGCATACGGTCCGCCTGATGAAAAGCGGTCACCTTCACCTATGGACGCCTGCAACTCAAGGAGTGTCACGTGCGCGTTGCCAACCCAGTGTTAAATACACAGCAAAAAAAGAGTGTACAAGTTCTAAGGAGGGTTTGGGTTGCCGACGACACAAAGGACAGACGGAACGGAACAAATTAGTTCCGTAGGTCCTTCCGTCACCAGCACGCCGCACCCACGTTGAGCTCTGGCAGCCTTACACACCGGCAGGAACACAACACTATGAGTAGGGTCTAGTGCTATTTGGCTTTGGTCTTCTGTAAGGCGGAGGAATTGACGCAATTTGTGGTCTTATACCCTTTCTATTGTTCGATCTGGACTCGGCGCTAGACCATTGTTACCCTACCCAGCAAAATACAAAATACAAAATACAAAATCATTTATTCAGCAAATAGGCCACGGGGGCACTTTTACATGTCAACATTACAGAGTATTCATTAAAGTTAAACAAATGAAATTAATAGAAATATTAACTAAAAATATTAATCATAAGCAAAGTAGCTATACACTGATATAGAATTAGAGATGTATAAAGTCTCTAAATGTCATATTATTACTAACTATAATCAATACATAAAGAAAGTGCAAACAGATACAAAGATAAAAGAAATCTATCTAAAGCTAGCTCTATATCTAATCTAAAGCTACCTGGCAGTGTCATGCACACCTTTTCCTTGTGTCTCATACTGATAGGTATTTTATAATTAATTTTTAGTATAACTTTGTAATCATATGGATTGCGATTCTAACCTAACCTAACCTAATTAAAATACCTAACTTTTCCATTCGTAACCTAACCAAATTTAATTAAAACCTACTCTTAGTTAACCTAAGTAGTCTAGACTTACCTTTATGAAACCTAACTGAGTTTCACCTACTTTTACTTTTATTTCTATAAATGTAGGTATTTATGAAATGTATTATAATTACGTTTTAACTTAAGAACTTCTGAGTTACATTTAAGTTTATCCAAATACCTAAACTTAACGATCCTATCTAGCGTATCTTTCTTTTTCTCGAATATTTATGATATCTTATACCTATTTCTATCATACATCTCTTTGTTGTATTACCAAATTTGTACATATGATTAATAAGTCAATTTTTTGATTACGTCTTAATAAAAGTTAATTTCCCATCTTATCAAACTTTCTTTTTTTACATATATTTCAATGTTTTGTATCTGAATAAACCTCGGTAATTTTGTGAAGTTGCGTTTTTGCTTAATTGCTTTATTTATTGTACCTTCTTTGAATAATTTACTTACCTATGTCTATTATTATTTTTTATGACTTGTGTATTGTTTAAGAGAATGCATACTTTCAATAAACTTGTTACGACGTGAGAAACTGAGAACCGGTTAAAACATGTTTAAGGCTAATTCTATGTGAATAAAAATGTCTTTTGTGCATTTTTAAAGATAATATATATTTATTGTTTCCGCTTATTTGAATAATTCGGGTTTTGGGTAAAGAGATCCTTCGACGAACATGTCAAGGCATGATACTTTCTATTCATATTTAACAAAGAGCATTAACTGGTGTAAACATGTTTTAGACTAACGCACCGGTAATTCTTGTGACTTGAATTTATTATTGTAACAACTTAGTTGCTTTATTATAGATGTTTATTGTATTGTAAAATGACAAAAAGTTTATTGTTTGCGTTCAGGTATAAGATGAACTGGTTGAAACAAGATTTATGGTACGTTCCCCTGCTCTCTACCATATTACGAGTATAAAAGCCAAAGAGAGTCGAGGCTGAATAAGTATTCCTGTAGAGGCAGCCTTCTGTACCAGAGCTCCTTGTATCTAGTGTGGTATATAGAGAAGTGGAGTGTGCGTTCAAAAGTGAAGTGTTTATAGACAGATCCAACAATGGACGTGAGTATGTTTTTCTTTTTAAATTACTGTAACCCATATTGCCTTTTTATAATATTGTTTCGTCTAGTGTTCTTTGTATTTAATTAATAGAATTGTTAATAGTGTTTAAAATATTGTCTTTCATTGTTTCAGTTCTCTGAAAATACTTTCAAGAACTATTACTACCCGGAAAATCAGGGTGATTCAACCGATGAGGAAGGTACAGCTGGTTTCAAAGTTAAGCAAGCCCTCGCAAAGAAACGTCCTGGAAATAATATTGACAGCTTCTTTGAACGACCTAAAAAGCAGTGTAAAACCTTGAAACGGTCTTCGAATGTAAGCAAAAGTTCGCCAGAAGGCGTGGCTAATTTATCATCTGGACAAGATGATGGGGCGTATTCATCTCACTTAATTAAAATAGAGATATATGATATGCAAACAATCAAAAACATCCCATCCACGGAACACTGGAAGCACGCGGACGTCAGACTGAAGTATTTTGCGTTGGAAGACGACTTGGAATTACAAAATACGCGAAATATTGTATATAATATTACAAAACAATTAGCTTCTAAGGACACATGTGTAAAATATTTTATAGATAATAAGAAACAGTGATAAATATAATTTTTAACGATAGCAGTAGGATAGTGTTAAAGTGTTTCACATTTCTTATCTTTCCTTTTTATGATTTAAGTAAATTTCCTTGTAAGATATTCTTTTGCATTGTTTCACATTAAAAATGACGAAAAGTGTTAAGTCGGTCCACTACATTTGTTAATATGTAATAACCCTCTTTGTTTTATAAAATGTATACTCTTTATTGAATTACTTAACGCAGAAACTCAATGTGGGGAGGCGGCTTCGTTTGACAATGGATTCTCTGAACTGTGATGTTTATGATGCGGAACTTATAAGACTCTGTGAAGTAATCGAACTAGATGAAGAGTTATATGAAGCCGCCCGACTTGTGAGCCAATGTCACGGAGAGACGTAAGTTATTTCCACTTAAAATATTCATGTTCCTGCATGTTCAAACCATTTAACGAATACCTGCTTCATGTTGAGTTTTAACTTGTTATGACCGGATCTTGTTTCTACTTGTAGCGATTATTCCATTACCTGCTGAACAATAGGATAGTTTTTTAACGAGGCGATACTTGATCTTATTGTTACGTTGATGGTGAGGTGGGAGAGCCCACATATATAAACGGGGTATCTGAGATTGTTATCATTCAGTGTTTTACCACCGTGCTTCAATAATTGTAATACTTATTTGTGACGTTCATTTCCAAAATGGTTTTTACTTACTATCATATTGGTCCCACTTTACCTCGTGACAAGATTGCACAATTAAGTAAAGAATTTATTTTAAAATGTTTCCATAACAGTATAAGGCTCTGGTACACAGAAAATAAGTTACCTTCTACATTAGTGGAAGATTTTGATATTAAACCATACTTTACACCATGTAGTGGTCATTATATCAACGATTCCAAGAAGAAAACTGTATCTGAAGATGTAATTGACGGTGTTTTAATGATGCAAGCCTATTGTCAGCAGTGTCGAAAAGATTTGAGTTAGTATAAATGAAGTAACATTTAAATATTTTTAATTATATCTCGCATCAGAGTATTTATAAATGTATATGTTTTCGTTGTTTTAGATCTTCTCAAATAGGAGGTGGATTGAAAAGGTCGGCTACAGTTTTAGAGACAGAAGAAGAAGTATCTGTTAAGAAAAGTCGCCTAGCTGTTGAGCCTACATCATCAACGTCATCTAAACCAACCCCTTCTGTCATTGTAAGTACAAATAATAATGCTGAAATTGAATGTTCTGTATGTAAAAAGTTAGTGTCTAAAAGATATTTTAAAAATCATTTAAACAGTAATCTTCATAAAAATAATGTTATAAGATCTGACTTAGAATGGATTGATGTTCAATTAATTGAGAATGCGTTTAAGAATAGGGTGGCCACTTATAGAATACTACTTAATGAAAAAGTTTACCAACCTTTTACACCTGAAACTATTTTACAAAAGAATAGAGATAAAATCTTTGCATTATTGGATCGTTCCCTTAGTAATCATTTTGCATTGAAAGTTAACTTTATTCTAAATGCCGATTTTACACAAGAGAGCAAACAAATCAATAATACTTTTGATTTCCAATTATGTAACAATATTATTGATACTAGTAGCGACAAGGATGAAATTTTCGAGTCCGTGATTAAGGATATATTAACAAAATTATCTAACTTTGAAAGAAAAGACAGTGGGTGGGGTTTAGTAAAATTTAACTATCTAGATGTTAATGTTAACAAATTTAATCCGTTGCGCGGTTCTTCTTATATTGAGTTACCAAGAGATATTCAAAATAAAAAAGCAGTTATTAATGTAAAAAATAGTGATCAAGAATGTTTTAGATGGGCAGTATTGTCAGGATTATACCCCCCAACAAACCATCGTTCAAACTGTACTAAATCGTATATTGTTCATAAAAATAAATTGAATTTTAGAGATTTAACTTTTCCAATAAAATTGGGGGATATTCCAAAATTTGAAAATAATAATAATATGAGCATAAACGTTTTTGGAATTGAATACAATTCTCAAAATAAAAAACATGATATAGTAGGACCATTGCATTTAACAAAGTGTAGAAAAGATATCCATTTGAACTTATTGTATATATCCAAAAATAGTAACGGACATTATTGCTTTATCAAAAACTTATCTAGATTAGTATCTAAGCAATTATCAAATACACAGCATGCTGTTCATATTTGCGATGGATGCTTATCCAACTTCACAACTCACGAAAATTTAATGAAACATCAAAAAAACGATTGTTTCCATGTTTGCACACATTTACCTTCAGAACAAGATAAAAAGAAAAACTGGTTCAATGAAAACGTTCCCACCAATGAAGTTACCTTCGATAATTACGAACGTAAATTAAGGGTGCCTTTTGTTGTTTATGCTGATTTTGAAGCCTTTTTAAACCCAATAGCAACACAGTCAAATAACCCTACAACATCTTCTACTACAAATATTCAAAAACATGAGGTATATAGTTTTGGATATTATATTAAGTGTTCTTATAATGATAAATTGTCTGTGTATAGAACATACAAAGGTAAAGATTGCACCCAGTTATTTATGAAGTACATAGAAAAAGATTTAAAAAGCATTTGTAAGAGGAATACTTTCGGAAAAACTCCATTGCCTTTATCCATTGAAAATAATAAACATATTGCTCAGAGTAGGACATGTTACATTTGTGATAGAAATTTAAATAGTGATTCTATCATTTCCTACAATTTCCATACTGGTCTTTACGAAGGCGTAGCGCATACATTTTGTTCTGAAAAATACAAAGCACCTCAATTTATACCTGTATTTTTTCATAATTTGAGTAACTATGATAGTCATTTCATAGTACATGGACTTGGTTTGGTGGAAGGGGACATTGAATTGATTCCACAGAACAAAGAAAAATACATTTCATTTTCTAAGAAGTTACAAATAAATAATCGCACAATCAAATTGAGGTTTGTAGATTCACTTAAATTTATGCCCAGCAGTCTTGATAAACTAGCAAAAAACTTGTTTCCTAAACAATTTCATGAATTAAAATTGAATTTCACTTGTGAGGACGATTTTAAACGCTTATTACGAAAGGGTGTGTATCCGTATGAATACATGACATCATACGATTCTTTAAAGTTAACTGATCTTCCCTCTAAAGACAATTTTTTTAGTTCTTTGACTGATAGTCACATCTCAGAAGATGATTATAATCATGCAAAAGATGTTTGGTCCCATTTTCGTTGCAAAAATATGGGCGATTACTCCGATTTATACCTAAAAACAGATGTTTTGTTACTGGCTGACGTATTTGAAAATTTTAGAAACCTTTGTCTTAAGACGTATGGTTTAGATCCCGCTCATTATTATACTGCTCCAGGATTAAGTTGGGATGCAATGTTATTTACTACAAAAATAAAATTAGAACTCCTAACTGATATAGATAAAATATCATTCATTGCAAAAAATATTCGAGGTGGCATATCGCAATGTAGTAACAGATATGCGAAAGCTAATAATAAATTTATGGGTGATTTTGATTCAAACATACCATCGTCCTATCTTATGTATTTTGATGCAAACAACCTTTACGGATGGGCTATGTCTCAATGTCTCCCTACAGGTAAATTTGAATGGGTTCATGTAGATACAGACTTCAATATAGCCGATGACGCTGATCATGGTTTCATATTAGAAGTTGACCTCGAATACCCTAACGAAATTCATGACTCACATTCAGATTTACCATTCTGTCCTGAAAACGTTTGTTTGGGTAATTGTAAAGAAAAAAAACTGATTCCTAATTTAAATAGAAAAACGAATTATGTAATTCATTATCGAAATCTAAAACAGTGTTTGAAGAATGGTTTGGTATTAAGTAAAATACATCGCATTCTTAAATTTCAGCAGTCTATGTGGTTAAAAAGTTACATAGATTTAAATACCCTCATGAGATCGCTGGCATCATCTGATTTTGAAAAAGATTTTTTTAAACTAATGAACAATTCAGTGTTCGGTAAGACTATGGAAAATGTTGCAAAACGTGTAAACGTCAAATTATTAAATCACTGGGAAAATCGAGGGAAATCGCAAGGGGTTCAGTCTTTGATAGCCAGACCTGAGTTCCACAGTCTATCCATATTCTCAGAGAATTTAGTAGCTGTTCAATTGAAAAAAACTAAAGTCTTTTATAATAAACCGATTTATTTGGGGTTTTGTGTATTAGATATATCAAAAACTTTAATGTATGACTTTCACTACAACTACATGAAAATCAAATATCCTAACAAACTCAAACTTCTTTATACAGATACGGATAGTTTAATTTATCAAATTTTCACTGAAAATTTTTATGCAGATATAAAAAAAGATCTTAATTTCTATTTTGATACATCTGACTATCCTCCTATCAATAAATATAATTTCCCACTTATAAATAAAAAGCGATTAGGATTTTTCAAAGATGAAAATAATGGTAGAATTTTAAAAGAGTTCGTTGGTCTAAAATCTAAAATGTATGCCTTAGATGTTGAAAAATATGATGAGAATGATGACAAAAAAGGTAAATATGGTGTTTTATCAAAAGCTAAAGGAGTCAATGTATGTGTTACAAAGAAATTTACTCTAAATAATTTCAAAACATGTTTATTTAACAAAAATGTGCAACGTGCTCAAATGCTAAGATTTAAATCTATAAAACATGTAATATTCACTCAAAAAATTAATAAAATATCATTATCTCATTATGATACAAAACGTTACTTATTAGAAAACACTTGTGACACCCTTGCGTGGGGACATTGTAAAATAAAAAAATAATTTAAATTTTGTCATGTAAATGACAGAACATTCAAATTCGAATTATTGTTTGTAATATATATTTTGTATGTAAATTTGAATAGTTAACTTAAATTTAATTGTAAATTATATTTTAATTAATTTTAATTAATTTATTCGTGTTTTGGCATAAGAATATTGTAAACATAGATTTATTGTTTTTTATGTTTAAATTTAAATTGGTGGTTGGGTATATAAAATGTAACAATAGATTATAAAGAAAAGTGTTAATATCAGAATAAATATACATATTTTTTATCAGTTTTTTTTTTTTTACTCTACTTTAGTTTAAATAGTAATATGTTTATTGAATAGCACCATTTAATGTCTATCCGCATTCATATCAACACTGTTAAACATATTACAGCATTCAAAGATGATTCATTTTTATCATCCTTTCACTACCATTGTCGCAGGTCCCAGTGGGTGTGGCAAAAGTCAATTTGTTACAAATTTTTTGAATAATACTAAAGAGATATGTAACATAGAATTTGATGAAATTATTTGGTGTTATGATGAAATGCAACCTCTTTATAATCTAGAAAATGTAAATTATAGTCAAGGAATACCAGATTTTTCAACTTTCGATGGGAAAAAACCTAAACTTCTAATAATAGATGATTTAATGAGAGAATCAGATGGACGAGTTGTTGATATTTTTACTAAAGGAAGTCATCATAGAAATTTAAGTGTTTTTTATATAACACAAAAAATATTTCATCAAGGAAGAGGTCAACGTGATATTTCACTGAACACAAGCTACATTGTATTTTTTAAGAACCCTAGAGATAAAACTCAAATACGATACCTGTCACGACAAGTTTGTCCTGAAAACTCAAAATTCGTGGATGAAGCCTACAAAGATGCTACAAAGGATGCTCATGGTTACCTTATGATTGATCTGAAACAAAATACAAATGACATATGTCGTTTTAAAACAAAAATATTTCCATTTGATGGACATTGCACAGTGTATGTACCCAAAAAAGGATTTAAATATGATAAAAATCAACAAATTTTAGTCAGTTCTACATGATGCATGCAAGAGTAAACACATATAAACATTTATTAGAAGCATTGCACTTGCTTAAACCCAAATATCGTACTGCATTACTTAAATCTTGTGATGATGAAGAGATCAACATTATATGCGAGTGCATTTATAACGTTCTGAATGGGAAAATTCCTTTAGAAAAAAGGAAAAAACAAAGTTAAAAAAGTACAAAGACATATTAAGGAAATTAGTTTCAAAAGGTAAACATAAATTAAGAAAAACGGTTATAATTCAAAAAGGAGGTGCCTTTTTACCTATTATTTTAGGAGCAGTTCTAAGTGCCTTAGTTAACTCTTTATCATAAATAAACAAAATGGAAAACACGAAAAAAATGTTATTAGTTGAATCGGACTTTATTGAAAAGTTGAAACGCAATGAGAACCCTCCTGAAAATTCCTCATCTCGGCTAGATGAAGAGATGCAAAAAATTCTCAAAAGTAAAATGAACGATCGTGAAAAATGGATGCTTTATTCTCAAGCATTGCAGCGGTTTCTACATTTTATTGAAACAGATCGAAAACCGTTTAAGATACCTATAGTAATGGAGGGGTTCGATCAATTCAACAAAGAAAGTAATGATATCATAAATTCAAAGATACCCAAAAAGGAGGAGACAGAATATAAGGAATCAGCGAAAGGTGATGTAACTGAGATAGCTGCACCATCTTTGTTTAACACGACACCTGGTGAAATAAATCAAGAATCAATGCCGATCAGTCCATCAAAAATAATAGAGATATTACCTAAATCTTATGAAAAAAAAGCTAGAACGCTATTAGATTACATTGTTTTAAGTAAACCTAAAATTTGGTGGAAGCAGACTGGTGAAGTTGTTATAAACAACCAGACTATTCAAAATAGCAATATTACTGATTTGGTGAGCGACACGGTTAGATGTCTTAAACGTCCTAAACCAATTGGCTGGGAAGTGTTTGCTTTACTTTTAAAAGATATCAAAGTTCCTAAGTCATGCATAGGTAATCCTACAAATTTAGCATTTATTAATGACACTCCTTTGATTGAGCCCTTTACCCCCTCTACTTCTATAAGAACACGAGCCTCGTTAGATAAAGAAAACAACACATCTACTCCTCTTACTACACGAGTACAAAAATCATCTGCAAAAACTATAAATTGGGAAAGATGGACTCCTTATTAGATATTAACAGAATCTACTATGATATCTCTCATCCCGCTGGTTATAGCAGTTTAAATAATTTAACAAAGGAAATGAAAGGTCAAATGAATAAAGAAGATGTAAAAAAATGGTTACAATCTCAAGACACGTATACACTACATAAACCTGTTCATAGGCGGTTTACTAGAAATAGATACATTCTATCTAACTTTAATGAACTTTGGCAAGCTGATTTGAGTGACATGAGTACATATAGTCAATTTAATGATGGTTACAAATATATTCTTTGTGTTATCGATGTATTCAGTAAATATGCTTTTGCAAGAGCCATGAAGAAGAAGGATTCAGCAACAGTTAAACATTGTTTTGAAAGCATATTTACTGAAGCCAACTCAGTTCCTCGTCATATCCAATCTGATAAAGGTACGGAATTCGTTTCAAAGGTGGTAAGAGATTATTTCAAAAGTAAAAATATTAATTATTATACCACTAATAACCCTGATATTAAAGCAAGTATAGTAGAAAGGTTCCAGAGAACTCTTAAAACGAAAATGTGGCGTTACTTCACTCATAAGAATACATATAATTACATAAATGTTCTACAAGATCTTCTTTATTCTTACAACCACAGCTATCATTCAAGCATAAAAATGTGTCCAGTTGATGTTAACTCTAATAATATTATGACTGTTTGGTGTAATTTATATGATCGCAATACAGATAGACAAATCTCACCAGAAACTGCAAAACTAAACGTAGGAGATCATGTTAGAATCACTAAATACAAACATATATTTCAAAAAGGTTACGAAAGTAATTGGAGTGATGAAATATTTATAATTAATTCAATTATTAAAAGATCTCCTCGGATTGTTTATACACTAAGGGATTTGGAAGGCGAACGCATAATTGGGACGTTTTATTCAAAAGAAATACAAAAAGTAACTTACCTCCCCTCCAACGAGTATAAAATTGATAAAATATTACGTTCACGTCGAGTTGCTGGCAGAAAGGAAATACTAGTGAAGTGGCAAGGTTATCCTAATAAATTTAATTCTTGGATACCTGAATCAAGCTTAAAGAAAATATGAGTGATAATAGCTTTTATTTAACTTTGTTAAGTAATAGTTCATCCGATTATTACACAGATAATACGACTGCACATTTTTTAACAAAATTACCAAAGACCATTAAATTGGATGGAGAATGGGTAGTTGGTTTGGTGGAATTTCAATACCCTTGTTCTATGTATAATGTACAAGAGCATGAAAACATAATTTATATAAAGAAAAAGTGTTTTCGCCTGCTGACAAGACTTCAAAAATTGTGGATATAAAAGCTCATATACCAGCCACTACTTACGATAATATAGATCACTTTCTTCAAGCGTTTAATGAAAACCCTCAGTTAAAAAATAATGTTAAATTTCGTTATGATGAACTAACAAAAATGATAGGAGTAACAACATCAAATAAAGATATCACTTCTATCATAACAACTCCAATACTAAGTCTTCAAATGGGTTTTAAACCAAGAACAAATTTGAAACAAATCACATTGGGAAAAAACCCAGCAAATTTATATTTAGGTTTACCATCTCAAATATTTGTTTATACAGATATCATTCATCCACAAGTAGTTGGAGATGTTATAACATCGTTACTTAGAATAATACCTTTAGATCCAACTAAGTTCATTTATGGAGCTTATAAAACACATATTTTCTCACCTGCTCACTATGTACCAGTTTTACGAAGAGAGTTTGATACAATTGAAATAGATATAAGAACAACAACCGGTGTCAGAGTACCATTTCAATTTGGGTCTTCTTGCGTGAAACTACACTTTCAACGTGTAAAATGATGTATAACAGATCATCAACCTCTTGTCCTTACGAACATTATTATTCACACCAAGCCGGCTCTGGTGTAGGAATTGTCTATAAGGGAGTTCCATATCAAAGAGGACATGGTATAGGCAGTTTTTTGGGAGGACTATTTAGATCCGTACTCCCTTTATTATCTAGTGGTTTAAGAACCATTGGAAAAGAAACTTTAGGAGCAGGAGTTGGACTCTTATCTGATATGGTAAATGCTCGCCCTATAGACAGTTCCATACGATCACGATTCAAGGAAGCAAGTGCAAACCTGAAAAGAAAGGCCGATGAAAAAATTGATTCCCTTATGTCAGGATCTGGGTATAAAATGTCCAATAAAAGAAGGGAACCGCTCATTGCTCTAAAAGCATCGCGACGAAGAGGAAGTAAAAAAAAAAAAAAGATATAAATAACGATATATTTTCAAACTAAATAATGTCATTTTTACATAATCATTCATGTGAGTGTGCGAAATCTGAATTAGATATATTTGCCCTTCCATCAACTCAAACAAGCATTGAAAGCGGACAGTGGATTCATTATAAACCAATTTCATCTTTAAGCGATGACGGTCCAATCGAATTTCAAGTACCTGGATCAGGTGATGACTACATAGATCTATCACACACAATGATACACATTACTGCTAAAGTGTTGAACCAAGATGGTACTAAATTAAAAGCAGATGCTGCAGTTGGACCCACCAATAACTGGTTACATTCTCTTTTAATCAACTTGATGTATATTTAAATCAAAAACTCATATCACCACCAAACAATACATATGCCTACCGTGCTTATATGGAAAATCTTCTCAACTACGGACCAGCAGCCAAAACAACTCATCTTACTTGTGGATTGTGGTATGAAGATACGCCGGGCTATATGGATACTGTTGACGTTAACAACAAAGGGTTTAACAAAAGGCTGGAATTTATCAAGGAGAGTAAGGAAGTAGAAATGATTGGTCATTTACATGGTGATATATTTAATCAAGAGAAATTCTTAATAAATGGTGTAGAACTACGTATTAAGTTAGTTCGCTCAAAAGAATCATTCAATCTTATTTGCCACCAAGATAAAAAATTCAAAGTACAAATAATGGATGCCAGCCTCATTGTAAGGAGAACGAGAATCAATCCTAGTGTTTTGTTAGCCCATCAAAAAGTATTAGCCACAACAACTGCGAAGTACCCCATTACGAGGGCAGAAGTTAAGGTTCTCACAATACCAACGGGGGTTCAGGGTAAAACATTAGATAATATATTTCTCGGACAAATTCCTAAAAGATGTATTATTGGATTTGTATCAAATTCAGGTTTTAATGGTAATTTAGCATTAAATCCGTTTAATTTTCAACATTATAATATGAATTCATTTAGTTTGTTCGTAGATGGTCATGAAGTTCCTTCTAAAACATTACAACCTTCATTTAGTTCTGGTACAATAGCAGCAGCATATCACACTCTATTTTCTGGAACTGGTATTCATTTCCATAACGAGGGTAATGGAATAAGCAGAACAGATTTTGGTCAAGGTTATTGTTTATTGTGTTTTGATTTAACTCCTGATTTATCTGCTAATTCAACTTCACACTGGAATCTTGTTAGACATGGTAGCGTTCGGATAGAAGTACGTTTTGATTCCGCTCTAACTAGTACCATTAATTGTATTGTGTATGCAGAATTTGATAATATAATTGAAATAAATAAAAATCGTGATGTATCTGTAGATTACAATAGTTAAGAAACATATAAATACCCCGTTCTCTTTAATTTATTTTATTTGGAATTCACCATTGTTTGCATGATCATCAATAATTTGTATATGTTACTTAACTATGGATACTAAAGAAATTCAATTTTGTATGAGGAAACTAAACCCATTGTTTAATTCAAATGTTTTTGCTGCCAACAAAATACCTATTCGGGTTAATCTACCTACCTTTATTGTCAGTAATTTGGACCCTGATTCAAAACCGGGTTCCCATTGGGTTGCTATACACATTGATGTAAATGGTGTAGGTGAATATTTTGACTCCTTTGGCAGGAAACCTTCCGGTTATCATAAGTCATTTCTAGATAGAAATACGAGACGGTGGTTTTACAATAATAAATCACTTCAAAACCATTTCACTTCTGTTTGTGGTGAATATTGTTTAGTTTATTTGTATTTTAAGTTTCATGGAAAATCTATGAAACATATGCTTAACTTGTTTTCTGATAATTCTTTATGTAATGATCTAGTATTACGAAACATGTTTAAGACCTTTTTTGTGAAATAAATAAAAATACGTGTACTGGTAATAATTATTTTTATTTTGAATTCTCACATAGTAACCTTTATAAAACTACAGACATTTGACACCATTTTATTTCTTATTTATTTTGTTTGGAATGTGAAACAATGCAAAAGAATATCTTACAAGGAAATTTACTTAAATCATAAAAAGGAAAGATAAGAAATGTGAAACACTTTAACACTATCCTACTGCTATCGTTAAAAATTATATTTATCACTGTTTCTTATTATCTATAAAATATTTTACACATGTGTCCTTAGAAGCTAATTGTTTTGTAATATTATATACAATATTTCGCGTATTTTGTAATTCCAAGTCGTCTTCCAACGCAAAATACTTCAGTCTGACGTCCGCGTGCTTCCAGTGTTCCGTGGATGGGATGTTTTTGATTGTTTGCATATCATATATCTCTATTTTAATTAAGTGAGATGAATACGCCCCATCATCTTGTCCAGATGATAAATTAGCCACGCCTTCTGGCGAACTTTTGCTTACATTCGAAGACCGTTTCAAGGTTTTACACTGCTTTTTAGGTCGTTCAAAGAAGCTGTCAATATTATTTCCAGGACGTTTCTTTGCGAGGGCTTGCTTAACTTTGAAACCAGCTGTACCTTCCTCATCGGTTGAATCACCCTGATTTTCCGGGTAGTAATAGTTCTTGAAAGTATTTTCAGAGAACTGAAACAATGAAAGACAATATTTTAAACACTATTAACAATTCTATTAATTAAATACAAAGAACACTAGACGAAACAATATTATAAAAAGGCAATATGGGTTACAGTAATTTAAAAAGAAAAACATACTCACGTCCATTGTTGGATCTGTCTATAAACACTTCACTTTTGAACGCACACTCCACTTCTCTATATACCACACTAGATACAAGGAGCTCTGGTACAGAAGGCTGCCTCTACAGGAATACTTATTCAGCCTCGACTCTCTTTGGCTTTTATACTCGTAATATGGTAGAGAGCAGGGGAACGTACCATAAATCTTGTTTCAACCAGTTCATCTTATACCTGAACGCAAACAATAAACTTTTTGTCATTTTACAATACAATAAACATCTATAATAAAGCAACTAAGTTGTTACAATAATAAATTCAAGTCACAAGAATTACCGGTGCGTTAGTCTAAAACATGTTTACACCAGTTAATGCTCTTTGTTAAATATGAATAGAAAGTATCATGCCTTGACATGTTCGTCGAAGGATCTCTTTACCCAAAACCCGAATTATTCAAATAAGCGGAAACAATAAATATATATTATCTTTAAAAATGCACAAAAGACATTTTTATTCACATAGAATTAGCCTTAAACATGTTTTAACCGGTTCTCAGTTTCTCACGTCGTAACAAGTTTATTGAAAGTATGCATTCTCTTAAACAATACACAAGTCATAAAAAATAATAATAGACATAGGTAAGTAAATTATTCAAAGAAGGTACAATAAATAAAGCAATTAAGCAAAAACGCAACTTCACAAAATTACCGAGGTTTATTCAGATACAAAACATTGAAATATATGTAAAAAAAGAAAGTTTGATAAGATGGGAAATTAACTTTTATTAAGACGTAATCAAAAAATTGACTTATTAATCATATGTACAAATTTGGTAATACAACAAAGAGATGTATGATAGAAATAGGTATAAGATATCATAAATATTCGAGAAAAAGAAAGATACGCTAGATAGGATCGTTAAGTTTAGGTATTTGGATAAACTTAAATGTAACTCAGAAGTTCTTAAGTTAAAACGTAATTATAATACATTTCATAAATACCTACATTTATAGAAATAAAAGTAAAAGTAGGTGAAACTCAGTTAGGTTTCATAAAGGTAAGTCTAGACTACTTAGGTTAACTAAGAGTAGGTTTTAATTAAATTTGGTTAGGTTACGAATGGAAAAGTTAGGTATTTTAATTAGGTTAGGTTAGGTTAGAATCGCAATCCATATGATTACAAAGTTATACTAAAAATTAATTATAAAATACCTATCAGTATGAGACACAAGGAAAAGGTGTGCATGACACTGCCAGGTAGCTGGGTAGGGTAACAATGGTCTAGCGCCGAGTCCAGATCGAACAATAGAAAGGGTCGGTAATCCTTTTGTGACCGTCGTGCACAAGGTTTATTGTGTAAAGAACGTATTCTGTAAATACTAGAAGGAGGCTTCTGAGAGCGTCGAGACCCAGCGCAATGAATCTAAATGGGGGGCTATTAGTTTTTTTTTTTTTAGGTTCAGTAAGACCATGGATGGGCGGTGGTGGGGTCCTGGGAGCAGGCCCCAGACCCGGGCTGGTAACGGGGGTACCCTACTACTTATACCTAAATAAATCAGCTGAAAGCTTTAAACGGGAAAAACTATCAAAAACGATAGTGAAATCCTAGTATGTGTTGATTTTCTACCGACCGGTCGGTTTTGACGACCGGTCTGGCGCAGTCAGTAGTGACCCTGCCTGCTGCGCCGCGGTCCCGGGTTCGAATCCCGGTAAGGGCATTTATTTGTGTGATGAGCACAGATATTTGTTCCTGAGTCATGGATATTTTCTATGTATGTAAGTATTTATATATTATATATTATATATATCGTTATCTGAGTACCCACAACACAAGCCTTCTTGAGCTTACCGTGGGCCTCAGTCAATCTGTGTAAGAATGTCCTATAATATTTATTTATTATTTATTTATTTATTAGTTTTCCACGTTGTATAGAGTGAAATAAAAAGGATCGTTCAAACTTTGCTTTTGAGGTCATAATGAACAACTTTCATTATGGGACCAATGTGATATCACAAAAAAAACCGGCCAAGAGCGTGTCGGGCCACGCTCAGTGTAGGGTTCCGTAGTTTTCCGTATTTTTATCAAAAACTACTGAACCTATCAAGTTCAAAACAATTTTCCTAGAAAGTCTTTATAAAGTTCTACTTTTGTGATTTTTTTCATATTTTTTGAACATATGGTTCAAACGTTAGAGGGGGGGACGCACTTTTTTTTCCTTTAGGAGCGATTATTTCCGAAAATATTAATATTATCAAAAAACGATCTTAGTAAACCCTTATTCATTTTTAAATACCTATCTAACAATATATCACACGTTGGGGTTCGAATGAAAAAAAAATCAGCCCCCACTTTACATGTATGGGGGGTACCCTAATAAAACATTTTTTCCCATTTTTTATTTTTGCACTTTGTCGGCGTGATTGATATACATATTGGTACCAAATTTCAGCTTTCTAGTGCTAACGGTTACTGAGATTATCCGCGGACGGACGGACGGACGGACAGACAGACATGGCGAAACTATAAGGGTTCCTAGTTGACTACGGAACCTTAAAAATGAGCGGTATCATGACAATCATATATGAAACAGTCAAAAATTATTTTGTGTGTATATTACGTTACTCAATAATGCAAATGTGAAATACATAAGCATACGTTGAACATGAACAGTGTCCCCAAACAGTTACTTCCCAGAAACTAATACCTTCATATTTTGAGGTTAGCACTAAGGAGTAACGTATTATAAAACGTCAGAAGCTCACGGTACAGCCTCCTACCGCGCAGGCGTCGCGAGGCGTGGGAGGACACTGACTGTTCGGCACGTGTAACTTTACAAGAAGACTATACAATTTAACTCGGTGCCATTCACTGAACGCTGAGAGGCTGTGGGAGAAATTACTAAAAATGTAATCTTTGCGACTTTTTTGAACATGTAATAAAACGTTTATTTTCTGTCTTTCAAAACTGTAAAAAATATCAAAATAGATCTTTTGATTATTAATAATTCTCTGAAAAGTTATATTTATTTATTAAATTTTAAACTTTATTGCACATAAAAAAAGTACAACAGGCGGATTTAATGCCTTTAGGCATTCATTTGCAACGCACAAAGAGAAAAATCGTCACTACTTTAAAAAAAACTTGTATCTTCGTCTGTCACTGAAAAGAAAATTGTAGTAAGTATGTACGGAATGCATATAGACTTACTGCGTTTTAACTTTGAGAAGCAGCGTGAGATACGAGATTTTTTAAAAGTAGTGACGAAATATATTTACTTCTGTTCACTTCAGACTGCATTGTTGCCGCAAGCATCATAATTGATGCAGTTAATCAAACATTTTAATAAGATACAGCAGCAGGGCAAATTGTAACTGATAAGTATGTTAACGTGTAATCTTCTTAACAAATATCTGGCAAATAAACATTTGGCACAAAAAATACGATATCTAAAAATAACTCCGAGTCGCAGTAAACGCACTATTCACAATGACAATACTATCCACCTTCACAAACTCATAACAGTCATAAATCTCTCAGACTTCGGGCTCCTTATGAAAAAACCATTGCATTGTCGCGGCCAGAATGGCGGACAAATATTCGAACATCGCCGAATAAAATCTATTCGGTCGAAAGCGAAAGTAAGATTGATCATGGAAGTTGAATAAAGTTAGTTCAGTCTCCCCCCCTTCTGCCTTTAGAGGGGGAACGACCAACGACAAAGGAACAGATTTTTATTGAGTACTGGTAGGGAATACTAACTCATCATCCTCCTTGCGTTATCTCGGCATTTGCACGGCTCGAGCCTGGGGTCCGCTTTGATAAATAATCTCAAGATTTGGTGAAGCCACTAGTTTTACGAAAGTTACTGCCATCTGAACTTCCAACCCGAAGTAACTAGGCTTTATTGGGATTGATCCGGTTTCCTCACGATGTTTTCCTTTACCGAAAAGCGACTGGCAAAATCAAATGAAATTTTACACATAAGTTCCGAAAAACTCATTGGCACGCCGGAGTTTGAACCTGTGACCTACGGTACAGCGTGAAAGTCACAAGCTTTTTCTTAGGGAATACTAACTATTACGACCTAAAAAGTATTTCAATCCGTGACTTCGGTCCGCAGGATTTAGGAATATTTCGGCTCAGACTCGAGAGTCCCGAGGGATCTCGACACAATTTCACTAGAACCCAGTGGACATTAGGTAAGTTGCGGATCCCATCTAGGTATATCGCTCTGTTCTTGGTCAACGAAAATCAAACTGAATTGACAAGATTTACTTACTTAATACTAATCTTTCTTTAATAGAATGGAAAAAAATATTGATTGAAACTGTACTTTTAGTGCGTTTTCAACTTATCCAATCCGATATCGGATGTACATTACAGGCGCCATCTTGGATTTTTTTCATCGAAATCCTTCCGAAATCCGATATCGGATCGGATTCTCCTTATACTTTTTGTTCGGCGAAAAAATAACGGACTTAAACTTGAAAATGTCACTGAACAAATGTTGATCTTATATAGTTAGGTAACCACTGGTTCTAGAGTGACACCAAACAGTAAAATGAGTTCCTACTAGTATCGGTAGCTATTGTAATTTGATTTATCTATCGTTTCCAATACGGCCAATAAAACTACCCAATAAACATTTATCAGTTGCATTTTATTTATAACCCTCTGCGCCAAATTAATCCGCGCAATAGCCCACAAAACAAAAAGCGTTGTAACCATCTCCGCATTCAGATACCGCTCATCGGGCGCTAAGTGGGTTAGGCGGCCCCCAACTTTGCCCACCGTCCGTTTAAAAGGACGTAGGTGCACAAAAATGAAAAGGCGCTTAGGATGTTACAGAAAAGTGGAGCAACTCGGGCCCAATCACGCACGGGAGCCCGTAGATTGATATTTGATCCCCGAAGTCTGCCGCGGGGAAAGGAATGTCGCATGAGCGTAGTTACATATGCTCGGATAGAGGGTTTTATCATTGTAAATAGAGAAACGGAGGTTGCCATGGCAACGGGCTACGTTTGCACTTCGTGTACGGTTATCGATGGATTCTTACACAGGTTTGCGCGATTGACACGTGTATTTGGTATACTTACATTTTAAACGGTGCTGAGACTGTTTATCCATACTAATAGTAAAGTGTGTGTGTCTGTTTGTTTGTCCGCCTTTCACGGCAAAACGGAGCGACGAATTGACGTGATTTTTTTAAGTGGAGATAGTTGAAGGGATGGAGAGTGACATAGGCTACTTTTTGTCTCTTTCTAACGCGATCGAAACCGCGGGCAAAAGCTATTTACCATAAATAATAATGTAGCCTCACCCTGAAGCCTCGAAGTGGCAAAACGTACATGTGTAATACACGTGTTTACTTGTTATCACTAGCTTTTTTTCCGGATGTGTAATGTAAACGAAAATATGTGTGTAATATATAATATTTGCGTCCACAACCACACGGGATATCGTCACTATTTAAAATAATCTCATATCTCATGCTGTTCCTCAAAGTTAAAACGCAGTAAGTCTATAGGCATTCTAGACATACTTACTACAATTTTCTTTTCACTGACAGACGAAGATACAAGTTTATTTAAAAGTAGTGACGATATGTTACTTATTCGTAAGAGAAAACTCCGTACCCACAGAATAAATATATGGTGAAAGTGATTCTAAGGTAGATCATGTTACATTCTTGTCCTGTAACATACCGTAACACTGTACAAAACTTGTTTTACATGTTAGTAAATTCTAAATGAAACCAGAACATTAATTATGCGAGCAGTGTACGTAAAGCACCTTACATATATATTTTCTTACCAGGTTAAGTCCTAGCGCAGATGAAAGTTTGTAAAGAGAGAAGCTCATTTATTAACAAGTAAAGAGGTGTTGTACTCGTACTCAGTACTTGTACTTTTATATATTCTGTGGTACCGCGGGCTAATGTTTGCTGCCATGATACGAACATCTGGTGGAAAAAAAATAAAACAAACAGACTACTACTCCTAATTATTATTTTATACATTTCTCCCGGTAAAACATGATTGAGAAAAGATGCCACTTTAAAAATATTATAAAGTTAACTGGGTACGTATGGCACAAACATTCGTTATCTATCGTCGCTCGCATTGCGACAATGACCATTCCTTTACCTTACTACGTTTCGCGTCGCAGAGATGCCATTCGGCTACGGCACCACTGAAAAGTGTCGTCTACTGCATAGAAGTTTATTTTATATGCCAAGGACCTAAACAGATAATTGCCGATTGGACATAATATTGAAGAATTTAATACTGAACACACATTAAAATCAGAAATAATACAATAAGATTTTTATTAAAATCGTAAATGGTAACATCCATATTCGATTTTAATAAAAATCTCCCAGAAGTCAGTGTAATTTAAACTACCACTGCGCTGTCCATTCGTGCTAAAAATCGCACACAAACCAGCGGCGCTCAACATTTAATAACGTACTCAATCGTGCAAAAACAGTTGCATTTAATCGGAGCATAAACTCGCGATGTACACGCACAAATTGGACGGGAAAATATACTCCTTAAATTATTGGGGCAAAGCAAACAGCGGGGCCAAATATTGGCGGCAAACGTGGCCCAGCGCTATTCATTAACTCATCCCGGGACGGACAAAAATACAACCTTAATTCGCGATCATGGCCGACAGGGAACAGGGCCGCTGGATGTGACGTCACAGGGTGGATTTGTTGTCAAATAATGCAGATTGTCAACGGATAGTCTTAGAGTTATGTGGTTTTTTCTAAGGATTTAGAAGGATTTTTTGAATATGACAGTGTCCATCTATTAGTTACTTCCCAAAACTATCGCAAACCAAGCGCGATTCAAAAGTTTAGTGACGTCATAAATATATAATTATATATATATAAAACACTAGTACTTTCATTAAGCATGTGACACTGTTCACGTTGTTTGCTGCGATCAGTATGAAAAGAAGCAATAATCGGTTGACATGTTGTTGGGACTAATTGACTATAGTCTCATTTGTCTGAACAAGGTGATCGTTAAGAATGAAACCATATTGATACATATTTCTATTTCGAAAATAATTGCAGGACGTCAGATACGAAGCCAGAAAACTTTATTGACGAAACGTCATTTTTGGTACTGACAAAATCGGAGCAATGACATGTTACTCAGATTTTAAAAGGATATTTGAATAATAATACGACAGTGTACATATTTTAGTTACTACCCAAAGATCCAAGCCCAAACGCGATTCTAAAATCGTAATAAATATAAACGACACTTTTTCGAATTGAGACGTAACGTATAGTTAATTAACTGTTGTAGTTATAACTAAAATGAATTAATCGTTAACATATGTACATTACTCAAAAAAAATCAAACCATAGCTGAATACGGTGGTCTAAAACTCGCATACTTACACTAGTTTATCCAAAGTCGGTCGGTGGCGCCAGTAAAGTCTTATTGACTAGAAACTCAAGACCGAAATGGAAGTGAAAAAGTTCCGTCCAACCTTTAAGCCTGCCCGAGCTCAAAGCAACCGTGCCTCGTAACATCTAATTTACGAGTCTCTAAAAATGTGTCCAATGCATTACATGCAATACACACGAACCCAAGAGTCAAAATTTATTGGACCATATATTTTTTATGTCACACCGAAAAGCGGGAATTTGATAAAAACAAATGAACACTCTAGCTGATGACAAACACCGTGCATTCGCCCCCCCTCTCTTCGCCGCCCGCCGCGTGACAAAATGCAGCGAACTTCAAAACAATGCTTTGTGAGGTTTTACTTTTATTAACATTACCGTTTCGAGTATTTCCTTTGCCAATTTGAAGTCGGAACGGAAAAAAACTGCGCTGAAAAAGAATGTCTATTCAGATTTTAGCTTAGCTTTTACTGTTTAGAAACATTTCTCTCCCCAATCAACAAACGTAGTTCATCTTCGTCCTACAAAGTCAAAGCGGCCAGAGATAAAATGACAAAACTAGACGCGTGTCATTAAAAGTTATAATGGCGTTTCCAGTTGTCTATGCCCAGCGGACGGGTCACTGTTTATGTCCGACACTCGAGCGGCCGCGCCGCGTACCAATTTCAATATTGACCGTTGCTTTTATTAAAACTTTTATTTTTAAATGCGTTAAACGTTTGTGTAAATTAATTTTTTTGGCGCTCTTGTTTTTATTAGGCACCGATCGTAAACATGACGACCGTAATAAAATTATTAAACGGAAGCCTGATACTCCGGTCGCGCCCGCGCCCGCGGGCAGGTTCCATTCCATGTCGGCTAATATGTATATTGGGGGCGCGCCTGTGTAAGATTGGATGCGTGGGTTTGTGAATTTGGAAAAAGGTCTAATAATGTTGTGCCTACTGGTAATGTACTCACTGATCAAACTGAGGGCTTGTCTCCATGTTATTCAGATCGCTGTTTGTAGTAAGAATATCTTCAACTTTTAAGAAGAAACGGCAGTTTAAACAAGGGACAGGGTATTGTGTAACGCGGCAAGATGATCGACGAGGCAGAGCTTGTCAATGACAACTTAAATTACTTATAAACCGCATCACAGAACCATTTAACGCATCACTGCCAACTAAACTTCGCAATAGATTCCCCAACTCCGCAAACACCATTACTCCAAGCGAAGGTTACTCTGCCTTCAATCAAAGGGTTGGAAATCCGAAAGATATTAATAACGTTAAATGATTCAACTGTGACGTCCCCTCGGCGGGTAATCTAGATAATAATGCTCGCGGGACAGCGAAGTTATAATTACTTCTCGCCCGTGGGAAAGGCTCGAAAAGGTTAATTAAACATCGGGAATAAAGTGTCGCTTTGTTCGTCAAGTGTGGCGCTGATTTTGCGGTGCGGTCGGCGGCAATTGGAAAATGCGGCGAGTGCGGTTGAGAGGAGGATGCATCTATGCCACAATGCGTTCAAGGCGAAAGGGCTGCAAAGTTTGGAGGGGAAATTATGGTGTGTCTGACTTTCACACGTACTTTGGCGATACAGTGTGATACGTCACTTTATTACACTCCTCTAACATGCAACATGAGAAAATCGCGTAATGAGAAAGTAACCCGCGCATAACGGGGTCAAAAAAGTAGAAATCATTAAATGAAATCTCAAACTTGAACTTACTTTTATTATAATTTTACAGTTAAATCATTTCAAAACGGGTTCAGCAGCATAGCAAAAATTGTTCAATACAATCAACAAATTGGCCCTCTGGATAGAATCCAGCGCTACTCATATGTAAGCCCTGTAGGTCACAACAAAATGACTATTAAATTTCTAAAAAAAGACAAGTATTTCGCCACTGAGATCAAAGGATAGCCCCCTCAAACCCCAAACTAAATCTTAATTAGCTGTAACCGCAAATAAACCGTCAGTTCTGAATCAAACGTCACAGCGGAACCCAACAAAATAAACAAGGCTTAATTACTATTGGGACGATCGGGCCGGCGCGCTCTGTTTTTATTTGTCCGATGATACACGAGAAATGAGTATTTGTGCGCGCTGTTTGCTGTGACGGACTGTATGGTCACGTCTGTTTTGGGGTGTTCTTTAAATACTTATATCATCATCATCATCATCATCATCATCACCATATCAGCCTTTTATCGCCCACTGCCGAGCATAAGCCTCTCTTCTAGTAAGTATGCCACTTGTCCCAACACTAGTCAATTCCATTCATAGGTATGGAAGGTAAATTTTAGCAGCCGCGAGCAATCGTATCATGCTTGATGAAGAATCACCATATAATTTGAAACCTGTCGCCAATACTTTAATAAAATTGAGCAGAACCGTGCTATTCAAAACCTTTTACAGATAGGTATTAATCTCATGTACGTATTGAGACTTCAGATATTTTTATAGCAGATATTTATTTAATTTCAACAAAACTTTGTTCAGTTTAACTAAGCTAACCTAACAATTTCATTCTTTTTAACCTGCAAGCTCGCGAAGCCCCAATGACATTCCACTTATCTCGTCTCGATCAGTCGTAACACTCGTCATACCTGCAACAACAAAACACGAATGAGTACACGCGACTAATTTGCTGGGTTAGTCGTTGCGTCGTTAGTCACTAATGGGGAATGATTATGTGCGCGTCGTCGCGGCAATGACCAAACGGGCAAAACTCGGTCACCTCCGCGAAGGACATAGGCCGGTTTAGAGTGGCGATGTTTCTAGTAATAAACCTTTTTGAAATGCTCGTAATTCGGACATATTCGTTGTTTTTATTGTTCCGCGCTAATTTGTATGAATGTTGTTTTGAAGTTAGCGGGTTGACAGCGAGTGATGTAACTAATAATGTAACGATATCATATTGTAGACATGACCCAATACGTGTGAAAAGAAATATTTTAATATTTTTACAAATTACTGTTTATAAGAAATCAATTCTTAACGGGAATATTTCCAAGACAAGAAAGCGTATGTTTGTTGGAATTGACGTATTTGCCTTTCTTCCGTCCTTGTCAAAATGCTCGAAAGATGATTCGCTTCTGTGGTAGTCAAACATCAAACATATTTGAAACCTTAGTAATGATTTCAACATTTATTGATAAGAGCTTCATACAGTCAGTTCTCAGAAAGGCACTCGGCGTCACACAGTCTACATTCCACAAACTAATCTCGATAATTTCCGTCCTTATCTAAATCTGCTCGGGAAAATCGGGCCCGGGGTTATAGCAAAATGCCCAAACGCGTTCGGTAATATCGTTTTCGTAGCTAGCTGTCTCTATCGCTCTTCCGTATTGGTGCGAGAAAGCCAGCCTGCGTTTCGATCGGCGTCTAGCGTAGACGATTGTCATTTTGGCTAGGCAGGCAGGTATTACTTTTATCGGGGTTGCGTTTAGTCTAAACGGCGACCTTTGACTTTGACTTTTGGCCCGTGATTCAATTAGTGTAGGTTTCTAGTTAGGGCTCAGATTTATAAATTAGTAATAATTTGATTAAGTTCCTTTGTCGCTTGATGGGAAACTAAGAGTATTAAGACTTAGTTTAATGGGCGTTTTCGAAAATAAATCTCGAAAATCGAATTTCACCAGATCTGGACGTGTCTGGGCTCATTCTTCTCAGAATCACGAGCTGATTCGATCCTGACGATAAAAATGTGTCCCGAATTTTCCATACAAAATTCGAGTTTCCAATTAAATACGTCACGCACGTAGTAAGTTTATACTAAAATCGCGACGTAAAAGAAAAAAAAAATTAGGACACATTTTTTATCTAAGAATGAGTCCAAACACGTCTCTGGTGAAATTCGATATTCGAGATTTAATTTGGAAAACGCCCTAATACGTTTTTCTAAGGATAATTGTGTTGCAATTTATCTAAATAAAATAGTAGTATTCCATTTATATAAATTGCAACATAATTATCCTTAGTAAAACGTATTAGACTAAGTCTATAAGAGAAAATACTCGTAACCATTACACACTCGTAGGAGTATGTCATGGTTACGAGTATTTTCTCTAGATTAAATTAAATTTAACGTACCCAGTATACATATATATTACTTATATTTATTTAGGAGCATATTACTAATAAATAGATATATTATGATGCATATATATTTAGATAGTGACTTATATCTAAAATTTCTGTTTTATTTTCCGCGCCAGTTGTAAGTTTCTGTTTGGTCCAATGGTTGATTGGTAGAGAATGCCTTAAGGCATTAAGTTCGCCATTTGTACTTTGTGTTGTGCAATAAAGGTTAATAAATAAATAAATAAATATAATAAAAAAATAATTAGGGCACATAGTGACGTAAAATAATCGCTAACCCTTAATTATAAAATTAATCGTTCGATGTGAAAAAAAGGTCGCCCACCTGTTAAAATAGTTTCATTGAAAACAATTACCAATTTTTTGCCAAGTATAATTTATTGCCATTTCACAAAAAGCTCAGATATATTACAAGAGAATCCCTCACCGCTACAGAGGTATATAAAATAAACAGTAAGTGAGTACAGCGAGACAATCCGCCGAATCGCGACACGATTCGATGGAGCCCTACTATCAAATTACATGCGATGCTCGGAGCGAATTTGTAACCCTTGCCTAAGGGCGCGCTTTGGTTGGAGCGCAATGGAATATCAAAGAAAAAAAAAGTGAGCAAAAGTTAGCTACTATCAGGTGCAAAAGTCCATGGCGAATTAATCAATGAATTCATTCATAATTTCTGCATGGACTTTTGCAGCTGATATGTACATACCGCGTGTCCCTAAAATCAACGCCAAAATGAAAAGGGATGGTGCGACATCTCATTACGCCGTGGCTTGTCGCGCGATGGTCGCGTGACGGCGACGGTTGCGCGACCGTCGCCCTCAATGAAAATGTCATGGTTTTTGAGATATTGGAATAAATAAATAAAAAAGGATTTATTCAAAATGATTATGTTTCCGTTTACATCTTAACCATACAGCGATAGGGTGTTGAGTGGATGAGTTTTTGAAAGCAATGAGTATAGGAAAGAGCAATTACTTTTTTTTTTCAAATACCCTTTTTTTGAAAGAAAACAAAGCACGTAACACAATGAAAGTATGTTATGTTATAAATATTTGGTCAGTTTGGCCGTTACTATCTTTTTGAGTGCACTCTAATCTGATCTGAAACTCTGTATGAAGTCAAGAAAAAGTCAGCACTAACAGAAGCAATGAAATTTTAAATAAAAGCTTTTTTAATAACATAATTTTGTTACGAGAAAATATTTCCACATGTTGAAAGTTGATCAATGTTTTCTTGCACTATCCTGGTCTTTTTCCGAAAAACATAAAGAACTAAAAATGCTCTTTACATCTTTTGGTAGAAAAAAAAGTCGCTCCGCGCATTAAACACGGGTCCTTACTCGCAAGTAACTCAATGCATATATCTCTAGAGATAACCGCGCACTTAGTCTTTTCCCGAAACACCAGTAAAGTGGGGCCCTTTAGATTTATCACCTGAGGCGGTGTAATGCGCGCACTATTTATTTAACACCAGGTTTATTAGTTTTTCAAACTTTAGTTGGGAAAGTTTTAGTTTTAGATTTGTGTTAGTGGGTTTTTGTAAGGGTTACATCACTTTAGTGTTATGAACTCATGAATCTTTGTACGTGTTGTTTACTTTGATAAACATTAGTCACTTGTTTTATTTATGTCCTATTGAATATGTTATAATTATAATGATTGGAGGCAGTATAATGCACACACTACATATTGATTTAACACCACCAGCAGGGCAATCATGGTCGCGCGATAAATGATAAAACATAAGGCCGTATATCGCACTTACAAATAGTGCGGTAGGGACAGCCTGATGTTTTATCATTTATCACGCGACCATAATTGTCTGCCTGGTTTATTAGTTTTTCACACCTGGGAAAGTTTTAGTTTTAGATTTGTGTTAGTGGGTTTTTGTAAGGGTTACTTTGTAAGGTTTATATTTAAACGTGTCGTTTACTTTGATTGACATCACTTACTTGTTTTATTTATGTGATATTTATTATATTATCTAATAATTGGAGGAGGTCTAATGTGCACACTATTTATTTAACAGCACCAGGTTTTAGTTTTCAAACTTTAGTTGGGAAAGTTTTAGTTTTAGATTTGTGTTAGTGGGTTAATATAGGGGTTGCTTTGTAAGGGTTAATTATATTTAAACGTGTCGTTTACTTTGATATACATCACTTACTTGTTTTCTTTATGTGATATTTAATAATATATTATCTAATAATTGGAGGCGGTCTAATGTGTACACTATTTGTTTGAACTTTAGTTGGGAAAGTTTTAGTTTTAGATTTGTGTTAGTAGGTTTTTGTAAGGGTTGTTATGAACTCATGAATCTTTGTATGGTTTGTTTACTTAGATAAACATTAATTTCTTGTTTTATATTATCTAAATGTTTTGTGTGGCGAGTCAACGGCATCTGAGGACGCAAAGGAACTTATCATCAGCAATACAACAACATTAACATAACATCTTTGATTACAGTGTTCTGCAATATAGTTAGTATAGAAGTACTTGCGACTACTTTCAGTTGTTTACTTTTCGCGAAGTATCTCGCCATTCATGATGTAGGTATTCCTTGTTGAATTCTTACTTTATCCGCATACATAAGTCTATTGGCTGTTTAAATGACCTAATAAAATTTAAATAAAACCTTCATTTTTAACCAATTCCCACTGTTAGCATAATCACGTAATTAGTCAATGGCCTACATTTCGGGAAGCACCTGACTTAATTAGTTTTACGAGTGGAATTAATGTTATAATGTGCCCGCGCCGTGAGGGGGTTAGCGTTATCGTCGAGACTTGTCGCGTTATTTATGTTTAAATTACTTTAGCGGTTAAACAGATAGGTAGTTAAGGCACCTAATATTTGGAATTTAGGTTATTTAGTATCATAACTTTGGTGTCTGTACAAAGTCTATAATCTAATCTGCCTACACACACATACGCGCAGAATGTAGTGAAAATACACCTTCAAGTGGCATAAATAGGCATTGTTGTAAGCTTTTTCCCGCGGCTTCGCACGCGTTTAATTTGGTAATTGCGAAATGTTTCATAAAAACTTTTAGCGTATGTCTATGTCTTAATCACTTCAACTATATCCACTTAAAAAATACGTCAATTCCTTGCTACGTTCCTACGTCAGTTCCTTGCATTCATAATATATCAAGTTTTAAAAATGACGTCATTGGCCGGGAGCCGGTGACGTAATCTCATAACGCAACATAAAGAACCTAGCTGATCATTATTGTGTTTCGCTCTGAAATAATCGCCCGCCACTGGCCTTGTGATCGTCTAGCGTGAATAAGTAGAACCCTTCGACGTGAACCGCGATAACCTAGATCCTTTAATGAGTATCAGCTGTATTTTTGACTAATTTTTAAAATTTTATTTATTTATATTTTAAAGAAGAATAAAGGTTATTGTAGCATAATAATATAGTGTTATAGAAGAGTATTTTATCAGATTTAGGCCTAGAAAGTTATATGTGAGAAAATTAATGACGTAATGAAGAAATTTTAAAATAAAAGTTAGTGAGTGAAACATACATGAAATAAATATTAAAAAATATTTTGGAAAACAACCGCTACGCTCTATTAGTGATCCTGGCTTGGGTACGAACTTGCGTTGCGGAATAGGATCCTTAATCTCAATCAAACTGCTTTATTGAGAGTCCTATGCCAAGCCAGAAGGGCTATCTATCTACAAACTAACCCCCTTTTTGTTTTGTCTCTTTTTCCCTAGCTAAACCCCCTTTTCCCCAATACTGTTAATAGACCATAACTTCTCGATCCTTCTAATGTTTTATCGAAACACCGAGCAGTTGCTAACTTTTATAAGAAATAAGTAAGTCAAACTTTTCTAAGCTTTAGACTTTCCATCAGTGGACGGCGCTCGCATGCCACTGGGCCCTATAACAAACCTATGCTTTTTATTCCAAAGAATAGTTTGTTTCTCTAACCAACTTGATAGAATTTACCTTGAAAAACCAGTTAGCAACACTAAGTGTCCCGCAGCCACACCGAAAGATCAGAAATTGCTACCACAATTATTAATTTCACTCAGATAAATTAAGTAATAAGAGATTTTATAAATTACCAGTTCTACCACTTATTTTAAGATAGTAAACACCACATTTAAAGTCCATTTAAACCATATAAATAGTAGTAGTTAAATTATTTCTCCACAATACACGTTGACCAATTATATTCCAAGACCAATCATAAAAGAACTCTACTTTCATAGAAATAGTGTGTGACTTTACCCTAGTCCTATCGTTTTCCCTACTCTAACATATCTGAAACACAGACCATCACTTACCATAGATCTTGTGTTCAAAATATGCACAAGTGTATCCCTACCATAAGCTGTACAGTTCAGCCAGCGAAGCTGAGATAGGCAACCTATAGGCTTGAGTTCTGATCCCCCCCTCTGCTCTTGCCCGCGGGCTAGGGTAGCAGAGAGTAGATCGCCCTATCCGTGTATATATCCAGTATTCTAGGACACACCAGTACCAGCCACATGGAAGACCCAGCTGCGATCAGACTTTACTTAGATGTGGATCGATCACAACCGAAATCCCCAGCGACCAACGCCAGCATGGACCAGAGCACCGAGTAAATAAATATAAATATATATAGGACCCCAGCCTCAAATACTGCCGACTTCAGTGAGCAAGGATTACTCCTAATGTCTTTCGTCAATCGTGAAAGTCCTCACTTCCATCTAACAGTTGGACTCTTTGAGACCGGTGAGAAAGTACGCCTTTTGTAAGTATAAATAAGGCGCCCAAGCCCTCCACTTGGAACAAAAAGACCCCTAAACGCCTCTTATTTGACACCGTAAGGGAAGAAGCGCCTAGCCGGACAACAGTCTGTCACAAACAATGATCTGGCTTATAACTTTCACAAAATAACCCCATAGAAAATTACTAAATTCAATTTTACTGACCAACTAAACAAACGAGTGAAGTTTCCTTTACGTGCTATAATCTAAGCTTAGTTTTGCAAGAATTACTCCCTACAAAACCAAACACAGACTTATCTCCAAGCACCAGCCATACATCGACCCAGTCTTTGTATTGCTTGACGGCACTCATGAAACAAAGCACAGAAAACTTCACTATACACATTAATTTGAATGTAACACTACACTATAAATAGAACACTAAAATAACCCCACAACTGACGGTAAAGCAATTCCACCACAGGTCTAGGTTCAACTGTACGACGATATTGTCTTCGCACAACCAAACAGAGACACAATTTCAAAGTTTACAATCACTTAGAATAATTTCCAAGTAAGTACAAACAGAGAAACAATAGCAGAACAACTTCACTCACCAGTAACACACGAAAGCCAGAGACACTGTTAGTCTTGTAGATATTTTAAGAATGACCCGCGTCGGCTCCTCCGACCCTTTTATAGATTCAAATGGCGACAGAATTTGGCGACAAAAAAGCGACAATTGAGCGACAAAAGAGCGACAAAACGGCTACAAAAGAGCGACAAAACGGCTACAAAAGAGCGACAAAACGGCTACAAAAGAGCGACAAGTAACAATGGATAGCCGCTAAATTACATGCATAAGAAAAAGGTCATAACTGTTTTGTTTACTAAGTCGTACGCCTTAGGCATTAATGTCCAAGACAGCTCAACACGTACGTTTTTGCTTCTCAATAGTAACATCTGCATGACTGCACGTGTTCCAAAGTGATATAGGAATAATTTTATTGATACCTAGTTAGCGACGAAGAGTTATGTATTGCGGTTAGTATAGGTATGCAGATATTTTTTTGTTAAAGGGTTTTAGTTAGTTTTGTAGATCAAATACGCAGTAAAATATCATTTTTGTTTCTAAATGCTACATTAAACACATCCAGAAAGTATACTACTAATCATTATCAACTTTCATGACCTGTGATTGAAATCAAGACATAATATTGGAACGCTACTCAGTTGACAACTGTCAGTGTCAGTATTTCATCCATGTGAACGTAGTTTGTTGATAAATATGTTTTTCCAACCTGTTTTGCATCGAATAACAGTGAATTTTATGAGTGAAAACGTGACTATACATGTGATAAAGCTTCAAATATATTATTTGTCAAAATATCCAATGAAATCCCAAAGAAAATATGCACCAAGAAAGTTGGTCAAGGAAAAGTTGATTCGCCGTAAGTTTTATATGTAATAACGAGTCCATTTCCTCGTCATAGACGCTTGTTCTGTTACAACTCGCCCCCAGATTGGAATTCTTTTACAAAATACAAAGTAGTTTGCAAAAAAATCCAATCTCACCTAGCAAAAGAAGCAATAAAATTGAATAAAAGAATAAAAGAAAAATATCTCTAGATCAGTCGGAAATATCCCCCCATTTCTAATCGTGTGGTGTGTATTCCAATACTATGCAACTGCCAGCGACTCAGTTTTGAAATTAGCTCATCAGAATTTCGACAATGAACCATGATAACTCTTTTCCCAGAGTCCACGCATCGCCAGGGATATCAGGTTGTGAATCTGATAGGTCCTACTAACCCGTTCTTGCTAGCTCGTTCCCCGGTCGCGGCGAATATTCATTCCATCCACACTGTTGGACCGGAATAATTATCGTAATAATTTCAACGAGTTCACAATAACTTCCCACGCAATTACGAAGAAACCTTTAGAGCTCTCATTATAAGTCCAGAGCCTTCAATCTCCATTGTCGGAACTCAAACCAATTCCTCTACCTAATCACTCCAGCCACATGTTTTGGCGCATGTCTCATACTTGAATAAAATATACCGACTTAAAGTTTGCTGGGGTGTTTTTTTTTTTTTATAAAACAAACCTTAAATGACATAGGCATGTACCTCAACTCGGTACCACATCATGATCAAATGAAGAAATGTTTTGATGATACTAAACTTCACATATTTGAACACATAACAAGGAACCAAATATTGAAAAGAGCCTCGTTCTCACTAGACGATATCGGCTCTAAAATATGTCGATTGTCAAATACATCCCATTCAAGATGAGGTGTGTGGTTTTAGTATGGGTCTTATTACCTTGTAGAGTGAGTAGCCACGAAAAACTACCCTTGAAATGGGTCGAATCCAAATGGATTTTAACCTAACCGATAAGCTTTTTATGGCTAATGTGTTTCCCTCAGCCCCCCCGCTGTTTATTCCCCGCAAATTCCGACCAAACTAGTTTTGACCACTTTACAGCGCTGTCTGTCTATATCAATCCACTCATTCTATAAAAAAAAAACATTCAAGACACACATCATTCAGTCATTCATCCCATTCAAAACATTCTTACATCTATAAACATTCATCATCTCTAAATTATTCACACACACACACACAATGTAACCATTCTTACTTCCTCATTCGCTCTTTCACTCGATCTCAACAGAAAGCCAACGCTTTTAAAAGTAATCAAAATAACGAATAAAAATGGAAATAAAATTACACAACAACTTCAAAAGTTTACGTATCCCATTTTACTCCACTCTACCCTGACTCGAAGGCAAAGAAAATTTCAATTTATTTATAATAGGTTTCATTTTATACATCTATATTTCATTTTATAAAATAATTACTAACCGCAAACAATTTGTCAATGTGTGAAAATTATTTGCTGCACATACTAAAAATAAAATGTTCGTACGAAACAAAATATTATATTTTATGTTCACATTTTAACTAGAGTCAATTACTGTAAGTTCACTACCCTACTTTCAATTTTCCTGTCTTTGTTTTTTTTTCCTGCAGTTCATAATGCAAAATTGATAGCATAAAATGCAAAAAATTATAAAAGTAAGTAAGCAAAAAAAAAATAGTGGCCCTCCCTACTCTGATCTTTGTAGAACAAAATACTGACCAAGTTATGCTTAGGAACGAGGATCTGCTGTGTCTGTGATCTGAGTGATTACCGATATCGTACAGTATACCACCCTATATAATGTAATAAATGATAACGCATAAATAATAAATATCACTGCTAACTGTAATAACTAAAATGAAAAATAGCTTTTCCACCAATCTCGATTTTCCTAACGTCTACCCCAGGCAGACTAGCTACTATGATGTCCAGTTATTGTTATATTAAAATAATCTAACCATACAATGTATATCCAATACATTCTTCTTACAAAATAAAGATTAAAAAAAATTGTTGTCCATATAATGAACCGACTTCTTTATCTAGATAATAAAAAAAAATCCGTATTATAAATTTACATCCACCATACACCATTTTATAATCCTAGGGACGAAACTACTAAGTGACAGAGAAACTATACGATGTGCTAGCCAATAAAGCCCTTTATCACACAGATCACTATAGAAATAAAATTAATTTCAGACAAAATTTTGACTTCTACCACCCCTATAATAATAACACTGCATCTCAATAAAATTTTGAAGAAATCATGACACGTTTAAAATAATGATAATGATGATGATGATAAGAAAGAAAAATAATAATGTTCCACATAAGTTTGTCGCAATAAATAAACATTCTTTACTAAGAAGTCATTGACTTGTAACCAATGTACTCATAGAATTTACATTACACATCATGTAATGTTCATAATAAACGCATAATACAATTTTGCAAAAAAAAAGTAATTGCAGTTTTGAAGTGGTTTTCATATTTTCAATTTTTTCCCGCAAAATATGATGTATCCTTAATTTTGATATGGTTTTGATATTTTTTTGTAAAATATAATGTAACATCAAATTTGATGTGGTTTTGATAAAATATATTCCTTTTTTTTTTTCAAACTATCTGCAAAATTTTATTTTGGTTTTAATTGCCTTATGATAAAATACAAAATGATGGCATAAGTAGGTTCAAAATACTTTTATTTGATTGGATAATAATATAACAAAATAATGATTTTTTTCTTGAAACGAGCTTAAAACTTGTATTGTCCTATTCTATGTTCGTGTCCTCAATATTGTAAAACATGCCCCGACAGTCCTTTGCAATTTCAGACAATCCATTCCTTCTTCATGGCATTCGCAGCTGCAACAAACTTAGAAAATTGTTAACAAACACGACAATGGGCTGAGGAACTTGATCATGGTGTCTCTCTTCCTTTTTTTTCTTTTCATACTTGGCTAGTTCTATGATGAGTTCTTGAGTAGCTAATGATGATGATTAGATCCTGCTGGCCTCCTGGTAATATTTCAAAATTTTCCAAACTATTCTCTTCTCAGTCGGTGTCATAACCCAGGACACCATGAAACCTCTTCCGAAGACACGTTGCACACTTGATCACAATCAGCATAACCGCAAAAGATCCAGTTACTTATTTTTGAACACAGCAAGTAACTTGAAACCAATGAATATTTCTTCAACTCTAAAGTTGGCTAGTCCTTATTTGTCCAATCATTGGTCAAAAAATAAAATATTGCATAAATCGAATATCATAAACACTTGTTATTTCACTAGCGTTACTAAGCATGCACTTAAACACACACTGATGGTATTCACTGGTCCTCCATCCTCGCTGATTCACTATGTTCAATGACAGAACACTGCTGTGATAAGAATCTATCTTAGGTTAAAACTAAAGCCAAGTTATAGACGTTCCAATAAACAGAGGGAAAGATAAAATAAAAATCACAAGGTCAAAATATTTTCCAAAAATATTTGCCAACTAAGGTTGCAGGACCATCTAGGTACTTTAACCATATGAGACATACGTCTCATTTACGTTCACCTACAATTATTTTTTTTGTCATTTTCCTCAAATATGATGTCTGATCGCTAAGTGACTTTAATTTTTCTAACTCAAAAATTACTGCAGACTATAAAACTCCGTCTTGTTTGCTCAATAAAATTAGAATAGGGTAAATTAACTGGGGTTTTGAACACTTACATATATGTATTTTTCTTGATCGGCATTTTCTGTTCCATTCTTCTGTTTAGTGTGGCATAATATGGCACCACTAACAACATAATCATATTGAAAATCTTCAGTAACACATTGGTCCTATGAGCAGGTATGAGACCAGGCTCAAAAACTCTTACTCCTCCGTTAGTTGACATCAAAAGCCGGGTACTTCAACTCGAACGTCCCACGAAATATCTCAATGTTCACTTCATGTTTTTCGCGTCCAAACTGTTGCTAACTCTGTCTCCATGTACTCAAGTCATGCACTGTTGCACTAACACCTTTTTTAACTGACTAATTATAGCCTAAAACTAATTGAAATTACTATGTTTTCACTAACAGAGCTCTTCGTTTCAAAACGTAGTTAACTCTCACATTTCTCTACGTGTGATAATAAGACGTCACTAAAAATCACACGTGCTCCTACACTATCAATTACACTAATTATTTGAAGCTACATAACACTATAATTTCAGTGAAATCGGTTTTCCAAAAATTTTTAATAATCTCGCGCTTCGAGTTTCGTAAAGAACTGTCATCCTTCATCCTTAACCGTTTTTTTTTTCTTTTACAATCGTCCTCATGGGCGTTTTTTCATTGTAAACACACTAAAGTGTTTTTAGTAGTCACAAACATTAAATCAACAAAACAATTATTTGATATCATAAATTTAGCCTATCATAATGTTCAAATGTTTGACTAGTTATTAGAAATATATAATTGATTTTTTTTTTTTCATAATTTAATGAAATCGAACGAAAACTATCGTGTAGGTTTGCCTTTATGCGTAGGAAATTGCGTGTGCGCATCGGTTTACAAAAGTGTGATCAGATTAAAAATATATTGTGAGATTCTTTAAGGATCTAACAGACGGTCGGACCGCACTTGTAAGGGGACATGTGTTAGGCCCTATTTACAAAATACCGTTCAAAATCTACACAACTTGAATAGTTTGATGTGATTTAAACAATAGAAAATTAAATTAACAAAATCTTTTGTATTTAAATACATCTATTGTATTAATTTTACTATAATGAAGTAGAGAAAAATGAAGTAAAGTTTTGTAAATGACAACACCGGACAATAAATTACTGAATTACTGAATATTTTTTTTTTTGTCGAAAATTGTATGACCGATCAAGCGTACCAACTTAAAAACAATGATAGTTTGTGTAATGTCACCGATAGAACACCTTTTGGCGAAGATATATGTTATCTGTGGTTAAATTATTTTCTCTAATCTATGTCATGCTTACAGCTAATCCGCTTGTTCGCGAAAAAATGGCAGATCCGTTTTTGTTTTCTTTAGCTCATTATTAATTACGTGATCTACAACTAGAATTATTTAAATATTCGCTTTATTTTAATCTGCTTAAACAATACGACAGGCAATTCTGCGCCGACGCCGGTCATGAACCGTCCATATTCGCCATTTTGTCATTTAGCAAACTAAGAAAATGCAAACAAAACATTATTTGCCCTAAACACGCGTTACTTCTAAATAATTTTGTCGACAAAGTGAGCCAGTTTTATCAAATTGAACTCTGAACTGCAATTGCAATGTAATTTTCCGTTAGCGAAAGTGAGGTTACGAAATTGACATGACATTATTGTTGGAAAAAAAAAACGTGAATGCAATGGACATGTGTTTTGTTGTGTTTCTCATCAAGATAATAGAAGAATTTAGTGCTCATACTCATGATCTAATGAGCAAACAGCCCATGCAAAGGATGTCTTATCGGGCTATGCCTCAATTGATAAAGTGAACTAATTGCCTACTTCAAAAGCAGTTTTGCATGAAAGGTAAGCTTTTGTTTTATTATTTGATGTGTTTTCAAACAAGTCGTCGTTTTCGAAACCCAGCAGAACATACTTGCGAACTACAACGACTAGACCGAATATATTGGTGAAATGTTGCTTATTTCATTGTTCTGTCGTCAGATAAGTTATTGATAGTAAATTTCCCACGCTACTTTCTGACTTTCACATTTCCTAAGAGGATCTAAATGTACGTGAAATAGGCCTAACTGTCAAAATAGATTTGTTACTTTCAATGAGGTTTATATGGTTGTTTGATTTTTCAGTCAACATCTAATTGGAATTTACAATGCCCGATATTTCTACACATCTGCCACAAATTTTATGGAAAACAATATTTATAGAAACTGAACATACCTTGGTTAAACGGTAAGCATTAAAAATATGTTCGACTAATTTATTTGATCTAGGCTACCTAACTGTTCTTGGAAATTGTAATGTTGTTTCCGTTCCAACCAATAAAATTTCTCAAGCTTATGGATTATGGAAAGCAATATTTGTAGGACCTCAAATGAATGTCATGACATTTAAAAATAGGCATTGAAACTTGTCAAAACTTTAATTTTGTATTTTTGGATACTTAAATAAAATTATGTAGACTAAAAATCCAGACTTAGCATAGATTTTATTTCTGCTACATTGAGTTTAAACAATGTATGTATTAATTTTCAGTATATGAAATGGGTAACCATCCTCGAAGAACATCAACCAGCCGTCGGCAATGTGCAGGTGGACTGAGGAATTTTCCGGTGTGTCCTTTATGGACTATACTCCGTCTTAGCACAATTCCCAAGTAAGTACAAAAATTATCGCCACCAAAGGCTACTTTTAGACTTGATTAACCCTACTCAGTGAGTAAAACGACTCGGCAAGAAATTTTACATTAGTTAGAAACATGGATATGGTTGTTCTTCTTTTTTTTTCTTAATCATGAATGGCCTAGATAAACATAAACAATCTTAATGATACGTATTTATAAATAAGATTCCTTAAACATACATACACCCTTTTTTAACTAATCTTTCAATATGTACAATTTCAGGTTTTACCCGAGAGGCCATGCTTCAGGTTGGACCGTCTTCCATATATCTACTGACTTCATATAAATGAAAGGTACTTATGTTTTATTATAATAACACGTTCTAATTATTAAATTTAAAAGTGAACAGCTCATGGCATCATTATCTAGAAAATTGAAGTGAAGCGTAAAGCAAAACGGCGAGGCATGAGCGACCGGATAAAAATCAAACTTAACTGACTCATCATCATTTTATTGGCTAAGCAAACTTATTACTAATTTATGTCCTAGCTCATGTAGATATGAACTGCAAGGCAGGGGTTCTCAAACTTTTTTTTTATTTTTAATTTCCTTTTTGTAAATTTTGCTGTATGCATTGTTTTTTCTGACACAATATTTCTCATGGGCGTGTCTTAGTTCCAAAAATTAAGCGACGCGCCCCCGTGAATAGATAAATGAAATAATATTGTTCCTATTTGGCAGAACCCCACTCTAAAACAAAACCCTTTTCTTATTCTATAATATATGAAAATTTCTAATGTCTGACTATTTCCTTTCAGTGTACTGAGGACTCACTAATCTGCACTACTAGTAACAAAGTAATCCGACAATCAGACTGGACCCGGTCACGTTAGGTAAGTTTACTGTATACTTAATGCGTACCACATACCACATACTATTTCTGAACCTCAGTAAAATATGGTTTTATAATGATAATAGTGCTTATTATCTACGAGTATGCCTACTTAACAGGAATATTACAAGTTTCAATCAATTTTCATAAAATTATTTGAGCAATTGTGACAATGATCAAGCAGTGGTGGAGTTAAGGTATGGCAAGGTACGACCTCCCAGATGCTGGTAATGCTAATATTTCGTAGGATATGTTTGACATGGTTGTAATGAAGTACAGTATGTTGGCATACTCCTGACTTGTGAAATATTGCGACAGTTTAGGGTTCCGTATAAAAGCTGTGTACACAATCTACCGAACATAATGATTGTATGGTTTTACACTTACTATTTTAGACTAGCCTACAGCTTATCTTGTGAGGTAACGAACTCATGTCATATGGAGCTATTGAAAATCTTATTTATACATACATACTTATTTGTATTACTACAGTAAAAATGTATACCTATAGAAAGTTGAAATTCGTACAGTGCATTTAATTTATTGAAATAATTGGCAGACATAGGCTACGGTGACCGCTCACCATCAAGAGGGACGTATGCTTGTTTACTACGGATGTAATATGAAAATATATGATGACTTATAAGCTAATGAACTAAATTAGTCCTAACATGATTAATACGTATAACCTAACAGACAGACATTTGTTCTCATAGTGAAAATATTCAGTATAAAAACTTTGTCAATTTATTGTATGATGTATGAAATCCTGTAAGCCAATATGTAGATTATAGAGTTACAACTGAAATGCAAACAAACCATCCATCGAAGGAGGTACTGTCATAGTATAACATGCGTGTAGCTATTCAGTATTCATAGAAAAATGGCGGGACGCCCCATATAATATTGTACTTCAGCGCGACAATGAATAATCGCGCCCCCATAGCCATTAGACTAGAGCCTATCTTCTTGTATTACTAGGTCTTAAATCTAGGGCTTAGGTATCCTAGGTTATCTGAGATAATATAGTCTTACACCTAGATTATGATAACGACCTACTTACTGTCCTAACTAGTAGTTATCCTGCCTATAAATGAAATTCTGTATAACAGACGTCTTCCAGGAACATACATAACATCAGAGAGTTCATAGACTATATCAGACAGCATCGAAGCTATCCGATCTCCGGTGTGAAGTGCAAACGTGATGTGAGCTTTCAAAATAGCCCTGAAGATGGCAGAGCCTGCTATGAAAATGTACTAGACATATAGAGAACTATTTGTTTTAACATGAAATTCTATTGCTATTGTACATAGTTCACACACTTATGTTTCCAATTCCGATTACTAGGTGGGAAACTCTTCTAAACTACTACAGCTCCGCGCCTTCTTTTATTTTAGGTACATGGATATTTTTTCTATAAGTGCCTAGTATTTTACGTACTAGCCCCGCCTATACAACAGCTATAAAAACGTACATTAAGACACAGAGTAAATAATAGTACTACGCACAGGCGCAAGGGAACGTCAAGATGCGCCAATGCCAACAATTGCTACGTAGCAATGCAACCAAATGGCCTAATCGGGACGATGTTTAGTTCAACCACTACGATTATGAGTTAATTTTCTGGAAATAGATTTTGTCTAGGTTTACTACGCTATTTTAATTTTTATTTTTTTATTTTTCAGGTACCAAAGGAAAACGAAAATATCATTGGTTCTATACTGATGCATGACTTCGCTCGGAACGCGGCAAGAATTAACAATGGAAGAAAATACTACAGACGTGTTTATTAACAATAAAGTTATTTTTGTTTTTATGAAATAGCGATTGAATAAAAATATTAGGTATATGAGTTTTATTTAGAGATGAAATAAGTCAAGAAATACAGCACACCCACTCGTTTTCACAACAACAAATGTAGCCTGGTAAGGCTAATAAAATAAGGTTATTAAAATTCTGGTTGCTCGGCACCAAAAGTAACCTTGCAACGGCTACTTCCTATTATTTATTTGTAAACCTTGGTATCCAAGATGTGTTCTACAGAGCACATCTTAGATCCCTTGGGCACGGAACCAAATGTAACTAAACCTCCGCTCACCTTACCTATTTACTTACTTACTTGACTAACCAACAGTATAGCTAACCCCCCTTTAAATATACCCCGTAAATTTGGCCTTGTGATCGTCTAGCGTGAATAAGTAGAACCCTTCGACGTGAACCGCGATAACCTAGATCCTTTAATGAGTATCAGCTGTATTTTTGACTAATTTTTAAAATTTTATTTATTTATATTTTAAAGAAGAATAAAGGTTATTGTAGCATAATAATATAGTGTTATAGAAGAGTATTTTATCAGATTTAGGCCTAGAAAGTTATATGTGAGAAAATTAATGACGTAATGAAGAAATTTTAAAATAAAAGTTAGTGAGTGAAACATACATGAAATAAATATTAAAAAATATTTTGGAAAACAACCGCTACGCTCTATTAGTGATCCTGGCTTGGGTACGAACTTGCGTTGCGGAATAGGATCCTTAATCTCAATCAAACTGCTTTATTGAGAGTCCTATGCCAAGCCAGAAGGGCTATCTATCTACAAACTAACCCCCTTTTTGTTTTGTCTCTTTTTCCCTAGCTAAACCCCCCTTTTCCCCAATACTGTTAATAGACCATAACTTCTCGATCCTTCTAATGTTTTATCGAAACACCGAGCAGTTGCTAACTTTTATAAGAAATAAGTAAGTCAAACTTTTCTAAGCTTTAGACTTTCCATCAGTGGACGGCGCTCGCATGCCACTGGGCCCTATAACAAACCTATGCTTTTTATTCCAAAGAATAGTTTGTTTCTCTAACCAACTTGATAGAATTTACCTTGAAAAACCAGTTAGCAACACTAAGTGTCCCGCAGCCACACCGAAAGATCAGAAATTGCTACCACAATTATTAATTTCACTCAGATAAATTAAGTAATAAGAGATTTTATAAATTACCAGTTCTACCACTTATTTTAAGATAGTAAACACCACATTTAAAGTCCATTTAAACCATATAAATAGTAGTAGTTAAATTATTTCTCCACAATACACGTTGACCAATTATATTCCAAGACCAATCATAAAAGAACTCTACTTTCATAGAAATAGTGTGTGACTTTACCCTAGTCCTATCGTTTTCCCTACTCTAACATATCTGAAACACAGACCATCACTTACCATAGATCTTGTGTTCAAAATATGCACAAGTGTATCCCTACCATAAGCTGTACAGTTCAGCCAGCGAAGCTGAGATAGGCAACCTATAGGCTTGAGTTCTGATCCCCCCCTCTGCTCTTGCCCGCGGGCTAGGGTAGCAGAGAGTAGATCGCCCTATCCGTGTATATATCCAGTATTCTAGGACACACCAGTACCAGCCACATGGAAGACCCAGCTGCGATCAGACTTTACTTAGATGTGGATCGATCACAACCGAAATCCCCAGCGACCAACGCCAGCATGGACCAGAGCACCGAGTAAATAAATATAAATATATATAGGACCCCAGCCTCAAATACTGCCGACTTCAGTGAGCAAGGATTACTCCTAATGTCTTTCGTCAATCGTGAAAGTCCTCACTTCCATCTAACAGTTGGACTCTTTGAGACCGGTGAGAAAGTACGCCTTTTGTAAGTATAAATAAGGCGCCCAAGCCCTCCACTTGGAACAAAAAGACCCCTAAACGCCTCTTATTTGACACCGTAAGGGAAGAAGCGCCTAGCCGGACAACAGTCTGTCACAAACAATGATCTGGCTTATAACTTTCACAAAATAACCCCATAGAAAATTACTAAATTCAATTTTACTGACCAACTAAACAAACGAGTGAAGTTTCCTTTACGTGCTATAATCTAAGCTTAGTTTTGCAAGAATTACTCCCTACAAAACCAAACACAGACTTATCTCCAAGCACCAGCCATACATCGACCCAGTCTTTGTATTGCTTGACGGCACTCATGAAACAAAGCACAGAAAACTTCACTATACACATTAATTTGAATGTAACACTACACTATAAATAGAACACTAAAATAACCCCACAACTGACGGTAAAGCAATTCCACCACAGGTCTAGGTTCAACTGTACGACGATATTGTCTTCGCACAACCAAACAGAGACACAATTTCAAAGTTTACAATCACTTAGAATAATTTCCAAGTAAGTACAAACAGAGAAACAATAGCAGAACAACTTCACTCACCAGTAACACACGAAAGCCAGAGACACTGTTAGTCTTGTAGATATTTTAAGAATGACGCGCGTCGGCTCCCTCCGACCCTTTTATAGATTCAAATGGCGACAGAATTTGGCGACAAAAAAGCGACAATTGAGCGACAATTGAGCGACAAAAGAGCGACAAAAGAGCGACAAAACGGCTACAAAAGAGCGACAAAACGGCTACAAAAGAGCGACAAGTAACAATGGATAGCCGCTAAATTACATGCATAAGAAAAAGGTCATAACTGTTTTGTTTACTAAGTCGTACGCCTTAGGCATTAATGTCCAAGACAGCTCAACACGTACGTTTTTGCTTCTCAATAGTAACATCTGCATGACTGCACGTGTTCCAAAGTGATATAGGAATAATTTTATTGATACCTAGTTAGCGACGAAGAGTTATGTATTGCGGTTAGTATAGGTATGCAGATATTTTTTTGTTAAAGGGTTTTAGTTAGTTTTGTAGATCAAATACGCAGTAAAATATCATTTTTGTTTCTAAATGCTACATTAAACACATCCAGAAAGTATACTACTAATCATTATCAACTTTCATGACCTGTGATTGAAATCAAGACATAATATTGGAACGCTACTCAGTTGACAACTGTCAGTGTCAGTATTTCATCCATGTGAACGTAGTTTGTTGATAAATATGTTTTTCCAACCTGTTTTGCATCGAATAACAGTGAATTTTATGAGTGAAAACGTGACTATACATGTGATAAAGCTTCAAATATATTATTTGTCAAAATATCCAATGAAATCCCAAAGAAAATATGCACCAAGAAAGTTGGTCAAGGAAAAGTTGATTCGCCGTAAGTTTTATATGTAATAACGAGTCCATTTCCTCGTCATAGACGCTTGTTCTGTTACACCACCGCAAATGCTTTCAACTCATTTTAAAAAAGCTTACAAGCAAAAAATCACATTTAACTCAACCGATTTTCTTTCAAAAGAATTCTATAATAAATCAGGAGAACTCAAGACTCCTCGAGACGAGAATGGAATCTGCAAACAGGTCCAGACTTTCGTCTTTCGAATTGAACCGAGTGCTTCAAATTTACAAGGAAAAAAGTATATTTCATTCGCGCGTTGAAAGCAAGTTTGGTGTGACGGACTTCATATACTTTGAATGGTTTCAAAGCGAAAATGTTGTGCTGTCGTGCTAAGCACGCCTCAATTGTAGTTACTGATTATGACTCTTAGGTATCATTTCTAATAATGTATGTTTGTCTTAATGACTTTCCTGCCGGTTCCACGTATTATCAATTAGAAGAGGTGTTTAATTCTTATCGAGGGTTTATTGTTTGCGTAGCTTGATTACATGTCCATATATAAGAGAGCCCTGTAATATGCCTACTTGAAAAATAATCTTCAACATAGCTACCAGTTGATTTATAAAAAAAATCTAAACGTTAATGCATGTAAAATAAGCAATATAATACTGTAAGTTCTCGCGTTTTGTACAGTCGAGTTCATAAATATGTGTAATTTTTTTTACCTTATTGCATAGAGATAAGATGAAGAAATGTACATATATTTATGAACTCAACTGTACACATTTTTTACGCTGGGACGTCAGTCTTCTGCGACCACGGCTAGTATAACCTGGCCGAAACGTTGGATAAAAGGTAATAATGTAATTTTTCATCACACCCGCACTTTAATGTGCTATTGCACGCAGGCGGAGAGTGAGTTATAGAAAAATCGTTCTCCCAAGGGAATAATTTTATTTTATTTTTTTATTTTATTTCAAAACAAATTACACAGTATTACAGTGAGACACTAAGGCACTGTGCAATGCATAAAACATCATACTATATTATGAAATAAAACTATAATGAAATTTCTTGTACCGTATTTAACTTTTTTACATCTATTTACATATTTTTTACATTGCGAGTGTGATGAAAAACATTGTGTGTAACTCGGGGAGTATGAATATTACAAACTCGAGTCTTTAAATCGCTCCGGAAAGCCGTCGCGATTTAACTTACTCTCGTTAGTAATATTCAACTTCCTCCCCTTGTTACACAATGTACTATTATCGCGTTAAACCCGTGTGTCTCTTTAAAAAATATAAAATAAGCAAGTAAGAATAAGGGGTTAGCACTGATTGACTAGCATGTTATCTACAGATCAGCAAAGTATTTTTTTAGACTTTGTTTTTCTTATTCAAAATTTATATAATGGTTTTCTGTGCCCTATATGATAGATGCGTATAAAGCTGATCTGCTCCGTCGTCGCTATCGAGACGGCTCAGACAACTTTAAATATCCCCCGAGAAGCCCGGATACTGCCGATGCTGCGAGGCTATTCTTATCGTTATAATAGCGTAAGAATCTGATCAGTAATTGACAACATTTCATATTTTCGACTACTACTTTTTATTTAGGTTGAAAGAAAGGTATTTTTTATTTTTCAAAAACTCCTATAGCAAAATCCCTTTTTATTACTACTTCGAACAGCTCAAACGTCCACAGCTCTGACGTCTGTGTTGTTTCATACCTAAAAAACCACAAAATCATTCCTAAAAAAAAGTTTTAACAGTCAGCTTAAACAGTCCGGTATGTCTGACTGTCAAGTGTCACTGTCAACCACTATAATGACTACAAATCATAGCTGCGAGGCTATTCTTATCGTTATAATAGGGTAAGAATCTGATCAGTAATTGAACATGTTGTGGATATATATAGGTAGATGTAACAAGAATTAAGAATAAGAAAGAAAATCTTCAACAAAAGAGCGTACACCCATCTTAAAGGCCGGCAACGCACCTCCAACACCTCTAGTGTTTCGGGTGTCCATGGGCGGCAGTGATCGCTTACCATCAGGTGACCTGTCTGCTCGTTTGCCTCCTATCCCATAAAAAAAAATGAATAAGAAGAATAAGAATAGTTTATTTATAAAAGTTTTTTTGACAGACAGAGAAAATTTTCAAATTAAAATCATCATTATCTTTCTTGCATTATCCCGGCATTTGCAACGGCTTGTGGGAACCTGGAGTCCGTTTTGACAACTGATCCCAAAATTTGGTGTAGGCACTAATTATGCGTAGCGACTGCCATCTGACCTTCTAACCCGAAGGGTTCTTCCTTCTAACCTAACTGTCCGTTTTCACATTATCCGATCCGATATCGGGTGTCGGAAGGATTTCAATGGAAAAAATACAAGATGGCGCCTGTAATGTATGGGATATTAGTCCTACATCTGATATCGGATCGGATAATGTGAAAACGCACTAAGCCTTAATGGTATTGGTCCGATTTAAAAAAAAAATTGGGTTCAAATATATGAACAACTAAAAAACACCTCTTATTTAAAGATAACACTAATGATATTATGTCTGGTTTAATTTGTCGCCCGTATAGATTTACACACTGTATAAACAAACTCAAATATCACTTTATGTTAAAGAATTGATGTATTCCTTTCATTCAGACTTATTAAAACAATTCAGCGTTCCATATAAACAACAAACAAACCAAACGTTTAATATGCAATTAGATATTAACTCAATTAAATCAGAATATTCAAAGGTAATAACCGAATTCAAATGAAATTTAAAGCGAATATTGTCTTTGAAATAGTGTAAATGTAATATGGAACACAATAGGATGGAGCAATTTGAACAATTCCAGTAATTGTACACTAATTTGTTCCGGAACAAATAATACGGGGAGCGATTTATCGGATAATAAACGGGTTGTATTTTGTTTTACAATGTTGGCCTTTGTGGAGCCTTTGGTGGTGCCTGCGTCATTATGTACAAGGTTTACAAAACAAGAATGCTGTAGTATTATACATTTAAATGGGTGATGTAAAAAAAATAGTGGGGGGTGTAATAAAATGTACTATTTTGTGAAATTCGAACTTGCAACCTCTAGGGTAGAAAGCCGATCACTTACAACTAAGCCACAGTGGGACTTACGTAGAGTGGTGAAATTACGATACTTATTTTCAAGAACTAAGTTTAACTTCAAAATGCCTATTTAGTTCCCACTGTTGGGCACAGGCTTCCTTTCACGCGTAAGTATGGGCTAGCCCAGGGTGGATTAGGAACTTTACACACACCATTGAGAGTCTTCCTCGCGATGTTTTAATACCTATTAATAGGGTGCAATAAAGGTACTAAAAAATATTAAAGCCTCCGTTAGCTGAGGCTAGAATTGAACCGGGTCTTCAGCTTGGGGTGACTACCACACTAAGATCATACACTTATACACTTGAAGATAATTATATTAAATGAAGGTCCTGTTCCAATTTTAAGAAACGAAAATAACCCAGTAATGATATGGATGGGATGTGTCAGTGACCCGAGGGTTAACCCACCATTTTATATGGAATTTGACAGATGACAGCCCACTAACCCCGAGTTAAATGTTTATATAAATATATATTATATACAATCACGCCTGTATCCCATAAAGGGGTAGGCAGAGCACATGAATTCTGTTTCAGTGCCACTCTTGGCAAAAAGGGGTTGAAAGAAATCCAAATTGTGACATTGCAGTGACAGGGGGTGGTGAAATTCTTAACCCGTCACCACACGGAGTTCAATAAAAACGGAATAAACTAATATACATAATAGAATGCACATATTTCACATAAATACCGAACAGAAATTGCTCCCTTTGAAGGATTCTCAAGGAAAATATTTAATAAAGAACTATGAGAAAGAAATAATTGTGGAACATTATTCAAGGCACGTAGCTTATTTGAATTTTTAACGAGCTTTCAGTTTTGAACCTTGGTCATTTTGGGGTTACCTGTCTAAGCACAGTATAACAACGCATCAAAGTATTCAATGTATTTTAAGGTATCTGCTTTCCTGAAATACTTAAACACATTATTAATTATCTGTACAGTTAGCATTAGCGTACACCCATCTTAAAGGCCGGCAACGCACCTCCAACACCTCTGGTGTTTCGGGTGTCCATGGGCGGCGGTGATCGCTTACCATCAGGCGACCTGTCTGCTCGTTTGCCTCCTATCCCATAAAAAAAAAAAAAAATTCTTACATTGTATCCATACTTTATGTTATATTTAAATGGGAAAGTGTGTGTCTGTTTTGTCCGTCTTTCACGGCAGAACGGAGCGACAAATTGACGTGATTTTTTAAGTTGAGATAGTTGAAGAGATGGAGATTGACATAGGCTACTTTTTGTCTCTTTCTAACGCGAGCGAAGCCGCGGGCAAAAGCTTAGTAGACTATACTATATTTTAAACTATTACATAATTACATAAAAAAGTGGTCAATGTTTTACAAACAGTTACATGTAGATTTTACTGCAGTGGATTTTATTTATTGAGTTACCCGTAGCAGCAGTGCTACGAGTTCTCGAAGCCCTTATTCATTGCTACGGTTTCTCGTAGCACTTATTTGCTACGCTAGCATGCTGTATTGTGGGCTACGAAAAGAATCGAACGTGAATTTATCCGTCAAATATTAGATTTCCTTAATACAGATAGATACAGATAGTTGTTAGTGTCAAAAAATACATTTTTGTTTAAAGAGACGACAATCTTGACACAGAAAGACATTATGTTCGAATACTGCAAGTAGGATTTTATTCGATTTTCTATAAATTAACATTTAAGTACTATTGATATATGTATATGAGGGGTAAGTATGCCTTATTGAACATAAAAGACATTTAGTACACAAGTTTCGGAAAACTCATTTTGTTAACGTCGTCATGATGTCAACTCATCATGTTTGAACCCGCCACCTCCGGATTGAAAGTCGCACTCTATAGATGAATATCTCTGATATCATTGTCAAATTAAAGGCTGCTTTCAATTCAGAAAATTATAATTTAATCAATATTTTTACTGTATCCTCATTTAAATAACTTAATACAATACGCGTTTCAACTCCCGGATATTATCAAAGCACATATTCTATATGTAAATAAAAACAACCGAATTGAAGTCAAACATTCATTTTACGTTCCATTCCAAGTAAGTACGTAACAAAGTTACGGAGCCCGAATTCGGGACGAAGTTGGAAAAAAAAACAAACACACAGTCGGTGGTTCTCAAGTATTTTGGGTAACAAAGATGTGAGATCGGAGTTACTTGTACACGTGCGAGTCATAGGGGAGAGCGGGGGAAAGTGAAACAGTATTAAACATAATTATTTATGTGTAACAGATTTGACACAAGTGGCAAACGGACAGAATGTAATCGAATAAGCCTTTGGGCATCTGAAATACCATAAAGCTTACAATTGCGTTGTTGACATTCAAAATGGGAGTACAATCATTTGGAATACGAAATTGAAAGACGAGAATTTTGCAAAATTCATTAAACTTTTTTGTTTAATGTTTTTTTCTAACCTTACCCCAAGACTCATAATAAAAATTGTTTATAAAAACAAAATAAAATAAATATTATAGGACATTCTTACACAGATTTACTAAGTTCCACGGTAAGCTCAAGAAGGCTTGTGTTGTGGGTACTCAGACAACGATATATAGGAAACATCCTTGACTCAGGAACAAATATCTGTGCTCAGCACACAAATAAATGCCCTTACCGGGATTCGAACCCGGGACCGCGGCTTAGCAGGCAGGGTCACTACCCGATAGGCCAGACCGGTCGTCAAACAAACATCAAACAAAAATCCCTAATTAAATAATAAATATATGTATAATATAAAGCTATTGCAGCTGCAAGTGCTATATGCTGATAATAATCGTCATTTCATAAGTACCTTATTGCAGCAATATTTAATGGAAATCAATCACAAAAAATAAGTTTACCTCCTAACTAAGGTTAGGTCCTCAATTAGCCCGGTATTTTTTAACCCCCGACGCAAAAACGACGGGGTGTTATAAGTTTGACGTGTCTGTCTGTGTGTGTGTTTTTTCTGTCTGTCTGTCTGTTTTTCTGTCTGTCTGTGTATGTGTCTGTCTGTGGCATCATAGCTCCCGAACGGATGAACCGATTTGGATTTAGTTTTTTTAGTCTGAAAGCTGAGTAAGTCGGTAGGCTTGTGTAGGACATGTACTAATAGTACAAAAGACACGATTCCCTGCACTGTACTAGACCGAACTACTCCCAAATGATTCTGCTCTCTAGTACATTTAGTACACTCACACACGCGCAACAGAATGGGAGCGAGAGGAGCGAAGAGCCGAGGAGTGACAATGACAGCAAAGCGATCCATGTGATCCTAACGAAACCGACCGAGAGCGCGCGAAAACGGCCAATCAGCTCGCGGCTAGTACGAGCGAACGTTACTGTACGCCATATGTCTCTCACAATTTATCTCTCGCTCTCTCAGTGTACTACTACTGTCCTAAATGTCCTAAAAGAACGAACTAGTACACTTCGGAGATCGTACTAGTTGGGAGCGATCTTTTCAGTGAACGAGCAGGCACAACTCTATAAGTCGGGAGTGTTCTTAGCCATGTTTCATGAAAATCGATCTACTATGTCGCGGTCGGGGTTTTTTTCAAAATTTTAATTCTAAAATGTCGTCAACTTAAACAGAATCTCTTGGTTCTTGGCTTACTACATTATCAAAAGCCAACTTCTCTCCAACACAGAAATCGGACGGCGAATTTATTTTACTCCATCCCGCTACCGCCCTCAACTCGGCGATCTCTTTTAAGAGTGTCATTTTATTAAGCCGTCCGATAGAATCAGGGCCGCCTGACATGTGTCGCGAACGTGCCGAATGTTGCCTGGGTACGTAGCCAAACGCTTACGATAATATATTTATCGTATCTATCGCTCTTCCGTATTGGCGCGACAGAGCGTGCGTTTCATTTGGCGTCTAGCGTCAACGATTGTCATTTTTGCTAGGCCGGTAAAGCATTGTCCTCCTGCCCAATCTAAAACGTCTGAAAAGTCCGCTTGATCTGTGTAAGACTTGACATTCTATTACGTAGCCGACGTTCCCCGGTTTCCTCACTTTGTCTTTAAAACTACATCGATGCCTCAGCACGTATTAAAAGCTATGAGGTCTTGTCAATTATACCTCAGATGTTCTTTTAAATAAGTTTTGTCTACTTTTAACAAGTCCATTTACGAAATAGTTTTATAACATTTTTATTCTGCTTGTTTTGAATTAGATATTTCTGTGAGAGAAAGTATCATGTCATGTCTTTCAAATAATTGCTTTTATGACTACAATAGCTCAAAAAATGAGTGTAAGTATATTCATAAGCTGCGGTGGCCGATGGCCGCATCTCATCAAGTAGTTCATATGCTTGTTTGCCACCAAAGAAGGTTTTTCAGGCAGTCTTCCTATACCCCACGATCACGCCATCCCATAACCTGTCTAACCAGTTTTTTTACTGTTAAAAAGGCCAATTTCGCCTCACAGATAAATAAGGCCTGATTTACAGCGCATACCTGGGGTAATAGAAACCCGGCCCGCGGCCTGCATACCAAGGAGCATTGATTCTTTGAGGCTTTAAACTTGAATACGATGTTGTTAACTTGCGAAGCTTGTGGGGCATGTTTAGCGTCGGTGTAGTGATTTTTGTGGCTTTGTAGATTTCTCGAAGGCGTTCGACTTCGTTAAATGGCCTAAACGTTAGAAGACGTTGCTGGAAATAGGTACCTCAAAACATTCATTATAGGTATTTTACGGTTCCTTCTAATTTAATAATATTGTGGAAGACTGTTAAATTTTCCCTAGAGAAGTAAACTATATCTAACCATATTGATGCATAGCCAAATTCCCAAAATCAACCCAAAATTCCACCGCACACTACCCAGCACTTGGCACATTATTAAAAACCACCCGTTAGAAATAATAGACACCGCACACCTAGTTCCTCCACATTAGCCTCGTAAAAGGGAAGTGCCTCCGTAAAACCAAAAAGGTACGTAACATAAAACCGAATGGTAAATCTGTATTAAGAGTGAGGGAATGGGATGGCATGCTGTGATTATGGGTAAAGGCTGCTTGTTTTAGTCTTAGTTTAGGGGTTTATTAGTTAATATGGACGGGTATGGTGTTATGCTTAAGAGGCTACAGGAGCGAAAATGCTAAAATGGAAAGGAGGCCCACTTTCAATTTGGTAATTTTGTGGCGATGCCACCTATATGTATATACTTATAAATACGTATTATTTACTTATATACATAAATATCACATATAAATTACATATATACTTATATAGTACACGATACCTAATAAATACATCACATAAACATAATTACATAATTAAATATAACACTAAATTCATAATAGACACATACATAATAATTTACACATATACATACATACATACGCATTAATGTAGATAGATAAAATACATACTTAATCCTATAAATAACATAAACATCAATACCTACCAAATACCTACTCGTTCGAGTGCCCGGCCGGCCCGCAGGCACCGGCCGTGTCGGCTGCAGCCAGCTATCACCGCGCGCCGCTTCAACCGGTCCTGGATAGTCGCGGCCTTGGACGCCGCCCGATGCGCCGGCGCTCCCCGCCGCGCAGTGCAGATCTCGATCCCACGCTGAACGCACGTCGCTTGGCGCTCCGCCTGTCTTCGTATCTATCGCATCCCCCGGTGAGTTCGCTTTGCATTTTTAAGTGTTTACCACGTCGGGTGCCTTCCATCACTTCACTGGTGACCCCGACGTGATTTGAACACGCAACCTGTCTGAGAAACAGATATGGGTGATGGCAAAGGCGGTCCAAGCGGGGAGAGTGCAAACGCAGTACCACAAGCGAATGTGCAAGTCATGCAACCGGCCGCGCAGCCGTCTCTGGAATTTTCCACTGACCCGTTATCCACTGGCGCCGACACATTCCGCGTCGGAGTACGATTACCGCCATTTTATCGTCAAGATCCGGCGGTTTGGTTTGCGCAAGTAGAAGGCCACTTTATCTTATCTAAAATAACATCCGATGCTACCAAATATTATTATATACTGTCACAGCTAGATCACGAGTACGCCGCTGAGGTGAAGGACGTCATTGTCAACCCGCCGGCGGAGGGCAAATATGAGAAGCTGAAGGCAGAGCTGATCTCAAGGCTGTCGGCGTCCCGAGAAAAGGAACTGAAGAGGCTGTTGGTGCATGAGGAGTTAGGTGATCGCAAGCCATCCCAATTCTTGCGTCATCTTCAGCATCTAGCAGGCCCGCAGGTACATGAGGAACTTTTAAGGTCTATTTGGATTAATCGTTTACCAATGAACATCCAGGCAGCAATAGCGTCGCAGCCGACCCCACAGACGTTGGACACGTTGGCAAACACCGCGGATCGAGTATGGGACCTCGCACCCCCAACCCCCCAGGTAGCAAGTACGTCACAAACTTGTTCTGCGCCGGGGCCGCAAACCGCTTCAATGGACTACTTAGCTCAGCAGATAGCGGAATTAACCAAGGAAATCCATGAAATGCGCGCAGAAAGGAACACCAGATCGCGACCAAGAACCAGGGGTAAGGGATCGCAGAGGTATGGTCGCAGCCGTAGCCGTGGAACCAGTCAAGGTCGTTCGCAGTCCAGCTACCGTAGATGGCCTGTGTGTTGGTACCATTCCAAATTCCAGTCTCAAGCAACGAAGTGCTTGAAGCCTTGCGATTTTGTGTCGGGAAACGGTCAGGGCAATCTGTGATGGCGGCCAACAATTGCTCGAGACCAGGTCGCCTGTTCGTTACAGACCGACGTACCAAAATGCAGTTTCTCGTGGATACAGGAAGCGATCTCTGTGTTTTTCCGCACTCGGCTCTTCGTGAACATCGACCCAAAAGCAAGTATGAACTGTTCGCCGCGAATGGATCTGTAATCAATACTTACGGATATGTACAGCTACACCTGGATTTAGGTCTTCGTCGTGAGTACGGCTGGCAATTTACTGTAGCCGACGTCACCAAGCCAATCATAGGCGTCGACTTTCTGTCTTTCTACTACTTACTCGTCGACAGCCGTAACAAACGCCTAATTGATAATACGACCTCTCTGTCTGTGGCAGCCATGTCAGCTGAAAACACAAGCAACATAGCATCCATCAAGACGTCAATCGGAGAATCGAGGTATGATAGCATAGTACAAGAGTTCCCAGACATCACGCGGCCTCCAGGAGTTCATCGTGAGATCAAACACAGCACGGTTCACTACATAAAGACGACGGATGGTCCTCCAGTCCACTGCACACCTAGAAGGTTAGCACCTGACAAGCTTAAGATAGCCAAGCAGGAGTTTGAGTCCATGCTCAAATGTGGAACAGCCAGACCATCACTGAGCCCTTGGTCTTCGCCACTACATCTAGCACCCAAGAAAGATAATGGCTGGAGACCATGCGGCGACTATAGGCAACTGAACGCGAGAACTGTTCCAGATCGCTACCCGATTCGTCACATCCATGACTTTTCTCACCAGCTCGCCGGATGTAAGGTCTTCTCGACAATAGACTTGGTTAAGGCCTACAACCAAATCCCAGTGCACGAGCAGGACATCCCTAAGACAGCGATTTCAACTCCGTTCGGGTTATATGAATTCCCGTTCATGACCTTCGGCCTCAGGAACGCAGGACAAACGTTCCAGCGCTTTGTCGACGAGGTCACGAGGGGCATGGACTTCGTTTACGCATATCTAGACGACTTTCTTATCTTTTCACCTGATGAAGCAACGCACGAAGACCACTTGCGACAGCTCTTCACAAAGTTGAGAGAATACGGTATGGTCATCAACTCATCGAAGTGTGTCTTCGGAGTTCCAGATGTCAAATTCTTGGGATACCACATCTCAGCCGACGGCACCAAGCCCCTGGAGACGAAGGTAGAAGCTATCCAATCATTCCCTACGCCCAAAACCGTAAAAGAACTGAGGAGGTTTCTAGGGATGATTAATTTTTATCGTCGGTTCATACCTCAAGCCGCCCAGCTTCAAGCTCCATTGCACGAGTTGCTCACTGGCTCAGTCAGAGGATCAGAGCCAATCAACCTGGCAGACCGTCAGACTAAAGCCTTCCTCGACTGCAAGGCCAGCCTCTGCCAGGCGGCAATGTTAGCGCACCCAGATCCTGAAGCCCATCTCGCGCTCGTCTGTGATGCTTCCGACACAGCAGTTGGTGGAGTACTGCAGCAATGGAAAGGTGATGCATGGCAACCACTAGCGTTCTACTCAAAGAAGCTCAGCTCGGCTCAACGGAAATACTCGCCCTATGACCGCGAACTGCTATCAATCTACAATTCTATCAGGTATTTTAGGCACATGCTGGAGGCGCGGGTATTTACTGTCTTCACAGACCACAAGCCGCTGTGCTTTGCGTTCGCAAACAACAAAGCAAATTGTTCTCCAAGGCAGTTCCGACACCTCGACTACATCTCTCAATTTACCACGGACATTAGACACATTTCCGGGAAGAATAACGTCGTGGCAGACACCTTGTCCAGAATCGAGGAGCTCCAGCAACCAGTAGATTTAACGATCCTCGCCAAGGCGCAGGAAACCGACCAGGAGCTTAAACAGATCTTGGAAGGAGACACCGGGTACAGCATCAGCCTGAAGAAGCTGACAATACCAGGTTCATCGACAGCGCTCTACTGTGACGACAGCACCACGACCATCAGACCCTATGTGACTCCAGAGTATAGACGGCAGGTATTCAACAGCCTACACTCACTCAGCCATCCGGGCACTAAGGCCTCCGCAAAATTAGTGGCCGAGCGATTCATATGGCCCGGTTTAAATAAAGATTGTCGTGAATGGGCTCGAGGTTGCTTAGCCTGTCAGAAGGCGAAGGTAACGAGGCACGTTCAAGCACCTTTGGGTACGTACCAGTTGCCAAAAGCTAGGTTTACCCACGTGCATATTGACCTGGTAGGGCCTCTGCCTCCTTCTCAAGGATACCGGTACTGCCTCACAGCCATAGACCGCTTTACGCGATGGCCTGAGGCGATACCAATCATGGATATAACTGCTGAAACGGTGGCGAAAGCACTACTCTCTACGTGGATCTCAAGATTTGGTTGCCCTATAGATATAGTGACCGATCGAGGGGCACAATTCGAATCGGCTCTGTTTAGTTACCTGGCGAAGGTCATCGGGTTCAAGCATCGACGCACAACTGCTTACCATCCAGCCTGCAACGGATTGATCGAGAGGTTCCACAGACAGCTGAAAGCGGCGATCATATGCCATGCGCATGACAGCTGGACAGAAGCCTTACCGTTGGTGCTCATGGGAGTAAGGAGCGCTTTTAAGGAAGAGCTGCAAACATCCTCTGCAGAATTGGTTTATGGTGAACCGCTCCGACTGCCTGGGGAATTTTTCCAGCCCAGCACTGACACCACAACTGACCTCACCGACTTCACAGCACGCCTGAAGAATATAACTACCAAACTTCAACCTGTGCCTACCTCAAGGCATGGTCAGAAGAAGACGTTCATATTCAAGGACTTGGCATCATCCACCCACGTCTTCTTGAGGGAAGACGCTGTGCGTGGAGCGCTGAAGCCAGCATACACAGGCCCACATGCAGTGCTGGAAAGAGGAGAGAAGATTTTTAAAATACGGGTCAACGGGAAGATCATCACCGTAACCATTGATCGCTTGAAACCAGCATACCTGTTAGACGAGTCGACACCTGGAAAAGAAAAAGAGCCTGAAAAAGAAAACACGCTGAAACCTGTGAGAAGAAAAAGAACAGTTAGTAAGAAAGAAATAGAAAAAGAACCACAGAAGGAAAATATAGTAAGAAATACTAGATCAGGCCGCCGTGTTACCTTCCCAGATTATTATCGCCCGTGAGACGGTCTCTGGGGGGACTGATGTGGCGATGCCACCTATATGTATATACTTATAAATACGTATTATTTACTTATATACATAAATATCACATATAAATTACATATATACTTATATAGTACACGATACCTAATAAATACATCACATAAACATAATTACATAATTAAATATAACACTAAATTCATAATAGACACATACATAATAATTTACACATATACATACATACATACGCATTAATGTAGATAGATAAAATACATACTTAATCCTATAAATAACATAAACATCAATACCTACCAAATACCTACTCGTTCGAGTGCCCGGCCGGCCCGCCGGCACCGGCCGTGTCGGCTGCAGCCAGCTATCACCGCGCGCCGCTTCAACCGGTCCTGGATAGTCGCGGCCTTGGACGCCGCCCGATGCGCCGGCGCTCCCCGCCGCGCAGTGCAGATCTCGATCCCACGCTGAACGCACGTCGCTTGGCGCTCCGCCTGTCTTCGTATCTATCGCATCCCCCGGTGAGTTCGCTTTGCATTTTTAAGTGTTTACCACGTCGGGTGCCTTCCATCACTTCAATTTTAGTTAAATATACTAGTGTTATTAACTAGATTTATCAAAAAAATTGTACCTACAGAACAAAATCTTTCAAATCGAGGTTCCGCTCTCGACTGTTTCCTCCTTCAAAACTTAATTAATCGTAACTAAATTTGAGTATCTGAATAACAGTGAAATAATCTGTGTCAGACCGTTTAGTTTTTTTGGCTGATTGTTACCAATTTTGAATACCACACCTTTTTTTGCGCCATAATCAATCAAGCCGTTATTGGAAATTTTTGATGGGCTCTAGCGTCTTTAATAATAAGAATATCAAAAAAATCAAAACGGTCCGACACAGATAAAATTATAATAATCTGTGTTGAAAAAAATCATTGCTCTATCGTTAAAAACCAGGGAGGAAATAGTCGAGAGCGTTTGTATGAAGAATTGACCCGTCCCGTATCGTCTTAAGGCACCACTGGTCCCACCAAAAGCGTGTAACGCCTTGTCTTGCGTGGGCGACGGTCGCGCGACCGTCGCCGTCGCGTCTCATACTTCCACATCGATAAGGTTTGATTTCGTATGCGTCGCATCGCCGTCGCGCGACCATCGCGCAACCGTCGCCCACGCAAGCCACGGCGTAAGCTGTAGAATACGAACAAAAGATAGTCGCTGTAAATAAAAGAGAGGCGATGATAACACTCGTTCTCCCTTTTATTTACACGGGAGCGACTATCTTTTGTTCGTGTCTATCGCCGATAACTCATCGCTTACTCGTTTTTGATGGAACCAATGCCTAAGTGAGGTACTCCACAGCCATAGTGGATGTCAATTTTACACTTACAACATATATACAACAACATACACCATACGGCCCACCGGCCTGGCTCAGTCGGTAGTGACCCTGCCTGCTAAGCCGCGGACCAGGGTTCGAATCCCGGTAAGGGCATTTATTTGTGTGATGAGCACAGATATTTGTTCCTGAGTCATGGATGTTTTCTATGTATATAAGTATGTATTTATCTATTTAAGTATGTATATCGTCGCTTAGCACCCATAGTACAAGCTTTGCTTAGTTTGGGGCTAAGTTGATCTGCGTAAGTGTCCCCAATATATCTTATATCTTATACTTATATGACAGAGCTGACAACAGTTGTTTTACACGTACAGAACATTATCATGTTGATCACAGTTGATATTCTTGCATTTTTTTACTGATGTGGTTTTTTTACGATGGAGTGACTTGCCTTTCTTCATAGTGCAACCGTTGCCTAATGAAGACTGATTTTTTTTCCATTGAGGTGACAAAAACTTTTTAGGTTAATATGGGTGATAGCACATAACGTTTAAATTTTAAGTTCAATAATGAGTATATCCTAATTGGTTACACTTTACTGGTCGAGATATCATTCTGGTATTCGATCAATGCTTCTAAGAATTCAGTACATTGTTTCATTTTTGACACTGACTTATGCTATCCGTAACGTACTATCAGCTGCAAAAGTGGATGGAGAAATTATGAATTAATTCATTGATAAATTCGCCATGTACTTTTGCAACTGATAGTACCTATCTAAGTCTGATATTTGACGTATTAATAACTAATACTAAATCATCAACAACTCAATTTACTCTTAAAACAAACGACAGTGTTACATTTAAGCTCCACTACAATCTATTAATTCGCATTGACATCAACACAATGGTGTTACTAAAACAGCTCCATTCACCCCAGACGTCTAGATGTAAGCTTAAAACAATACATCGTGTACCATTCAGAGCACAAATACTCGTGCCGTGCCCTTCAGTAAACAGTGCGCCCCGTTTTGTAGTCATTAAGAGGGAAGGAGACAATTCGCCATAGAAATGTAGTACCCATTTTCCTCTCTAGGTACACATATAAACATTATCGAAAATGTCATACACATTTTCATTTATTTTAATCGTAGCTGCCTAGTTACAATTTACTTGTTCGATAGATTAAGTATCAAAGTAGTTAGAAGCTTTTAAATGAATGAAATCTGTTTTTTAATAAATAAAAATGGAAAATTACTGTCTTAGTTTCATTTCCTTTGTTTCACTTCTCCGCTGACTAGCCGGCTACATTGGCGCCCAACGTGGGGCCAGTGAGGATATTTTACTTGTAAATACCTACTCGCGTACTGACAGATAGTACCCATTTTATTGTAAATATTAGTTTTTATATTATATTGTTTACTTGAAGAACCTTTGTTTCATTTCTCCGCTGACTAGCCGGCTACAAATACTCCAGCGCTCTGCCAAATAAGCAACCAAGAATTCAACCAAGCCAGCGAAAATATTCACCATATAGGTTAATGGAAGCGTTGAAATGTCAATCCAGAGGCCATGATCTCAAATGTCAAGGCTATGATTTTCAACTTTTAAATGTATTCTAATCCTAGTGGCATTTATTGCAGACGATTTTAAAATGTGTTGTTATTTCCTAACTCATATAATAATTATGAAAAGAAAATCGTAATACAGCTACGAATATGATAAAAATGCATGAATAGTGAAAAAAACATTATCAATTATATTGTCTTCGGTTACCGCGATAGTGTGTGAACCTGCCTTAGAAATCTATATTTTTTGTGGTCATGGTTCGTTAATATTTCTTGTAAGTGGGTAGCTTTTGCACATTTTAATTTTTCCTCAGTCACCCGTTGACCACGAACGCTGTAAAGAGTTCGAAACGTCGGGATGTATTTTAAATTCATTATACGCGATTTGATCCGTTTCCATAGTTTTATTTCATGATTATCAATTATGTTCATACCCAAGGAGGAAAACAGGGAATTAATTTGTATGGAGAACTCGTTTCGTGCATTTGCCCCTCGCCTCGTAAAGGGAGAGATGAGATCAGCTGTAGTGTTTAGCAGAACATTTAAAACGGCGTTAACACTTGGCTAAATGAAGACTTCGAGTAGCAGTGGGGCTACAAATGAAGTTATTTGAATGTGAGAAACGTCTGTTTTGCTGTCATTAATCAATTACAAGTTCATTTATACAGTTACACGAAAAGCTTTTGTAGGTACGGTCAACCAATTTGAATGACTCGTCTGACCTACGCACGCAATTAATTCTGAATATTATCCTTCATTGACTGACATATATTTGGTTCTATTCATTACATACATCTTTGAGTTCTCGCAACCTTTTTGCCGAAACCACTATTTATAAATAAGTACTAAAACTCACAAGAGTCTTGTATATATGGACAAAAACTATAAGAAAACTAATTAACTAACTATTTTGGCTACAGTGATCCAAAGTGAATCTTGGCCTCCGAAACGAGAGGTCGCCACCAGACCTGTCCCGATCCTGCGCAGCCTCTTGCCAGTCACTGACTTGAAGCCGACGCAGATCCGCCACCACACTGTCCTCCCAGCGATACCAGGGTGGACCCGCCGGACGGCCACCAGCCGGTCTACCCAAGAACGCTCTTTTGACAATAAGTAAGTAATAAATATTATAGGACACCCTTAGACAGATTGACTAAGTTCCACGGTAAGCTCAAAAGGGCTCGTGATGTGGGTAGTCACAAGTCGCCAGAGTCAATCACCTCAGCTCCTTCTCTCGCTTGTTTTAATAGAAAATTAAAAAGTAAGCTTATCCAGCACACATTTTATAGCGCAGAGGATTTTTAAAGGTTTTAATAGTTATACATAGAGTATACCAATGTACCTATGATATTCAAACAGGGGATCGATTTTTGAATTTCAAACGCACAAATTCGCCGTTCGAAAGTCTGTGGAAAAACGACGTAATGCTATTTTTGAAAAATGACGGCTAGTAATTTTAAAATAAGTGGTAATGACCACTCGTTTTCGATTCTGTTAGTAGAATTTAAATCGCTAGTAGTTCGACGAGATTCAAAAATCGGCCCCCAGATTTTAAATTTGTACTTTTTGTAAATAGCTGACGTGTAATATTCGGTTTAAAGAAGTTTATTTTCTCATAAGAATATTTACAATTCACTTACATGAGAAATTAACACTAACTTAACTATGTTGAGCGTATGTATGCGTATTATAATTTGATTACAAAAGAAGTGCTTAACCTAAATAATTATAACTTATTTTTTTATATAATGTAGGTACAATAATAATTTACCAGTTTCTAAACTAATAGTATACAAAAAGAGTTGGTATGTGTTCGTAGGGTAAACATAAAATTAGTAGGTAGACAAACAAAATAAAGATCAGAAAATATAACTGCACAAAAAAATGTGTGTTTACGACTTTACGCTTACACTAAACCCAAGCGATAGATAACGCGCGGTGAACACAGATTAAGGTTGGATAGATGTGGCTTAAAGCGAGTTGCGTGTCTCAGAGCGTGCTTGATCAGTCACGTAATGTTTAAGTAATTTTTTAAAAAGTACCATTGATTTTGCATCTTTTATGCTTAAGGGTAGCGTGTTATACAAATTTGCACCTTCATAGAGGACAGTTTTTTTTCCGTAATTAGTACGGGGCGGTCGGAGTACCAAGTTATTGCAGTTTCTTAATTTAATTTTTTGTATATCTTGTTTCTTTTTAAATGATGTTTGAATATGAAGTTTATTTTGTATTATTTGACGTATTAGTACACAGGTATTGTATTTATAACTTTGACTTATATTCATTATTTTTGTCTTTTTGTATAATGTTATAGAGGGTGTAAGGTAATCGAGATTAAACAGGACCTTTATTAGCTTATTTTGTGCGCGTTGGATAGCGTTCAAGTGTATGGCAGCGGCAGAGCCCCATATTTCAATGAGGTAGTCTAAATGTGGTTTTACAAATGTGTTGTAAATGGTATAACGAACTCGCATCGGGAGACAACGGGTTATACCTCGCAATGCGCCTGTGAGGGAATTTATTTTAGTTTTAATTTTGCTAATATGCGGTTGCCATGTTAGTTGTTTGTCTAATATAAGACCGAGGTACTTTTCTTGTTCTACTCTATTGATAGGCTGATTATTTATTTTTAAGGAATCTACAAAATGAAGTTTTTTATTTTTTGGTGCGAAAATGATGTAATTCGTTTTCGTAACATTTATAGTTAAAAGGTTGCTATGGAACCATTTGTTTAGTATATTTAAGTCTGTTTGAGCTTCACAAATAAGATCCTGGATTGAATTACCGAAATAGAAGAGGCTGGTATCGTCAGCATATAGTGTTGGGTCACCTTTTAGTCCGATCTCGTGTATGTTATTTATGTAAACCAAAAAAAGTAACGGGCCGAGTATCGAGCCTTGTGGAACCCCGTATGTGACAGGGAGAGACTTACTTTCCTGGTTCCCTAGTTTAACTATTTGTTTTCTATTGGAAAGATAAGACTGGAACATTTTAAACGCAGCACCAGTGACCCTGATACATTTTAGTTTGTTCAAAAGTATTTCGTGGCTAACAGTATCAAAGGCCTTTTTTAAATCAATGAACACTCCTAGGACTACTTTTTTACTATCTATGGCTACTTTGATTTTAGTAACTAGGTCTACAGTTGCAGTAAGTGTGTTCGAGTATTGCCTAAACCCATATTGTTTATTGTAAAGGAAATTCATTGATTGCAAATGTGTTTCAAAGCGATTTTTTATTAGTTTTTCCAGTAATTTTGATAGAACCGGAAGCACTGAAATGGGGCGATAATTGGAAGGGTCTGACTTTTTACCGTTTTTATATATGGGAGTGATTTTTGCAAGCTTGAGGCTATCAGGAAAATATCCGTCTCTTAAACATTTGTTAAAACAATCAGTTAGTTCTTGCACTATTGCTTTGTTGATACATTTTAGCGATTTTGTGGTCATCCCATCCAAACCTGAACTAGTATTAGCACTTAGATTATTGATTATTTTAGTTATTTCTTCGATTGTACAGGGAGAGAACTCTGAAAGAACATTCGTAGCTATTACGGTTCGTGATGGGGAGCAGTGATACGGTTGTTTATTGCATATCTTACTTGCTAGTATAGTCCCAATATTTGAAAAATACTCGTTGAAACTGTCGCATATGTCCCTGAGGTTCGTCACGCTGCCGGCTTCGGTTTCTAGCGATTTAGGAACGTGTTCTTCTTTATGTTTATTTTTCGACAGTGAGTTTATTAGAGTCCACATTTTGGCTGGATTCTTCCTGCAGGCATCAAAAGATTTATGGTAATAGGAGCTTTTTCGTCTTTGGATGATCCTAGTAACTTCATTCCTTAGTTTAATGAATTCCTCTTTCTTTTCTTTTATATCTGGATTGTTTTTGTGTTCTTTCCAAAGTTTGTTTCGCTGTTTAATTTTATCCAGTATGTCCTTGCTTATCCAGTCATTTCGCGGAGGATTAAGTATTTTAGTTTTATTTACCTTACTGCTGTTTATACAAGTTAATATTCGATCTTCTAACAAGGAGTATTCATGGTCTAAATTGGTATGTGCATTATCATTTATTGTTTTATACAGATGATTATAGTCTATTGCGACATACTCTGTGCGTTTTATTAGCTTTGGTTTATAATTTTTCATTTCCAGGTACAACTGTTTATGGTCTGATAAAGGTGTGTCTATGATTGCCAAATGAAAATCATTTTCTTTTAGGTTAGTAAAGATGTGATCAATTATGGATTTTGTCAGGTCTGTATCCCGCGTTGAGTAGTTGTCTTCTATTTTATTTAAAATTGTGTATCCGTTACTTTCTATTATGTCTATGTATTCATTGGTATATCGGTCTTGATTGAGTAGGTTGAAGTTAAAATCACCAAAAATAAGAGTTCTTGATTTTTGTAACTGCTGTATAAGTACTTCGAAGAAAGATTGTAAGTTGACACGATCCGGTTTTCTGTAAATGGCTCCAATGGTCAAAGCATAATTTTCAATATGGATTTGAATAAAATGGTTTCCCTGTATTTCTTTGTCTTCAATATGGCTGTGTTTGAGATTGTTGTGTACGAAAATAGATATTCCTCCTCCTCTTGTATTACTTCTATAGTTATAATGATGTGTATAATTTGGGATCTGTGTAACGTTAACTTCGTCTTGGGATTTTATCCAGGTTTCTGTAATTACAATGATATGTATGATGCAGTTAAATGATTTAATCACACATTTGATTTCGTCTAGTTTTCCTGGTTTTACTATGCTTCTAGCATTGGCATATAGGCATTTCAAAGATTTCTTACTAGTTACTACTGATTTGCAATTTTCCACTACTTGGTATGTGATATTATCTAGCGAGTCAATACCGCACAGTTCTTCGTGTAAGTTATTCTGAGAGGGTATTTGTTTTAGTTTTTTGAACGATCTTCAATAATTTTCGGAACACCTTTCACGTATTTTATAATAAGGTTCTTTTCTCCGTTGGAAAGTCTTTTGGATAGTTCCATTTTTAAATTTTTGAAATATTTTTGTTGTTGTGGTGTTTGATCCGAGTATATCTTAATTGATTCATCGTCTATGTTACTTTTATTTCGTAGAATTGCGATAGCTTGATCTGCGGCTGGGAAAGTTACTTTTATGGGGCGTGTCTTGTCATTTCTGTATCTGCCCAGTCGCATGGCCTTAGTGGGTTCGGGGCAATCAGAGGAAATTTTTCGGACAAGCTTAAGAACTTCATTCTTGTCTTGATTCACTCTTTCAGCTGGTGTGTCAGACACCGGCTCTGGTATACCTTCAATTATAATGTTACTTTTTCTCTCAGAGCGTTCTTGCATCTCTGCAATGGCGTCCTCGTAGCTGCTGATGATAGACGACGATGTTTCTTCGAGGATGGGCTGACTCTGTTGCAAGTGCCTTATGTTATTTTCCAAACAGTCTACCTTTTCTTTGGTGGTAGTGCACAACAATGAGAGGTCAGCGAGCTCAACTTTCATGCTACTTTGTTCTTTTGACAGGTTTTCAGTGACTGATTGATTATTTTTTAAATCTTCCTTAATTGCTATAATGTCCAAGGATAGCTTATTAATAGATTCCGTTTGTTTTTCACTTGCTAATTTCGTATGGCGTATTAGGTCCATCATTTCGTTCATTTGCTTTCGAATTTCCGTCAGTTCGTTTAATACGTCATCACCGCTATTCGAGTATTTTCGTTTGTTATTTCGAAAGGTGATATTTGTTACCTCATTTGAATCATTTCCAGATACGAGTGTAGACAGACTTGGTTGCGAGCCTCCCAGGCCACTTCCTGTCGGAGAACGTAGAGTAGACATCTTTGTTGTGACGTCCTGTGGCGTTGTAAACAGAAAAACCGGCACTGCGGACACTCAGATAAGAGAAGGCGTAAAGACTGCACTAGTTGTTTTACAATTTTAGAAACTATTGTCTTGTATATAGGAATTAAAATCAAGTAGCTATATTTTTTAAAAACTCGGAATTAATTTGCGACACGTCTGCTTCACACGCTCACTCAACGACGACCTTCCTACCTATTAATATTATATGTACTTACAATAAATGATAATGGTTATGATTATGATTACTCAGACAACGCCGGGATTCTAACCCGGGACCGCGGCTTAGCAGGCAGGGTCACGACGCAATAGGCCATACCAGTCGTCAAATATATATGTGATTGAAACCCATGTCGACCCGTTGGTCCATTACTATTGTGAACTCACTGTTCATACAGTGGAAAAATAAATAGAATATATCGAAAGCTTTCGTCAATAAATTCTATTCAAATATTAATGGATCGTTCAAACTAGGCGAGTCAACAGACGAACGATTCGTCGAAAATATTGTCTCTCTATTGTGATGTCTGCCCACTTATCAGATTATTTGTTTACGATGTTGGCAGGTAAATATTTACTTCTTGTTTTTTCTACTTTGTTGGCAAAAAGCTTTGACAATCGGAGCAAGATACTTCAAGCTTATTCTTAGTGACTGTGTATATTTTGTACAAGATTTTTTCATCAGTGTTTGTAGAAAGTAAAATATTTTCATTAACTCGTCGTCTATTTCTGACAAAAAATTGTCATTTTTTTTTAATTATTATAAATGGATTTACTCTTGGCCACAGAGTAGCCGAAGGCAAAGACGTGGCCTACGATGGAGTGAGCTCGCCCAGAAGATGCCTGTTCACTCTTGATTTGAAGGTTGCCGATAAAAAAATTAACTTTGATTTTTTTTTAAGTCTAACGATTTATGTTAGGATCCTTAAAAGAAGGGTTAAAAATAAAAGTACATTACGATACAAGTGCGTAAAAAAGGAAATTCGAAACGAGTGGCGATAAATTAAAACACAACTGAAGGGAGCGCGAAGTGGTTCATTATATGTCAGCTCGAAACTTCGGAGGGTCTGTACTGAAAAACGTCGTACGATACACGTGCGAAAAGGAAATCGTAACTCGTGTCGATTTAAAACACTCCTTTCGGTCGCCACTCGTTTCGAACTTCCTTTTTGACGCACTTGTGTCGTCATGTACTAATTTGTATTGATACTTGTACTATTATATAAGTGGTAAATATATTGTGTGGTAAATTACAAACAAAATTTAAAGTTTCGTCTTAAAGTCACAAGTCTTCAAATTCGTCAAATTCGGGATTGAATACTTAATTTAGAAAATATAAATCTTGCGCTATAAAAATAACACCGTTTTTCACGCATAAATAATAATCTTCTAAAACAACATACTTAATTTAAAAAGGGAAGAAACACTCACAAATACCTGATGTACTGCACATTATCAACTCCAACGCAGAACACCAAACTTAAATGCTTACCCGACATTAACTCGAAGAAAAATACACAAAAAGTACTTCCGAGACACAGTAATCAGGGGGAAATATAGTACGAGCCCACGTACGAATCGGGACGAATAAAGTTTTGATGTAAAAAGTTCGTATTATTCGGCGCCGACGCGATCCGCGATCCTGCGAACCACCCGCGTGTAACAAAACCATGTCGGTGAGATATCTGTAATATTCGCTCGCTTGCTCTAGGGCGCAGCCACATGTGAGCAAGAAAGATATATTTCCAGTGAATTGATGTAAGGATGAAATTGGTTTTCTTATTCTGAATACGGGAGGTAAGGGAAGTTTGGCCGTGACGCATCATTACGAAATCTAGGCGCTTTATGTGATATTCTGTCACGTGTGGGAGAAATTCTGTTTTCTGTTTATTTTATCATCTTGTAAAATCTGAATGAAACGTATAAAATAAATTACATGTAAATGTGATTTGGAAATATTTTTTGTAAACTAAGTAATTTAATATTATCTAGATAATATTACACACATTTTACTTATTATCATGACAAAATATGCTAAATTAGATTTTAACAAGCTTCGTATTTAAAAAATAAAGTTTATACGATATCATGCGAGTCAAAAGTTCTTAATAGCTTTTCAGAGTCTTTCAAGGCAATTTCACATAAAGTAACCATTAAAACTTGTACATTTACGTTTATTGGGACATAAATATTCTTCATTAAATAACTAAGATTAATATTACCGTCACCGGCATAAAGAAGTGATGATTTCTGTACCTTGTCGCTTTTAATTGTTTGACAATTTCATATGACATTTCAAACAAGACGTGAATATGTCAATGTACAGAAATCATCACTTATTTCCGCCGGTGATTGTACCTACATGCAAATAATTTATAAGCAGGTATAAAACTTATATGACTGACATAATAATGGTTGAGGTAACTGGTGACCGAAGAGCTGGCGACTTCCTCGCACAACGTATCAGCATTGCGATACAGCGAGGAAATGTCGCCAGTATAAGGATACAATGCCTCAAGGGCCTATTTTAGACATTAGCTAGCTTTTCAGTTTAGTCTTAATTTCTTATATATATATTTTTTTTTTACAGGTCATAAATTTTATTTTATTATTTATCAAACTTTTAAAAATAGTTTAGGTTTTAATTTTTAGTTTAAGTTTGATAAGTAAAAACTTATATAATTATATAAATATGTTCATGTAAATGAAGATTTTAATTAAACATAGAATATAAATAACTCACCTAAAAATATTTGAATAAAAAGTAAAGTTTTAAAGTTGTTTTTCTACCCAATTAAAAATAAAAGCTTATCAAACCATTGTTCCATCAATCCAAACAAAAAGCACTATTATCAAATTTCAAAAATATAAACAATGCTTAAGCTAAACAATAGGCCGGCGAGTGAAACGACATAACCCACGTATCCAATAATGCCGATACTTACAAACAAAAGCCAGTTTTGGGCGCACATCAGAGCCCATTGTGGAAAAGTCCTCACTAATGGATTACCATTGATGTCATTGCTGTCGGTTATAGAGCTGTTGCCTCTGGTGCCTACTGGCAGTTGCATTGAGGATAAATTGAGAAGTTATCTATGTAATTAAAATAAAAACATAGTTGTTTTTAAGTTAGGTGTAGTTTTGAAATATTTGTAACCGAATTTGAATACTGTAGTATTGTATCTGAATAATTTTAAATTGAATAAAAAACGTAAAAGCAATGAGTATTTATTACATTTGCTTTAATTTTTAGATACATTTTGCAAACAGCTAATGTACCTGATTATGAAAATAATGTTTGGTATAACAGTTGCTATACTAACATGCATTAAATAACAACATACAATTTAACATGCAAAAGTATTCATCAAAGAATATGAACAGACTAGGTACTCTATGGAAATCAATTTCAATAAATTATATTATTGCTTAATAATACGTCGTTCTTCTTCAGAGAAAACATATCAAATTGTCATAGAAGAAAAAGATAATATGAATCTCAATATCATTAAATATGTAATTTACCTACACAACATAAAATATAAAATATTTGATGTGCTTTCTTATCTGAACTGTGTCCTCTATACATAATACAATTATTTTAATTGCTATTCGTTTTTTGTAGTTTCTGGTTCGGGCCATGCATGTTTGTCTGTCAAATAGTCCTCGACTCTGTAATAAGCCTTTAACATCAATGATTTTTTTAAGTAGTTCTTAAGAGCTGGGAGGGGTAATCTCAAAGCAGTGTCAGGTAACTTATTATAAAAATGAATGCATTGCCCAACAAATGACTTCTGTACTTTACGGACACGAAACTTCTTTATGGCAAGCTTATTTTTGTTTCTAGTGTTATAATTATGGATATCAGAATTCTTAGTGAAACAGTCTAAATTCTTAACAACATAAATTATACTATCATAAATGTATTGGGAAGCTACAGTTAAGATATTAATTTCTTTGAAGAGTTCTCTTACTGATTCACGTGTTCCTAAGTTGTAAATAGAACGAATGGCTCTCTTTTGTAATACAAAGATAGTCTGTATGTCAGCTGCTTTGCCCCAAACCAGAATACCGTATGACATTACACTGTGAAAATAACTATGATACACTAGGCGAGCTGTCTCAACATTAGTCAGTTGCCTGATTCTCCTAACGGCGTATGCGGCTGAACTTAATTTGCTTGCTAGTTTCCTTATATGAGGACTCCATTGTAGATTTTTGTCCAATGTTAAACCAAGAAACAGTGTTGTATCTACCATCTCTAAGCATTCATCATTCAAAAGTATTTTTGTATCGATTGGTTTAACATTCGGCAGAGAAAATCGAATACATTTGGTTTTCTTAGAATTAAGAAGTAAATTGTTGACAGTAAACCACTGCAGTACATCAGCTAACGTGCTATTAATTACATTGTAATCCGTAGATTTTCGGTCAACATTAAAAAGCAGTGATGTATCATCAGCAAAAAGTACTATTTCACAAAAGTTTTTCACTATACATGGCAAATCATTTATATAAACCAAAAACAGGAATGGACCTAAAATTGAGCCTTGTGGCACTCCTAATTGGACTACAGTCCCGCTAGAGCGAGTTTTGTTAACAACTACTGTTTGTGTTCTATTGCTAAGGTAAGAAGACATAAAGTTTAGGGCATTTATAGACAAACCATAGTGTTCTAATTTCAAAATGAGCGTTCCATGATCCACACAATCAAAGGCTTTTGAAAGATCACAAAATATGGCAATTGCATCACAAGAATTTTCCCAAAAATTATATATATGTTTAATGAGTACCGAAGCAGCATCGGTCGTGGAACGGCCCCTTGTGAAACCGAACTGTTTGCTTGTAAGTAATCTATGTCTGTTGAAGTGTCCCAGTAAATCATTTAACATTAGCTTCTCAAAGACTTTACTTAGTACAGGAAGTATTGATATGGGACGGAAATTGGTTATATCACTCGAATCACCCGATTTAAAAAGCGGTATGACTTTGCTACATTTCATAAGATCTGGAAAGGTGCCTTGTGAAATTGAAATATTATATATTACGGCCAAGTAAGGTGCTATTATATCTATGACATGACTAATTACTTTAACTGATGTTCCCCATAAGTCTTCCGTTTTCTTTAAATTGAGTGACTTGAATGTTTTAACAATATTTACAGAGTCTACTTGACTAAATTCAAATGAATTATTACATTTCTTAACATTAGCACAAAGTAATGAATGGGCTTGAGCCGCAGAAGAATGTAAACATTTTGTGGTGTTAACGGCTATATTTGAGAAATAATCTTCGAATGCCGAGGCAACATCGCTGTTCGACACTATTTGTTGATTATCTGATACAATGTTGACTTGACAATCGCGTGATTTACATTTACCAGCTTCTTTATTTATAATACTCCAAGTTGTTTTCACTTTGTTGTCCGACACTTTCAATTTAGAACTAATAAAGTTTTTCTTGGCAGTTAAACACACTTTCTTGAAGATTCTTGAGTAGTTTCTTACATAGTCCAGGAATTCTGAATTCTTGTTCAGCTCTCTCTCACCATAAAGTTCATAAAGTCTTTTTCTACTTTTGTGAATACCTACAGTAGCCCATTCACTAAACTTTGTTTTAACTTTTGACCCACTAATAGATTTCACTTTGAAATTGTTATTAAATTGATTAAGAATTACATTGAAAACATCTTGATACAAATGATTACAGTCATAATGCGAAAATGGTATTATAGACAAACTATGTAGAATTTCATTTTTGAATGATTCCAAGCGAGATCCAGTAATGGGTCTATATGTTATTGTTTGTGGAGTATCATGAATAACGTTTAAGAAAGCTGCCCTTTGGCCGCTGTGATCGGAATGAAAACAGTTAAATAATTTCTTATCTATACATTCACAGTTACAAAAAATATTATCTAGGCATGTTGCACTAGTCACACCTACCCGGGTAGGTTCAAGAAATAAATTAAATAAATTAAATGATTTAAACAAACAGAACATTTTAACAGTATTACTAGATGACTCGAGCAAGTTAACATTAAAATCTCCACATACAATAACATGTTTTTGGCCCTTGCATACTAAATTCAGAACATTTTCCATTGTAGATTCAAATATGCTGAAGTCAGCTGATGGTGGTCTATAAACACATACAATAATATATCTGTCTAATTCAACACATGAAATTTCTATAGTTCTTTCTATGGAATATTTTACAACATCTTTGCGCTCTTTACACTTCATACAATTTTTAACAATAATAAGGGAGCCACCATGAGCAGCAGATTTTCTGGCAAAAAAAACTAGCTAATTTAAAATTAACATAATCAAATATCAACTGTTCTTGTTTCAACCAATGTTCAGTAATACACATAACTTCAACATTATTACTATCTAAAAATAATCCTACTTCTAATTCTTTGCTGGAAAAACCCTGAATATTCTGGTGAACAACGTTCATATTCAGGTGTTTTTCCGCTGTCTTACAATCTAGTTTAAATGAGGCATGGGGTCCTTGGCTTTGTCAGCTGACTGAGACTTATATATAACACTATTACATCTATTTGGCTCAATATTGAAGGCCAATAACTCCACTAAATATACAAATAATTTCTTTGGCAAAAATACCTTCCGTGGAGCTAGCATGAAGCGCTCAATGAATTTATTTAAGTCAAAGAAATGGTACTTTTTATTAACAGCTATGGCATGGTACATTAAAGAATTATAGTAAGCTATCTTACAATTATAGTCATATGATACATTTTCTGCATAAGGTAGTGCACATAATATAATTTTCCCCACACCAGATTTTTCAATAACATTTAGTGTGGACATCAATTTATCTATGCTAAGCTTATCTACATTAAGACTATTTCCTAATAAAATTACTAATGTAGTACTGCTATCATAACATCCCTTTGAAATAAGGTCACATAAATGAGACAAAGTAATGTTTTGATAACAGTAATTTGTCACTTGTTGCTCTAACTGGTAGCTTAATAATGGGCCCATTCCTAACCCAATCTGATCTGAAAAAACAACAGTCTTACTGACTGCTCTAGGGGCTGTTTAACTACTGCCGCATGCCTAGTTGTGTCGTGGGCCACATCGGCTTGAATAATCTTTGCTGGTGGCATTTGGCCACAATTACAATGTTTTCCATTTAATAATGCCTTACACCGCTCCTCCAAATCTCTATTTTCTAGCAGCAATGTATTAAAAGCCTGTATGTGCTCCTCAACTTGTTTTTTAGTAGTCTCATACATGGTGGATACTGCCAAAAGCTCATCTTTCAGCCTGTTAATGTCGGCATTTAATTTCAGAAAATTTGATTCCTTGACTTCCAGCTCTGAATGACAGTCTTGAACCCTATTTTTCATAACTGTTAATGTATGTTTTAATTTACTATATTTTTTAATACATGCCTGGCCTTTGATCAGCTTTTGGGTTCTCCTAATATACCTATTAATCTTAATGTACTTTTTTAACTTATTACTACTATTAAAGAATACTATGTGTTTGGAGTCCCTACTCAATTGTGTTTCACCGCTTACCAACTCTTGGTACACATTCTGTAACTGCGAAGCATCATAGTGCTCCCGCTCTTTCCTAAACAAATTAAGTTCCTCATTAGCCAAGTTCTAATTCTTCTTGTGATGAAACTATGGAACTGGTTGAAGGTGTCGCGCACTTTGAAGGTGAAAAAACCTGTTTAATATTAAAACTATGGAAAAAATTGATGAAAAATGTTTAATATTAAAAAATTACTCGTAAATAAAAAAAAAATACTTTCACTCCGTCTGATCGTAATCATTCTCAATGTTACACCAAAGTTAGTGTCACCGAGGTGCAATCCAATAGGTGGCGGCAACCCGCCATAGATGCAACTAGCTGGCGCCGCGGGAATTGTTCGGAATTGAGGTTATGTGGTTACTGCACGCCGTTTGATCTGTCGTCGCGTCGGACATTTTCATTAACGCAGGTATTTCATATTGTGAACGCAGGATTGACAAGGCTAAGCCAAAAAGCTATGGGAATGGTAATTTATGTGAGGGGCTTACATTAGGGGCTGGTTATAAATTAAAATTTTGGATATTCGAATTTCAGTTCTATGTGTTTTAGATATGAAGCTGATTTTGATGTCAGCGTTTTGATGAACCAGCGTTGAATTAACACGATTTAAATGTAACGTATACTTAACTGATTTGAGTCATACAACTTACTATTTTTTTTAATTAAAGGAAAAAATTAAAAATTCACATTTCCGGCTGGACTCGAATCCGCGACCTACTGCTTTGCCGGGGTTTCTGCATGATAAGAAAGAAGTTTGTTATTTGTTTTTAATATGGCATGTCATTCGGTATGTTTTCCATATAAATGAACCGTGAGTAAGTTTATTTAGCTGCTTCAAATATTAAACAACATATTCAAAATATTACTTTTGTAAAAACTATTTTATTATCTCATGAATTTAAAATACCAATATGCGTCCAACGTGTCCGCAAAAAACGATACAATAAAAAACACATTACACAAATCGCGACCATTAAAACGACAACCAAGCGATCACGGACAATGTCACAGCCCTATTTAATTTCATAACACGCGACCCGTTTGTATGAATGTTGTATGTATGTATGTATGAACCAGTCATTAGTGGAAAAGCACTCGGGGTATTGTGGGTCGATCGGCGCGGTTTGATGGCGCATAAATTCCATTTTAGACTTTTAATGAACACTTTAATAAATGGATTTGGATGAGAGTAATTTTGAGGTGAGGTTATTTTGTTGTGTGACAGGAGTGACGGTTGTCATGGGATGAAATAGTGTGTTTCTTTTATCCTTCGACAAGATAATGTATGATTAAAAGTTAACGTTTACATATCTAAGTATATTGGACATACGTGGAGTGACATTGTTGGAGTGAATTTTGTTAGTTAGTTAGTTAGTTTTGTTGGGCATTTTCCACAAGTCGACAACTATTGCGTGAATTTGACGAGGTAGCACTACTCTAGCCACCCCAGCTACTCTACAAATCCTAGCAGTGTTTTCAGGTTGCTAAATACCTTTTTTAGTGTGTTCGGCTTGTTTCTATATACTTCTACTTGTTTACACTCCAGAATAAAGTGTTTGGTGGTCTCTTCTGCTTCCATGCTGCACGCTCTGCACATATTTTTTTGTTATAAATGGGCTTACTCTTGGCCACAGACTAGCCAAAATCAAAGACGTGGCTTACGATGGCGAGAGTTCACCCAGAAGATGCCTGTTCACTCTTGATTTGATTTGAAGGTTGCCGGGTCATATTTTTTTTTTGTAATAATTTAGAAGGAATATGTTATGAAAATATGAGAAATCCTGAAAATTTAAAATCAAAATAAATATTCTAAACTTATTTGATGTTGTCAGTTTGTTCATTAGATTACATGATAAAGTAGATATACTTTGGTTAAATGTTTAGATGATTTAAACTGTGTTTTAGAATTTTAATATACATTTTACGGTTACTAAAAAATGGTAAAAAATGTAAGCAATAAATGAGAATGTTTTAATATACGAGCAAAATTCGAGACTGTAATTTATACAGAAGGGTTTGAAAAAATACAAAAGAGGTGTCAAAGGAAAATAATTAATATTACGACGCGTCACTTTTAGTTTCCCAACGAGACTGTCTTCCAAGTTTGAATGTTACCCGAGCGCTGCTAATTGGGAAAAGTTCACAAAAAGACCGAAACGAATGAACGAGCGACTGAACGAATGGACGAACGGATGAACGATTGAGCGATCACAAGGAGTCTTGTAATTACTCAAAAATTCTTACGAAGTGTTTATTCTTGATCAGGAGATTGGAGCGGGAAATTGGGACTCGGGATAAGTTGTTTGATTTTTTTTTATATTATAGGATATTATTACACAGATTGACTGAGACCCACGGTAAGCTCAAGAAGGCTTGTGTTGTGGGTACTCAGACAACTATATATATAATATATAAATACTTATATACATAGAAAACATCCATGACTCAGGAACAAATATCTGTGCTCATCACACAAATAAATGCCCTTACCGGGATTCGAACCCGGGACCGCGGCGCAGCAGGCAGGGTCACTACCGACTGCGCCAGACCAGTCGTCAAAATTTTGTAACGTTTTACAGTTTTATTTTTACTTATTATATATATTATCAACTCAATTTGGATACTAAAAGTACTTCGTTCAGCTATTAAAATTTACTTTTTAAGAAATCTTCTAGCCAGAATGGCCGTAAATATATTAACTGACTTATAGATTACCGTGATTAGTAAATTTGTTCACAGTTAAGCTTCGTTTTGCTACATGCGTTATTAAGTTAGTAATAAAATGTAAAGGACGACAAATAACTAACTCGGTTGCGAAAAATAACAGGTCGGCAGTCGGTATTCATGTTGTTCTTATTATTCCTAAACCTAAACATGATCTAATGCCATTTATTAAGATTAGGGTTACGTAGGTGATAACATGAGCAGCATTTTATTATCCTGCCAAATGCGAAACGACATAAATGCATCGAGAACACACGGAGTTATAACAATTTACATTCGCATCGTAACGTTGCGTTCTTTTTGTATAAAGCGTCTCAAGTTGTTCGAAAATCTATGTGACTTACATCTTTTTTGAAGTGAATAACACCGTTATCCCTTACAAAATCACTGTTACGGCCAAGGCAGGCAGTTGAGCTACAATAATGGCATATAAAACCTTATTCGCAGACTTGGGTGACCGGCATCGGCATAAACAAATATTGCGTGCTTATTTTGGTTATAAGAAACAGTGTTGTATTATGGGGGAATACGTCGTAAAATCGAATGGCGAACTCGGGTTAGTGAACGGGAACTAAGAATTTTGTATTGCGAAAGTGTCAATGAATGGAGACCCGTTGACGGGTATAGTACTAAAATAATTTTGGAGGAATTCAGCACGATTGTATAGAATGTTAAACTTTCGTGAGACATATTAGACATATATAAATACTAGCTTTTACCCGCAGCTGCGCTCGGGGTAGAAAGAGACAAAAAGTAACCCATGTCACTCTCTATCCCTTCATGTATCTCCACTTAAAAAATCACGAGAATTCGTTGCTCCGTTTTGCCGTGAAAGACGGACAAACAAACATACACACACACTTTCCCATTTATAATATTAGTAAGGATAGGGATGGAGAATTTATCAATGAATTAACTAATAGTTTCTCCATACAATTTCGCAGCTCACTGTACAGTCAGTCAACCAATTGGAACCCTAGGCCACTCTACAACTATGTCAAAATGACAAGCAATAAGAGATTTCCTACAATCTGATTTATAACGTCACTGTGACATAGTTCTACAGTTGGCATAGGGTTCCAATTGGTTGACTGTATTTAAGTCAATAATTTAATTTTCACCACACCAACTGGTAAAGGCTTTCTTTGCTATTCGAAAACAGATAGCAAAATTGCATTTTATCCACAAGGGGGCAAAGTAATTTCATACAAATTTTAACTCGATGTCTTAATCTGGCTGCTAGATTTTACCTATAAATGATGATTTTGAATCATAAATATTGAATAAATTGATGGATTTCATTTATTTTGATGTTTTATAGTCAGTATTTTGTTCGTGTTGGTGTGGTGAAAAATTTTGTGTTTCACTCGGTGGCAAAGTTTGTTTAACCTCGCAACGCTCAAGATTCCACTTTTTGAACCACTCGCTACACTCGCGGTTCAATATTGGAATCTTTCGCTTGCTCTGGTATCAATATTGGCACGTGCGGTTAAACAACTACTTTGCCCCTTTGTAAAACAAATAACTATTTGTTGTCGCAATTGGCGACATGCTTCTTGTCACATGGAGACTCATCATCAGGCATGAATATGAGTAGGTACTCGTAGCGGCTCGACTCCGTGTACTCGTGCCAATCGCGATATATCAACGTGAGTAAATAGTATTTGAATAACTGTATAGGATTGAAAGCCTTGACAATGAATTAGACATAGGTATGTTTAAATGTATTCGATGACAACGCCTTCAGGGTGGATAAGGAAATGTCTTATATATACCAAAATATCGATATCGATATATTATTGAAACTATAGCCAAACAAAAATGGCCGGTACTTTAAAGGTAATTTGAACTTTGCCAAAGGCAACCTTGACAACAAATTGTATTATAACACGAAACTAATATAATACTCACTAAACTAATATTCTTATAGTTACAAAGAAACTGCTAATTCGCAGAATAACCGGTATTTATTTCAACGGTTACATTAACGTGATGTTAAGTGATAAATTAGAAATCGGTAAATGCCGGCAAATTAATTTGGTTTACAATTAGCAGTTCAAATGAATCGAAAAATTATTAATTTTACTTTGTCAATGGACTTATTTCATTTACCTTTTAATATACTTTGACTGACATCGTATTTTAAAAATGAATTATTAATTTTCAAATCGCATCTCATGATTTGTAAAAAATGAAATAGGTTTTTAGGTCAAATTATGTACTAGTACGACATGACTCGTAACAAAATTTACAATATTTTATGCAATACCGGTAACAAAATATCCAAGGATATACATAAAATATAATTATTATATATATTAAATTAAAATCCTGTTTAGATTTTTACTAAGGATACATTATTATAATCACTAATGTTTTATAGTTTACAGATTCTAGATGTTTCCCTAAACATAAATCTAGAAATTATTGTATATACAGAATATTATTAAGTGGCGCAAAATGCTAAAAGAACACTTAGGTAGGCATACCAATCTGATATGACGACCCTCTGTGAAATAGAGCCTTAATATTGTGCGTGCCTGAAAAACGGCCATTTTTCAAGGAGGCACTACGCTTTTTATAAATTCTTTTGCATCGTGACGTTATTAAAAACATAAAGAACCTTAACGAAACCGTTTCGACTATTGCGTTCTATATAAAAACGAGACGTGCCTTTTTCAACATAAAATATTATACACGCTACAGCACGAAAAAAGCGTCCAAACACATGTTCAAAGCTAAAAAAACTGAACCTGAAAATTATGTGAAAAGCACAGCGCAAGAGACTTTTATTAAAGTTTAGTGAAAAACGTCAAAAAAGCTACAAGGCTGACAAACAGTCGTCGCATAATAAAACGGTACAAAACGCCGCCCTACAGCGGAGACGCATACTTGTTCTCATTAAGGTCCTAATTACGCCCCTGAGCCCGGCCCCTTGCGCCCGCCGCCGCCGCGCCGCGGAAATTCAAATTTAAATCTCGTACGCTTCGAGCTCACAAATTGCGATTTTTCACCAATAAAAAAAGGCAACCGATTCGAATTTTTAAACGGTTATTGTTTCCTTTTTATGTTAATGGCCAGTATTGAAATTTCGCAACGGATGTTCCGAAACGGCCGTAGATCGTTTAACTTGGGCTGCGCGGGACAAGATTGAGTTGCCGTTTTATTGTTGTTACTCCCTTTGTTGCTTCCGTAACGACCCTCGATTGTTTTTCTTTTTCAACTCCAGCACTCCTTATCTTATGAAAGGAGACTGCGATATTTCATCAGGCCGCCTTTAATAAAAACATAATAATCCTCCATGAAACACTTCATTAAAATATTCAGAGGCTCAGGAGTGATTATCGGGCCGGATAACGTTTAGGCTGGCAGCATATTACATTAAGTATTTTTTGCCGGCGAGCTTCATCTTTGACCGCGGGGGTGGACGACCCTCGCTCACTTTTCATAATTACTGTCCCCGCTGTCATCAAGCCGGTTATCGCCGTGGTATATTAGATCTTACTGCTGTTTACTGTAAGGTAGGTATCGGGCCGGGATGTGTTGGTGAGGACGGGGGGTTGTCACGTGTTATTAGCGTGCGTAATAAGTAATAAACTGTTGTGCGGCGCACGCTCGGTTTGGTTTCGAACGGTCCCTATTTACCGGTATATTGCTTGAATCGATGGGCTGTTGGGCCGGAATATAATACTCGCTCAGAGTTTACGAGATGAGATGATATTTAACTTTTTTTATGAAAATGTCTGTGTATGTGTAAATAAAATAAGAAAAATCTATTGTTGAGTGGAAAATGTGTCACATTAATAACGAGTCATTGCAGAGGAATGTAAAAATTTGACACATTTACAAGTGGTATAAAATAGGATGAAATTAAATTATTATTATTCTTATCAGCTCCCAACAACAACAATGAATTTTTCACCACACCCACACTTTAAATGTGCTATTGCACGCAGGCGGAGCGTGAGTTATAGAAAAATCGTTCTCCCAAGGGAATAATGAAATTTCTTGTACCGTACTTAACTTTTTAACATCTATTTACATATTTTTTACATTGCGAGTGTGAGGAAAAACATTGTGTGTAACTCGGGTATTATGAATATTACAAACTCGAGTCTTTAAATCGCTCCGGCAAGCCGTCGCAATTTAACTTACTCTCGTTAGTAAAATATTCAACTTCCTCCCCTTGTTGCACTACTATTAGTTACAGTAAGTACAGATGTAATGAAAGTGGTTTTGGTTTTCCTTCGTACTTTCTCGGAAACGTCCGTATCTGTCATGCTACTTCAGTTAACACGTTCGCTGCGGCAAGCCAAAACCTTAACCCAAAATCTAGTGCGTTACGAGGCCCAATCCGCCCCGTAATTGTTTACTTCGTAGTGCGTTACGGGTATAAAAGTGCCCCGTACGCCTAAGTCTGTTAAAAGTGCTGTAAGTTCCTGAAATATTGGATTTTCCAATATTTTTTTCGACTAACTGTAAGAGTATGAAATTTCCTACGTCTCATTATCCCCGCACGTGGATACGATAAAAACTCACAAAATTATATAGAAAAGAAAATACGGGGTTATTTTATCCCCGTATCGCACTAAAATTGAAAAAATACGAGGCTTAGTACACCCCGTAACGCATGTAATATATTAAGGTCGATAAATTAGTAGTGATGGGAAATAAAATAATCGATGTATATGCTGTATTAATAAAAAAATTACACATCAAAAATATGATATTTCGCACTCTTGTATTTTTGTGAAAGTAGTTAATATAATTAAGTAACAAAGTGAAATAAAATAAGATAAACCACCACCGTTTTTACATATTAAAAACATATATTTAATTACCTGCCTGCAATTAGATGTCAATTTGTGGTGATTTTGACGTTTATTGTGTGGGATAACCTTTGTTTTTGGAATATAGTAGTTCTAACGTGTGGTTAGAGCGCTTCATTTTTAATTTGCCGATAACAAGTATTTCAGTAAGCACTGCACTAGCGATACTGTGCCCACAACCCCGTACGGGCCAGAAAATTCTTTTACGGGGTTCACGGAGACCCGTATCGCACTAGAAGGTAATTTTTGTCCCTGGTCGGTACGGGGTTACAGTCTGTACTTTTTGTGCTACCTGCATCTAATCTTATCTTAAATCTGCGGGGGCCCAAAAATCCCCGTAACGGCAGTGAACGTGTTAAGTCTGTTTTTTGTGCTAAGACTGCTTATCAGATCTTATCTTAAATCTGCGGGGCGCGCAACGGACGTCCTGCCATGGCTTCAGTGATACTCGTGCGTTTCCATAAGTGACCGGCCACATCAGAGCGTTGCGTGTGAAATGTACTGAGGAGACGCTTTTTGAATTACACTGAGGCGGCGTGGCGCGGACGTCCGTTGCGCGCCCCGAGACACGCGACGGTCTGGTGTGGCCGGTGCCTAAGAATACGATGGAAAAACGTTTCGCACTACATATGTACTGACGATTGCTCGCGAACGAATTCTCGCTCTGTTCGTTACGTTCCGGTAGAATTGAGTTACCTCTCAGAGACGTCGCACAGAGCTTGTGTATTTACATACCCATTATGACCAAACTGACAGTGGTCAAACAATCCGCAAATTATCAAGCGATAAAGCTGTTCAATAATTTACCCATTGACATGAAATCTATTTATAATTATTATATTTTCAAAAAACAGTTAAATGCTTTCTTGTTGGAAAAATGTTATTACTCTGTAGAGGATTTTTTAAGTATCAAAGTAGATTAAGCAACTGTGACATTTTTATTTTATTGTATTTAGTTTTTTTTTTGTAATTCAATTTTAATTTAATTTAATTTGCATGTTAAGTGTTTTGTTATTGTAGTGTAGTCTTAAGTATTTTTAAGTACCTTTATATAATAAGATTTTCAAACACAATGTAAAAATTGTTCATGAAATAAAATGACTAATGACTAATGACTACAAAACGTGTAACCCCCGGTAGTACAGGTTACTTAACCGACGTCAAGTATTTTTACGTCGATACGCTTACGCTCTCTCCCTATCGCTCTTCTGTAGTGGCGTGACAAAGACAGACTGTGTTTCTATTGCCACGTAGCGGCAACAATTTTATTGTCACTTCGTCTGGGCCGACAGTTCACACTTGAATGATGTCTACGAGTAAATGATTGTTTGCACCAATAGTACCTACACTTTACAGAAGACCGCAGCCAAATAGCACTAGACCCTACTCATAGTGTTGTGTTCCTTAGACTTATATTGACCGGGATATAGACCGTGATTACCTTTTTGATTTTTAAAACCGGTTTTTTGGTTAAAAAACCGGTGAAGTCAGAATTGAACAAACGTAGTGACACTGTGAGTGTAGTGTGTTTGGACAGACCATCAAGTGTGAACGCGACCAGTGGTAACGCTGAAAGTGAACGCAGCCGACGCGCGCGAAGGAGGGTAGATCGCGCGCTGTCTATACAACTTTAACATCCACCCGCCTTCGTCAGTTTTCCGTGATCATGATGCATGCAACTGCGTCGAAATATCGGGAGCTCGACAAAAATCAAAAAGGTAATCACGGTCTATATCCCGGTCAATATAAGTCTAATGAAAATAACCGTGAATCATTCAAAACTCGTGTTGTGTTCCTGCCGATGAGTAAGGCTGCCAGAGCTCAACGAGGGTGCGGTGTGCTGGTGACGGAAGGATCTACGGAGCTAATTTGTTCCGTCTATTGTCCTTTGAGTTATCGGAACCCTTCAGGGTTCTCCTTGGAACTTGTACACTCCTTTTTGCTGAGCGTTAACACAGCAAAAGGGAGTGTACAAGTTTTTTAATGGGTTTGCAACGCGCATGTGACACTCCTTGAGGCGCAGGCGTCCATAGGTTACGGTGACCACTTTCCATCAGGTGGTATGCTTATTTGCCACCGACGTAGTATAAAAAAAAATACATAATATATACGGACAAATACAAGTGGCATACGCGCATATAATGTTCTTTGTGAAAAGTATTTTTTTTAAATATGTAGTGCGTTGTCGCCTAATTATTTTTACGACATCAATATCTAAGTTATGAAATTACATCAAGTTTGTGCTAATGAACACGACTTTTCACTAAGGTATAAACTTTATTAGCCGTTTTTATAACTCCGCCCAGACTTCTACGCAACTTTGCTTACATATTTCAATTTCCATCGGCGCGCTGTTTACCCCCGTTCATTTGTATACAAACTTCGTTGAAGATAATCCCGCGGAAAGTTTGCCTAAACAAAATATCTTCTAAATTTAATATCCTGAAACTTGATTTAAACACCAATACATTAACGACGGCCCGACAAAACACATCCGACGGATGGCTTTAGATAAAGCGGGGCATTCGCGGGCGGTATGAAAGGAGTCGGCGGCAGTCGGCATAGGTGAGAATCGGGGCGTGAACAGAGAGTGGATCCAGCCGCTACTCTCAGCGCCGAGAGAGTCTACCGCTCAGTGTAAGCTTGATCTTTGACTCAGAATAGCCACTACGAAGCTCCAGGTTAGTTACATTGGTTGCAAGTCAGTTTGAGGGTCCAGCAATGAGAATACTGCCAGGAAACTGGGGGACATTAAAATGTTACGCGCGCTCGCTTGCCACGCCAAGCGTGCTGCGCGCTCGGCCATATTTTTTTTAAATCACTTTTTTTCATAAAACACTGACGCTCGTCGCTTTGTGCTATTTTTTGTGCCTTTTTATTATAAGGAATTAATGGACTGCGTTTGTTTTGAATTAAAATTTGGAACAAAACACGTTTAATTTATACTGTCAGAGGGATGACTAGCGGAAATGTAACGAGTAACATGTTACAATTGTCATTGTGGCAAAAAGCGTGAGTCGGCGGAAACGCGGCGCTGGTGGAGTTAGGGGTTCCCGTACGTAGCGAGTTAATGGGACTTGAAATGTTCTTTGACATAGGTAAATAGGGTTCTATTAGATTACGACCCCTTAAAAGATAACTTACAAACATTACTAATTGGAAATGGTTTAATGAAATAATGGTGCATTTTAGTTCTTCCTAAAACTACAATTTACTTACACTTAATAACATTACTAAATCCACAACTGCTATGATATCGCCACGATCTTACCTGAAACAAGATGAATCAACATGACTTATTATGAAAAACATCAAGTACTTCGTACCTACATACTTATAAATTAGTGTAACATACCACGGTGATAACTTACATAATTAGAAGCACTATTTAAATACGGTATTAAAATCTAGTAAAATAAATGTGACAATTCTCATTCGTGATCATAGTCACATATTGACACAATGGCAACTCTAATATTATATCTACCCAATTAATCTGTCCTAAACATACTAAGCGGGTGTCACAGTCACACAAAAAGTTAATAAACAAATGTTAGAATTTATCACATAATTCACACGAATAAATCCCAGCAAAAGAAAACAATAAGGGTATCTCCACAAGTCCACCATATAAATTACAGCGCATATCAACGGCGATCAGCATCTACTGCTCTAATTTATCTTTTAATAAATATGTAAAAGGCCCTCATCTTGCGGGTTGCTGTTGAGAACGCTTGCCGAACGGACGCGAGTCAAACAGCCCTTTCACGAAACATGTCTAATACTAGCTTTTGCCCGCGGCTTCGCTCGCGTTAAAATCGAAAATTGCGGAATGCTCCATACAAACTTTCACCCCCCATTCTAGGGAAGTTAGCGGGGGGGGGGGTTAGAAAGAGACAAAAAGTAGCCTATACCACTCTTCATCCCTTCAACTATCTCCACTTAAAAAATCACGCTCCCTTTTGCCGTGAAAGACGGACAAACAAACTGACACACACAGTTTCCCATTTATAATATTAGTATGGATTAGTAGTGTGTTATGGCACACGATTCAATAGCTCACAGGCTAATAATATTAAACTAGTCATGGCAAGCCACCCGTGAGATGGAATGATGACATCTGCCAACAAGCTGGCGAGAACTGGAAGCAGATGGCAATGGAGAGGAGGCCTATGTAACCTATGTCCGAAGACGGGTCGGTACCTTGAAGGCTGATAGATACATCAATCATTCGAAAAACGGGCCCTAAATCGAGGCGTTTATCTATCACGCCATTTTGAATGAACACTGAGAGTAAAATATTATTTGGATTAAAATTTCCATCTCCATCATTTAGATGGCTGGCAGTCCTCAACTGTGCGTTTCTCCAGAAACTTCCTGCCCCGCACAGCTAAACTGTGGAATGAATTGTCGTCTGCGGTATTTCCGGACCGATACGACCTTCAAATCTTCAAGAAAAGAGCGTACATCCATCTTAAAGCAACGCGCCTCCGACACCTCTGGTGTTTCTGGTGTCCATGGGCGGCAGTGATCGCTTACCATCAGGCGAACTGTCTGCTCGTTTGCCTCCTATCCCATAAAAAAATATTAGTTATCATGAATTAATAATATACTGGTATAGACCGTGAAATACCTACATTAATATTACGAGTCCAAATGCACGTTTCTGTTAAATGACACGATGATTTACACAACAACTATACATCAATTAAATGTCATTCTTATAAGCTGTGTGCGTTTAAATTGGTCTGTATGTCCTCCTTACTTAACTAGAGCGATAGGCATAAAATAGAATATCTGATTAACTATTTTCGCTTAATAAATGGCTCCTTGGTCCTCCTATACACTCGACTCTCAACATAGGAAGAGCGCCAGCCAAGAATTATACTGACCGAATAATACAGTGAATTCCGGACATGATTCGGCCGCGCCCAGGGGCACGAATTAGTGAGCTACGTGATCAAACTTGCCGATTTTTTACGGAATATTACTTGGCCTTGTTTTTACAACGGCTCCAGAGTTCGTAATGACGTTTTTATGCGATATGATAATTGCATCTGTACTCGGGGAATTTGATGAAATTAATTTAGAATGTTGCAAGAGAAATAGTTACTTATTAAGGTACAACTAGGTCAAATTTTCATTTTATTGTATTAAAGGCTAATAACAGCTTAATACGTTGCAATGACTTTGTTTAATTAGCACAAGTTCGAATATTTTGTAGTGAGCAATTGTTTAACATCTTTTTCCTTTATAGAAGAAAATTTAAAAGTCAAGTATTTACTTACCTATTTTGATGGCGATAGAAAAGTGTAAAATGCAGTTTTATGAGTGTTTTGAAGTAAAAAGGCTTTACTTTTGAAATTATTTATATATTTGTATCATGTACGCGAGTGTAAATATTATAAATATGTTTTTGATTTTAATAAAAAACAACACAAATCAAAAGTGTTTGCACTTTAATACATGGCAACGAGATGTGTGCTACTCAGTCGTTTGTAGCAGCATTTCCAGAAAATGTAATAAAACACCAAGAAGACAACGCTCAAAATTCTCAGTACGTCACGTTTATTTCTCCCAAGCATACTCGTACCTGTACTTTCAGTACGTTGCGCGCACAAAAGCAGACACTCAAACATGACAACCTACAAACTCGGTTTAAAATGCTAACGACACCAACTTTAACGGCAGTTTTATACAAATATAATTGGAGTTTCTGGCACCTCCAGTTGGAAAATACTCCTCAAAAGGGCTTATGTGCCATGAAATCATGGGCACATAAGTCGTTTTGAAAGGAAGTCGTCAGTTGTAGATTTATCGACGCTGATAGCCGTTGTTTGGTTGTTCGCGTTCTCTGTTTGGACAGTTGTCTTCGGAACTTTGGACCCGTTCTGTTCTATTTCCAAAACGTTGTATATTGAACAGATTTCATTCTAACTTCAACTTTGTATGCACGCAAACAAATTTCATTTCAAAACATAGGTAGTGAACTTAGCGCGTTTTAGAGAAAGACATTGCATTGATGGAGTGGTAGACGAGTTTGTTTTTTGAGTTGATAAAAGTTGAGTAAAACGTGTAAGATTAAGTAACTTTTGACTGCATGGAAATAGTCAATCTGTATATTAAATTGTCTTTAATGTCCTTAGAAAGACTTATTTACTCAATTTTTAAAATAAATGGCAAGGTTAATTCAGAACCTGAGCAGATCAACCCTAAGAATGCGTTTTCACATTATCCGATCGGATGTAGGACCGATATTCCATACATTACAGGAGCCATCTTAGATTTTTTTCCATTGAAATCCTTCCGACATCCGATATCGGGTGGGATAATGTGAAAACGGACTAAGAATGCAGCAAATAAAATGTGACGGTCTCGAAAATATTATTATAGTTTGTGCTACGATAAAGAAGCTGTGTCTGTCCGAAATTCCAATATGGAAGAGGGATACAAAGAAAGCGTTGAACAATTTGGCTATCCATTACATTGATTTCAACTCGAAACGGCGCAGAAATGTAGTCTGGCTCCAATCTAGGATTAGTTACAAAGAGATATTATCGTGAGCGTTTCGTGAGCTTTTATGCATTCGGCTACGCATATAGGTCCGTTTCTCAAGATTGTCAACTGAAGCCAAATCCTGATCTAAACATTTCGTATGCTTTGAAAACATATGGAGTAGATCTGCTTCTCATCAGACCAAAAATTAAATGAACGTGAAACACTGAACGTACAAAATTACAAATCTGTGAACTAATGAAATATTTCAATCACTTATGTTTTACAAAGAAAAAGTTCGACCCTTCGAAATTTCGACCCTTGCTTTCGTGATCCGATGGCAGGATTCCAGCTCGGATTATTCTTTATTTATGGTAATATATTAAAAATACATGTCTAAATGAGAATAATTTAATTTGTTCTAAGATATTAAAAAACCAGCCTATCAAGTGGCAGGTGAACAATTTCCACCCGCACCGGGAGCGGTGACGCCGCTGCACATTGGTCAAACGTCATTAGTGATGACCACGATTAATTGCTCCCGAGTATAACTATAACTACGTGACATGTTATGATCTGCACCGGAGTATACTATAACTAACTACGTATTCCGTGGCGTATGTTATGAAGTTATGATCTATAGAAAATTTACCGTCAGTCAATCATAATTTGAGTCTCAATTAAAACCATGGACCTTCTGTAATTGAGGATCAAGTAACTATTTTTATAAATATAATAGGAGAAAATAGAGAACGGGAAGCGTAGTTTTACAAGATAAATTTTATTGAATTCAATTTTTTGTGCATTCAAACGATGTATGCCGGTATTTTTCTGGTTATGGTATTGAAAATATGTAGGTATTTTCAGTACTGATGGTGTTTTTTTACGCACTAGTGCGAGAAGTGGTTCATTATATGTCAGGTCGAAACTTCGGATGCCCATCTGTACTGAAAAACGTCGTACGATACACGTACGAAAAGTCAAGCCACCCCACAGTTTGAGTTCAATTTTCAATGAATTCCAAAATACATCAACCATCATGCATGCAATCGGTGTTTAGGTACCTAATCTAGGTGCCAGCTTTTACTACATTTGAGGTTTAAAGTAGGTAAATACCGAAACACACCGTAAACAAAACCTTAGATGAACCTACAGCACCTTGACAAAGGAAGTACTTTATATAAAATAGCTATTAATATAAAATTAGGGATATCGGCCTCGAAGAAACCGCCTCGAGCGAACTACTCGGGCCGGCAAACAGAGCGGACCAAGAATTTCAATATTAATTCCAGATTCAGACTTCGAGGCCTTTGGAAACAAATAGGAATGGAGAAACTTTTTGAGGGTATGAAATAAAAAATGATCTCGTTATTATATATGCTTAATAGATTTACACTAGGATACAACATACGTATATATCTACACATTTGATACGCATAGATGTTAACTGCCTTTGTCATAAAACACAATATATTACACACCGGACCATTTTACTTTTTCAAATAGGTATTAATAGTTATTTGTTATACAAGGGGGCAAAGTTGTATTTTAACGCCGAGTGTGGAATAGAAAAACGAGCAAGTGAAAGGATTCTATAGTTGAACCACGAGCGAAGCGAGTGGTTCGAGAATAGAATCCTGAACTTGTGAGTTTTTTAACACAAGAGAAGTAAAATACATTTGCACCCGAGTGTAACATAAAACTTTTCCCCTCACTATAGCGAGGAAACGACAACGCAAAAAAATGAGTTTATCACTGCTTCCAGTAGTTCCACAGGAGGTAAATCATCTTTATTAATAGATTTACCTACTTTTATCAATTTTAAAGCAGTTAATTTGACTTTATTCAAGGTCAAATTACTTTACCCACTAGTGGATAAAATGTGTTTTTACCCGCTGGTATTAAAGGACAAAACACGTGTTTCCGAGCTAGTGAGGGGAAAAATAAATAATTGCAAAATCATTGTTGTTATTAAATGTATCCTTCCTAATCTACTAATTTGGTATCTTAACGATTTCGTTCTTGTTGAGTAAAAAATTATAAATGCAATTTCATAAATCAATTAATCAACTTAGAATAAATTTAAAAGTGGAAAATGTCTGCCTTTGGTGAGATCCAGAGGCCGTGTGTTCATGTCTCACCCAAGGCAGACATTTTCCACTTTTAAATTTATTCTAAGCCTAGTGGCATCGATTGCAGACGTTTCTGCTAATCAAAAGTTACAATTAATCAACTGTTAATATATTTTATTTTATTATACAAAAATTACACAGCATAACAAGTTAACTATGTATAGCAATATATATTACGAGAACTTTATTACTCTAGAATAATAAATGCTACTGTTTCTGACGGCGTAGCTGTCCAAAAGTGTCCATGGCCGATGCAAATTTAAGCTACTCATCTGTTAGCTACCTTTCTAAAAAAGTCAATCACCTTATCTAAGATAAGATTATTTTTTTATTAAATTAAAATTGGGGCAGGAGGCAATTTACGTTAATTTTTTAAGATGGATCATATGATAGGTATGATCAGATCAGTTAGCTGCATAGGTTCTAGGTTTGTACGCGAGAGCTTGATTAAAAAAATACGTGCCCACCTACTGTTTGGGTAACCTTACTATACATATGTAAAATAAATAAAAACGTTTCCAGATAAGATTATTCCTTCTCAACTTATAACATCTAGCCGAAACCCTCCGCCGCCCACACTACCGCGAAACTTTTTTAATTAAATGCAGAAAATATTTTCCCTTATATTTATTAGCATAAAAAGCCCTCGGGCCGCTATCAATGTTTACGTGACTTGACTTTATTAAATCCTTATTTGGAACTCTCTTTGCCTGATTTTTATTTGACGCTGGGACTTAATGAATTGTATATTTTAAGTATAGCTTCGGCTGCGCGACAGTGTTTGATGTTTTATAATACAGTCGTTTTATAATTCACTTTTTCCGTTGAGCAACACAGCTTAGGTACTTGAGTTTTTAAATTACACTGTTCTAGACTAGCCCTTAGGCCATAAGTTCAATTTTAGAAAGTGTGGTATCATATTCTATTTCCAAACGTCTACATATTATGCAGCATTTATGTGCAGCATTATTTGCCATGTTTACCTTTACAATTAAAAAATGCCTAGTGAATGAGTATATTTTTTAAAGTCATTTTTTACGTAATTACAATTAAAAATTTGGAGTTTCGGTCTCTTCCCTTTTTTTAACCGGTAGGAGGAAGAATAATATGAATATTATATGTTTTCGATGGCTGCACGAAAAGATAGTATTCCATTCACTGCATATATTTTCGATTGCAGTAGGTTATTTCTCTGTATTTTACAGTTACGACCTTGGTTTTTTAGGGTTCCGTAGTCAACTAGGAACCCTTATAGTTTCGCCATGTCTGTCTGTCCGTCCGTCCGTCCGTCCGTCCGTCCGTCCGTCCGTCCGTCCGTCCGTCCGTCCGCGGATAATCTCAGTAACCGTTAGCACTAGAAAGCTGAAATTTGGTACCAATATTTATATTAATCACGCCAACAAAGTGCAAAAATAAAAAATGGAAAAAAATGTTTTATTAGGGTACCCCCCCTACATGTAAAGTGGGGGCTGATATTTTTTTTTAATTCCAACCCCAACATGTGATATATTGTTGGATAGGTATTTAAAAATGAATAAGGGTTTACTAAGATCGTTTTTTGATAATATTAATATTTTCGGAAATAATCGCTCCTAAAGGAAAAAAAAGTGCGTCCCCCCCCTCTAACTTTTGATGAAATGTTTAAAAAATATGAAAAAAATCACAAAAGTAGAACTTTATAAAGACTTTCTAGGAAAATTGTTTTGAACTTGATAGATTCAGTAGTTTTTGAGAAAAATACGGAAAACTACGGAAACACTGAGCGTGGCCCGACACGCTCTTGGCCGGTTTTTTTAAATGATATATAATAGACTATTACTGGATAGGTGAGCTCCATCTTATTCCCCGTCTTCACTTTCCATCAGGTGTGACTAGGGTCAGTCGCCGATCGGTCTACTGATAAAAAAAAAGTTCTCATGACATGGAAGGTTAATTAAAGGGTTTTCTGGAAGAGACCGGTCTTTAGCGATAAGGCCGCCTGTAGTTTACCTCTATAATGTACATTCCTGAGGTTATGCAACAAATTTATTGTATTGTATTGTAAATTCAAGGCCAACTATCGTGTACTGTTTATCATTGGATCTCGCCTCACCTGTCCCGCGCGGGAACTGCTGAATAAATGATTAATAGCGAAAGGATTAATCAGGCTCCGGCCAGATTAACTTGAACACTGTTAACAAGAATTACTAGGCGGCTGTGGCTTTGTCGGCAATTGTAACCGTGAACGACTGTTTATGTGATACCGAACCGTGAATATTGAATACTCGATGGAATCACTTACATTGCGGAAAGCAATGATATTCAAAATCTTGAAGGTAGGTTTTTGAAGATTGAATACACGCATGTTTAAGACTTTTTAAATATTACAGGTATGTGACCAAGCATGGGGCTGCAGCATTTTCGGTGGCCAAGTTTAAAAAAATATTACACACTTTTTAAATCGAAAATACGTAGCCATCATATATACACTTTTAATACCCAAAATCTATAAAAATTGGCTTCTTATCTCAAATACTACAGAAATTTCTTGTGCCAAATTCGTTATGAGTCTAGTAGCATATCGCTGTCCCTTACTTATTTTCAAGAATAAATTCAAATATTGTACTTAATTTATCATTCTCCATCGTCAATCAAAACATCAAACGTCTAATAAACATCATGGCTGAACATTTGCTCAAATTTAATAGTCCATCGATGGCGATACATCGGTGTTTGGCTCAATGGGGGGTGACTTGCCGGGAGTTCGAGTTTTCATCGTGACTCCGCGTTTACGGTACGCCGCTCGTGTAGGCTGAGAGACGAATTCAGTTTATTTATATAAAAAAAACAAGCCGCGTAAGCTGAAGACCCGGGTTCGATTCCCGGCTCGGCCACCAGTGGGCCTTGCCGTTTTTTATTTCGTTTTTTTTTTTTTTTTTTTTTATAAATGGGCTTACTCTTGACCACAGACTAGCCAAAGGCAAAGACGTGGCCTACGATGGAGTGATCTTGCCCAGAAGATGCCTGTTCACTCTTGATTTGAAGGTTGCCGGGTTATATGAGCTCGGAAATATAGCCCGTCGTGTAGCCGATCGTGTATGATATCTATTTCAATTTATAATTTATATAATATATAGTAGTGTGACTACTTGAAAAAAAGAACAAATCAAAAAAAATATTCGTAAAATAATTTGATTTGGTCCCTAGTGTATAAAAAAAACAGTTTTTTTTTTATTATATATTTTTCTTTCCATACCTGAAGACCATTATTATTTGTAATATATTTGAATCCTTACATTAATTCTGATTGCGTTCATTATTATTTTTAGTATTTCAGCGTCAGACGTTACTTTGTGGAAGTCCATACTAATTAGAAAAAGCTACTTTCTTTATCCGAGAAAAGGTAGGAATGGATGTCGTTGTTGGATTAGCGAAATAACATTTGTAATCTAAAATATTAAACTATTTCATGTACGTTATACAGCCTGGTATAGCCTATAAGGTATGAATGTCCTCTTTGTAACCCGGCAATATGAGATATTCGTTTGATTGCACTTAGTTAAATAGGTTCTTTAGGGACACCTATAAGATTGCATCCGTTTCCGTTTTCAAAACAATTTTTCGCATAGTACGATGTGTAAGGTTGCACTAAACTTTAGTTATTTAACAACTACACTACAGATTATCCACCTCCATTCAAAGGTAGGAATTTCATTAAAATTTAGCTGCTTTTGTCTGTACTTGATAACGTAGGGAATCCCCCGTCGTCCCCCGGTCTACGCGCCCTTACGGCGCGCCGCCCAGAATTAATCGCTACTTCGGACCGTGTGAAAGGGCTCTGACAATTACGTTTGTGCTCAAGGAAGCAGTACTTAATTTGAATTATTTCTTGTAAAGCTGTAGGTAAGTTACTAAGAGCAAAACGCGGGCGTCGGCTGATGGATGTAGGAGTAATGTTGAGCTTTGTAACGAGTGCTTTATTGTTAGTCTGCCGTTTGACGTAGTGTGGAAAGGTCTTGTTCTTGAGCAAGGGCGACGTATTGTGATAGACTGGCACGTGTACAGATGTTGTATGTTTGCAAGTTTGTGGGGTTGAAAAGCCTAATATATATTGCACATTGGGCGGCAAGAGGTTATAAAAATGACTATATAATTGATTCACTATTGTCTTGCAGAAACTTTTTTCGCATATATTTGTTTCGTATAATAATTTTTGGCATTAATCATTGCGCAGATTTTTATAATACCGAATCGTATGTTGGCATAATGTTGATGAGCATAATAGTCTTCTAGACAAATGGTACTTTCGCAGATAATACAATATTTAGGCGGCATAAAATTATCCTTCTCCTTCCAATTAGTTTTTTGATAGCGAATTGGTTGTATTGGGGTTCAAGATACCTTTCACTCTTCCTCGCTTCGCTCATCGTCGTACCTAACGGCGGCTCTGTGACAGTATTTCTCTTTTGTTAGCGTGTCATAATTCTGTTCTTGTAATAGTATGCTCTACGATTATTATGGTACATAAAATTATGCTAAATTAAATTCGACCAAAGTAATGTTCTGCAAACCAATAATCTACCAAATGTGTGGTACCTATGCGTGGTAGTAATAATGCCAACTAAGTTTTCTGCAAAATTACTATTCGACCGAAAGTGCTAGATGAGGGTAACCCGACTATATTATGCCTTATTATTTTAAGGATGGATCAAAGTAAAGGACAAAGATCTGGGCTACAAATGAAGCTTGTCAATTTGAATCTGTTTTCTGAGTTACCTAGTTATAAACTAAAAACAGAGTTAATATTTTCAGTCACAAAAATATTTATTTCTACTTTCCCTACATGCACAATTAAATGACTATTCCGTGGTTTACGTACATATTTCTCACTCAAATATTGATGACCAACATTAAAAGCTAATAGGTAATAGCTATCTGGATATGAAATATTCTTTACGAACACTATTTTAAAAATGCTATTACAATAAAAAATAATAGCACAGGTGGAGTCATTCAATAGAGATATACAGGGTGTCCTACGGCTATGCCACATAGAGGGAAAGTACCTAAAATATAACAGATAGGATACCTATTTTGGGACTACCTCTAAATTCCTAATGACGTTTGTTCGATAATCACTTGGCCTAACTCATTTGGCCGAATTATTAAATGCCTAACGCTCTTTTGGCCTAACGATCATTTGGCATAATTTAAATTTTGCCCCAAAAATGACATTACCCAGAACCGATTCGCTGTTAGAAAGGTAGGTTTAGGTTAGGTTAGAACCGTGACCTCACACAAATCCGAATCGCTTCTAAAAAAGTGGGTTTAACGGCGTTAGGCGAAACAATATTAGGACATTTAAATTAGGCCAAATGATCATTATGCCAAAAAATATTAGGCGATCTAAAAATCGAAGAAAAAACTTTAGGAATCTAGATATACATCCCCTATTTTGCTGGAAGAAGACTTTTTTTTATTTTTGAAACTTAGTAAACCTGCATTCAAAGATTTATAATTTTTTCAATTATATGAACACAATTTATGACTATGAATATGCCATGTAAAATGTTAAATGTAATAAGTTATTTAAATAATATCCGCCACTCACTGTGTGTGGCACTGAAACTTAGTAGTTCATGTGCTCTGCCTACCCCTCTATGGGATACAGGCGTGATTATATGTATGTGTATGTATGTATAATATCCGCATGTTGAAGCCTTTTATCGATATGACAAAACTACAGGCTTTTTTTTCGTGTAGTGGGTTCGATTCCCGGTTTAACCATGTAATTATTAAAAAAATCTATGACTTCAGTTTTACCCGGGTTCCCGGGTTCGAATCCCGGTAAGGGCATTTATTTGTGTGATGAGCACAGATATCTGTTCCTGAGTCATGGATGTTTTCTATGTAAATATAAGTATATATATATTATATATATCGTTGTCTGAGTACCCACAACACAAGCCTTTTTGAGCTTACCGTGGGCCTCACTCAATCTGTGTAAGAATGTCTCATAACATTTATTTATTTAATATTTACTTACTTTTTAAACTAAAATAAAATATTTCAGCAAAATACCTTATCTATGATATTTAAGGTACTTTCCCTCCATTTAGTACAGCCGTGGGACACCATGTATACCGGTTTTCAGCCAATTTAGATAATGACATAATTTGGGTCAAAGTATCAGTTTTAATGGTGAACTCCGATATTGTCCATTAGGATAATTAAGAAACGGCCGGGTTGCCCGTCGAAGTATTGTGTCAAAGTAACTTGATCATAATTTAAGTTTCAAGTTAGAGAGTAACATTGGGCTACGAATCTCAAATTAGGTATTACAGATTTTTATTTTTTTTCCTTACTAATACATATTTTGATATATGTAAAATAATTTGAATGTGAAGAAACACTCAGAGGCTAGTCTTACATTAATCTACGACCAATTAAAGTAGGTGCGCTATGCGCAAGTTCTGAGTAAATTATAACACTAAGTTCTCGTTCGCGAATCTGTTTTGTACACATTTTTTAAAGACACAAAAAACGGTTCGAACGCGATAAAATAACATTTTATCCTTTAATCCAACGTTTCGGCCAGGTTGTACTACTTACCCGTGGTCGCGGAAGACCTTTCCTTTTTTTTCTTCTGCGACCACGGCTAGTGCAACCTGGTCGAAACGTTGGATTAAAGGGTAATAATGTTATTTTTCAGTACAGATGGTGCTTTTTTACGCACTAGTGCGAGAAGTGGTTAATTATATGCCAGGTCGAAACTTCGGAGGGTCATCTGTACTGAAAAACGTCGTACGATACACGTGCAAAAAGGAAATTCGTAACTCGTGTCGATTTAAAACACTCCCTTCGGTCGTGTTTTAATTTATCGCCACTTGTTTCGAACTTCCTTTTTTACGCACTTGTATCGTAATGTAGTACTATTATCGCGTTCGAACGGGTCCATATTGGCTCATATAAAATTATTTGTTATAAAATTATTGTTTATACCGATTTGTGCTCCGAATGATCATTTCTCATAATTTTACTTGTCATAATTTTGTTTCATTATTATCAATAGTACTACTATCACTGTTCATAATAATCATTTAGTCGAAAATTTTTAATCATAAATTCTATACAAATATTTAATAACATTCATAATTTTGTGTTTAAGAAAATCATTCATCATAAAATTATTAAAAAAGTTTTGGGGAAGTTCTATGAAAAACTTGTGCCATTTATAGAAGCGCGCTTGAAGCTTTTACAGTGACATATACAATTTACATTAAAAATTCGTTTCTGGTTCGCTCACGGTCAACCTAACACGCTCCTCCTCGCTACGCTCGTCGTCGCACCTAACTGGACTGTCACATGTGATGTCTGTTCTGTTAAAAATAATATAACGATAAATTATATTACTCGCAATCGTTATGATCAATAAGTATATAAACATAAACATTAGTATAAAACGTATTTATGATGAATGACATTATGAACATAAGTCATTCGAAGTTACGATAGTTATTAACATAAAATTGTTATAAATAATGATCGTTATAATGTAAAATTGTATGAGAAACATTTTTGGACTACCAATAATCTATATAACAATTTTATATGAACTTTGGCGCACCCCGTTCGAACCGTTTGTGTCTTTAAAAAATCCGAGTAAATTGGTAAAGTATACATTAGGATGAGCTGTTGCACGCATTAGTTTTATAGTTATTGTAGTCTTCTGAGAAATCCAAGCAGTCTTCACTTAGGCTTGATTCTAGACTGAAGACTGTATATTAATTAGGCGTTTTATACAAAAAGTTCAGAACAATAGGGCTTTCAGTGGCAGCAGGTGCCAACTCTAGGGCTTTTTTACTGGGGTTACTGGTTAATGGCCAGGTAATCTGTCTTTAACTAAGTTTTTATTATTTGTAATTTCTGTCTAAATAATGGATAACTTCGCCAATTATTTAAGTTTCCAGACTTGCTCGAATAATTACTTTTTTTATGGTAAGCAATCACTGCCGTCCATGGACACCCTTGCTAGTTATTTTTGTTTATTTTATCATTATTTTTGATAATTTCATCTAATGAATAATCTGTAATATTTAAAGGTTATTCATAAATGTTGACGCACTACCAAAAAGGTTCTATTATAATTGAGAAATTCCGCCGTCAAAAAAAAAAAAACTCATCATACTTAATAAGCACATCAAAAACCGGCCTATAAACTACCAGCAAGTACTTCATTAACACGGAATTATCCGCACAAATTACGCCGCTGCTTAACTTCGCGCGTAATCTACGCAACACCTCATCACCGTTATGAGCTGTGTGCTATTGCGACCACTTCCAGACACAGGCGAGTTATAGACTCAGTTTAAACAGGTTCTGGTATATCTATGTATAAACCTTAATAAACTAGGTACAGTGGGCCAAGAAAGTGGTCTATCAGTTTTGATAACAGTTTCAGCGAGATCTAACGATTTTAGAAAGTCATCATTCTTAATACATAAGCACATAAAAAAGACTCTATAAACTACCAGCAAGTACTTTATTCTCACGGAATTATCCCCACAAATTACGGCGCTGCTTAACTTCGCCTGTAATCTACGCAACACCTCATCACCGTTATGAGCTATGTGCTATTGCGACCACTTACAGACACAGGCGAGTTATTTACTCAGACTAAATAGGTTCTCGTTTAGGCACTAACACATTTAAGTTAATAAAATACTTATACTTGACAACCATATGCTACATATCAATTCAATACTCTCGATGACAGAAATATGCCATGTAAAAGCTGCTAACACTTTCAATCCGTCTCATGATGCAGATGTCTAGTGGATAACTGAATGTGTAGCCATCGGCTGATATTTTTCGTTATATCCCATTCATAAAACGAATAGTTATTTATGGTTGTGCTTAAAAAAACTTGACTTTTACAAGATTCAAAAGTTTCATTCGAATTAAGACATTTCTTATAAACGCTGTGCACTTGTGCAGTAGTCCTATAAGTATGAATTCAGTCTAAAGTGAATCCTTAGACATCATCTCAGAGGTAATATAGATGTAATGATCCGATCCCCGCGCGAGGATCGCTGGCGCAATAACGCCGACGCCGAGACAATATTGGTAATTACTTCTGACAAATGATTGCAATATGGACATGTTTTACAGACTGTTAATATAATATCTAAGCTACAACACTGTCAGATATACCTCGACATCGCTACGGTAATATCGCTGTAATGATTCGATCCCCGCGCGAGGATCGCTGGCGCAATAACGCCGACACTGAGACAATAGTGGTGATTACTTCTAACAAATTCTTCAACATGGACATGTTTTACAGACTGTGAATATCTAAGTTACAACACTATCAGTATGAACTCAGTCTAATGTGAGTACGAGTACTAAGCCGATTTATTTTATCTTGTCATTGTCGCGGTAATATGGCTGTAATGATCCGATCCCCGCGCAATAACGCCGACACCGAGACAATACTGGTGACTACTTTGACAAATGCTTACAACATGGACATGTTTTACAGACTGTCAATATCTAAGCTACAACACTGTCAGTATAAACTGTCTAAAGTGAGCCGATATAGCTCGACATCGCTACGGTAATATCGCTGTAATGATCCGATCCCCGCGCAATAACGCCGACGTCGAGACAATAGTGGTGATTACTTCTGACAAATGCTTGCAACATGGACATGTTTTACAGACTGGCAATATCTAACGTATAGCACTGTCAGTATGAACTCAGTCTACCTATTTCCTCAGCCTAGTACGAGTAGTAAGTCGATTCATCTAGTCATTGTCGCGGTAATATGGCTCTAATGATCCGATCCCCGCGCAATAACGCCGACACCGAGACAATAGTGGTGATTACTTTTGACAAATGCTTTCAACATGGACATGTTTTACAGACTGGCAATCTCAAGGCTTTAGTGCTATTATTCGTTTGAACTCAGTCTAAAGTGAGTTCTCACATGGAGCGATTTATCTCGCCGTAGCCGCGGTAATTTATTCATTTATTTATAACGGCTTATTCTAATTAAATTATACTTGTAATAACAAAGTACCGTTTAACAAAAACACAAAGTTGAAATATGGAATTTTAATGTATGCTATCATCCATAAGGTGTCCCCCAATATTTATTTAATTATAATACACGGAACTTGTAAAAGCGGACCCAAGGTTCCTATAAACCGTGGCAAATGCCGGGACAACGCAAGAAAGATGATGAATCCATAATATATGGAACAGACATTCGCTAATGTAACACCATCATACAACAATGACTTTACTTCATATTGGTATACAAATACCAGTCTCAATTATCCACTGTCTCTGTTCGCAAGATGTTTGCCATTTCTGGCAGTGATGACGCGCTAACGGGACAAAGGTGGTGTGGATGACGACCCCGCATTGTTTGAGTTTAATGTCTTTTAGGCGTCTTAAGTGGCCGTTAACGTTTTTTGAGACAGTTTAAATGTCAACGGAGGGAGTTGGTTAAGATATCGTTACAATTTGAAGTGAGATATAACCACGAGTTTTAGATTTTATAAAGCTTCGATATGAACTTACAAATCGCTTACCTTAAGGCACCATCAAAAGCCAGCAAGCGATGACTTATCTGCAGCGATAGAAACGACATAAGCTAGTCGCTTTCGCGTGAATAAATGAGAGTGCGAGCGAGTCATTTCATCGCTCGGCGACGAACTATAACTCGCTCGCGCTATCGTTGCGTCTCTTTTATTGACACGGGAGCGACTATCTTTTGTTCGTTTCCATCGTCGATAGCTCATAGCTTACTCGCTTTTCGTGGGACCAGTGCCTTAGGTAAGTACAGTCAACCAATTGGAACCCTAGGCCACTGTAGAACTATGTCATAGTGACGTTATAAATCAGATAGTAAGAAATCTCTTACTGCTTGTCATTTTGACATGGTTGTAGTGGCCTAGGGTTCCAATGGGTTGACTGTACATACATTCACATGCACATATTTCATACTTTTGTAGTATATTATGTATGTACTTACAGCGTATTAGCTTTATTGAGTTCTTTTATTGTGACATAAGGTTAGTTTAGTTAAAAATGTCCCGTGATTTATTAGGCTTGACATTTTATTCTACTAAAGTGTAGGTTATTTTCCTTGATGAAACGCCGGAGTGGGTTTAGTGGGTAGTGCCAAGTTTCCCACCTCTCGCTAGGGGAGGGGAAAGAACCGGCGAGTAACTGCATTCCCACTCCGTCAAAAAAAAAAAAAGTTTATTTTCCTTTCAAATAACAAAAGTGAGATACATATCTTGAAACCTCTAAGCCCAACTAATTTTATAGTCCAATTTGCCATCCCGCAATATAACCTTAATTAAATTCGTATTTCATATCTCGGGGGCACAAAGCATAGGAATTCTTTCTTCCACGTAGTTAAACACTTGCCTGCCCGGGGCAAATGTTTCATGTAACGAGGAGGCCGGGAAGATAGCCGGGTTACCGGGCACGGGAGTAGGGATGGCCGAATTGGAGACCAAATTTTTTTTTTCATACCTACATAGTTCAGTAAGGGGCTATAATTTGAATTATCATGCTAAAGTTTTTAATTTTAAATGATTTAAGAAGAAATGAATTCAAACCGGGTAACCAAGTAAACGGGAGTAGGGATGGCCGAATTTGAATTTATTATTCCTTTTTTTTAAACTCTAAATATAATGTTTATAAGAATGCCCTACATTTTGATTGTCACAGTTTCTGTTTCTGATTGATTTCTGATGTGTGATAAATTAAGACATTTTATTTTTAAATTATGACGAAATTAATAGCGATGGGCTTGAATGATTTGCTTCTGAATTATTCCCTTTTTTTGTCTATTTATTAATAATAAATGCATTAGTTTAAGATTGATTTAGGTACCTATTATATGACTGTTTAAAACGAAATCTTTACAATCTTTACTAATTTTTTTACAATGAGCTTAGAAATCGGATTATAATCCCATTTGTTCACAAGTAAATGAAGTTTATTGACATCAAAACGGTGATATTAAAAACATTGTTCAAAAAGTTTTTTCTTATTGACGTACTACTATTTTTATTCATTATTCTCAATCTTTGTGGCTAAATTGTGGTTAAATTGTGGCGTAGGCGAGAGGCTGGCAACCTGTCACTGCAATATCACAGTTTCTTTTCTTTCAACCCCTTATTTGCCAAGAGTGGCATTGAAACTTGAGTAGTTTCATGTGCTCTGCCTACCCCTTCATGGGACACAGGCGTGATTGTGTGTGTGTGTGTGTATTCTTAATCTCCAACAGTTTGCCCCTCCCTGCTCCATGCCCGGACACAAACAGAAATCTTTAATAACATTACCGGGCCTTATAAAGTGGACATGCCTCGGAGTTCATTGTTTAAGTGAAGCAAGTTGCTTTTTTCATAAGATTGTTACTTAAAGGAGAGGATTTCAATTAAATTGGATTGTCTGAGGAAGTATAAGGCGCAGGTAAAGCTTTAAAAAAAGAATGCATCGCTTTAAAGGACTTTTATTTAATGAACTCTGTAGGAGCGTTTTAAATTTTATGGTTATATTTTTTTTAATTCTGGTGTCAGCCGTAAAAACGGAGGTCTGTTTGTTTTGTCCGTTTTGTTATGTATACGATCTTTCAAAGCCAAAAGTTCTGGTTGTATAAATTGATAATTGTACATAGATCATATTCTGAGTGAGAAGAGAGGCCTATGCTCAGCAGAAGTTGATTAAAGGCTATTAAGTGATATTTTCATTCTAATTCATAACCAATATTTCCTTGCATATTCCTCCAATCGCAGTTTATAATCAGCATCAACTGCCAATTAAAAGAACTTCCATTAACATCTAATTTATTCTGCGTACTAAAATTGCATTTATGAATTTATATTTTTTTTAAACCTAGTGGCATCAGCAAGCAGATTTTCTACTTGTCAAAAAATTAATTTTTGCAAAAAATGCATTTGTGAATGTCAAAAAGGAAAACTACCACCGACATAAAATTCGCAACTCAGCAAGACCGCTGACTTCCCGTTCTTCCTGTTACGAAACGTCCCGAACACGGTCCGTGTCGTGCACGTGCTCCCGTCTCGTGTCCCGCCGCGTGACGTTCCGTAACACGTCGGGTGAACTGGTGACCTTTGATGCGGGTTGAAGGACACGGATGTGTCTGCGTTTATTTTTGCTGGATGTGTATTGTATCTACACTTAGCGAAAGTTCGCGGGGTGTAATGGGACCATCCTTGAAATAGCAGAAATATGTTGGCCATATGTGTCGCTTAACTTCAAACCTGGGTAAATCCATTCTGCTTTAAAGTTGAATATATAAAAAAAAATATTGATCTGAAAGATAATCAACCATAAAGCAGAATGGATTTACCCAGGTTTGAAGTTAATCGATACATATAGAAAGTAACAGCCTATTTTTTGCGTATTTGTAGCTTAGATGAAATATTATACGTATAAAGAAGCACTACGAGAGGATTACTAACGTATCCCGCAAGAACAGTCTTCTCCCACCTTAAATTATCTACCTTTTCATCACATTATGGACGGTGGACTCATGGTCATTACTTTAGCACATAGGAACCTAATAGCAAGCTTCAGAACATGGCGTATTTTCAGTTGCCTAAGTTGCCTTTACTTCCTTTTATTCTTATTATAATTATTTCTACATAAATACCTAAAAACGTTCCCAGGTCCTCTTCAAATCAAACAAGTTATTTCAAGAAGCAAGGTCAGACCAAGACAAACGACTAAAGGTACCGCGTCTGAGTTGACTGCAAACACAATCTAAAGTTGCCACGTGCGAACGTGCCGCGAGCCGCAAAATTGACACCTCCAGAGGTGACAGGAATGACGGGAGTCGACGGGGTCATAGACCACCATCCAAAGACTGCGCATGTAAAGACCGGCTATGAACATAGTCGGGGGCCGAAACACAACGTTGCAAATCATCATATCAGCCGAAAGAAATTTTTCTCTTTAAACAAATACAATTCCGTAACCGTCCTCCTTTAATTGCTAAAAAATAAACACCCGGTTTTTATTGAATTCCGTTAACTTTAAGGGAAGGTTCTTTAGATCAAATACAAGTAATTTCTCTAAGAAACTAGCGTCTTAACTCTTACGGTTATCGAGTTCTTAAAAAACATAAAGATAATTACTGAACACTTGTATGACAGCCTTTACCAAATCCTAATGTTATTTGTTTTGACATGTGCCGTCAATCACTTGACACTAACTTGAATGTTATTCTTAAGGGTCTCTCACACTAATAAATTTATTTATTATGACATATACATGGTGGTTTCTGATAATGAACCTAGCTACGTGTCGAATTTAATGGAAAACAAAAAAAACATGGCGTAGATAGGTTTAGAAAGATAAAAGTAGAACATCATAGTATATCTCTCGTCTAATGACACGATCTTTGAGCCGAACTGACGGGAAAGGTGGCGTTATAACCGCAACCCGCAGCCGGCATTCCTTGCGAGGGAGAAATTGCGATATTTCGCCGCGTTTACTATTAGCGCTCATTTTAACATTACTTCATAAACCACACTATAATCAGGGGCGGCTCACTCTGCGATTCTATCGCCACGCTACAAGTACATGCTGGCAGCCGCGAGTTCGCGGCCTAATCAGGGGTGGCGCGCGTTCTCACGGAACGCACGTTCGCACTTTCTATTGTTACATTACGTCGCGAATTTTTTTAGGGTTCATATGCGACGTCCACGTGTGGAAATAGACATCATGAATAAAATAGGACAATCTTACACAGATCTTATTGATTAGGTCCCACGGAAGAGTACAATAAAGCTTGTGATGCTGAAGGCTTAAACAAAATATATAAATACTGTATATATACCTAGAAAGTATCCAAGACTTGAATATATAGTATAACATTTTATCTGAGAATTAATTCGTTTTAATCCATATAGAATAGAATAGAATAGAATAGAATATTTTTATTCGAAAGCACACAGATAATAAACAATTTTACACTGACATAAAATAGTAATAAAGTGCCACGAAATGGCTTCACCTCAGCATATTGCTGGCGACTTCCAGCGCTGGTCTTCCGGTGAGACCATTAAGTGAGAAAAATCACGGAAGGTAACATAACATACAAAAGAAGAAACAAAAGGAACAAAAAAAGCATAATTTAAAAATAAAAAACATGACAAGAATAAAAACATGGCTAGACGGACTTTATGTTTTGATAGCGACCGAACCTGAATCAGTCCGGTCGGATATAGCGTGGCGTGACATTAAACGCTCGTGTACTAGCGCCAACGGACGTTACATGAACTAAAGATGACAATTGACACAAGACAACAGATTTAACAACGTGACGTGATAATGAGGATGGATTACAAAACTGTACCAAATATAAACCAATTGAACAACTATCTTAATAAGGTTTGCAAGTTGTCGATTCCATTCCCAGGCCGATGGAACATAAACATTGTGGTGAGTATAGAGAGTATTAACTACAGGCAACTCGTGTCAAGTGCGCAGGTTTCTTGGTTAAGTTGGTGATCGAACAAATACTGTTTAAGCTTTAATTTGAAACTGTGAATACTTTGCAGGTTCCTCAAAGGGGGTGGGATTATATTCCAGCAACGAGAGGCAGAAAACCGGAAGCTACCTCGGAAAGCGGCAGTCGCATGACGTGGCGTCAACAAATGGCTTGTGCACTCACGGCGTTCACGGAGTTTTACGCAAGATAGTTTATCGAAAAGATATCCAGGGGTTTTGAAGTTCAGCACACCAAAGAGCAAACACGCCAAATGAAGTTTACGCCGGTGTTGCATTTTAAGAATGTTATGACTATTCAGATACGGGGTTACATGAGCTCTCAAAGGAATGTTGAAGCAGAAGCGAGCACATGCATTTTGAACACGTTGAATGAGTCTTTTAGTTTTAGCAAGAAGCCTTGGCCCAAACACGACATCCACGTAATTGAATTTTGACAGTATAAGCGACTCAACCAATTGAATGCGCAGGCTTTCACATAAGTATGGACGAATTTTGTACAACACCTTAAGTCTGTAGAAGCAATTTCTAATAGTCTCTGCAATGTGTTTCTCGTATCGTAATCCACAGTCCATAAGGAGACCTAGGTTGCGCGCTTCATACACTCTATCAACTGGTACATTCATCAGCATGACATTCTCCGAAATATCAACATTAGACAGTTGATGCTTACTCCCAAACACAATGTACTTAGTTTTGCTGGGGTTAAGTACCAAGCAGTTTTCTGTGGCCCATGTTGATATTCTGGTAAGGTCCTGATTTAATTTCTGTATGGCACTATTGATATCTGATGGCTTACATGAAATGTATACTTGTATGTCATCTGCATAAATGTGGTATTTGCAGTGCATGATGCGAGATGTAACATCTGCTGAATATAATATAAATAAGAGTGGTCCAATAACAGAGCCTTGAGGTACTCCTCGAGTTAACTCAGCTTTTTCTGATAGACTTGAGGAGCCATCATTGAGACGTACCTTTACAATTTGCGAGCGATTACACAGATAACTCGCAAACCACATAATAGTTTTGTGATCAAACCCGTAGTAAGACAATTTTGACAACAGCAGATTTATATTTAGTGAATCAAAAGCCCTCGAGAAATCAAGAAGCACTAAGAGAGTGCACATTCCTTTATCTTGGGCGTCTAAAATATTGTCAGTGACATCAAGCAATGCGGTCATCGTGCTTCGTCCCTTCCTAAATCCTGATTGAAAATCTGGCAAGATATTATTAGTTTCCAGAAAGGTGGCTAACTGTGAGCTAACAACTTTTTCCATAATTTTAGACAGACAGGGCAGTATGCTTATAGGTCTAAGGTCTTTGAGAGTGGATGGATTTGGTACTTTAGGTAAAGGATTTACTACAGCTAACTTCCAGATATCTGGGACGGTGGATGTAAGGATTGAGGTATTTATTAAACTAGTTATGATGTCAATTGTGTAGGGGAAAGTTAAAATGATCATATTTAAATTTATGCCATCAAAACCCTCAGCATTTGATTTTAAACCTTTTACTATTTTAATAATATGATTAGAGTTGATGGTCTCTAGGTGGAACACTGAATCATGATATCTATGGAATTCATAAAAGGTCAGTTGTGAAATGGTGACTCCTGTGGTTCCTGGAAGCTCTAGAAAATGTTTGTTTAAGATACTAGGATCATTGAATGAAGGAGGTAAGTCTGTATTCTTTTTAGGTAGTACTGTAGATTTCAAGTTTTTCCATAATGTTCTAGGTTGATTTATTTTATTATTAATGTTTTGTCTAAAGTATGCTATCTTTTCAAAATACAAAGCCTTGCTTACAAGAGATTTAAGGTCTTTGTAATAGGTCCTTTTAGCATCACTCTGATTTTTGTGAAATTCTGCCGCAGCACTGTCACGCAGTTTCATCATTAATTTGATGGTGTCAGTTATCCAGGGATAAGATTGGGTTTTAATCAAAGATGTCTTAATTGGAGCATGTACATTAAATAAACCAAGAACTTGTTGATTAAAAGCATCCACCATATCATTCAAGTTGTCGAGGCCCAATATCAAGTCCCACCTCATGCACTGCAAATCCACATCAAAGTCCTTGTCGCATATATTATTGAAAGACCTATAGGTAATATGGTAGGGCTTTAAAACCTCACGCTTAACATTAAATTCACTTACAACAAGACAGTGACCATACAGAGAGCCGACATGGTCAACGGTAGTGTTAATGGCCTGCATGTCTGAGCAAACAACATCTATCAGCGTTTGGCTAGAGTCAGTAAAGTGTGTAGGCTGAGAAACTAATTGTGACAATCCAGTACTAGTTAAAAAATTATTTAACTGAGTGGTTTTCGTATCTGTGATGTTCAATAGATTTACATTGAAGTCACCAAGAATAATCAAATTATCATAGCCACGAATTGAACTAACTGAGTCAGTTATGGCATCAAAAAATAATTGTAGATTCATCCAAGGTGGTCGATATGCTGTTCCAACCACTAGCTTCTTTCCATTGAGAGTGAATGTAATCCACATCTGTTCAACCAACTTATGCAATGGGTCAACAGGATGTGGCCAGGTTCGAGCATTGAGATTTCGCTTGACATAAAAACCTACGCCTCCACCGCGCGACCGGTCACCCTGCGGTCTGGGAATATGCCGAAAACTGTATCCTGAAAGTGCCGGAGCCCGCCCCTCCTCGCCCGCCCTTAACCACGATTCGTTGATTGCAAGCACGTCAGTATCCTGCCGAGCTGCAGCCGCTATAAAGTTGTCATGATTCGTGCCGAGAGAACCTGCATTGTACAAACCAATTTTGAGTTTTTTTTTATTACCCATAGTTATTGTGATAATAAATATTCCCTTCCACCTGACAGATGACAGCAGTCACATAAGTTTGACATTGACAGAAACAATAGCATACCAGCCTGACGTACACAAAATGAGCCACAGATTACAAATTACATGACATAGAGAAAAAGAAAATAACATGTTAACCAACATAAAGATTAAAAAACTAAATAAAAAAACATCTTGCCACAGTTGAGGAATTAATTCGTAAATACTACATACGACCGCCCAGTCCTCAGACAGAGTTCGTTCCAAAAACACGCTGCAAGTCTGATTCAGAGCGTATGGAAACAGCAGACTTTCCCTCTGCCTGTCGAACAAAGATTCGGCCTCGCCTCGTCCACGAGAACCTCCACTGGTGTTGCCTACATAATTCGCGAACTTTGTGGAAAAGTAGGCGGTTCGTCCGTGTCAGGCGCTCGTTGACATAGACGCGACGCGGAGGGCCTGAGGAGTTGTCGTCGGAAAAGGTGAAATTGCGCCGCACCCGGGCAGCCTGCAGCAGCTCGTCCCGCAGCTGTCTCCGCGCCAACCTAACGACGACACGTCGCGGCCGGCCCCCAGCCTCAGCGTCTGCTCCTTCCTCGCTCCTGTTCACTGCCCCGACTCGCTCGGCGAACACCACGTCCCGCTGCTCCAACGTGACACCTAACTTGGCCGCGACAAGGATAACTGTGTGGACAGCGTTTTCCCCTTTTGCCTCTGGAATATGACCAATATCGAGGTCAGAGAGCAGCGCGTCCTGGTCGCGGTCGTTCAGTTCCAGCTGTAGGCGCGCAACCGTCTGCTGAAGCTCCACCGCTACTCCTGCTGTCTGGTCACCTCGCTGATCGCTCTCGGCGGAACCCTCCGGGCGCTCCTCCAGGCGCCTGACCTTGTCCTCCAGAACATCCAGGCGGCTATTGAGGCTGCCGAAGAGGTTGTGTAGGCTGGCCACCTCGCCACGCAAGCCCGCAATTTCGCTGCGCACAGCCCCAAACTCAATGCGAAGCAAGGACAGCTGCTCCGCAACATCCAGCTGTTGGTCAACTGGCGCATCATCCTCGTCGGCGACACTCTGCTTCACAGGCGTATTGTCGGAGTTGTCGCGCCGACAGCTGGCCGACTTGCACGTCGGACAAGCCCAAGTAACAGGAACGCGGGCATTTGGGCCCATGTTCACACAGACTTTGTGGAAAGTCAGCCCACAGCTGCATTTGGCGACACCCGTTGTGCCCATGGGCTTACCGCATGCCGCAGCGCAGACAACCATTTCGCTCACTACGTGAATAGGGGGCTTTATCGTAAGTCAACCACAACAGTTCCAATATGAGTTGCTAGATGGCGCTAGCCGTAGCACCAGAGTCTTAAATTTTATAAAGTATGTAATTAATATTTAATCTCATATAAGTAGGCAACCCTATCATCCGAAGCTGCGCACGTGCGGCTCGTTTCTTTGTTAGAATTTTGTAGGCATTTAAAAAGGCAGCATTTCGTGAACATCAAAGCAGTGGGCCTTCTGTACTTGTACTATTATATATTCTGTGCTATAATATAGATAAAGGCTTCCAGAATTGAAAGTAGAAAATCATCGTACGGTACAGCAGGGCAAATCTCGACTGGGGGGCAATTGTAACCAATCCATTTTTTCCATTATTACACTATGATATTGAGTTCTACATTGAACACGCCTACCATATAATTATAACCGGTGGACAATCTATTTAATAATGCAAACATTGTAAAACATGGAAAAAATGGACCAGTTACAGATTCCCCCAGTCGAGATTTGTCCCGCTGTACCTTATATCTTTCGTTTAGTCACACGATCTGTGAGCCAAGCTGACGGGAGAGGTGACGGGTGTAACCGAACCGCAGAGCAGCCCGCAGCCGGTATTCGTCGCGCGGGAGAAATTGCGACATTTCACCGCGTCTACTGTTAGTGCCCATTGTAACAGTTCTTTAGTAATTATTTTTATGTAATATTCAAACGATCAACTAGAATTCACCTGCGTTCTGATGTGAAGCAGTTTATTTCTGGAATGTCTGTGTTTTAATTTTAGCTGTTAGCACTAGTAAAAGCCTTGGTCAATTTTCTGACGAATATGTATAATAAGATTGGTCAATTTTCTCTCATAATACTTAAATTACCTATTCTTAAATTCATAAAATTACTTATCTTAAAAAGTTAACACAACTACAGGCAAGTGAGAAAGCCTGTTAAATTTAACCCGTTGCACGCCCAAAACATAACCCCTCATAGTTTCGGCCGTTTCTGATTAATGTTTCGAGCGATTGGGCTGTCACGCGGCGGCCGGCCGTGACGGGCGAAAACCGGTATTTTTACCGGATAAACCGGTAAATGCTTCGTAAGTTCGGCCTGTAATTGATTTGGGGTTAACTTTTTTTGGAGAAGTTTTGCGGTAGGGGAATTATTGTGGTTAGCTAATTTTTGTTTTTTATTTTTATGTTAGTAGTACCTAACTGCTGTAATTTGAAATAGCAATAGAGACCTTATACATCTCTAATCATTGTAGTAGCGTAATACTTTAGTTAGAACTTAGAATTAGTATTATCAATTGTAATTTCAGTTCAACTTGTATATTGACGTGTAAAAGTGCCCCTGTGGCCTATTTGCTGAATAAATGATTTGTAATTTGAAGTATAATAATTCTAAATAAGGCAAATTACTGTATATTTTATGTTACAATTTTTTTAAGATCTCGTGTATTTTGCTGGTGAAGAATGAAATGGCAATAGAATTGTATTTTCTTTTAAAAAATGCGAATTACTATGAATACTACGACGAGTAGAATATGAAAATACTTGTAATATTACTTATTCACCAAGTCTAAAATCTGCGAAACTTACATTCAGCGACCCGCCCTGGCTTCGCTCGGGTATTATTTAAGGTACACACTTAAACCTTTCCTATTAAATCACTATATCTATTACAAATACTGCATCAAAATCTGTTGCGTAGTTTTAAAAATATAAACATACAGACAGACACAGATACATAGCACAGGAATCAACCTTATTTTATACCATGTAGTGATAAGAATACAGGCATTTATGTTCATTATACAAATATTAACAAAATCCTGCACAAGTCTACAAACACATCATCCTACATACATCGTCAACCTGAGACCATGCAAATAAACGGACAGGTTAAGTAAACTCGGATGTGCCATACAATCCCTTACATACCTTACACAAGGTTGATCACAGGGTACGTAGCCAAATGCACAAAGACACGATAATATCGATATCGTAGCTAGCTATCTCTATCGCTCTTCCGTATTGGCGCGACAGAGACAGAACGCTTTTCGAACGGTGTCTAGCGTCAACGATTGTCGTTCGGCTAAACCGGCAGGTGAGTTAAGGGCGTTAGGCTGTGGTCACAGTGCAAGCAGAGCGGACAGTTTCCCGATAGTGCGGTGTGCTGATTAACGCCCGTCTGGTGTTCGGGTACATTTACATTTCGCTTTAAATTAGGAACGGATCGAAATGTTTTCGAACACTGACTTTAAATGCAGGAAAAAAAAGCGCCACTTTGGGGGAATGCATAATAACATTTTTTTTAAATTGTCAGTAAGGTAACCTGATTTTATTGATTTCCCTTAATTTTATGACAAGCTTCTACTACACTTATAACTCTACTGCAATTAATTAGAGATGTATAAGGTCTCTAAAAGTAGAATTACCAACTAAAAACGACACATAATTATAAAAAACAGTCCTTACAAATACAAAAACAGTCTAAAATTACTTTAGAGCTTCAAATGGCTCTAGATGTCACAACTTAAGGTAACATGTATACTTAATCTAATTCTCATTAGAGATGTATAAGGTCTCCAAGAGTTAACAATCATATAATTAAAATATTAACTAAAAGAAACAAACGAGAACCGAACAAAGTTTGACATGAGGATTGTACCTGGAACCCTTAATACGACTTGTCTTTATAGGCTACTTGCCTCCTAGTCAAATCAGCTTCTTTTTAAGAACTGTCAAAACGAATTTGAACGACTTACTAATATGAAATTTATATGAAATCGAATTGAGTGACGTCACGGTCAACTCAGTTACTTTATATATATATATAAACTCAGTTACTTTATTATATACCTGACGTATTAAATAGAAATTGGATTTAAAAATAACTACTGTCCATGTTTTTCTTATAACTATCTGATGCATTATTTCGTGCATGGTATAAAATATTTTATTTTAACTACAGTTAAGTTTGCAGTGTGTGAGTGAGTCCAACTCACATAGAGTAAAACTGATGCAATTGAATAGAAAAACAAATTAATATATATTGTTTCATACTAACCAATACAACGAAGTTTGACCAACTTTTAAATTTAAATTTCACAAACAATTTAATTTTCGAACGTCCATCACTCCAGCAAAATGCTACGTTAAATTGTGCACCTTTCCCCACTGCAATAAAGCAGGAAATGACGTGTCGCACCTGCGCGTCACGTTGTCACCGCGTGACGTGCTAGCGTCATGCCGGGACACGTGACGTGACGCGGCGCGTGCAATAACCTTCGTAGTTTTCTCGGGAATTATACGTGAAATTTTGTTTAATTTTAAAAAGATATTACAATTTAAAATAGATTTGTTCAATAAAAAAACTGCTCGCTTAAAATAAGACTAGTCAGTCTACAGCTCGCATGGCTAACGCTAGAACCTCTAGATTATCTGATTATCAGCACTCTCACTGAAAGTCTCAAAGAATTGAAGATTATACCGGTATGTAATATCTTAGATGATTGAAATTTTGTAGCCTGCAAGAAAAACTAGTCAAAATAAAAGAAAAACCAAGAGTTTTTAAAGGTCTCCCCAAACCTAAACGAGACAACACGGAATTAGCTTTCGCTACCAAAAATCGCTCGTTAATATGAACATGAGTATGCAATGCGTTTAGCGACGACGATGCGTAAGCGTCTTCATGGAAACAATCGATTTTTTGTCGATAAGTTTAGGGAAACCCTTTGAATGAAGATTTATAAGCAGAACAAGTTTTGAAGGAGTATCATACTAGGCCAAAGCAGTTTAAAGGCTCGTTTAAAGAACCCACAGATACCAAAACTATCAGAACAGCACAATATGTCGAGACAGGGAAGTGAAATCTGATAAACAATCATACTTTTGGACAGGACAGCCCATCATATATTTCTCAAACTCGGCCATAATTTGTACCTTTGAAATATAGGCCCGACGGCCTAGTAATCCGTGGGCACGGCACATTTATTATTGTCCTTTGTGATGGAAAACGAATGAGGATAACCCGAAACTGTGTTAGTTGGACACACGGCTGGTTAGGATAGAACACATTTTTAAGAAGCCAAATTATATTTGAATACTTAAAAGTGAAATGAAATAGATGTCATAATCAAATACGCCTAGTCTTAAGTACTAATATGGCATTTAGTTGCCAGATTATGACAGGTTTCCTTTGGGAATGTGATCTACATTCATGGCGTCAGCCGCGATATTGCAAGGACTATAATGGTATAAAGGAAACTTTTGCCCAGCGGGCGTAGCACACTAAAGTGGTACTTAAACCATATCGCGTCCACCACAACACTTACAAATTGTGCGAATAGGACGGCTTGGCGTGATAGGCTTTATCACGCGACCGACCGTGCTTGTCCGCTAGGAATGAAACACTAAATAAGACCAACACCTCGGTAGTCACAAGCGTCTATAGGCCACGAATACCGCTCACTATCAGGCGGGCTATATGTTTGTTTAACACCGACGTAGTATACGAGTATTTATCGTAGCGCATGTGTCGCTTCTCTACTTTTAAATGTTTAAAATGTCAGCCTGCAGATAGGTAAACGATTACTGTCGACAGGGTTTTAAGATATGCCAGTTTTCCGTAGTACTAACGGCAACAATAAGGATTACAAATGTACAGCTAACAGTGTTGCTGATGGTATAAAAATCCTTAAAAAATATTAATAAGTTGCCATAACTCTCTCACCGTGTGTCATATGTAAAGTCGAATATGTGGAGTGGCAAAATTGAAATCGCATCGGCGGGGACAGGGGTCGACGGGCTGATTCACAGTTCCTTCGGTACCGGCGGATTATGCCTGTAGGGGTGTACTTAACACGGGGATATTATGTTTAGTTTTATTTTATAATAATTCGTAAAACTACCAAAAAATGCACAATAGTTTGACTTCATTGTCATAGTGCCGATTGTTGAGGATGTTAGCAGCATTTCTCCATTGCGATATTAATTAATATACTTTGTGTAAAAGTGTGCTTTATTATTATAAGTATTAAAGTTAAAAATAGATAAATACTACACTTTAATTAAAAGAACTTTAAAATAAATATTTACAAATAAACTAATTATTAAACCCCGCTCCTTATCGTTTCTGGTGAAAAAGTACCCATAATACTTATGGCGTTATAAATGGATAACTTTTACACCAAAAACGATTCAGCGCGGGGGCTCTTGTGTAAAAAAATTGCAGCGTTGGCTGTCGCGGTCGGTGGATTCAAACAACACTTGAGAAATTGTAACATTAGCTCAACGCTTATTAAATACAAGGTGCAAAAGTTGGTTTCATAATTTGTATGGAGACGTAAATTTGAAGTGATGTTTTCGAAGATGGTTCCATAGTCAAAATTGACTGTAGTCACGAGTAGATCCAGAAAATATTATTTTGTATTACCAATTTGATTTCACCTTGAGTCACACCTATTTAAGAGTCAGCTGATATTAATGCCTATAATTTCAATTCGAGATGTGCTGGTATGCATTGTTTTGAACACCATCTCAAGCAGAAAAGAGGTGGTTACGGGCAAATGTGAGTAGTTTTTAACTATGAAGCAAAGAGCGTAGCCGTGTTTGCATAGAAAATCGGCCCTTTCGCCAAATGTTCACTGTAATTTTTTTTTAAAGAGCTCTCGTGACAAATATTATTTACTGTAAGTTTGAGGTTTCTATCTTTTTTATTTTCTGAGATATGATTTTTTTATTAATTTACATAATATCAATTTTTTTCAACATTGGCTAATGCGATTTACTTGAACTTTTGGGACAATAATATACATGTAATGACTCACATGTTCTAGCAATAATATTTAATAGTGCCGAAAAAAATCTTGGCTTAAAGTAGGAAACAAATCTTCAGTATTTTTTTTCTCGCTTTTTAGAAAAGCGACACCTATAGTTCTTTGTCAAGTAATTGCTTATATAAAGGCCCGCAATATATATTTTTTTCAAAATAATCCAGGAGGTACTTCATACTAGAAAATGGAATAATAAAGGATACTACCCATACCGCAAACGAGCTACACAGTAAATAGGTGAATTTTAGTCGCAAACCTCTTTATTATTAACAATATTGGTACTGGAAGATTGCATTCATAAAGGTATTACGACTAAAATTCACCTATTTACTGTGTAGCTCGTTTGCGGTATGGGTAGTATCCTTTATTATTCCATTTTCTAGTATGAAGTACCTACTGGATTATTTTGAAAAAAATATATGTTGCAGGCCTTTATATAAGCAATTACTTGACAAAGAACTGTAGGTGTCGCTTTTCTAAAAAGCGAGAAAAAAAAATACTGAAGTTTTGTTTCCTACTTTAAGCCAAGATTTTTTTCGGCACTATTAAATATTATTGCTAGAACATGTGAGTCATTACATGTATATTATTGTCCCAAAAGTTCAAGTGAATCGCATTAGCCAATGTTGAAAAAAATGGATATTATGTAAATTAATAAAAAAATCATATCTCAGAAAATAAAAAAGATAGAAACCTCAAACTTACAGTAAATAATATTTGTCATGAGAGCTCTTTAAAAAAAAATTACAGTGAACATTTGGCGAAAGGGCCGATTTTCTATGCAAACACGGCTACGCTCTTTACTATTTTCTTCATCATCATCATCATTTCAGCCATTAATCATCCACTGCTGAGCATAGGCCTCGCTTCGTGCCGTCCCACTATTTTCTTACCAATATTGAAATTATTTTATTGGGAAACCTCCGGCGGTACACCACTAGGCTTCCCCGGGTTTCGCCGACGCGGCATATCGGTCCTGTTTCTCTTTATAATGCTCTGTTTTGTATTTATGATACAGCCTGTGAATCTTTCAGATATTTCTCGTATTCAGTACTTTTAAAACTGCTATTTTAGAACTGAAATACAAAAATAGATTTTGTAAAACGGTTTGGTGATTACTACAACTGAATGGTTGTTAGTGTTCAAGTGATAATACGAAGATGGATTCATAATAACCTAACCAAAAAATTAAAATTTGGAAAAAAACCCTGGCTTAATGGACCGATTTCGTGAAACATGGCTGACAAACACAGACAAATTCAGCTTTCAAACAAAAAACAATAGTTATTTGTTATACAAGGGGGCAAAGTTGTATTTTAACGCCGAGTGTGGAATTGAAAAACGAGCAAGTGAAAGGATTCTATAGTTGAACCACGAGCGAAGCGAGTGGTTCGAGAATAGAATCCTGAACTTGCGAGTTTTTTAACACACGAGAAGTAAAATACATTTGCACCCGAGTGTAACACAAAACTTTTCCCCTCACTGTAGCGAGGAAACTACAACGCAAAAAATGCGGTTATCACTGCTTTCAGTGGTTCCACAGGTGGTAAATCATCTTTATTACTAGATTCACCTGCTTTTATCAATATTAAAGCAGTTAATTTGACTTTATTCAAGGTCAAATTACTTTACCCACTAGTGGATAAAATGCGTTTTTACCCGCTGGTATTAAAGGACAAAACACGTGTTTCCGAGCTAGTGAGGGGAAAACAAGTTTAAATCAGTTCATCCCTTCGGGAGCTACGATGCCACAGACAGACACACACAAACAGACAGGCAGACAGACAGATAGACAGACAGTGAGACAGACAGAAAAACAGACAAACAGACAGACCGACAGACAGACACGTCAAACTTATAACACCCCGTCTCGTTTTTGCGCCGGGGGTTAAAAATATCGTGATCAAAAAACATTGCTATTGAAATCATCACCATTATAACCTAAACCTAAAAATCGACTACTAATCAAAAAAGTTCGTTTCATTTCAACCATCTTGAAATACTTTTCAGCGTCATGTCGCGTGTCATATCAGGAAGTCAAATGGAAAGCAAAAGAATGGTGATGAATGGTGATGATCTTAAATGCATGGTGATGATGAAATGCTTAATAAGTACCCAGCCTAAAGAATGAAAAGTAAAAAATAAAGGAAAATAAAACATAACTTTGTAACATTTAACGGATTAAAAAAAACATTACGGTGGGCGACCCGCCACGGTTCGGGGTGGTGTAGCGGTTTAGCACGTCAGCCGCGATAGCTGGAGACCCGGATTCGATTCCCGGCTTCGCCACCAGTGGGCTTGATCGCTTTTTCTTTAGTATATGGTATTTATTTCAGTTTATAATTTATATATGTATAAGTAGTATTACTACTTAAAAAAAATACAAAAAAAACATAAAATTATTTGATTTGTTCCCTACATCGATTTGTTACATGTTATTAAAATATCTTTAAAAGTGGACAATGTTACTCCTAAATCCATACTCATATTATAAATAGGAAAGTGTGTGCGTCTGTTTGTTTGTCCGTCTTTCACGGCAAAACGGAGTGAAGAATTAACGTGATTTTTTAAAGTGCATATTATTGGAGGAATGAAGAGTGACATAGGCTACTTTTTGTCACTTTGTAACCCCCCACTGGATTAAATGGGGGTGGATGTTTATATGGAGCATTCCGCAATTTTCGAATTTAATGATTAGAAACTCTCTGTATTAGAATTGATTCCTATACAATATTACCGTTATCGAATTAGAGGCCTAACCCTCCCACTGCCTGAGCCAAATCCCGTTATTTAAGAGTTCGGAGCCTCTTAGTGCCATAATTCGCAGGTGTGATGTACGGCACTTAATCAGAGGCACTTTGCGGGGATTACGGCTCATGATTCCATATAGAGAGAGGTAGACTTTGCCAAGTTAGCGTAGGCATTCGTTTTTAAGAAAGTGATTCTAATTTTAACAATTTATCATCTCTCTGGTTAAGAATGCTACAATTATTATATGAACGTTTCAGGCATCAGGAGACATTTATTATTATTTTTTTTGTTTGTCTTTTCCATATCTCGGGACCATGGAGTCTCGGACCTTTGGGAGGCAATTTTTATTATTATTATTTATATAATTCAGGCAGGCAGTTGAAAAAACAACTGATATAGCCTGTATCCGGGTAATTTTTTCTAAGTTTATCTCGTATTATTATGTAAGTCGGGTAAGTAATACATATTTTTTAAACTCCTGTCAAAGCTAAGAACCTGATTTAGCGTGATGATGTTCGATTCACTGGTGTAGGCACAAGTTTCAATAGGCTATTAAGGATAGCTAGTCGACAAAACAGATCTTCTTATGAAATACCTACTACTGTCACTGAAAATCAACGTACCGTAGTGAGTCACTTTTTGTCATTCAGTTGGGCCGTTTGAATGTTTACCACAGTTGTGGTTATGTAGTTTGTAGGGTAGGGTAGTGTAGGGTTCCGTAGTTTTCCGTATTTTTCTCGAAAACTACTAAACCTATCAAGTTCAAAACAATTTTTCTAGAAAGTGTTTATAAAGTTCTACTTTTGTAATTTTTTTCATTTTTTTTTAAACATATGGTTCAAAAGTTAGAGGGGGGGACACACACTTTTTTTTCCTTTAGCAGCGATTATTTCCGATAATATTAATATTATCAAAAAACCATTTTAGTAAACCCTTATTCATTTTTAAATACCTATCCAACAATATATCACACGTTGGGGTTGGAATGAAAAAAAAAATCAGTCCCCACTTTACATGTAGGGGGGGTACCCTAACAAAGCATTTTTTTCCACTTTTTATTTTACCACTTTGTCGGCGTGATTTATATACATATTGGTACCAAATTTCAGCTTTCTAGTGCTAACGGTCACTGAGATTATCCGCGGACGGACGGACGGACGGACGGACAGACATGGCGAAACTATAAGGGTTCCTAGTTGACTACGGAACCCTAAAAAGTCAGAAATCATGCATCAACTGTCGTTGGAGCTTAGGTTATGCCTTAAACTATCTCTTCTTAGTCTTAAAATGTATGCGTCGGGCAACAATAACTTTCAGCCACCGTATATTCCAGTAAAATAAGTATATTCTGGAAGTTATTGTAATAACAAAAACAACTCATTCCGTCTCCCAGCAGCGTCCGTGGTGAACGTGACTGCCATACAAGTCTCATCCTCATATTTACCACAGACGACCAGCATAACCTTGACCCCTTCGTACTACCTATTGGTAAAATCCATAGGTCAAGTTATACTGGATAATTATGATGAGTTCAAAGGTTTGGGAATGCTGTTCGCACCTCATCTTGGTGAATAGGCGAGGGTGGTTAAAGTTATGGAGATAATCCATTTGGGTCATAGAATGAGAAACAAAAATGGCTCGCCTTTTTCTTGAAGTTGCACTGTCAGCAAATGTAACGGATTAGAGTGCTGTGCATCAAGTGTAATCCGTACTAACATTATAAATGGGAAAGCGTGTGTGTCTGTTTGTTTGTCCGTCTTTCACGGCATAACTGAGCGACAAATTAACGTGATTTTTTAAGTGGAGACAGTTGAAGGGATGGAGAGTGACATAGGCTACTTTTTGTCTCTTTCTAACCTCTCACTTTCATAAAATGGGGGTGGAATTTTGTATAGAGCATTAAATATTGGGGAGTCCTTACACAGATCAACCTTAGGCACTGGTCCCACCACTAGCTAGTAAAGCGATGAGCTATCGGCTATTTATGCGACAAAAGATAGTCGTTGCCGTGTAAACAAAAGAAAGAGATGTATTATAGCTGAGCGATGAACTATAAAATAGTCAGTAGCTCAGCTATAATACATCTGTCACTTTTATTTACACGGGAGCGACTATCTTTTGTCGCACAAATAGCCGATAGCTCATAGTTTGCTAGCTCGCCGTGGGACCAGTGCCTTAGCCCTAAACTAAGCAAAGCTTGTACTATGGGTGCTAAGTGTGTACCCTGACTTTCTCTAATGTATTACAAATGAGAGATATCACATCAGATGCAAATGCCGATAAATAGGGCCGAGTGGAAAAAACGAGGAGAAGTCTTTGCCCAGCGGTGGGACAATGAAAGAGGCTAATTCAAAAAAAGAGATATATGTAACACTGCTTTAAGTTTTCATGATTTTTACACAAATGATTTAAATCGTAATGAAAGATAATTTAAAAGTGACCTCCGAAATTTTCTTCCAGAATAGGTACCTACATCTTCTACAAGACCACGAGGATAACGCCGTCCTTGAAAAGTCGGAGGATAAATTTAAAACTTAATTATACCTGCGCCAACTGGTGAGCAAAAAAACGATAGTCCCCATTGTCAAGGCGTATAGATATATTTGGTCGTCTCGTCCGCTCCGATATATCTGATGGCAACAGTGTGTGTACAACTGTACAGGTCACCGTCCCTATATTGTGCGGTCTGTGCGGTTATTTGCGCAGGACTGTTGGCCAGTAAAGTTGAGATTGCTTCCACCTTGTAAGTAAGAGCGCTTTCATATCGCCCGATCCGTCATCGGACGTTGGAAAGTAATATCGGATGTTTTTTATTATTAACTTATTCGTTTTATTTAGTAACAAAAAAAAATACTGATGTCATGGCACTTTCCTATCCTACAGCTGTTTTTTTATTAAATACTCAGGTACCATATTCCTAATGAACACAAACTCGTTATTAGATGTTTTTCTTGTACCTACATAGTTGATTTCTGATATACGCTGCAAAAACACCGGATGTCGCAAGGCGTTTCCGATTATTTTAAGCCATATCGGGTTCTTCTAAAAGCAGTTTGGCCGATAATATTGGTTGTGTGCGACAGTTTAGGCATGGTGTTGGTAATAGCGTGCGTGTCTGGCTATAGACAGCACCCAGAGGCTACGTGAATTTATATATATATCAGATTTCGGATCGGATAATGTGAAAGCGCTCTAAGGAATCGAAGCCGAGCACAATTTGGATTAGTGCAAGTTCGGTTAAATAGGGTTTCGGAACTTCCACGCCACACCCAAAACATCACAACATACATGTTTATTGCGGCACTTACGTCCTTTTCGTTTAAAATAAAGTTTACGTGTTCGCTGTACATTAATAAAGTACTTTGTAAGCTGCACGGTACTTTGTTATTTGTACAAAAGCGGTGAAATTTTATCGGCTTTAGGTTATAGTTGTAAGACGCTTCCTCTACACTATAAATACATATATATTTTAGTAAGATAGAAAACAAGTTTGATCCATCAAATCATCACTAATAGTCAAATTAAATGGACAATAGAAAAAAAATACACCAGCAAGTCAGTAGATAAATTAATCTTTCGAATATGCGACTTTTTGTAATACTGATCCAGTCGCTCTAAACCGATCTTTCCATTTAATATTTTATTGAAACAGCTGCTTAAAAAAATCTTTCAGACATAAGGCACTGGTCCCTCCAAAAGCGAGTCCCTCCAGAGCGATGAGCTATCGGCGTCAGAAACGAACAAAAGAAAGTCGCTCCCTAAATAAAAGAGACGCGCTGATAGCGCGAGCAAGCTTTCGCCGAGCGATGAACTTATAAATCGCTCACTCTCTCTTTTATGTACACGGGACCGACTATCTTTTGTTCGTTTCTATCGCTATTAGCTCACGTTTAGGCACTGGTCCCACCGCGAGCTAGTAAGCTATGAGCAATCGGCTATAAAAACGAACAAAATAACAAAATCACTCCCGTGCAAATAAAAGAGACACGGCGATGTTTATAGTTACTCGCCCAGCGGTAAGCTATTGAAATCGCCGTATCTCTTTTATTTGCACGGGGGTGCTTATCTTTTGTTCGTTTTTATAGCCGATAGCTCATAGTTTACTAGCTCGCGGTGGGACCAGTGCCTTTTTTGGTGGGACCAGTGCCTCAATATATGTGCACGCCTTGTCTATACTCGTTTAGCGCTTAAATATTATCCCCTTTTTAGTACTAGTTCATATTCCTATCCAATAGCGTCTAGCGGCTAAGTGTGAAATAAATTGGTGATATTTTACGGCTGAGTCATTACCCGGGCCCGTAAAGAATCCGGTTTGCGGCGGTTTTACTGCGGATCCGTGACCCGCCCTTATTACGACAAACTAAACGACGTGGCTGGATGTAGCTCAAGGAAGGACATTGTGACAAGGTCAATGTAGTTGTATATGCAAGCGATGATATTTTTGAGGCTCTGATAGTATACAGTCACTCTAACTAAAGTTTCTTGTTTCAAGGTCAGTATAGTAATAAATGTAAAGAATGATTCTTTTGAGGCTCTGACAGTCGACAGTCCCTCCAAAAAAGTACCTTTTTACAAGATCATTGTAGTTGTCAATGCAAGTGATAGGCCCGAGACAGTGAGAACAGTCACACAAAAAGGCACACTTTTGAGGCTCTAAGAGGTTACAGTTACTCTAAAAGTAACTTTTTCAAGGTCAATGAAGTTATAAATGCTAACAATGATATATTGACAGTCACTGAAGAAAACTTGTGACAAGGTCAGGGTAGTTGTCAATGCAAGTGATGGTACGCCCGAGACAGTGAGAGCTGACAGTTACACAAAAAAGAGCCTTATTTTGGAATGACCTTGGGATCAGAGTAGTTATAAATGCAAAGGACGATACTTTTGAGGCTCGGACCGTTAACAGTCACTCTAAAAAGTACCCTTTTACAAGGTCAGTTATAAATGCCAGTGACGATACATTTTAGGCTGTGAAGGCCGGCAGTCACACAAAAAAAATACCTTATTACAAGGACTCGATACGTCAGTGACAGTCACTAAAAAAGGTACCTTACCATAGTCAAAACAGTTTTAATTACAATTGATTGTATAATGACTGAAAGTCAGTCATCACGTGTAAATGACAAGTCATTCTGTAAGTTTCATCTGTATTTGTGGCCATATTTTCTGTAAATTTAGCTCGTAGTTGACTTTTCTATAATCATCTTGAGCTTAGCGTGAGACTAAGTCAATCTGTGTAAGATTGTCCAAGAATATTTATTAATTTTATTTATTTATGAAGATGACAAAAAACTTAAATTTTTGATTTAATTCAGTTCGCTACTCTTCAGTTTTTTCAAGAAAGAGCTTTTATGAGATGATTTAATAAAACGACGATACCTCGCCTCTAAAAGGTCAACCTAAATCACGAGTCCTAAGCGTATGTAGTTTTTATCGCCATCTGGAGGTTCGGTAGTGCGAAGTGGTGTAGCGCTGGCGATATTTCACCGCGCATGTTGGGAGTTAAAATACTGCTGGGGTCTAAATATAGGAATTGCCGAGACCTAAATGGGAGAAGACTTTTGGAAAAGAAACGACGAAGAAAGGAAATAAATACAATTGGGTAGGCAACGATTTTTGAAGATAGGCAAAGTAAGAAATTATAAAAAAATCCCCAATGACATTTAAGTGACAGTTGACATCGCTTTTTTTCTAATTCCTTACATTCAGCACGCGCAAAGGCATTGTTACCTCATCTGCCATTAAATTACACAACCGTCATTTCGGTCATTTATAAAAGATAATACATACATACAACATACATACAATCACGCCTGTATCCCATAAAGGGGTAAGCAGAACACATGAAACTACTAAAGCTTCAGTGCCACTCTTGGCAAATAAGGGGTTGAAAGAAAACGAAACTGTGACATTGAATAAAAAAAAAAACCGGCCAAGTGCGAGTCGGACTCGCGCACCGAGGGTTCCGTACAAACCTGCAAATTAGATCTAAGTATTTGATATGAATTTCAACTTGATAGCTCTACGCGTTCATGAGGAAAAAAGTAATAAGTTTATATTTATTAAAAAATATATATTTTGTAATGTAACTAAAAATTTAAGGTTTTCGGAATTTTTCCTTTATGTGTGCTATAAAACGTTGCTTCATGCCAAATTTCAAGATTCTAGGTCGACTGGAAGTACCCTTTAGGTTTTGATTCCCTTGCGAGTACTTGCGAGTTTCAAAATATGCAGCTTAATTTTGATTCCCTTGCAAGTGTCGAAAATTTGCGGCATAAACGGCTGTATCTTTTGATTGCGTTGGCTTAGAAGTTTGATTTTTTCACAGCTTCAAGGGACAGTAGACCTGAGTAATTGATATAAATTTCAGCTTCATACCTCCACGCGTTCCTGAGAAAAAGGGTTTATAAAAACGGACAACAAAGTGATACAAAACCCTAAAAATAGAAGAGCTACCTTTCCGTGATCGTTAGAACGTATTCTATCAGAAAAATGTATTATTTGCCTATCTTTAAAAAAACTTTACTTACCCACCCAATAAAGTAGATTTTTTTATCGATATAATTCGACTTTTCCGACCGCAGACTGTACAGATTTATTCAAAATATCAGTTACTGTTGGTCCTTTATTTCATGCGCTGAATGCTGACTGTACGCTGTTTGATTATCAAAATCGTGTCAAAACCACTTTAAAACCGGTTAAATCCAGATCAAAATCCCTGTTAGAACTGGTTAGAGCCAGTTGCAGTGCAGCGAAATAGACAGCCGATACTTTATTCATAGCGAGTTCACCGCCTCGCTCCTGCATATTCATTCTGCATGTCAAGAGGCCAACCAGGCTGCGCAGGCTTTCCTTTAAATTGGACTCCAATTTTAACACATTGGGTGATGAACCCACTAGGCGGGTTCTCTGTTTGAGCCGCTACGAGCGTAGCGCTACGAAAACAATTTCAAGTATATAAATTTAAAGGTATTTAAATATTATGTATATCGGTGCCAATAACCATGGAGGGCGTAGTCGAATGGCATTTTTGTGACGCGAAACGCCGCAGAAATGTAGTCTGGCTCTGTCACGTCAATACGCAAGCGCGATAGAGACAGATAGCTACGAAAGTGATATTATCCTGAGCGTTTGAGCATTCAGCTACGCACACTGCCGTTGTCATTGTAAGGTTTATAAAATTCATCTACGTTTTGTTTAGTGGCGGCTCGTCTGCTCGTTTGCTGCCTATTTCATATTAAAATAATTAAAGAAGTATACTAAAAATGTGAGCACTTCTCTAAGATAGTACTAAAATATCTCTTATTCAAAATAAATTCCGAAACGATTCATTTGTCATCTACTTTATTACTAAGGCGATTGCACGCTAGCTCTAAAACGGCAAAGTGCGTTATAAAGAAGTAATTGAAACGAGTAAAGTCTTATCACAGCCGCCGTCGGTAATTAAACGGAATTAACAATTTTCTGCGTGATCCGGTACATCTGTACGGCACTTAATAAATTTACTACGGACGTCATGGAGAAAGGTTGTAACTCAGAATTGGAATAAACGCGTTCAAGATGAAAAATGTTATAAACATGAAAATTAAATTCTAAAGTAGAAGAAATGTTAAATATACTTTTTTTTTTCCATCACTATTAAATTAGCAACACATTTGTAAATTAAGAGACACATATCTCATACTTTTAAACGAGCAATTCTTGTATATTTATTTATTTATTTATATATACCGACGATCTCGGAAACCGCTCTAACGATTTCGCTGAAATTTGTTATGTGGGGGTTTTCGGGGGTGAAAAATCGATCTAGCGTAGCCTTAGATCCCGGAAAACGCGAATTTTCGAGTTTTCATGAGTTTTTCTTTCGCGTTATTAAACGTAAAATATGGTCGTTAATTTCGCCGCGCGCGCATCGATACCGCTTAGCTCAGTCGTACGAGGTCGGTCTAATGTACGCAGATAGATCGTAGGTGTCAGGGTTTCAAATCCCGGCCAGAAATTAAGTTTTTGTTTTTTGTCTTTTTTTTTGTTTTTGTATTTATAAGAGTTTTTTTTTATCTAAAGACGTGATATATTAAAATAGAACCGAGCGAAGCTCGGTCGCCCAGATATTGTTTTAATAAAGTACAACTTTATTAACTGTCACAGCCAAATAAATAAACCAACAAATAAACATTATGCTAATTATTAAACGTATCCTTTTGTAATATAATAAAGTTCAAACAAAGTTCATAAATGTACAAATGTCAAATACACGATGAAGAGACGCGTCAGATTTTTTTTTATCAGTACTCAAGGAGACATAATTATAATACCGGCATATGATAAACAAGGAGTTGCCAAGCTTTTTTAGGCTTTATTGGAAATAAGTCGAGTGTACACAATATCAATATATATTTGCTGGTCTTGCCTTTCTCTTTTATGCCGGACTTTCTGAGTAGGCACAATTTCTAAGTTATATAATACCTAGCAAGCCATCGCATCACATTTTTCTTTAAGAAGTTAACACAGTAGTGATTCCACCTCAGAGTTCGTTACAAATATAGGAAACGAAAAAGACAAAATAAAGTCCAATTTGTCCCTGAAATAGAAAGGCACGCGGCAACCTCCGTGCCGGAAACTTTCCATAATGGCATTCTCAAAGTTTTGGGAGCGCCCTCCCGTAGAGATGTTATAATAATCACCTAATTAGATTCCCTTCAAAAACATTTTTGTTTCGGAAAGTACTAGTCGCAATGGAATTAAAAAAAACTAGAGGGAGTGAGCACGTGAAAAAATATATTAGCTTATTATTTTTTATTAAATTAAAAATATTTGCAATCAAAATAAAATTTCCACTCCCCAAAGGCTGGCATGTTTTATGAATTGATATTGATTTTTTCCCAAAGTTGTTATATCAGATTCCGATATTATTTGGTGTTATTCGTTTTTAAAAATGAAGTAAGCATTAAAAAAATACTACAGATTATTTTCGTATTCGTAAATAAATTAAAAAAATACTTTAATAGTTTGTAAACTATGGTTCATCGGTACACTCATTTATTTACTGAATATGAAACGAGGATCTATATTATTTTTTTACACTTGGTTACAAGTATAAGTGACACTAAATATTCCGATAAAATAAGAAATTTAAAATGCATGTCATTTTACATTCTACAATTTACTTATAAAGCCATTTCTAATATAATCAAAATCTCAGTTACGGTGTTATGGCGGGCGTCGTAAAATCTTAACGGTTACATAAAAGCTTACGCGACTAGAAGAGACCGCGTCACGCCATCTCGTGGTGAAATGGCGTAAGTTGTAAACTTTTTAAATGCGTGTTGGGTCTTTTTCTGGGTGAGACAATGTTGTTCTTTATGCCCGTAGTAAAACTGTTTCAGTTTTGTTAATGAAGAGTTACGTCAGCATTTTGTAATTAGTAAAGTTTTTTGTAAATAATGTTTTTTAATGTATCTGAAATTTCAATAGGTAACTTTAAAAAATAGATTAATCATATAGTTCGCGGTTAGAAGTAGGTATTTTTATATACATAATTCCATATCAGCAGCATCATTATTATTCAATTTAAAATTGAAGTGTTTCCTAAGAACAGATGTCGATATCTGTCATAGTTTCTGACTTCTTCATACTGACCGTTTTGGATTGATCATCCTGCATATTTTTTTTATATAGGTAGGATTTATATACTTCATACTAAGAATCGTACCTCGGTTTTTTAGCGCCACCTATTAAATACTATCATAACTACACTGATGATGCCTACCAATTTATTTTTTTCAAAGTGTGTATTGATGTGATATCCTGATTTTAAAATAAAAAATATGTCATTTGTTGTTATAAAAAAATAAAAACACGCAAAAATATTTGGGGAAAATATGATTTTGGCCACTTCCAGGCTGTGAACAGCGCCATCTAGTTTGAAGTCTAAAAGGCCCATACATTTCAGGGGTACACTTTTTTTACGGGATTGTCAGTCCACTATTAAATCGTTCTTGATAATTGTATATATACATACATACAACATATATACAATCACGCCTGTGTCCCATGAAGGGGTAGGCAAAGCACATGAAACTACTCAAGTTTCAGTGCCACTCTTGGCAAATAAGGGGTTGACTGAAAACGAAACTGTGACAATAAATATGTGTGTGTATATAATTATTATATGCGATATTTTTGAAGGTGATTTGTTGATGAGCCATCAAACATATAGCCGACCTAATAAGAATCCATTTTAAAACATGGCCGTTACGTCATTCCGGAACGTCGTCGTAAAAGCCTTAGCACGCGGTACAGTTTACTCCAGTATTAAAGACGGTTTGAGCACTGGATTAAATTAAAGTTGGCTGACTGTCGCGTCTCTACGTCTGCACTACAGGGCTGCCCAAAATTATGACTGATGTTTCAACTGCAATAGGCGAGACGACTAAAAAAAACTATCTAGTCCGTCAGTTAGATTATCAAATAATTTTGGACACATAAATATTTTGTCTTTTTTCTCATAAAAGAAAAATGACGACGGTACAGTGCGTTAACGTTTCGCGTGACGTCACGCCTAGGTACAATTTTTACTTAAAGTGACGTCACAAGCCCCCACTCCAGAACTTTTATGCTCTGAATCTTAGTATTTGTTTTAATTGGGAAAAGCGAAAAATATGAATCAGTATTTTTTGACGATCTAAATGACGGACTAAACAGAATGCCATTTTCATTATGTAGTCTTCATCGTCATAGTACATCAGAATTGCTGCTTAGCCGATGTGACAATCGGTTATGCTCGGTGGCGATAAAAACTTAGGCTCTGTCGCTTGTACAGAAGCGATAGAGAGCGATAAACTATTTACTATACGCTACGCAGCGTCAAATATTGTACTCTTGGCTAGAAGGCCTGAATAGGTGCTGCAATAACAAAAGAATATAATAATGTATTAGGGATGACGACTACTTAAAAAAAATGGCATTCTGTTTAGTCCGTTACTTAGATCGTCCAAAAATACTGAACACATATTTTTCGCTTTTTCTAACTAATGAAAAAATACAAATTAAATACTAATGAAAAATATAGATCATCAAAGTTCCGGAGTGGGGGCTTGTGACGTCACTTCTAAGTAAAAATTGTACCTAGGCGTGACGTCACGCGAAACTTCAATGCACTGTACCGTCGCAATTTTTCGTTTACGAGAAAAAAGAAAAAAATTCGTGTCTAAAATTCTTTGATAATGTATAACTGACGGACTAATTAGTTTTTTAATCGTCTCGCCTATTATCTTCTTTTTTGGATCTCTACATCAGTTCATTCCAGAATGTTCTATCAGCTGCAAAAGTGCATGGAGAAATATGAATGAATTCATTGATAAATTCGCCTTGCACTTTTGCAGGTGATAGTACGTATTATGTGTGATATAAATCGCATTATTATCTAGAATGTTACTAAAAAAAAAAATGATTCTATACATATTATAACTAAGGCTATCGGGTCTTGTTTAATTTATTTTAGAATTGAGCTGTCTTTACTTACTACAGACTTAATTTAATAATTTAGAAACCCGTCTACATGTGTCAACCCTGCCGTATGTATTTGAATGCAAACATGTTGTCCCGTAGAAGTGAATCCAACTTGTGCTACAATTATAATAAGGGTATCCACACACGCCGCAATTTAAACGTCGAATGCGACTAAATATTACAATCCAGTGACAAAATTATGACTTAAAATTAAAATCTAGTCGCAAAACATTATGAGTCATTCGAAGATTATAAAACAATAAGTCCAAGTACAATTGGGTATGGTTGTAAAAGTTATTACAGAATAAAATATTATGTTTCGAGTTAATTTGAATTTATGATTTAAGTACGTATAGCTTGTTAAGTGACATCTTTAATGGTTACTACATAGTTTACGACTAGGATGTGAAAGTTTATGTAACTATTATACATTTTGTCCTTTTTGGTGTAATATTTGGGTCTTAAATGTATTTATGCCATTTTATAGAAATAAATGTAGGTATGTGGGTAACTGACATGCCAAGTATGTTTTTTTTGTGACAAGACTGATTTGCACCTTTTTAGGGTTCCGTAGTCATACTTTCTACGTTTGGTTTTTGAAAAAATACGTGCTTTAACGCTCTTGGCCGGTTTTTTTACGTTTGCTAAAATGCTTTAACGCATGCCACCCGGTCCGGGGGAACCAGGGGCGATGACGGACTAACCAATCTAGGACTATTGTCTAAAACCACCAACGAATTTCGTCTCCGCGCTGGGGGCCTGACGCAGGGTCACTCACTTTGTTTTAAAAAAACTTCCAATGTGATATCGGTTTAAAAAGCAAGAAAATGTGTCCTTAAAGTTATCCTCTGGGAATTTATTCGTGGTTTCGTGTAATTGCAATGCCTTTTTTCTCTTCTAATTCTTTTTCTTTTTTAATTTTATATGAAAATCAATCAATCCTGTTTTGATAATGATCGTTTGTAGGTTTAAATATACAAAATGAAAAGAGCTAAAGCTACACTAATAAAAATACAACAAAAATACCTTCAAAAGACGGTTAAAAAAGTATCTCTTAGAAACTCTATAAGGGATCGTCTTCCTGCATTTGTGTTATTTTAATATTTATGGGTACTCAAATGTTAACTTTGATGATGATGATGATGATGATATCCTCTTATTCCTCATCAGGGAATCTTTAACTGACTGTTAACCTTAGAAGTATTATTTGATTTCTTGACTCCACAGTCAAACTTGTACCATAGTTTTGTGGAGCACTGTATATTTATACTATAGTTACCTTTGATTGTAATAATTAAATTAAATAATAATAAATAATAATACACTGACCTTTACTCGCGCCGTCGGGTCCGCGCAGTATGGAACACTCCTCTATAGTGCCGAAGGGCGTGAACAGTTGCCGGACATCCTCCTCGGTCTGTTGTTTGCTCAGCATGCCCACGAACAGCTTCCGATCTGCGAATAATAATAATAAATGTAACAAATAGGTACATATGTATGTGAATACGGAGGATTGACTGGCTTTGTCTAAAGTAAATAACGACGACATTTTCTATGCAACTGTCGCTGTTTCCTAAAATATTTACATTTGGAATTTAATATGGATTTTTTTGGTGCCAATTTATTTAATTTAGTACTATTTTTTGTTGCAATGTATGTGCCTACCACAAAAAGACTAATGTTGTTACATCGGTCGGCAATCCCGACAGGGCCGCCATGTAATATGGGTGCGAAAAGGGACGAATTGTCTTAGTACCAATATAAAATCTTTATATGAATGTAGTACCATAATGGATATATACAGTTGTGATCTAAATAACAGCCCATATGTGTGACATATTTGATTAGTTTTGGAAACCAACTCGTTCAATCAGGAACAGTAAAAATTAAATATGTTATATTTTTAATGGTTTTTTTTTTTTTATGGCAACTCTATAAATAAGGAACCCGATAAAATTAGGGAACTCGTATCAAGTTAAATTAGGAACCTGTTAACTCTTTTCTACATAAGCATAGTTTTTGAAACTAGTGTTGAACAACAACCACTTGGTATTACTTTACAGAAATCGGCTATTTATTTATATAAAAGAAATTGTACCCACTTCTACACAGAACCCGTATATCAAAAAGGATTTTTTTATTAAACTCGATGCGGTTGCTTGTCGGATTAGAATCGGATATGGCTCAATAGCCATTTGAATACGTCAATACGTATTCAAAGGTATGTTACACAAACACACAAATCCTGCATACATTTAAAATACAATTGCAATAGATACATTTTGTCCATTAGTATTTGCAATTGTTTTTCTACGGTCTAAGGGTCTATTGCAATAAAAATATTATTTTGTATATTTCACAAAAACAAACTTTATATACACTGTAACTAACTTTTTAAAAAGATGTATCATACATTATGCAATGACCCTCAAATCTTAAAGACGTTCATGGTATAAGGGCGTGCGCACACGGCGCTTGTCCTCAAAAACCGCCAGTCTGCTGCTGTAAATAATTCCAATTCTAACGCAAGGAAATAGCCACAAATAAATTATGATTTTTTTATAACTTGATGTTAAAAGGTAGCTAATTGGCATTAACGAAATAAACGTTTAAAATTCTTCTCTTGCATCAAAGACGCATAAGTCACATTAAAGGAGATCAAAAGAAAATACCAATCACTTTCATTCGTTAGCCATTTCCTTTTCAAAGCCCGAAGAACACTTATAAGGCTTGCAAAGAACATCAAAACACCCTGCTTATCGGTGTTATTCGGGCGTAACATTTTTTTTTCATAAATGAGAAATAGGCACCGTAACCACGCACACAGCTGCCGACAATTTCACGGATGACTGGCGCCTAATTAGCGACCAATTACAACAAAATGGCGGCGAATAAACGCATGTGCGCGGTTCCCGGGCGTTTTCAGCGCCGTATGCGCGCGCACTAAGTTTACTGTTGTCAATGTTAGAAGGGGAAAGAGTCTAAACATGATGTTAGCAAGTACTGGCCACTAAGAAATAAATGTGTTAGTGGCCAGTATGTTGCATTTTTTTTTTCAAGTGGACGGTTGGCCCCGACGCTACAGCTGTCGTCAACAAACAACAGCTCTATGAAAACACAGATTACACACAGTTTTAGTTAAAAAAAAACAACGAACAAAATCCAAACCCAGATCAACACATAATTAGCACATTACACTAACGTTGCAGTGATTTCATGAATGAGGAGGGTTCCGCAGTTCGGGCGAGGTGACACAGAGGGTAAAACCGATTAGTGCACTACGGAATCCTCTTTAGCTTTTAAAGGAGCTGTTATTTCTAAGATTTCTGTTCGAGCTGCGATTAGACCCAATTTTGTCACTGTACTAAATTTTGCGCTCTTTACAGAAATCGACGTTAAAAAAATCAATGGTATAACATAAACCACACTAATTACTTGTCGAAAATGAATACGAAAACAAATCTCTTACAGCACGACGATAACTAAGTGCACAGTGAGTGTGTACTTCCAGGTCGAATCCATGTGTGAGAATACGCCTTATGATAGTCTATGTATGGTGCCGTGGATCCTCGAATAACCAAACTGGCAGTTATACAATACAGAGCTACGAACTAGAGTAGATGAAGACTAAAAGAGTATATTTATGCTCAGAATATTTATATAAAAATATATAAAAGTATTTTTTTTATACAAAATATAGATTATTACAGTATGTGTTTGCAAGCGTACCATTCCTGGTCCAGATTTAATATATACCATAGATGAAGCAAAGGTATCTACTTTTCAAACGAACTCAGTCAAATCCACTGAGTTGTTCGTCTTCACTCACAGTTTGCAGCTTTCAGGTGTAAATTTTTGTAAGTTGAAGTCAACAAAAACATAAAAAAATGCTTCGTTACGTTATATTTAATTGCAACAACACAATTATTATGAACACTCAAGGGCCTGAGACATATTTACAACAACAGGCAAGTAAGAACTTTAGTACAAAATCTGATACGTTTGGGCCGCAAGCAAATAGTACTTATTACTTCTATCTAAATATAGTTCTGTGATTCCTGTGTGCGTAGCCGAATGCCCAAACGCTTCACGATTCGCTCACGATTCGTTCACGATTCGCTCACGATTCGTTCACGATTCGTTCACGATTCGCCCATCGATTCGCTCACGATTCGCTCATGATTCGTTCACGTTTCTTTAACGTTTCGCTCACGATGCGTTCACGATGCGTTCACGATTCGCTCACGATTCGAAAAGCGAATCGTGAAGCGTTCGGGCATTCGGCTACGCACAATGGGCTACCACAAGGCGGTTCGTTAGATTCGACATGGACACTCCGCGCGCTATAAGACAGACAGTGACAACAGTACAGCCTAGAGCACGCACATTGAACGCTACCTGCGGTCGCCTACGCGCGCCTCCTCGCAGCGCCCCCTGCAACACAAGAACATGCTACACATTGGTCGAGAAGTAACCTCACTCCTGGGTGCCTAGGTGAGTAGGATGGACCGGCAATAACCCCTTTAGCTCGCATTAGCAGTTTACTTAGCTAGCTAGACCTAAATCGACATACCTCTATGTAGGTTTACTACTGTAGGTCTCTCTGCTCGCTCCGCAAAAGACAGTGGAAAACTGATAATGCGAGCTCAAGGGTTTCATTGACGCGGTCGTCAGTTTGGTTGAAGGTAAGGCTCGTCGCGTCACATTTTTTTAGTCGGCGATTAGTCGGCAAAAAGGCCGATTAGTCAATACTATAAAAGTGATAGAAAAACAGTACAAAAATAATAACAGCTGATATGGGGCCCATTTCTCGAAGCTACAAGTTACAATTTACAAGTGGTTGTCAATGTCTAATATGACAAGTTGGAAAAATACTTCCGCTTGTAACTTGTAATTTTCAGTTTTGAGAAATGGGCCCATGGTTGTGTTATGTATCTATTCGTTGTGCCTTTGTTAGTAAAAATTACAAATATCTGTGATCATCACATAAGTAAATGTCCTACATAGGATAGTTACTAAATAAAAATAATGACGACAAAGAAAACTTGTGTTTCCACCGAAATTAACCCCAAAAGGAGGTTCCAACTGTGTCTCATATAACCCTAACATAAATCCATGCGAAAATAACAAATTCGTATTAAAGTGTAATAACATTGTCTAATCAATCACGCATTGTGCCTCGATTTATGGGGGTCCGTGTTATTGATGGGTTCCATGCGTTTCGGTTCGGACGGTTTGGAACCCGGTCCGTAAATATGGGTTATTCTGACGAGAGATTATTATTTACCTACTGAACATTTAAATGTAAAGATACACATGTTGTTGTGTGAAATATCTGTTACTTTTAATAGTAAAGATAGGCTTGGTAATGTTTTTCAGGGTTTGTTTTGACAGCTTAACGAAAACTGATAAATAAAAAAAAATTTAGCTTGATATTAAGTAGAAGAAAAGACTTATATAACTCCGTATAGACAGATAAAGCCTAAGGCAAAAACGTACCTCAGTACCATACAGAAAAAGGTACGGTGGCCTAGATGGCATTACCTTTGGGGTACGCTCAGCTAGATGGCGCTAATATTAATATTTGACATTTTAACACATATCAAGCTAAGAATATGGACCAAATTGTCAAAACTGAGGTTCAAAAGTTTTAAGCCTGTGTCAAGAGATGGCAGTCTATGCACTGTGCCGTCAAACACTTGACAACGACTTTAATGTTATGATTAAGGTCCTCTCGTACTAATTAATTCATTTATTATGTATGGAAACGAAAAAAAAAATATTTTTCGAATCTAACAAAAAGCGAGGATGGTTTCTGATGATGAACCTAACTGCGTGTCGAATTAAACGAAAAAAAAACACGGTGTATAATTACATAGTTACCTAAGCATCAACAGTATTAGCTTGTATTTTAATGCAGTTGATCTCTGATTTCCTAGAAATCTAGTTATCAAGTGACGTTCGGTTGCTTATTAATAAGTTTAATAACGCACAATGACATCCACGTATTCATAAAGGCGTGTTAATATGGCTAACGCGGCCATTACCGTTTGACCGGGACGCTAGTAATGAAACCAAGTACAGTAATTGCGGGCGTTTAGCAAATAACTGGTGTTTATTGGCGAATATACAGTGTGTTACTACCATGCGGGCATTTATTAAATATGATCCATTAGCAGTAGTTTGCGTGTGTTACCTAATCATAGTTATTAAAATTAGCTTCAAAATAAATTTTCCGAAATCCACACATTCAATGTACTGCGTAATTGTCATTAAGGTACAGCGGGACAAATTTCGACTGGGAGGCAATTGTAACTGATTATTTTTTTCCATTATTACCCTATGATATTGAGTTCTACATGTATCCACTGAACAAGCCTGCCATATATAACCGGTGGACTATGTAATAATGCAAACATTGTAAAACATGGGTCAAATGGACCAGTTTCATTTGCCCCCCAGTCGAGATTTGCCCCGCTGTACCTTATGACACGATGTACCTCAGATCACTGATACTTATGAGCTGTAATTGGTCTTACTTGACAAGTAACTGTGCTGTATACATTGCTGGCCATATTTTTTTTGCAAAAAAAGTGTATCCATGCTTATATTATAAACGAGAAAGTGTGTGTGTCTTTCCCGGTAAAACAGAGCGATGAATTGATGTGATTTTTCAGGTGAAGGTAGTTGATAGGATGGAGAGTGACATAAGGCTACTTTTTGTCTCTTTCTAATCACCACTTCTCTAAAATACGGAGTCGTAATTTGTATGTAACATTTCGCATTTAACGCAAGCAAAGCCGCTGGAAAAAGTTAGTATCGTAATAAAGGGCATGGCAATTTAATTAACTATATTAGATTAAGCTCCTTAAAAGCCCACACAGTGTAGGAATAAACAAAAAAAAAAACACTATTTTCGTTTTTACCGGTTTTCAAACGGTTTCCTCTTTCACCTACACTTTCTTCAAAAACGTCCGAGGTAATTGGCACCTCAGTTCACCCGAGTGATTGCATAGTGAAGCACCTCTCAGCAAAAACTTGGCCGTAGGCTTAACGAGTTGCGGGCCGGCTGCGGTTGCGGTGCGGTGCCGAGGCGTTAAGCTGGGTAGTGAGAGGTTGGCTTGCTTTTTTAAAGACTGATAATGTAGCAGAAGGAATAATTAACGAGGATAAAACAGTTTGATCGTGTTACTAGAAAGTTTTAAAATTATAACAAATCACTTTAGAACATTCATATTTGACAATTCAAATTATCTCATATAATTTTAATTTTTTTTTTTAATCTTGATGGGTGGCGGAAGAAAGGGGAGGCCTTTGCCCAGCAGTGGGACACAATTATAGGCTAGAAAAAAAAATAGGTGTATTTCATGTTTTTTGTTTTTTTTACGTTCATTTTTTAATAGTATCTGAATAGTATCTCAATACGATGCACTACACTTCAATAAATAACTCTAAATACCAAATTTGGCAATTAAAAAAACCCTTATCGCATGTCTCTTCAATGTTAAATGTGAACATAAACTACAAAAATATATTGCGTCAAAATTGCACTTAAATAAAACTAGTCGTTAAAATTGTATTTTCAAATTAACTAAGAGTCTGGGAATAATTTTCGTAAAAATAAGTAAAAAACACACAAGCATTGCCATCTAAGCTACAAAACAAATACCTACTTATCATCATCATCATCATCATCAATTCAGCCATTAATTGCCCATTGCTGAGCATAGGCCTCCCTTCGTGTACGCCACTTATCCCGGTCCTAAGCTAATCTCATCCAGAAGTGCCCCGCAGTTTTTCGAATGTCGTCCCCAACGAGCCAACGGATTTATAACCTACTTCTAACTTTAGCAAATTACAAAATATTAAATGACAATACTTCTCATTTTCATTTTCATTTCACTTCTATGGTTCCAGTTTTATAACAAAGCATACAGGGATCTTAAGTGGAATACAATCAACTAATAACATTCATAACAATTCCCCATCAGTAAAAAATCCAATTCCCGATGTGTACCCAGCTTTATTAGCAAGCTGGAAATTATCTGAATTTAGGTGGTCATTAGGAGAGTCGCGCGGGAGAGATATCCGGCCGGCCGTATAAATCTGAATTTAATGACCAGACCGGTTCTAATATTTCCGAACAATGTTTCGGGTTGCGAACACGTTCCTTGTGTCCCCGCCTTTACGCTTCGCTTTTGTTTTTACTTGAAATCATAATTGGAATGTGCTCTGTTTTTTGTTTTTAAAATCTATTTCCTCTGTGCTCGGGGATGAATTTATAATTCCAATATTCGTTGTAATTATATTAAAAAGGTTATTTATACGTGAGAATGTGAGAAGATATGTTACTATGTGTTATTTGTGCAATTGCATGTACTATATTTATACATGCAATTGCACACAAAGAGATAAATCGAAAAAATATATTTAAAAATATCTTCCAAGTCCAAAATCCACCTGAACGGAAGCTTTTTACAAGGGGATTAATTAGGCCGTAAAAATTTTATATTAAAAATTGCTTTTAAACGTAGTTTAAGGGTGCTTACAAAAAACGATAAAGTTGAACTACGGGCAGGGGAGGGCTCTTAATAATGATTTTATGCGAAGCGGAAAATAATGACTTTCGTTATTAGGATCGAGATCATTACCCGACCAATGTTACAAAAAACAGGTAAGGATAGCCTGTTAGTGGCTTATCGTAATATATGCTAGAATATAGAAATTCTAGTTGTATTGGGAAAACTAGAAACCATTAGCTTACCACAAATAGACGAAGCCCCGCTTTGCGGGGCTTTAACTTCTATTCAGTTGCAATTTGGGCATCTGAAGCAATCTAACAAACATCTAGTATGATATTGGTAGAAATAACTACCGTCAAAAACACAGGAACTATTATACTATCGGGCGGATTTTAATGTAATATAAAATGTACACAATTTTTTATTTGTCACTCAAAAAGACGAACATCGATCATAAACGTCACAATTAAATAAAGATAATTTTGTAGTGGACAAGAGCTATACACAAACAAATACAAATGAAGGCATGAAATATTACATAATAATCCCGTATTAATATTAATCCCGTGTTTATTACGTTAAATATAAACCCGACGAGAATGTTTCCGAGAATTCAAATAATAACTCTATAAAACTGAAGAGCATTTAAACTGTACTAAAAACTCAACTGCAAACTGACAAAATCCAACTAAAAACTACACTCCATTCCTTAGCATGCCATAATAACACAATTACAACCAGTAGCTTAACAACCGAGCGGAGCGAAAATTTCAATGTACAGTTGATTCCATTAATTAGGCATGCTGTGTTCGCCCCATCGCGCCAACTTGAATGGCCAATTACATCGGTAATTGGGCCGGGGCAGGTGTCTCCTCACAAAGCTCGGGGGCACTTTTCATATTTCCATGTTGTTGTACTGCAAGTTTTGACTGTTGAGTGGACGTTTGTATTGACGAAGTTTGGAATGCATTTTTAAGAGTTAGACGGTACCTACCTATAGTTTTAGATTTGAAGTTCTACTCTTAATGTAGAAAAGTGTATCAGGGGATTTAGCCAAACGTACGATTTGTTAACCCTCTGTGCGTACCATACGCAACCGCCTATGTCGCGCCAATACGCGGAATGTAATAATGGACAATACGGACTGTCTAATGAACGCACGCTTGGCTAGAAGGACTAGAAGGCCATTAAAAAAAAAAACTTGCTCCCCGTTTTACGTAAATATAAGTTACTTTAATTTTTTTTGTCTGCATATTTCGCGTAGAAACAACACATTTTTAAATGGAATTATTATTAGGAATGTACCTGTTGTACATTTTATATTCGTATCACTATTAGCAACACAACGACCCAAAACAACTGAAGCCATCAACAAAACGCATCATTATTTACACAAATGACAGCTGATAGTCGATACAAAGGGATTCCGCGCTCATCAAGCCCTTATCGGATTAAGCCGTACATAACGAGATGGGTCTGAATGTGGGTCAGTTGTGGGGCAACCTACTAGGTACATAGGTAGGTTACTGTTACACAGTTACTGTAATATTGTATTGTTTGTGTATGAAAATGCCAAGTTTTGCGAGACGGAGTAGCAAATAAGCGTTTATTCAGGATCTATAGCAGCCTTTAAATCGCCCGTCTTCGGACATAGGCCTCCTCTCCATTTCTCCACGCTTGTCAGTCCATTGTCATCTGCATCCAGTTATTGCCAGCTAGTTGGCAGATGTCATCTCTCCATCTAAGGCGCGGCTTGCCACGACCGCGGGTGTTAGCGGGCTTCTTACCATAGTTCGTCTCGCCTAGCGACTATCGTCCATCCTGGCAATGTGCCCAGCCCATCTCCACTTTCTGAATTCAGGATACTTTTGTTTTATTCAAATACGCCACCAATATCTTCTCCGCGGGGTGATATGATTATGTAGGTTACTGTGCTCATTTTATACTATGAGTTCAACCTTGAGAAAAACAGCTCTGCCGTTCATATATTTCGAACCATAATGTGTCAATGTTTTATATAAAACCGTATGTTTTTTTCAATATGATCCACATATTCATCCCTCAGAGTATGATCACAATTTATAATAACAAAAGCACTTTTTTGTATCTATAAACGAGTAACTATTTTTAAATTCGTTCGGAAATACTTATAACTGAAGAATTACCTTCGGAAACGTGGTCTAAGCCACCTAAATACCCAAGTCGAATGAGAATAGTTATGTCGTAGAAGTTCAAGTTCTAGATTAACTTTATCTTTTGTTTTTTACGAGTGTGTAATAAAATAGTGTAATGTGTTCGGGTTTTATGTATGTTTCTTTAGTCCGATGTAAGTTCAGGATCGCAAAAAGTATCTTTTAGTGTTAGTATTAAAGAACATTTCAAAGGTATTTTTACTTTAATTAATATTTGCGTATATTCCGGAAAATCGATATTAAATATAAATTGTATTTTGTGTCACTTTAATTAATATTTGCGCTATATTCTTCGGAAAAATTTTAAGTTATCGATATTAAATAAACAAAAAATAAATTGTTTATTTCAGTCCAAAGGTCTACACTAAGATGTTCGCGCACCTGGTACAGGACTCGTAGTCTATAAAAACAGCTTTTAGCTACTTCAAGAACATGTCTTTCAAATCGAAGCTGTTCGTCCACAAGCAACCCGAGATTACGTGCTATGGTGACTCGTTCAAGAGGATCCTTACCGAGGAGTACTTCAGGGCCCAAACTGGTAACTTTTTGAACTTGACCTTTAGTACCGAGCACTATAAATTTAGACTTGGTGGGGTTGAGTACTAAATCACAGTGTTCAGACCAGTCTACAATACGTGCAAGATCTTGATTCAGTAACTCAACAGCAGGCTGAGTCTCCTGAGGGAGAAATGTTTTGTACATTTGCAGATCATCTGCGTACATATGGAAATTGCAATTGTGTATGCAACTTGAGATGTCCGCCACATATAAAATAAACAATATCGGTCCCAAAATCGATCCCTGAGGGACTCCGCAATTCACAAAGGTATTTTGAGAGAAATCTGTTAATCCGGAAGAATTACGTAGCCCTACTCTTTGAGAACGACCAGAGAGGTAACTATCAAACCACTTTATTGTTCCCTCATCAAAGCCATAGTACGCAAGTTTGGACAAAAGCAGCGAGATATTTATTGTGTCGAAGGCACGCGAAAAGTCCAGAAGGACTAGGATAGACGCTTCTCCTTTATCTTGTGCCGTGAGTACATCATCTATGACGTCCAAAAGGGCTGTGGCGGTACTACGCGCTTTTCGAAATCCAGACTGCTTATTCGGTAATATATTATTAGTCTCTAAGAATGCAGTCAACTGTTGGCAGACTATCTTTTCCAATACTTTTGACAAGGAACAGAGGATACTGATTGGCCTGAGGTCCTTTACATCTGTAGGCTCTGGTGTTTTAGGTATTGGCTTAACTATTGCTGATTTCCAGTTGTCTGGGAAAGAACCAGTAATAATGGATTGATTTATCATTTTAGTGATAATATTTAATGTTCTGGGTAATGTGAGATGAATCATGTTTAATGTGATGTCGTCAGTGCCAACCGCGTTACTCGTAAAAGACTGAATGACTTTGAGAACAGCATATTCATCGACAGGTTTTAATCTGAAACTACTGGAGCCAAATCTATGGAACTCATAGTATGTTAGACTGGAGATGGAGACGCCTCTACCCCCAGGTAAGTTAAGAAAGTGATTATTGATTTGATCTGGATTGTTGAAGCTAGATGGTAAATCATTGCTTTTTTTAAAGTTAGCTATGTTACAATTTTGTGTCATAATTTTTGAGGAAATTTTAAATTATAATAATAATTGAGTCTATATACGTCCCGTTGCTAGGCACAGGACTATTCTCACGCATGTGAGGGTTCGGGCTATAGTCCCCACGCTAGCCCAATGCGGATTGAGGACTTCACATACACTTTTGTATTTCTTCGCAGGTTTCCTCACGATGAATTTTAAGTTATCCAAAAATATTGTAGAAGTCTGTTATGTTAGGAATAAACAAAAAATTAAATAAAAAAAAATCGTTTATTTCAGTCCAAATGATCCATATTCTTATTAGTGAAATATAATAACTTACGGACTATGTTGGTATGTACTTATATCAAGGGTAGGGATATAAAACACAAGGTACCTGCTCCGTTAGTTTTCAGAACATTAAAACGCTTTTCGGTTTTCGCAATGTTCCCCTTCACAGTAATTACTCCGAAGATTGAGTTCCGTTTGAATAAGTAATAACGTCAAATCTTGTCAGTTACGCCGTCGCAAATAAGATAGGAATTGGGTCACTGGTCATGGACAATGTAGTTTAGGGACGGACGCGTCACGTGAATTGGTACACTTTAAGTTAACAAAACATAGAAATTTATATATCCATACTAATATTATAAATGGGAAAGTGTGTGTGTCTGTTTGTTCATCTTTCACGGCAAAACGGAGCGACGAATTGACGTGATTTTTTAAGTGTAGTTTAGAGGGATGGAGAGTGATGTAGGCTACTTTTTATCTCTTTCTGACCCCCTACTTTCCTAAAATGGGGGGTGGAAGTTTATATGCAGTATTTTATTTTATTTTACTGGTATTCAAGACAAAAAGGGCCCCAATTATACAGATTAGGTACATAAGTACTGTTACATATGTGTCTTAGGCCAATAACAGTTATTACTGCAACTTTCAAATTTAACGTGAGCAAAGCGGCGGACAAAAGACATATAATATGGACAAAAATTCCATCAAAATTGCGAATAACAGGTAGATAGTTTGACAAACAGAAGCCAAAGAAAAGCAAAAATAAATAGACACGTACAACCAATAGATCCTCCACAAAAACTATCTTTACATTGAAATTCCCCAATATTCGCGTTATGTGTCAGCGTTATGTCTTGCCATATTAACCCCTTACCAATACGAGGATGAAGTGATTTACCTAAAAGAGGTCGAGGATGCCACGTGTAACGAATCACGTGGAATAGCCGTATTCCGATTTCATAATTTGGTAACGATTGGATATTGTTATGTGACCTTGAAGTTAATCAGGCGTCACACAAAGACTTGTGGGACTTTACAGGGTGACCAAAATAATTTGACCTTGATATTTAAAAATGTTTTTTCATTTTTTATGCGGTAGAAGGAACAGGTAGCTTGATGATAAGCGATTAAGCGAGCCCTTGGACTCCCGAAACATCGGAATTGTTGGAGTTGCTTTGCTGGCCTTTAAGAGGGGTGTACCCTTTCTTTTTGAAGGTTTGAAGGTAGTTAATTTTACATAATGTAATTAAAATTACTACTACAACCACGATCACGTGTTACCAATTACTTCAAATAGTTGAACACCGGTCAAAGTTCGTTTCATGTTGAGCTGCTTAAAACAACTTTCTATTAATGTCTCGACTACGTCAAGACCACTGGTCCGATTTGAACCATACTTATGATGTTACAGGGATATGAACGCAACGTCTAATAAACATACACATTTTCTACCAAAATATCACTTTTACCTGTGATATCAATATCATATCGCTGAGGTATTTATGTATTATTTTATTTGCATCATGCCGCATGAGAGTTTCGGTGTTTTGCCTTATTAAATAATAAAAGTTGATTGTTTTTCAATTAATTAAGGTTGAGCACACGTTTTAATAACGTCACATGGTTTTGATTTGAAATTAAAATTTCTTTATAGCCACAGAAAACGAATTAAAAAATTAACAAGTAGGTACAGAACACTGAATTAATGTAAAATAACTGATCTAAATACTAAATTAAATTTAGGTACTATTCTGTCTTGTATGCCCCTTAGATGGAGAGATGATGCAGATGGCAATGGACCGACAGGCATGGAGGAATGGAAAGGAGGCCTATGTCCGAAGACGGGCGCTGGAATATAGAATAATATAAGTATTTTTCTATGCAGAATTTATATCTATCGTTATATGACTTCATAGAAAATATACGACACAAGTTTAGTTTAGTCTGAAAGGCTCAATGTCTGTAGACACAAGCCCTTAATAAGTACTTTTCAGGCCCGTTCAGAATCCCATTACGTAGCGAGGACAATGACAGGCCGAAAACGCACCTCCAAACCATTCATTACAGTCCGCGTATACTCGTATAGCGACCCCCGCAAATGCACTGTCAACACCAATTTAAAGTGTTTATAGAACCTTGTGCAAATAACGTCCCTTGCCTGCTAAACGGCCACATCTCAAAATTTTAGATTTTTGATTTTTTTAAGTGAAACGTCTAATGCGACGTCTAACTGACACTGTTAAACGTTTAACGCTCAATGTTAGAATGTTGAAGTACCCCTTCCTTTTATTTATTTCCACATTACGAAGTTTCACTATTTCCTCGCGGAGGAACTCCACACACAGTTTTTTGCAGATTCAGAATCATTCAAATTACGACCTTAATTTGAAAAAAAATAATTTAAAAAAGTGTCCCTTTGGAAGATGTATAATATACATAATATTATGACCACATCTTCACAAAAATTGTCAACTTCTTTCCTGGCAATACAAGTATCCTGTTATAATAATATATGATAATTATTTTTGAATTTGACCGTATTGCACAAACTTTTAAGATTTTTTTTTGAGTTGTGTCCTCATATTTCATAGGAAAATTTGACCCATATTAGAATTATCCTATAGAAACTTCCTATATTTATGAAATGTCATCATGTAACACTAGATTGAAGCAGTATATAAAATAAGTACAATTGGCGATAAAAATTTGTGCCTTAATTTTTTTTTAATTTCTATTTTTTTTCACCCCGCGTCGCAAAAACGACGGGGTGTTATCTGTCTGTCTGTTTGTCTTTACGTCTGTCTGTCTGTTTGTTTGTTTATCTGTGCGTGTGTCTGTGGCATCGTAGACCGACCGATTTAGATTTAGTATTTTTTTAAAAGGTAAATTAGTCGGGAGTGTTCTGAGCCATGTTTCAAGAAAAACGGTCCTTATGTCGGGATTTTTTTCAAAATTTAAATTTTTTGAGATGTGATCGTTTAACAGGCAGGGAACGAACTACGTAGCGCGTTCCGTTGGAGAATTAAGTTATTTGCTCGAGCCAAGTCGTTGCCGAAATTTACGTGTCCATGAATGCCGTGTGACTCCGGGGACTGGAGTGAGGTAAAAGTGGATTAGGAGGAAGGTTTATCAAAATTGCGTAATTAGAGAAGGAACAACTAACAATTTTATTCCTAAACTTTTGAAAACTTCAACCAGTTGTTGAGGCTTGCATTGTTAATGATATCGTAAGGCACTGGTCCCACTAAAATCAAGTAAGCGACGAGTTGGTGATAGAAACGAGCAAAAGATAGTCGCTCCCGTGTATAAAAGAGAGAGAGAACAATTTAATAGTTTTCATCGCTCGGTGACAAACTATAAATCGCTCGCGCTATCATCGCGTCTCTCTTATTTACACGGGATCGCTATCTTTTGTTCTATTCTATCGCCAATACCTCTTCGCTTACTTGCTTTTGGTGAGACAAGTGCCTATTATAACAGTTGATCATACATTAGTAAGGTTATTCGACTCAGAAAAGGCAAATGCTTGCGCGTGCCCAAATGTTCTTCACTCGGTAAATCCTAGGTTTTACTACGGTAACTGGTAAATGTTGAGTCTAGAAAAATTGTCAAGAGGCAAGGCTTTTACAGTAACATACATATCGTAGTTGGATTTTTAGGGTTCCGTAGTCAACTAGGAACCCTTATAGTTTCGCCATGTCTGTCTGTCCGTCCGTCCGTCCGTCCGTCCGTCCGTCCGTCCGTCCGTCCGCGGATAATCTCAGTAACCGTAAACACTAGAAAGCTAAAATTTGGTACCAATATGTATATCAATCACGCCAACAAAGTGCAAAAATAAAAAATGGAAAAAAATGTTTTATTAGGGTACCCCCCATACATGTAAAGTGGGGGCTAATATTTTTTTTCATTCGAACCCCAACGTGTGATATATTGTTGGATAGGTATTTAAAAATGAATAAGGGTTTACTCAGATCGTTTTTTGATAATATCAAAATTTTCGGAAATAATCACTCCTAAAGGAAAAAAAAGTGCGTCCCCCCCCTCTAACTTTTGAACCATATGTTTAAAAAATATGAAAAAAATCACAAAAGTATAACTTTATAAAGACTTTCTAGGAAAATTGTTTTGAACTTGATATGTTCAGTAGTTTTTGAGAACAATACGAAAAACTACGGAACCCTACACTGAGCGTGGCCCGACACGCTCTTGGCCGGTTTTTATTTCATCATATTTATTCAGTTCTAAATTAAATGATGGCGAAGATGCAAAGAATATAGTTCAAAGATATGAGTGTTATAAAGTACTAGCTATTGCCCGCGGCTTCGCTCGCGTTAAATTCTAAAATTGCGGAATGCTCCATACAAACTTCCAACCCCCATTTTAGGGAAGTGGTGGGTTAGAAAGAGACAAAAACCGGCCAAGAGCGTGTCGGGCCACGCTCAGTGTAGGGTTCCGTAGTTTTCCGTATTTTTCTCAAAAACTACTGAACTTATCAAGTTCAAAACAATTTTCCTAGAAAGTCTTTATAAAGTTCTACTTTTGTGATTTTTTTCATATTTTTTAAACATATGGTTCAAAAGTTAGAGGGGGGGGACGCACTTTTTTCCTTTAGGAGCGATTATTTCCGAAAATATTAATATTATCAAAAAACGATCTTAGTAAACCCTTATTAATTTTTAAATACCTATCCAACAATATATCATACGTTGGGATTAGAATGAAGAAAAATATCAGCCCCCACTTTGCATGTAGGGGGGGTACCCTAATAAAACATTTTTTTCCATTTTTTATTTTTGCACTTTGTCGGCGTGATTAATATACATATTGGTACCAAATTTCAGCTTTCTAGTGCTAACGGTTACTGAGATTATCCGCGGACGGACGGACGGACGGACGGACAGACAGACATGGCGAAACTATAAGGGTTCCTAGTTGACTACCGAACCCTAAAAAGTAGCCTATGTCACTCTCCAACCTTTCAACTATCTCCCACTTAAAAATACACGTCAGTTCGTCGCTCCGTTTTGACGTGAAAGACGGACAAACAAACAGACACACACACTTCCCATTTATAATATTAGTATGGATGACATTCTTCGATGTGTTTTTAAACAAGCTAACTTTACTAAAAGAAGGCATGAGGGTTAACTTTTATATAGAAGTTAACTATTACAAAGAAACGAGTAATTAATTTAAAATATTCAATTTTGAAATAATTTGATTCTGATTGAAAAGCCTGTGGCACTAAATAATTTACACTATCAAATAAACTATTTTATCCTAAAACCAGTCAATGGTAAATCAATTTCAACTTTAGAAACACTACAATAACGTTATTTATTTGATGTTCAAATATAGTTCACAAGTTTTGTGACCGATGCAAATAATTAGTGTTCAGTTAATATTGGGTTACAATTTACAGAAATGTATTAATTTTGCGTTTGTATGGTAAACGATATTCAATTGATTCCAAATTAAAATGTTCATTCATAGCAAATAGCAACCAATCGCTGCTATGAATAAACATTTTAATTGTGTGTGACCTAAATCATAACATAATTTTCATTCATTTTGTGGTAAATAAATAAGGAGGAAGATAATTAATTTAGTTCATCATCATCATCATTGATTTAAGAGTTGGATTCTTGTCGGTGGAGCAACTTCCATGGTTTCCTGCCTTCAATTTGGCTTCGTGGTGCGACATGACGTTAAGTGAGAGTTAGTGAGACGACCGGTCTGGCTCAGTCGGTAGTGACCGAGCCTGCTAAGCCGCGGTCCTGGGTTCGAATCCCGGTAAGGGCATTTATTTGTGTGATGAGCACAGATATTTGGTTCTAACTCATGGATGTTTTCTATGTATATAAGTATGTATTTATCTATTTAAGTATGTATATCGACGCTCAGCACACCCATAGTACAAGCTTTGCTTAGTTTGGGGCTAAGTTGGATCTGTGTAAGGTGTCCCCAATATTTATTTATTTATTTATTTAATTTAGTTATTGATTTAAAATGTTAATGAACAACAGGAACAGGCTTTTCAATCAGAATCAAATTATTTCAAAATTGAATATTATAGGCTATTGCCATTGCCACAAACAGTGACGGGTTATGCCTCGTTGCCTCGCTTATACAAGGCAGAACAGTCTGCACACTGCTTTATGCTTCACTGGAAGATTCATCAAATGTATTTAAAGTTATATTATTATTTCAACAGGCTACAGCCATGGCCACAAACAGTGACGAATAGCCTCGCAGTGTCGCGAGTGACAGCGCATGTCTCGGGGGCTCGCTTAAACAAGCCAGAACAGTCTGCACACAGCTCTAAATTTTACTGGAAAATTCATCAAATGTTTAAAGTTATATTATTTAAACAGGCTATACCCATGGCGCTCATGACCACAAACAGTGAAGAATAACCTCTCAGTGTCGCGACTGACGGGTCGTATCTCGGTGCCTCGCTTTCACAAGGCAGAATAGTCTGCAGCCATTATATTGGCTTCGAATCCTGTTGAGAGCATAAAACCTAATTTTATACACCGTGTTTTTTTTTTTGTTTTCCGTGAAATTCTATACGTCGTTAGGTTTATTATCAGGAACCATCCTGTATATCACTTTTAGTTAAATTCACAAAAAAAAAATCATTTTCATTCTTAATAAATGAACTTATTAGTGAGAGACAGAGACCCTTAAGAATAAAATTCAACTTAGTGTCAAGTGATTGACGGCACATGTCAAAACAAATAACATTAGGAATAGGTAATAAAGGCTGTGACGTGACACACGTGTTCAGCGATTATCTTTATTTTTTTAATAACTCGATAACCACAAGAGTTAAGACGCTAGTTTCTTAGAGAAATTAATTGTATTTGATGTAATAAATCTTCCTTTAAAGTTAACGGAATTCAATAAAAACGGGGTGTATAACAAATATACACTGAGAGAAAATACAACCAGTTTTCATGTTCGTTCAACAAGTTTTTTGGTTAAAATATCGCCTACGTGCTCTTTGGTTCAAACAACAAGCTACTAGTCATTTGAATCGGCAATATATTTGAATCAACAAGTCGATTTTATAAAAACAACCTGACACATATTGTTTTAAACATACGTTTGGCTGATTCATACGGATAAACCGCAACAAGTCGAACTTGTTAAATTCACAATGCAAATTTCTCTCAGTGTAGGTAGTACTGTGCTATTTTCATCATGATGTTTTACAAACATTGGTAAGTTTTCAAGGACGGCGTTTCCCCGTGTAATAAGTCGTGTTTAATCGTCGATAACAGTAAGCGACAAAAACTCGTACATATAGACCACATTTGAAACAGGTCAGGATCAGAAAAATGAATTTTGTTTGGTGTTTATGTCGGTAAGCGACAGCCAGCACATCACTTCAATCACGATCATAGCTAAGAATCTCAAACCACAGTCACCCGCAATATCGACACCAGTAACAAATCATCTCACCCGTCATTAATAAATGACACTTCCAGTCATTAAGCGGCGCAGGAGGTAGCCGTAAATTAATCAGCCGCGACAGGGGACGGGATAAGAGGCATGCTCCAAAACTTTCACTCCTTAATGATGGCTTGATGAAAATTGCACGAAAACGATGACAGTTAATCACTAGAGATATAGCTTTAAACGCTCAGTTTGATTGGAGTGCGGCCGTTGTTTGGCTGTTTAATGGTGGGTCCAGTGGAAATATTCAGAAATATGATAATTTGTCATTGTATACTTTATTTATTACTAGCTATTGCCCGCGGCTTCGCTCGCGTTATATTTGAATATTGTGGAATGCTTCATACAAAATTCCACCCCCCATACAACTAGGGAACAAATCAAATTATTTTATTGAATATTTTTGATTTGTTCTTTTTTTCGAAAAGTCACACTACTATATATAAATTATAAATTGAAATAGATATCATACACGAAAGAAAAAACGGCAAGTCCCACTGGTGGCTGAGCCGGGAATCGAACCCGGGTCTTCAGCTTACGCGGCTAACGTCTTTACCACTAGACCACACGCCCGCCTGGCGCATTCCCGGCTCGGCCACCAGTGGGCCTTGCCGTTTTTTCTTTCGTGTATGATATCTATTTCAATTTATAATTCCACCCCCATTTTAGGGAAGTGGGGGGTCAGAAAGAGACAAAAAGTAGCCTATGTCACTCTCCATCCCTTCTCCATCCCATCTTCACATAAAAAAATCACATCAGTTCGTTGCTCCGTTTTGCCGTGAAAGACGAACAAATAAACAGACACACACACTTTCCCATTTAAAATATTGGTATGGATTATCCAACAAACAGCAGGATTTTGCAAAAATCTGAGTTTCATTTTATAAACGATACCTTATAAAGGATTCCAAAAATATCTTCTTCCTTCTGCCCTTATCCCACGTTATGTAGGGTCGGTACAACATGTCTTCCTCTTCCATTCTCCTCACACAATTAATAATAAGCACATCAGTTTTACTTTAATTTAATATTATAATGAGCATAGTAATAATTGAATTCATGAAAACAGTTAAAATTTTGACCCAGATACCGCTGAGGAGACTGTGTGATGGCGGATCTGTGTGATCGGGATAAGTGGCGTGCTCTCGTTTTGGAGGCCAAGATCTTCTTTGGATTACAGAGCCATACTAGTTAGTTAGTTAGTGAAAATTTTGACGGCAAAAATAGCATCAAAAGTAAGAAAGACCCGGTAAGATATTCAGGTCCTATAAATTTTATTTTGATTTGAAATTCAGCTATATTTTCCGATACCGACTATTTTTACGAACTCAGACTCCATTGCTTTTTATTATCAACACAGAAATCCATTCCGATCGAAGACACTTCAGAAAATGCACCGCAAATATTCCCCGTTTCCATATTTACGATTCACAAAATTCGCTTAATTTCTCATCCAAACCCAAATTAATTCAGCTGTCGGAGTTGCGTGAAAGTAAACAGCTTAAAGTGGCCAGGGAAGTTTAGATTGTAATCAATTAAAATGTTGGAGACAAAGCGGCGTATTAATTGTTCGGTTCACTGTTTAAACTGGTGATATTGTTGTAGTTTGTAGTGTAATCTGCAGCGGGATGGAGGTATTAGTCCAGCGATTTGATTGATAGGAATGAATAATCTAGGAATTGCAATAGTTAATTATTGTTGAGAGTTAAACTTCAGTATTGCAGAAGCGTAAAGTTGCCGTCAATAGAATTTCTGAACAATGTAAACAAACCTTGTAGTCAAAATGATTGTCTTTAATTTCCATTCTAACTCATCAGATACTGTTTAAATCCATGTGTTATTTAATCAATTCATATCTCATTATGATCCTTTAAAATAATAAAATTGTGCTAGAAATTTTATAGAATGGTTTGATTACATTGTTGACAATTTCTATTGACGGCGATTTTAGCGGTAAGTACGTGCGTCTTTCGTTCCGGAGGTCGCGGGTTCGAACTCCGGCTCGCACCAATGAGTTTTTCGGAATTTATGTGCGAAATGTCATTTGATATTTGCCAGTCGCTTTTGGGTGAAGAAGAACATCGTGAGGAAACCGGACAAATTCCAATAAGGTCTAGTTTACCCTTCGGATCGGAAGGTCAGATGGCAGTCGCTTTCGTAAAAAACTAGTGCCTACGCCAAATCCGGATTAGTTGTCAAAGCGGACCCCTGGCAAAATGCCGGGATAGCGCAAGATGATGATATTGCAGAAACGTATATTTTATTATGACCTAAAAACAGCAAAAAATATTTTCAAACTATACTTTTACGTAATCAGGCGAAAACAACTCAGTCATATTAATCTAAAGATTATCTGTACATCAGGTCATTTTACTCGAAAATAACAGTTTCTGACTTTTAAGTTTGAGGCATAAAGTTCATTATGTCAGTGGTTGTGGTTATGAAGTAAGTTCGAATTCGATGACGCCAGTACATCGCAGACAGCGTTTTCGGTGGCCAAAATAAAAAGTTACACACATTTTAAATCAAAAATACGTAGTCATCATACGCTTTTAATACTCAAAATCTATAAATGTAATTTTTCAGTACAGATGGTGTTTTTTTTACGCACTAGTGCGAGAAGTGGCTCATTATATGCCAGGTCAAAACTTCGGAGGCTCATCTGTACTGAAAAACGTCGTACGATACACGTGCGAAAAGGAAATTCGGAACTCGTGTCGATTTAAAACACTCCCTTCGGTCGCGTTTTAATCTGTCTCCACTCGTTTCGAACTTCCTTTTTTACGCACTTGTATCACAATGTACTATTTTATGTCAAATACTACACGACAATCGATATGTCTAGTCTGGTATAGCTACCTTGCGTAAGTAACTCCAAGCCATTCGTCACGGTGTTTGTCCGAGTCTGTCTTTGTTGACCGGCGGTTGTAGGCCGGCGGGTAAACACTAAACAAGCACTGTTTACTTGCGGCCGGACAGATTGGCGCGGGGACTTTTGAGCCACAATTAGCATTTCTCTGGCGTCTGGTGGTATTCATATTTTGTTTAGGGTTGACAAGGGGACAACATGAAGTTATTTTGAAAATATTGTGAAAAGATAGGATGTCTTGAGGTATAAGTACAGTCAACCAATTTGAATACTAGGCCACTGTAGAACCCTTTTAGTTTTTTTTTTTATGGCTTTCACTCCTCGGTTTTTTTCCGAGGTGGATTTTACCAATGACGACGTTTCTCAACATACAACGCACGTAAAGAATGTTCGGTGAACTGAGGATTTTGGGAAGGATTTGTTATTTAGACGTCAACCAACACTGACATGGAAGAAGCATGAAAGAATTGTTATTTAGACGTCACAGACAAAACAAAAGTGTAGTTAGTTAATTGACGTCAACACAGAACACTTAATTATGAAGGACATTGGAAGAAGCTAATTTTCGAGGGTTATAAACATGAAAGGGAGATAAAAACGGATTTAAAATTATTTTTTATATTTTTAAAGCAACTATAGAGCAATATATAATTATACCATAGACAACAAGAAAGCATGAGGTTATACGCGGTAGAAACGAAACGTTGAAACGTAAGATGCAACCCTTTTGTTAACGTCGTGACTTCTTTGACAAATACAGCACATTGCCAATGAGATAGGGTTCTAGAGATGGCCCAGGATTCAAATTGGTTGATTGTACTATTGAATTGAAATTGCCGTAGAGTTGCGCATGCCACATCAAGGCTACTCAAAAGTATAATTTCTTACGCTCCATGGCAAATGATACGTAACTGACTCCGTCGCACCAACACGAAAGGGCAATTGAGAGAGACAACAACAATACGTAAAATAAAAACATAATCTAAAATCTAATAATCAACATAAGCTAACTAAGCTGCCCATGAAGTTAATAAAGTTCTCCTACTATTACGTGGTAAATCATCCACTCAGATAGATTTCAATGGCTGCCTGCTTCATTCCATGTAATACGATATTAACCCAGCTTATCCATGAACTTACTATCAAGACCTTACGTACTTGTGTTACAGTTTAATTTCCAATGAGCTGCGACACTTTGATACGATATTATGATAGTAAATATCGAATATCTCTAGTGGGAAGTGTTCAATTGAATACTTAATTGATCCTCTTAAATCTGATCGCGTATCCCTCTTCGATGGAGTGTGAATTGCGGAAGCGAGTGATATGTAATACATTTACATCACATTACACCATAATGATTGAAAAGCAAACATTTAGTCTGTCCATGTTTACGTACTCTATTTAATAGCGGGAAAATTTTATAATGAGTTTGAACCCAGCTAACTAGCATTTTTGAATGCCTTTTCTCGTTTCCAGGTTTCCCGATCAGCAGTCTCATTTTGCTTTATCAAGTGCTATAATAGTTATATTATTAGTATATTTCACCTAAATTTCATATTAGAGGAAGAAACATTTCTTAAACGAAGTACACTTTTTCTACGATATTTACGAAACTAAAATATCTATGTCATAGAGCAGATAAAAATAGTTTAATTTTAATCGAGCAGTAACTCATATCCATCGCTCTCCTCTCTCTAATCTTGTCTCCCAGTAAGCCATTGTCCACAAGCTTATTGTAAAATATTTTTTCAGCAGACACAGGTACCTATTGCCTACCGAATGCGAGTATATGTCATCAATTATTAAACACCTTGAAGTTAAAACAAACAATTTTAATAATAAAACCACCGTGAGTAAAATAGAGTCAACGGTCGCAGCGAGCCGTCCGCAGTCTGCGTCGGGATAGTATAGGCATCGCGCGTGCTCAATAAAAATTCTCCTCGTTACGGAGCAGTGAGTTACCCGATTTTACACGTTTAAGGACCACTTGCACCAACGAAAATGGTGGGTTAACCCTGAGTTAAGTGGTTGGTGCAAGTGGGCCTAACTAAAACAACCATGTTCAAAATCCAAAACACAAAAACTTCCTGTTTAAGCACGTCCGTAATCCCACCCTCAGTGTGATTGTTATCACTATCTTTACGTCCAAAGTTATTCAAATCCCGCGTAACTCACAACTTTCCCCATTTACCCTCTGTACACTCACCATCATATACATCTGAGTGCCCGGAGCGCGCTAAAATATCTCAACACGTCTTATCACCTTGACAATTAATAGAGGGGCCATTTTTTAAAAAAGTTGTTCCCCTCACTTTTTTTGCATTTTTTTTTATGTGGTTTCCACTCAGAATCGCGAGCTCTTTCAATCCTAATAGGAGAAAAAAGGTGTCCCAAGGTCATTTTCCTATTTCGTTACCATTTTTTCATACATTTTGTATGGTGGTAACAGAATGGAAGGTTTGAAAAATTTATGGAAATTTTGGGACATTTTTTTTTTCTCTTATCAGGATTGAAAGAGCTCGCGATTCTAAGTATGAATCGCGTCAAAAATACCCATGTTACAAAAAAGTGGGGTGGATAAGTTTAAAAAAAAATGGCCCAGAGTCGTGTTCAGATATTTGTGAGCATCTTGACCGCTCCGATATATCTGATGGCGACTGTACCAATATGAATCCTAGGCTACTGTAGAACCCTTTCACAGTAAAAGTCAAAGTGATTGCTATAGCAAATAAACAATTTTTCAGTACAGATGGTGCTTTTTATACGCACTAGTGCGAGAAGTGGTTCATTATATGGCAGGTCAAACTTCGGTCCATCTATACTGAAAAACGTCGTTCGATACACGTGCGAGGGTAACTCATTTAAAACACTCCCTTCGTAATTTATCGCCACTCGTTTCGAACTTCCTCTTTTTCGAACTTGATCGAAATCGTACAGATACACTAGTGCGAAAGTGGTTCATTATTTATGTCAGGTCGAAACTCCGGAGGGCCATCTGTACATAATACACGTGCGAAAAGGAAATTCATAACTCGTGTCGATTTAAAACACTCCCTTCGGTCGTGTTTTAATTTATCGCCACTCGTTTCAAACTTCCTTTTTTACGCACTTGTATCGTAATGTACTATTAAAGCACCGTGTCATTACGACAGGGTTCTAGAGTGGCCTAGGATTCTAATTGATTGACTCAAAAAGGTAGCGTCCCTGGGGCGCGGACTAAGCAAGGTGGAATGAATCGTGGTTACATAAACATATATACATAAATTCACGCCTGTATACCCAAAAAGGGTAGGAAGAGCACATCCATTTCATATGTTTTAGTGCAACTAACTGATTGAAAGAAACCCAAATTTGTGGTATTGCAGTGACACGTTTCTAGCCTGGCACCCGCTCCACAATTAAACCCCAATCCCAGAGCCAATTTTTGAAGGTGATATTAATATTATTAAAAATTGGAAACTTGAGGGCCTGAGACATATTTCCTAAATTTATTTATCGTATGGCATAGATTATTTACATGTCACTGCATTATAGAATTAAAAATTAAGCCTAGAAGTCCTATATCCTATTCCTTGTTCCTATAACATGTGTCAATAACGTATGTACAAAATGTGACACGCTCGGCCGAATACAAATCGATTCACTTATTCTTTCTAAATAAGTATCATCCTGTGGTTTAATCTATCGAGAAAATTCTACAAAGTCAAAGTCTCATATAGTAGAGGTGCTTAAAAAGGTACAGTCTCCTGGGGCTGGTAGTAAGCCAGGTGGATTGAATCACGGGGCAGGCTCGATTTGAGACAGGAAGGCTTTTAAGAGGTAAGGACGCGAATAATCGACCTGCGTTTTATGGCAATCATTTTAGAGGCTAACTTCTACTCCTCTGCACTGAGAGAAATTTGGATTGTGAATTTAACAAGTTCGACTTGTTGCGGTTTATCCGTTTGAATCAGCCAAACGTATGTTTAAAACAATATGTGTCAGGTTTTTATAAAATCGACTTGTTGATTCAAATATATTGCCGATTCAACTGACAAGCAGCTTGTTGTTTGAACCAAAGAGCACGTAGGCGCTATTTTAACCAAAAAAGTTGTTGAACGAACATGAAAACTGGTTGTATTTTCTCTCAGTGTAAATATAGTTACATAGCCTTTCTCTTTTTTTCTCTCCTGTGGGTGTCATATAAGTCGACTGTAGGATATAGGTTCAATTGTGGTATTGCCGATGAGTCAGTAACATGTCATTGAAATATATTGCCCTTCCCTATTCCTTACGTTCAATAAATTGTGGTGTAGGCAACAGGCTAGGTCTGCAATATGTCACTGCGATTAACATATTTTACTTAATATTAGTGTATTTTGTCATAGTTATTGCTTATGAAAGCCCCTTAATACCAATTTAATTAAAAATTAAAGTAGTCTATAAAAGCTTCTATAAAATGTAATCTGTTTGCACTTATTTAAAAAACTCCCGTGAGACTCATACATATTTAAAAATATTTTAAGCGGGTTACTCACGTATTAAGTCGATATAGCGTTCGACATGTTTCGGTTCAATTTCGAGAACCTTTCTCAAGAGTAGCGACACCCCGCCTTTACATGTCGAGAGCGCGACGCATACTGCGGGCGCTTGCTCGGTGCGCGCGGCTGCTGAGGACAGGCGCAGGGGGGGTCGGCGGCGCGGGCGACGTTACCGTGGCGAGATCGGAGCTACCCACTATGTTACTTTTGTCAAAAGCAGGATTGCACACAACACTTATTACGTCACTTGTTAAGGGTGCGTTTACACTGGGGACCGACGTAGTGCCTAGAACTGTTTTCCAACTAGGTGGCACCGACCAACCACTGTCACGATTGAAATTAGGATGACGACTAATTTCTATAGCTTCCCGTATTTTCCGCTGAACGAAGAACTTTTCTCGCGCCAGTACGGTTACCCTATCAAATCTTACATAGTGCGTCGTGTCCGAATCCAATACGTGTTCTGTCACCGCAGAGCTGTGGGTGTCCCGGCCCTTCATACTACGTATGTGTTCAGAAAGCCTTGTCGAGATGTTCCGGCCGGTCTCTCCAATGTATGACTTCCCACAGGAACACGGGATCCTGTACACCCCGGGAACATTTAAGGGCTCCTTGTCTTTTGGCGAACGCATCCATTTCCTGAGCTGCGTGTGAGGACGGAAAATCGTCTTGATGCTATATCTTCGGCGTAACAAGTGTCCGATCTTATCCGTCACTCCCTTGATGTACGGCAAGTATAAGGGCAGCCTTTCCACCGCCGGTGGTCGTGGTCGCGCGGATGCATTCGCAATTCGATTACTATGCCTCCAGTTGTAACCGTTACTTTCCAAAACACCCCTAACATGACTCAATTCCCGGTTTACGTGCTGAGGATCACACAAACTCAAGGCGCGGTTGATCAATGTTCTCGGTACAGACGACAAGTGAGACGGGTGGTGGTGTGAATCTGCCCTTAGGTATCTGTCAGTGTGAGTTGGTTTTCGATACACTGTAGTATGTAACCGTCCCCCGGGATCTCGCATGACCAATACATCCAGAAAGGGCAACTTCCCATCTAACTCCCTCTCCACCGTGAACTCGACTTTAGCGTGCAAGGTGTTGATGTATGCTGTGAACTCATGTAGGCAATCCCTTGAGACAATCGCAAACACGTCATCTACATACCGCCACCAACATTTTGGTGCTATTGGCGAGCTATTTAATAACTTTTCCTCTAGCCATTCCATAAAAATGTTTCTGTTTGCACTTATTCACTTTTACTTAATCCGAAAACTCGCAAGTCCATAAACGAAGGGTAAACTCTTTACTACATGGGATAGAAAATGATTATTATTTAGGCATTACACTATTTTATTCCTTATACAGGGTCTTTGGCACATGAAGAAAATTTTATGCCGGGTTGTGGTGTCATTTCTATCCATTTCGTCCTTGAAACCTTGGCCCGTGGAGCCACCGTTCTGGAAATACGTTTTTTTTTTAATTTTTCTCCATAAAAAAAACAAAACCCCAAAATAGTTACTTGTTATACAAGGGTGCAAAGTTGTATTTTAACGCCGAGTGAGGAATCGCTTCGCTCGTGGTTCAACTATAGAATCCTTTCACTTGCTCGTTTTTCAACACACGAGAAGTAAAATACATTTGCACCCGTGTGTAACACAAAACTTTTCCCCTCACTATAGCGAGGAAACTACAATGCAAAAATGCGTTTATCACTGCTTCCAGTAGTTCCACAGGTGGTAAATCATTTTTATTACTAGATTCACCTACTTTTATTAATTTGAAAGCAGTTAATTTGACTTTATTCAAATTACTTTACCCACTAGTGGATAAAATGCGTTTTTACCCGCTGGTATTAAAGGACAAAACACGTGTTTCCGAGCTAGTGAGGGGAAAAAAAATGTCGGTTCATGAGCCAAACAACCTGTATACTTACAACTAGTATTCAATGTGCACTTACATACAAGCACTTTTTGTAGCACCTGTCATTTTATGACACCTTTATTTTTATACTCTTGTCATTTTACGAAAATTGAGTTAGTTAAAATTACCGACAGGTATGAGCATGAATATGACTTCAGTAAGGTGCATTAGGGTAATTCCAAAGTCGTATAATTACAAGAAAGTCGCATAAAAATGACCATTATTTCCATCATATCAAGATTCCCCTTTCGGAATTACCAGAGCATTTCTGTCATTCGGAATTACCCTTATGCATCTTATGTTCTAAATTTATTGTAAAACTATGTGTATGCTTCTGATTTACATACAAATATTGAATGGATGTTAATTTTTAAATTGATCACACCAAAATGTTTACTTTTAACGAATATTTCAAAAACTAATGCCGGAAAATTAAGTCCCAACATTACCTACATTTCGATTTGTATGCGCTGCTCCCTAAAACACACCTACATCTACCACCGTAAAATCGAAACCGCAATACAAAACATCGCCCACGCACCAAAACTCCGCAAATGAAAAAACCCGACCGCATTCAAATTTCCGTTCCAATAAATAATTTGACCGCCCCCATCGCCCGATAAATATGTCGGCCATCGCATGCCTTAAGAAACCCAGGGGCCCAGATACATTGAATTATTAATAGATACACGTAGACGGCATGAATGTACACATTTTAGCACTTATGGCCGGTTAATAAATGATAAGGAATGTCCGTGAGGCTGATGGGGGCGTGGCACGAACCATCTCGCGCTGAGTTATGCGGCGCCCGCACGGAAGGCGAGCTCGAGATGCGTGGAGATGTGCTGTGTTTATCGTGTTGATTTGGCTATTTGCGTCTGTCAGTTTGGGTTTGCTTGGAAATAATTAACACACATACATACATATAATCACGCCTGTATCCCATGAAGGGGTAGGCAGAGCACATGAACGACTAAGTTTCAGTGCCACTCTTGGCAAAAAGGGGTTGAAAGAAATCCAAATTGTGACATTGCAGTGACAGTTTGCCAGCCTCTCGCCTACGCCACAATTTAACACACATCCCACAGTCGACTTCCGCGACACGAGTCGAGACCCACGGGAAGAAAGGGGTTGGTGAAATTCTTAACCCGTCACCACACGGGACACGTTAACAATAATTAACGTTTGAATAAATATTTTGACAGATATAATCAGATCTTCACTCATATTATTAAATTAAAACGGGACTTAATCGCCCATATAACCATAATCGGTCGCCGTTCCTACGCAAATCCTCCTATTTTGTGTACACACAGGTCTTCGGGTCTCAATGCTTAGTCGCAGTACGGTCGACGTTTAGTCGCGGCGACCCAAATGGGGACGATTGGTAACAGGCACAAATGGTCACAGAAGTGACAGAGCACTACGCGTGCACACATTGTTACCGTTTGGCGACTACTTTCCCAAAATCATTCGTTCATTTCATTCTTTTCAAATGGCGACTGTCAGAGACGTCAAAGTAAAAAGAAATAAAATCATTTGACATTAAAATGTAATGGCGTAAGAATTTGTTAAAGATAAATATTGTTTGCATTTGTAATATAATGTGGGCTAATTACCATGGCCAATTAAATTGCTCGAGTGATTTCATAAAATAAGTCTAAATTTATCAACGCGCCATCAATTTACCTCAGTTTAACCAGTAATAATATTATTGACTACTCGGTGTTTGCGTGTTATGTATATTGATTGGTGAAGTTTTAGTGCTCCGGTGCATATACTATACTGAAATAATAAAAATAATGCCTAGAAAACCAATAAAGTTGTTAAAATATGGATTAAGACGGTAATATTCCATGTAAAAAACAGTCGCCAAACGGTCACCAAACGGTCGACAAACGGTCGCAAAATGGTCGCAGCGTACACGCGTGACCGAAAGCAGTGAATATTTATTATATTTTCAAAATGGCTTCTTGTATTAATTTTTTCCAGGTATCCTCAAACTTTATAAACAATTAAATATGCCGTCGTACTCAGTTGCCCTCACTAAAGAAGATTAAAAAAAATTGTAACGTGCGTACCGAGCTGCTGGGTTGTAAAGGATCGGGGATCATATTATTATGGTCTTCTATAGAGCAACTAGTATTTTGCGGCATTTCACAATTGACACTTGTTGAAGTAGTCGTCATTAATATTACTATCAACATTAATTTCAGCGATCTGTACTTCTTTTGTCAAGATTTTTGTATAGATAAGTGTCTACAAATTTGTAATGTTAAAGAGACATAAATAAAACGTAGTAGAGTAAATAATGTGTTTTTTTGTAACCCAAACAAAATACTTGTAGATACGAGTGCGGAAAAGAGGAAAATCGATACGAGTAGCGATAAATTAATACACGAACGAAGGGAGTGTTTTAAATCGACACGAGTTGTGAATGTCCTTTTCGCACGTGTATCGTACGACGATTTTCAGTACCTAAATCTAAGCTAAGAGTTTCGACCAGACAAGAAATGAATCATTGCTTGATTTGCTCGCACTACTGCGTTAAAAAAAGCAGCATCTGTACTGAAGAAACTATCATTGCGCAACAGAAATTCTATTAATATCACAGTAAATACTCTATTTCATTTGATTCCTACTTTTATTGTGTAAAGCAACACTACACTTCATTTTTATCAATAAGAATTAAAAATTATATATTTAATACATTAAGTAACTATAAAGTGCTTATCTATTTGTATTATCATTCTGCACTTTTCTTAACTTTCCCACATTTCTATAAAATGTCGAAGAGTGCTTAAATGGTCGTCGTCGTTTATTATTATTTAATTCGCTCATATTTAAATGATTCAAAGCAACCAGTCCACAACTTCACAAGACAGTTTGAGAAACCTTCGTATTTCAGATTGTCATTTGCGGATACAGTGGTTTAGGAGCAGTTCGGTAATCAGACCTACACATGTGTGTACAAATTCTGTCAATGTCACTGTCAGAAACCGTTCTGACAGTGACAATGACAGCCACAAATTCGTCCACATGTTGTTACCGTTATGTGTGCAAACGTCGACTAATAAAGTGTCGTTAAAAGTCATTCTGACAGTGACATTGACAGCCACAAATTCGTACACATTTTGTTACCGTAACGAGTGCACACGACGACTACATTTTGTTATTGTATCAATACGGTCGCATTGTTTGCACGACGTTACCACGCGTTATGTCACATTTGACAGTTAGTTACTGATTTGAAGATTTTGCGACTGAAATGGTTGTATGGGTTCGCTCCGTTTTGCCGTGAAAGACGGACAAACAAACAGACATACACTTTCCCATTTATAATATTAGTATGGATTTTGCTTATAATATTTACTTTTAGGTTAATATCAAAAATTACAATGCAATAAAGATAATGCAATATGCAAGTCTGAATTAGGCCTTTTGTCGAAGTTTCAAGTCAGCATATTAATGTATTCTGTTCTGAATATTAAATTATAATTTCAACGATAATTTAATGTTCAGTCTAACTCATTATTATTTCAATCTGTAGGTAACAGGCATAATATGTACTGGCTAAAAAAAGCAAGTTATTCCTCCATAAAAAAAAAAACTATTACAGTACCACACCTATTCGATTAGCGTCTTTAAAGCAATAACGCAGTAAAGTGGACACCCGGATCATTAATTCAAGGGTCCATAATAAATTCACGATCTTCGGCCGGCGTCCTGCCACTAATAATAGATGATGGCAGATGACCTTTATCAAACCGTTTGACATTTTACCGCCTCGACATATTTATATCGAGGATGTTTCAATTTCTATTGTACGGGTTATGAGGTCAGGTCTAGTGATGTTCCATTTCTAAGACGGTGAGTTCTGACAGAGGAGGGTTGTGACACTGACATCTTCGATTTTTAGGTTAACTATCAGCAAGTGCGCAATAACGCGAGTTTGCTAGCCCGAGTGTTCAAACTAAAAAAACCTGCGCTGTTGCGAGCTTTCTAATAATTAATAAGTTCCCAAAAATCCACGTTGTCACAACTTTCCTCTGTCACAACTTACCTCGGTCTCCTTTATATTCCGCGTGGTGAAAGTTTAAAAAATTCACCTCCTAACTTCCCGTGAAAGTTGTAGGAGTCGACATTACGACGCAAGATCCATTCCCAATTTATTTTAGTCTTATTTAAAGATTTGTCTATATTTCATATCAAAACCTAAATTAAAACAAATAAATAAATATTATAGGACATTCTTACACAGATTGACTGAGCCCCACGGTAAGCTCAAGAAGGCTTGTATTGTGGGTACTCAGGCAACGGTATATATAATATACATATACTTAATACATAGAAAACGTCCATGACTCAGGAACAAATAAAAATAATCTAAAAGCTTTGACGGTTACCAGTTTTCATTCTCCTCACTCTAATTATAATTCTATCTGAAGAAGATTTTATTTTACAAGAGTAAAAGCTACTTGTCTGTATTCGCGACATGTTAAGGTGTTTTCGAATGAAGTAACTGTTTTAATTTGAAAACGACTCTTTCAGAATACGGTCGTAATGAAATTTTTTTTTCGAGATATATTTTAACCGAATATTAAAAATATCGGAGAAACTGAAGGAGCACAAAAGACTAGCCTCTGGCTCTGAGAAAACAAAACTAATTATCTCTTTCAGAAAGAAAAATTAAAAGCCTCAACAGTAAATGAAGGAGGAGCTAAAGATTTAATTACTTAGTAATGAAATAGCCAACTAAAAGAATTATGGAGTATGAAAGAAAAACACTTGGTGCGATGAAAATGTTAGCTTTTTCGGGGATGAAATTAACTACTGGTCGAAATGATCTTAATTTTTAACATTTTTTAGACTAGCTGTTAGGGTATAAAATTTAAAATATTTTTATACACCAAAAAGCGACTATTTGAAAATGTTTTAAAATAGACCAAATTACATTAAACTACACACTAAACAGTATTAAAGAGTCCCAAAGGTCACCTCCAGAAGAGACAATACCAGCGTGTCACAAATAAAGTAATTAAGCCCAAGAACAAAGGTACTGGTCCCATCATCAAACAATCAATGGGCCGGCGTAATCGAACATGATGCCTAGCAAACATTACGCTTCGTGAACGTTTCGTAGCTAGCTCTCTCTATCGCTCCTCTGTAGTGACTCGACAGAGCCAGATAGCGTTTAGATACCCACGTAGCGACAACTATTGCCACTTCGGCTAGGCCGATAGGGTTCCATCCGCCCATTATTACTAGTTGCTTGCGGCTCTCTCGAATTAACTTTGCCATTAAGGGCACCCGGTGATACGGGATTCATTATTAAATTTAACGGTGGCGCTGAGATTGCGTGTGATCGCTGGTGCTGAATGGTTCTCGGATGACATGTGTAGAGATTACATTGAAATCCTAGTGTGCTTCTTATATACATACTCACGCTTATTTTTATTATAAGCTTTTATTTACTTTCACCTGTCCCGTTGTATGTCTGTAATAACTTCTTGAAAGTTAAATTTGACCCACTACCCGGTTTCCGATTGAGATACATATTAATCACGTTAATCACATCACAATGAAATATTATGGTATCATGAAGCTGGTCTGATGATGAAGCAGGAAGGTGGCTATAGGAAATCTGTAATGAAATGTCGTATACCCAGAGTCGTGTCTTCATCGTTCTATGCGAAGACGATCATTAAGCTCAGATAAAAGACGTTCGATCATATAAATTTAAAGCTATTTTTCGGAACGCTTATCTAATAAATTAAAAATGTTATACCATCATAAAGTTTTCAGTGCGTCTATTAAGGCGACCGACATTCCGAATCTCAAACTTCCCATACTTCGAACCTACATCAAATAACTCGCTTAGTATATGAAACAGTTGGCAAACTTCCGCCCATATACAAAATGATACAGCCCCGAGTTCCCTAGGGAACTCGAAAAATACATCAACGCGAAACAAACATTGCCCGCGAAGTCTCCACCCGAACTTGTATTTCAAGTTCGGCAGATAGGCCAGTCAAATTAGGTTTTTTAAAGGATTATTTTGCAGCAGAAAATAGTTTTAATACCTTAATTTAATTATTTTCGTTCGCTCTGTCCCAGAAATTACGATTTTTTTACCATTATTAATTGAATATGTTTTTTAATTTTTATGATTAAGAATTTCATTTTTTTTAATGATAATAAAAATTCTATAACGTCCTTAACTGTATCTACAAAGGATTGGTAGTAACTACTAGTTATGTTGGTTCGTTTCAAATATTTTTCGAGTATTTTAGCATTTCATGAGAAAAAAAATTCTTTCTAGTTCCTAAAATTATGCACACCTTCTGTGTTCCAGGAAACACAAATTACTTACATTTGTAACGAAATGAAAATATTAAGACGGGTCCTAACTTAAAGGAAATAAATTTATCTAAAAATATTTTTTATACCTCATTTGACTGGCCTAAAGGAACAGGGTTATTTTCTACCAATGGCCGCCGCAGCGTCAACACAAGGTGTCACTTCCCGAACTTACTTTAAAATATTTACGAGTTTCTTTGGAATTCTTCGAATTTATAGTTTTCGGAAGTTTGGCATTAGATATTATATTCGGCATTTGTCGTGGATTTATTTGTGTTTTATAAAGTGCGGTCGTAATGGAGTCGGTCGGAGGTGAGTGGTCGTCTGAGGTTGTTTGTGTCTTGGCTGTGTCCAGAATGATTTAAATCTTGAGTTAGATACACAAAGATCAAGAATGTAATATAATAAATAAATTGTAACTTTTGAATGACACACTATAGAAAATATTTTTGACTAATACGATACTAAAAATGTAGTGCGCAAAGATTTTCCTTCGTATTTTTACGGAAAACGTCATTTTACGTGTCATGCTATTGCAGTCAGTCTCAGCTCAGTACAACACAACTGGACTAGCATGACAAATAGCTTTTTGCACTACATCTGTGTGAGTCTAACGGCTCAGCCACGACATTGGTCTAAGCGCGACAGCGGCGAGCGGCGGCCATACATTGAAGCGAGACACAGCGATGGGACTTTTCATTCGCACGTATGACTGCCGCTCGCCGCTGCCGCGCTTAGACCAATGTCGTGGCTGGGCCGTAACATTCATTTAATTTATTTTCTATGAAGATATTTTAAAATACCTACTATTTTTTTTTCTCCAAATTGTATTGGTCTAAGTAAAACAATGAAAGGTATAAATAATGATTTGTTAAATTTTACTACCATAAGTCTTAGATGCTAGGTAGATGTAACAAAATATTTAATAATTTATTGTGAATAGTTTATGATGGCAAGTTACAATTTTCTTCCAACAAACGATACGACACTTACACGGTTTTTAAGCACCATCAGCCCGTGCAACTAATCTGAACCAAATTCACGGCTCGTTGAAAACCGAACACGAGTGTTAATCACAAAATTGCATGTCCGTAATAACCGATCGACTCAAGTCAAAAGCGGAGCGTTCTCCAAAACTTAATAACACGATATGAGACTTTATTCCTTTCTAAAAGAGTTATAAATGGTAATAAGAATTCTGTAATTTAATCGTTTTTGGATCAATGGACCTTATCGCTGACAAACAGCGTTTCGTAATGTTATAGATGGTGGATAAGGCGAAACAGTAATATTTTGTGACAAAGTTGTAATATTTTCTTAAATTAAGGTGCGATTTTGAGACATTAGTTGTTCCACTTTTGTGTTTTGACGATTGCGATATGTTTGGCGTTTTTTTGACAAAGACTTTATTTAAAACTAGTGTTTGCCCGCGGTTTCGCTCGCGTTAGAAAGAGACAAAAAGTAGCCTATGTCACTCTCCATCCCTTCAACTATATCAACTTAAAAAATCACGTCAATTTGTCGCTCCGTTCTGTCGTGAAAGACGGACAAACAAACAGGTACACACTTTCCCATTTATAATATTAGTTTGGATATAAGTATGAATAAATGAATTAGTCAGATCTTTTAGAATTATTTACAGAATATTTAAGTTATAAAAAAAAGCAAATTTAAAACTTACTACTGGAGCAAAAAAATTACAATTATCAACTTCAAAAAACGTCTAGGCTTTAGGGTAGAAGCTTTACAACCCACTAGCGCTTACTAGCGTCTACTAGCGCTCGCTAGCGCTCTTGCCCGCAACTCGTTGCCGCTCGTTTGTCAATGTCAGTAGTGACATCGCAGATAATAAAACACCGGACGCTATCTGCCATCGACGGTACCGATGCGCCGCAACACGCGTTATGTAACAATATGTTTTATTTGTTCGATTATAGTTTAAAATAAAATTGTGGTGAACAGATCTTATTTTTTGATTGTTTAACTGCATATGTCCATTGATTTGAGCATGCAAGCTGGTCAAGCCTATACTTGAAGTAAAAGGGCGTTAGAACCTTGAGATTATTGGAGATTTGGGTTCAGAATCATTCAAATTACGACCTCAATTCGGAAAAAAATACAAAAAGTCTCCTTTAAAGTCTGTTTGGAAAATGTATATGACCACATCTCTACAAAAATCGTCAACTTTCTCAATATAGCCACAAATACAAATATTAATAAACCATAACTATCTTTGAATTGTGGTCGTAACGCAAACATGACTGTGTCAAAACTTTGACACACGATTTTTCAAAAAAATGTTTATTTTGAGTTGCGGCCGTTTAGCAGGCATGGTACGTGCTCTCCAACGTATTATCACAACAACCCATACTATGGCCATAATTATCATATTCATCAGAGGTCATGTATTAAATATAACGGTATATTGTATACCATGTTTGGTTCGCTCCGAACAGCCTCGCAGCATTGTTCGTAGCGCTACGAAACTTCGCTACGAGCCGCTACGCCGTAGTACGGCTACGCCAGAGGTATACAATTTAGCAACAGACTTGCTATTGTTATTTTGTCAGAAACTAAAGTACGTTAACTGTGATACAGTGATACAGTGATACAGTAATTTATTGGTAAAAGATAAAATATGCATTTACAAGTCATTAATTTCATTTCTTAAATACTATTTACATTCATATTTAATACCGAATAAAAAACGAATAGCAATTAAAATAATTGTATTATGTATAGAGGACACAGTTCAGATAAGAAAGCACATCAAATATTTTATATTTTATGTTGTGTAGGTAAATTACATATTTAATGATATTGAGATTCATATTATCTTTTTCTTCTGTGACAATTTGATATGTTTTCTCTGAAGAAGAACGACGTATTATTAAGCAGGGGGACTGAAATCTTCTCGAGGCTGAGGCGTAGGGTTAGAGCCGGCGTAGCTTTATTTGACGTTCATATGCGCATTGTAATATGCCTACTTGAAAAATAAATATTTCATTTCATTTCATTTCATTTCATTTCATTTCATACCTAACTAAAAACAATTACAGTACAAAAGTGAATGATCTAAAAGTTTGTACCTAATAGTTAAAGCTATTATGTAGATTTTGAAATATCTAGTTAGTAATTCGTTTTAAACTTTTCAACATTCATTTTGACTATTTAATGACTGTCTTTTTTCTTAAATATACTATTATTAGGTATTGCTTTGACATTGTGGAAGTCAATTCGTTTTCAATTTACGCTGGCATCATATAACACACATTTATAATTATACAGGTCGAAATAAAAAGGGCCGTTCAAACTTTGCAAAGTAACTTTGGTCATAATGAACAACTTTTATTATGGGACCAATGCTGAAATCGCGAAAAAAACATTAGCTGTTCCATAGAAACAATCGGCATTATGACAGTCCAAATGTATGAAACACCCCATTTTTTTATGGTTTCAACATTGGTCCCATAATAAAAGTTGTTCATTCTGACCTAAAAAGTAACTTTGCAAAGTTTGAACGGTCCTTTTTATTACACCGTTTATTGGTATATCTTCTAACCCCAAAAGTACATACATTAGTATTAATACCTTCATCATAATATAATTTGACAAATAAATAAACTGAAATTGCGGCATTACGTTAATGTAGGTTCATTAACTAAAGTATTATTTGTATGAGTAAATATAATTTAATGTTATAAAGCTAACATTTTGTGGTACAAATGTAAATTAATATTTACCTAACTTTCATAACCTTTCTATTTAAAAAATGTTCAAAGAAATCGGTAAGTATACTATTTACATATAATTATATGAAATGTATAATTATCGTTCGCTTTGATGTGTGGAGTGGGACATGCGATAAAATAATATCGTTAAAAAGGGTTCGACCTGATGGAATGTTTAATCGGAAACCTTTTGAAGTCCGGTGGAAAAATTAAGCGCCCTGATTGGGTAAATTTATTGAATTTGCGATAAATTACTTGTATTAAAAGTGGAGGTGCATGTGAAAAAAGCAATGCATAAATTGCAACTTATTTAGTACGAATTTTCAGATCTGATTAAAATTCTGACTGAACTGATTTTCTAATGAGTAGTATTGATGATTTTACAAGTAATAAAAAAAAACATTTATTCGTGTACCAAAAATGGCAGTTATAAACAGGTCATAAACTATATTAATACAAAATAGGCTTTAACATGTCCGTGCCTGAACTAGGGAGATCCTGTATCTCAGGCATAAATATAACTTAGAAACTAAAACAGGGAAATCGTCACTACTTTTAAAAAATCTCGTATCTCACGCTGTTCTTCAAAGTTAAAACGCAGTGCATGCATTCCATACATACTTACTACAATTTTCTTTTTATTGACAGACGAAGATACAAGTTTTTTTAAAAGTAGTGACGAAATTATTGTTACCATGTGTTAGGTATTCAAATAATAATTGTATAGCACAATTTAATAATTATTTAATGGTGATAACCTTAAGTATGTGTGTAATATTGAATACTATTCATCATCACTGCTGAGCATAGGTCTCTCTTCTAGTACGCCACTTCTCCTGGTTCTAAGCTAGTCTCATCCAGGTTGTGACCAGAAATTTATATTACTTTTCTAAGTAATACTATTCACAGTCCATGACGAAATTCGGTAATTATTTTAAAGAGACAGGGCTTACAAATGAATAACATTTCATACAAAAGTCTCGCAAACTTTACCGTCTCTTTAAATAAGCTTAAAAACTGTGACATGTTTTATAAAAGCACTCCTTACACTGTTAAATCACACAAAAGAAACGTCTTCAAAATGGCAAACTAAAATCAGTCTTGGCTCTGTCATCACTGAATTTAAATAACAATTTAGCGAGGCAATAACGCCGGCGACGCGCACCAACTGCTAATTGTTCTCAGCTATTTAATAACTCTGGCTGGGGCGTTCTGAAAGGGCGTAAGTAGCGGAGGCATTCTTATCATAATGATAGAGGAAGAAAAGTGTAACTTTTTTTTCTGTAGATACATATTAATAGTTTTATTCAAAAATTGGCATGACAATGTTACAGAAATAGAAAATATCAGGCAACTTGTGTTGTCGCGCGCGAGTCCATACATCAAGCCCGACTTCAAGTATGGACTCGCGGGCGAGAGAGCCAGTTGTGCTAGACCGCCAGGATTAACGTCAATATGACATTTTGTCAAAGTTTGAAAGTGAACTACTTTGCATTTAAGGTTAAAATCGTCAATAACAATACTTACGAGATTCATAACTAAACGTCACGCAAAATGTATGTTATTTTACTTTTTATAAATAAATAAAAAATAAAATTCATTTATTTCAAGCCTCTTGGCTCATTATATTGTCACATATCCAAAATAACAATCAAAATATTTACATTCAATCAAACCTTTCAGTTAGTTTTATTTGAAATATGGTATTTTTATAACAGGTTTTGTTGACATGTACATTTAGTTATTGGTTCTAGTAGGTATGTAGCCGTTTGTTGTTGCCTTGTACGTTAAATAAGAGCTTGTAAAATCCAAACACGATTCTCCTTCTAAACAAGGATATTAGGATATTACAGCAATCGCCTCTACACAGAAACCACATGCATTCGAGTCAGCTGTCCCTCTCGCACTTCAAACATAACACGTTAATTCGTCCTTGCATCTCTCTCGACACGTCGTTACAATCCAAAGCAGCGGTTTTGTACAGTCAAATGCAGAATCCATTCAAAAACAATGCAAAAATTCTAATTATATTTATTAAATCTTGAAAAAAAAAAAAAAAATTGGTAAGTTTTTTTTTACTGTTTGCCTAGAGTAAAATCTAACAACTTTCATTTGATGTATTACGTAACAAAACCTAAAATTAATGAATTAGTGAACTTTGACTTTACTTTTTAGTATTTTGGTACGCTATGACTAAGAAACATAACATTTTTGTTGTTATCAATATAAGAATTACCTAATTAAATGATAAACTGAAATATATTACTTATGTCAAATATGAACTAAAAAGTTATCGTTGCCTCTAAACAATGTGTTAAAATCAAACTTTGCAATCAAATGAATCAAAAGGAACCCATACCTAGATCGCTTTTACAGTTTAGTTTTTACCGCATATTTCACTTTTTACGTAACATTGTATTCATTTTCCCTCTAAAATCAAGTCTCATTTAGCTATGCACTCAAAATTCTTATATAAATAGTTTGCTTAGATATTTTTCCAACAGACTGTACCAGTCTGGTGTAAAATTAATTTTCTTGTGTTTCGCGAAGCAGATTTCATTTGTATCACGCCGCTGTATAAATGTTTTGCTCAAATAGATTCATTAGAATCTGGCTAGCCCTTAGCTTGTATTCATAATATGAAAGAACGTGAAGACAAAGGATATCTATGTTATAGAGAAATTATTAATCCTACGTGGGTTTGGAAATGTATACTAAGTGCATTTTAGATAAGTAATTACGAGTATGCGCCGTAGCAATATTGAATTATTATCATAGGCCACAGCATCTTTAACAGATGATTTTTGCAGCGACTTTTACGAGGTATGTGCGCCGACAGAGATCGGAGGTACGGCGCATCTTTTCCTATGGCTGTAAAGTCCAATGGCAGCACGGCACTTCCGGCCACAGAGATCGCAGGTGAATCGCGAATCCGTCGATGGTTCCTGTGAGTTCCGAAGTCTTTTCTGCCTCAGGTCATCAAACCAGACTTCGTCATGTCTCTTCATGCCATCCTGCAAACGATGGCGCCAGTCCGCTCTATTGAGTGCTTCCGCCTCCCAGGTGCTTGGATCGATGCCAAAGGACAACATGTCCCGCTTGCAGGAGTCTTTAAAGCGAAGCAACGGGCGTCCGATTGGTCTCTTGGCGTATGCGATTTCGCTCAGCATCACTGCACGAGGAAGTCTGTCTGGGTCCATACGTAAAACGTGGCCTAGCCACCGCAGTCTACGCTGTTTTAGAGTGGCAGTGATGCTGTAGCAGCCGGCAAGGTCGAGAACCCTTTCATTTGTAATGTGATCCCTCCAAGTGACTCCGAGGATCGTACGTAAGCAGCGCATGTGAAAAGCATTCAAGCGACGCTCCTGCCTAGAGTAGGTTGTCCACGTTTCAGATGCGTACAGGAGGATGCTTAGGACGCATGACTTGTAAACAAGGATCTTGGTGGAGAGTTTCAGCTTGCTGTTATTCCAGACTCGAGCCTGAAGTTTCCCGAAGTTGGAGGCAGCTCTTCCTATTCGACTGTCGATCTCGCGGTTATTGCATAGCTTGGTAGTTGTAGTGGATCCAAGGTAACAAAAGTTCTCGACAACTTCAAGGGTGTCATTCCCAAGCATAATACTGGGCATTTGGTCTGTACCTTGAACGAGGATCACAGTCTTTTTATTGTTCACTGACATTCCAAAAAGCTGACAGGCACAGTTAAACCTTGTCAGCAGATCCTGAAGCCCATATTCTGTGTTGGAAATCAGCGCCGCGTCATCTGCATAAAGGAGTTCTCTGGCTAATAGCTGGCATCTGTTTTTCTTGGACTTTAATAGACGGATGTTGAAAAGACTCCCGTCTTTCCTCGTATGCAGGTGAACTCCGACGTCACAATCCTTAAATGCCACCAAGAGAAGAACAGAAAAGAATATGCCGAAAAGTGTTGGAGCAAGAACACATCCCTGTCTTACACCTCGATTCACATTAAACGGGTCAGATTCTTCCCCTCAAATACAACAGTTCCACGCATGTTGTCATGGAAGGACTTAATGATACTTAAGAGGATATTTGGGCAACCAATGTGTTCGAGCACCCTATAGAGCCCCTCGCGACTGACCGTATCAAAGGCTTTTCTGAGGTCTACAAAAGCGGTATAGAGGGGCACCTGTTGTTCTCGACACTTCTCCTGTATCTGCCTCAAAGAGAATATCATATCCATGGTAGACCTTCCAGCTCTGAAGCCACATTGTGATTCTGGATATACTCGATCAGCTAATATCTCTAGCCTCTTCAGAATCACTTTTGCTAAGGCTTTTCCTGCGATGCTTAGTAGTGATATTCCCCTATAGTGGTTACAATCCCCTCTGTCTCCCTTTCCTTTATACAACGTAACTATATTAGCGTCCCTCATGTCTTGTGGTACAGTTCTTTCTTCCCAGCAGCGCGAGAGTATGACAAACAGTAGTGAAGACACGTATCCAACACGAAGAAGTTCTGCAGGGATACCATCCCGCCCAACACTTTTCCCTAATTTTAGTCCCCTAATAGCAATATGAAGTTCCTCAAAGGTAGGTGCGTTATCTAAGTCTGATGCTACAGGGAATTTCGGAAGGGTTTCTAAAGCCGAAGCGCTGATTAAGATAGGTTCTGCATAAAGATCCGTGTAGTGTTGTGCCCATCTCTCCAGCTGCCTGTTTTTGTCCAAAATTGGCTCACCATTTAGGTCCTTGATAGCAGCACGCTTCCTAATGGTAGGACCGATTGCTGTCTTGATATTCTGGTACATTCCCCTATAGTCACCAACATCATGACATAGTTGGATCTTTGTACACAAGTCGGTCCAATAAGAGTTTGCACATGCTCGAGAGACGCGTTGTAGGTTTGATTTAGCAGCCTTATAGCTGTCCTTATAACGAGCGACGGTTGGATTCTGTATGTAGTTGAGATGAGCTTTCCTCTTCTCCTCAACAAGAGGCTGTAAAACGTACTCATTTGCAGCAAACCAGTCGTCCTGTCTCCTAGCTCTCCTTCCCAGAGAATCTGTAGCAGTTTGTACAAGGGTGGTCTTAAAGGTCGTCCAAGCAGATGCGAGACTTTGTGAGGACTCTAAGGTTTCTAAGCTAAGCCTGTTCTCTAAGTGCGATACAAAACTGCTTTTAGCAGCGTCAACATTTAATTTTGAGGTGTCTAATGGTGCTCTCACTTTGCACTGCGGTCTTGCTGAGTGTATTTTCCTTGGTACAAGCCTAATTTTAGACAGTACCAAGGAGTGGTCCGTATCGCAAACAGCGCTGTGATAGGTACGAGTATTTAAAATATCACGCAAGTCTCTTTTCCTACATATAATAAAGTCTAATTGGTGCCAATGTCCCGACCTAGGATGTTTCCATGACACCTTGTGAGCCATTTTGCTTCGGAAGAAGGTGTTAGTGACACAAAGATTGTTGGATGCGCAGAATTCAAGGAGACGCTGACCGTTTTCATTCATGTTTCCTATCCCATGAATACCCATACAATCAGGCCAGTATATTGCACTGCTCCCAATCCTGGCGTTGAAGTCCCCGAGTAGTATGAGTTTATCTGACGCTCGTATAGACCCCATTACTAGACGTAGACTTTCGTAAAAGCTGTCTTTGACATCAGAGCTGGAATGAAGAGTCGGAGCGTATGCTGTAATAACACTCACAGGACCCGTTGAAGTAGACATACGCAAACTCATGAGACGTTCGGAAATAAAAGAGGGGGTTTCCATACATTTAACCAACTGGTTACGAATAGCAAATCCAACACCATATTCACGACGTTGGTCCGAAGTCTTCCCCTTCCAGAAAAAGGTGTAGTTTTCCTCTCGCAGACTCCCCTCATCGGCAAGGCGTGTCTCCTGAAGTGCAGCGATATCAACTCGAAGTCTCAACAGTTCTCTATCGATGATAGCAGTCTTTCTGAGCTGCGGAGCAACGTCAGGTGACAAATGTTGACCAGCTGTCATGGTCCTGACATTCCAGGTGCCGAGCCGCATTAATGTAAATTTACTGTTTTTTGTCGTTTTTGTTTGTGTTACAGGTGCCAGAAAAACTCATCTTGTTTCAGGCACTATGAGGTGCCTGTTTCTCCACACACCTATAGGAGAGCAAGACGAGGGACGGACCAGTACCCTATTGGCTGGGGGCTGCCCAGCTCAGGCAGGCGGTAACTGGTCAATTAGCCGCGATGGGCTATCCTACCGACGAGAGCCACCCCTGGCGCCCGCGCATGACGTCCATTTGCGCTGGCTTATAACCGGTGACTGTGACTCCCCGTGTTTTTTCCCCCATCCTCTGAAAGAGGACGAAGGTGTAGTGACCTCTACACAGGCTTGGCGCTGCATTGCCTGGGACGATGCAAATTCAAGAACACAAACTTGCCCAGAATTTATGTTCCCCACTCGACCTCCCCATCTTTTATCCACAGGAATGACAGGTCATTACGTGTGGAGATAGTTTGGTTGCAGGAGTTGCCGATTTGTTCAGGTTGAACCTTACTATCGCCTGCGGTACTCCGAATCCGCTGCCTCTTCCGCCGATATACACCGTACCGAAGCACATCTTCTCCGCTGTATTCGCCGTTGGGGACTTCACCCGTAACCCTGGGCAGGGGTCCACGTTATACCCCGCAGAACTGGGTCCCTATCCGAACTTAGCCACCTACTCACTACGGCCTACTGAAGTGAGAGGTGCCCACCCCCGCGACAAGGACGCGCCGGATAGGAGCTACCCCAGTGGAGTACAGGGAAGATGACCCTGTCCACCCTGGGGCCGGGTTAACGACTCGTATGATACCGAGGCCGAGGGCTGAATGAATTATTATACTGATGAATTATTATACTGAGTACTTAATTATGTATTAAATTTGTAACTTTTAGTTAATGAATAGAAAATTTGCTTCAAGCTGCGATTTCGTCTTGATTGATTCTTCGTCAAAGTTATTTTGACGGTGGTGATGCTATTTACAGAAATTTCACAAATGACAGTGTTATTTATGCATTTTTTTCTAAGTTATGACAAAGATATCAAAATGAAATCATGAATGATTTAAACGGTACGAGACCTGGGAACCCTGAGGGGCGATTTTCGAATTTCGAATGCACGAATTCGCCGTTCGGAAGTCCGTGGTAAACAGCGTAATGCTATTTTCGAAAAAGGACGGCTAGCAATTTGAAATCAAATGGTAATGACCACTCGTTTTCGATTCTATTAGTAGATTTTTAATTGCTAGTAGGGGAGATATCATTGAACGAATTTTACGAAATCAAAACCAGAAGTCGAATCAGATGTAGCGTTGTTTCCGAACGGATGTCAGCATAATATGAAAAAAAAAAAAAAAACTCCCCATTTACTTACTATCGGCACAGTATAATAAAGAGTACTATCGTACAGTATGGCCACTCCCGCTCCCCACTGAAAGTGCCGCCCACCCCCTGTCGGTTACCTCACAGTTACCGCCTGTCAAAACGCGAACAGTCGGCCTGTCATATCAGATCTCACTCATACAAGCATGGTACGCCTACACGAGCTTAGAATGTGTGCTAGGAACGCGCCTCTTTCATATATTTGATCACCAGTGTCCGAGATGTGCCTATATTTAGGACAACAACAACAAAAGAATCCAAACACTGTAGGGCTGAAATTAACTGTATTTTACAGACAAACATCGCTATTTTACTGACAAATATCGCTAATTTCGGCGAGTGTTTGTATGGTTACGGCACGCGGGCGGTGAATTTGAATCATGTTTGATGGAGTTGGTATGCTGATGGATTGATTGCAAATTGTTGTCGTGCATATGTTTATAGTATGGTGAAAGTTCATTAGTTTAAAGAAAAGATAATTAGTTTTATGAAACTATTTTTCACTTTTAACAATGACAACTTTATTATGTAATGAACAATAAATGTAATCAATCTTTAAAGTTAGTTGATATTATATTTCATGAAATTTGTTCGTTTAATTATAGTATAGAAAATTATGAGATAAAAGTCATGAAGTTAAGCTATACCATAGCTATATATACACACTACACCACATACTACACCACACATAGATGGCGCCACAAAATAATCCCTTGTTGCCATCGATTATTTGTAGATTGTTGCGTTAAGTGTCACTTTCGAGCCATACATCCTTGTCAAAAGTGACACAACGGCATCTATAATCAACAGCTACAAGACTTTTTTTTTGTGGCGCCATCTATGTGTGGTGTAGTGTAGCGCGTTCTCAGGCGGTCACATTTTTTTTTTTTTTTTTTTTTTTTTTTTTTTTTTTTTTTTTTTTTTATGCATGGGATAGTATGATCTTCTTATATTTAATCTATGATGCCTCCAGTGTGGCCCTCCGAATGTGTCTTAGGAAGTCCTTTATTATTTATATTATTAAATTTTTTCATAAAGTAAATTATTATCGACGTGAGGTATTTTTATTTCCTTACTTTAATTCCATCAAAAGACATTAGAGGGCGTCATGAGCTGTGCCCCTTCAGTATTAATAAAGATTGTAATCAAACTGTTGTTGACATTTCACTGTAAACACGGAGGTGTGAGGAAAATTAATATTCTTGATACGATCCAAACGACATGCTAGTTAGAGTGGAATACTTTATTTAAATATGTATTAGGTCATAGAATAACCTAACTAAAAAATTAAAATTTTGAAAAAAACCCCCGACCGCGACATAGTAGACCGATTTTCATGAAACATGGCTAAAAACACTCCCGACTAACTCAGCTTTCAGACAAAAAAAAACGAAATTCAAATGGTTCATACGTTCGGAAGCTACGATGCCACAGACAGACACACACACAGACAGACTGATAGACAAACAGACAGACAGTTTTGGCGTCGTTTTTGCGTCAGGGGTTAAAAACAGGTAAATACACTACTAGTATTATGATTATTTATTTAATAGTAAAGTGATCTGCAATCGTTAAATAAAATTCAATTTCAGACCAGACGTAGCCGAATGGCACAAACGCTCACGAAACGAAACGCTAGTAGATATCTATCTCTATCGCTCTTGCGTATTGGCACGACAGAGCCAGACTACCTTTCGCGGCGTTTCGTTTTCGTTTCGCGTCGCAGAAATGCCATTCGGCTACGGCACCAGGAATTAATAAAAAAATAAATATCAGGGATTCGAATCCGGGACCGCGGCTTAGCAGGCAGGGTCATTTTACGCGCTAGGCCAGTCTTATTATAACCTAACCTAACCTAACCACAAAATTAAAATTTTGAAAAAACCCCCGACTGCGACATAGTAGACCGATTTTCATGAAACATGGCTAAGAACACTCCCGACTAACTCAGCTTTCAGACAAAAAAACTAAATCTAAATCGGTTCATCCGTTCGGGAGCTACGATGCCACAGACAGACACACGCACAGACGGACAGACAGACAGACACGCCAAACTTATAACACCCCGTCGTTTTTGCGTCGGTGGTTAAAAATCAATTTTAAAATTTCTTAATAAAAATTTTTGATTTCTAATTTTGATGATTAGTACGATAGAATTCATATTTCATTGTTTATGATACTAAAAAGTGGTACGGCCTTTTACGATTTCACATTCGGTTATCATAAATATTAAATCCCCGTGTGGTGACCGGATTAAGAATTTCACCACCCCCTTTCTTCCCGTGGGTGTCGTAGAAGGCGACTGTGGGATATGGGTTTAATTGTGGCGTAGGCGAGAGGCTGGCAACCTGTCACTGCAATGTCACAGTTTCGTTTTCTTTCAACCCCTTATTTGCCAAGAGTGGCACTGAAACTTGAGTAGTTTCATGTGCTGTGCCTACCCCTTCATGGGATACAGGCGTGATTGTATGTATAGATATTAAATTTAGTTTTCAGAACCTCAGTGGTAATCGGTATAAGTATTTAATCATAAAGATTGACACTGTTTTATCTTAACCCTTTACCAAGCCCCGCCAATTTTTTATACAAAATTCAAGGTATATTCACAATAGTGATGTTTTGGCGATAGACTTAAAGGCAAGTTACTTTTTGGAAAAGTACAATCTAATTTGTACCCTGAAGATTGTAGTGTTTAGAGTGTGTATCGCGTTGACACGCATATGGTCGATGAAACGTACTATGCCCGGAAAAGGGTTAAAAGTCTTTGCTTCAACATAATACAAAGTTGACAGAGAATAACCACTAACCCATTTATTATTAAATCATAACGTGGTCCATAAAACTGCCGTTATCACTTACAATGTCGCCGGAAGCCTAAAACCGCATTTATCATTCAAGTGTACCGTAAATTCTGACAACGAGCTCGTAATACGCATGTTCCGATTTAGTGCAAAATAGAGAGTTACGTCACCTATTATGTTTCATAAATTGTTACGGTATTGATCACGTATTTCCCTTGAAATTAATAAGCACTTAAAGATGCTGCTTTAAATATGTATAAATGAATATTAATTTTACTTACCTATATGTCAATAGGTGGTCATGAGTAAGCCTATTTATAGTATTTTGTTTGTCATCTTCAAACTATCAGATGTAATTTTGTGATCACAATAATTTATAATAAAATACGATATCTAATCATAAATTCTAGTGTATTCGTCTCAAAACAATCAGAAACAGCTATCGTCAATCATAAAAATCAAAACCCTATTACACCGTCAACCGTCGAATCGGCGCCAGATGCGCGACTCATCAAACGCCAGTGCTGTGACTTATTAATGCCAGTAACGACGGGTTATCGATGAATAATAAGTGAGCCGATGTTGAGTCGATGATGTGTGCGTGCCGGCTGATTGGACAATCTCGGTGTAATCGGTTGGGTTCTTGTAATGTTTGAATAAATAAAGATATGTTATGGCCATTTTAAACAAAACAACTATGACCTAGTAAAGTCAGTAAGATGTTCGTGAATGTGTATGATATATCAGCAGTTCTCAAAAAGTTAAATCATTTGTTTTTATTCCTATTTTGTTATCAAGATTTACTTGATAAAATGTTTTATTTTTGTAAGTTTCATTTCGTCATAATGGTTTTCTAGTAACTATATATTTTTCTTCATTATAACAATTATCCTATATGTATATATGTTATGAAAGTCGACTTATATTACTAAATGTTCGTAACGAAATAAGATTAATTAAAATTTGCTGACGTAGCTATATACAAAGATTTTGGGAACTGCTCATAAACATGCAACACAATAATTGTGATATATAGGTATACTTTAATTAACATCGGAACTAAAGGCAACTCCCTTACGTAGTAGCCAGGGTCACTAATATTTTATGTAGGCTAGATGACGGACAAGATTTTCAATCATTGATAATCCTTTCATTTATAAAATTATTCGTCAGTAGAATAAAAATAAGAAAAACTGATAACGGTATTCAAATTTTTTAATAATAAAATTGTAATAAACAATATACGACTTTTTCTGTGAAAACCTTGACAGTCAAATATGCACAATTTGAGCTTAAAGAAAAGTATTAGATATACTGAAGTAAAAACAACTCTGTTATATAAAGTTAACAAAAAAAGCATTCACTATATAATTATTTTTATTTAAAATATGCTTGAAACCAAAGAGCATTCTTCACGGATCCCAAACACGTCGGGTAAATGAGTACATCAGTTAAAAAAACAGGAAACTCGACGGAAATTACTGTTACTATAACAACGCTAAGGAAGAAATTTATGGCTGAGCACCTAAGAGGAAGCCTACAAAAGCCAGAAAGAAAATAACTGACGGTAAAAAGGGAAAGGTTAAAAAATTACTGAATATTTCTTTCCAGAACACATCCAGTCAAATGAAAGTTTAATGACTGTAGCGGACGTTAAAGATGATTATAACTTTGAATGCCCCATCGGAAATGTTCTATATTTTTCGATAAATACATTGTCAAAGTACATCACATTAAGACAAAAACACGGGCTCGTTACAACACTAACATAGTTATTACACGAAACACTTATTTTAATTACACGGCGACGCGGCTACTCGGTCACGCGAGGTTCGGACAATCGATATCCAAACTACGCTGGTCCCATCACTGCCTAACGGCTCAGCCACGACATTGGTCTAAGCGCGACAGCGGTGAGCGGCAGCCATACGTGCGAATGAAAAGTCCCATCGCTGTGTCTCGCTCCAATGTATGGCCGCCGCTCACCGCTGTCGCGCTTAGACCATTGTCGTGGCTGAGCCGTAAGTGTAAGGCTTGAGTGCACGCTTATATTGGGCGCGCAGCGGGGTGGGGTGTGCGGCGTGCATGTCAAACAATTGAAGCTCACACAAGTGTCTTGAGGCGACGCTGCTTAGGTCGTATCACAGACCAACCCCTATAGACATCCATTACAAGACGACTCGCGGTCACCAGCCTTACTTGTATTTGCTATGATATAAGCGCGGGCGCTCGCCGTGCCCGATCAGTAACGACCAAGTAACTGACCCGAAAGCAGCTCGTGTTTTTCGCAATAAAAAAATTGAAAAAGGGTATTTTGATGCCTTAAAGATGTCCACCTGTAGTGTGAAATGGTGTGGAAAGGTAACAAGAAGATCAAATTTAAAAACAGACGGTACGGCACAGCGGATATCGTCTCGTTCGAATCTAGAGCAGAGCCCAACTGGGGTAGTACCTCCGCCTTACAGAAGACCGCAGCCAAATAGCACTAGACCCTACTCATAGTGTTGTGTTCCTGTCGGTGAGTAAGGTTGCCAGAGCTCAACGAGGGTGCGGTGTGCTGATGACGGGAGGACTAACGGAACTAACTTGTTCCGTTTATTGTCCTTTGAGTCGTCGGCAACCCGAACCCTCCTTGGAACTTGTACACTCCTTTTTGCTGTGTACTTAACACAGCAAAAGGGAATGTACAAGTTTCTAATGGGGTGGCAACGCGCATGTGACACTGTTTGAGTTGCAGGCGTCCATAGGTTACGGTGACCGCTTTACATCAGGCGGGCCGTAGGTATACTTGTTTGCCACCGACGTAGTATAAAAAAAAAAAAAAAAAATTACATTCCACAAATAAGTCATATTTATAATTTAATATCTGGGCAACCGAGCTTCGCTCGGTTCTGTTTCGTATCCTTGACATGTGTCGCCATCTAGTTCAAAAATGAATAGTACCTACATCGAGCGAAAGAATTCTCAGCCTTAACAACACAACTACTCCACACGAGATGGCGCGCATTTCGCCACAAAAACTCAAATAGTGTATTTTTTTTCGTTTTAGCCTTGACCTGTGTCGCCATCTAGTGTTTGCAATAAATAGTACTTACATCGACCGAAAGAATTCTGTCTTAACAGTACAACTACTGCACACGAGATGGCGCGCGAAGAAAAACGCATGAAAACTCGAAAATTCGCGTTTTCCGGGACCTAAGGATAAGTTAGACCGATTTTTCACCCCAAAAACCCCCACATAACAAATTTCTGCGAAATCGTTAGAGCGGTTTCCGAGATCGTCAGTGTAAATAAATATATATATAAATAAATAAATAAATAAATAAATAAATATACAAGAATTGCTCGTTTAAAAGTATAAGATTCAGAGCCGGCATAGGTCAACTTACACTGGCTACTTACGCGACAGTAGAGGGACAGTCATACTTCTGTCCCTTTTCATCTGGCGCGACTGCCTGCCGTCCTTGAAACGACCAATCGCAGCGCGCTAAACACATTCCCCTCCCGCTCCTCGCGCCCCAAGCACTGGTGACTTGTAGCGCGCACAAAATGTACAATATTGGCACTCTATAGGAGGTTCTCTGTGGGTCGTATGCACGATCGCCCGCCCCGCCGAACGCTCTGCACCAAGCGTCTACTCAGGCCTTACACTTATTCCGTGTTTAAGTTTATGTGATTTCGGGAGAAGGGGGGGGGGGGTCGTTCTAGGATCGTCACCGACTGTGAATTATTGAAATCGATCGATTACATTTTAGTAATGAATACTGGCCGCTGTCATTCAGTTTGACGACGGCGTTATTAGATACTGATTTTGAAAAGGATTCGTTATGAAATTATAGACATTTTATGTCACCTTAAAGACAGAGCTAAATATCAATATTTCACTAAATTCTGAGCTTTTGTTTTTTTTTCACATTTAGTGACCGGATTTCCTATTCTTTCCCTTGAGCTTTAAAATAATGAGGGAGATGAGAGTCTTACTTAGAAACACGTTACTTTGTGTGGAAAATGTAAGAAAAATTAACTACTTTGTTATGTATATTTATATAGTTTATAAATCTTGTATTTATTGTTTTGTTAAACTCTCAAGTCCTGTAAACGTGCTCCATAAACATCCCTTCAAATGTCTTTGACTGTGAGATATTGATAAGAAAAACACGATAAAATTCACAATCTACTTTAAAATGACTTCCTTGGAATATTCTCGATTCATTTCAATAACATAAAAGAGCTTAAAAATTCATAAAAACATTTCAAAAGCATAAATAAGTCAAAATGTCCGGGCGCTCATTGTGGGGCAGCTTTAGGTTAAAAATGAAAACGAATTGGAAACGGAACGAGCGGAATGGAACCGGCGATTAGAGAAGGTTGGCTTCGCAATGTAAATCACGTTGCAAAATGGAAGATGGCGGAATAAGCCGTTCACTGATGTTTGATATGATTCATGGTATTGACGGGTATTTAGTTACATTAACTAGTATTTAGTAGTAGCAGCCAATTAGACGCTCTCATATACAATCGAAGTTTTTAATACGACAGTTTTCGTGACTTAAAATTGGCAAACAAAGAAAGAAAACGTTTGGAAAATGTGTATAAAAATCTTTTAATTCTATTATTTCTTTGACCATTTCTAATTTACATATTATAATAGTTTCATAACGTTCAACAACGAATTTAAGTAACAAATAAATAGATAATATAAATATGAATTAAAAATATACCCCATAAAACTTGACTTAAAATCAAACGTTTTACGACAAATATTTGATCAAAAATAAAAGTTGCAGAACTGCTATAAAAATAAGACTGTTCATTTTATAACTACCTAACTTTTTAACTATAACCACAAAATTTAAACTTTTTAAAAAAAACTTCCGACATAGTGGATCGATTTCATGACTAACTTAGCTTTCAAACAAAAAAACCTAAATCTAAATCGGTTCATCCGTTCGGGATGCCACAGACAGACACACACACACACACACAGACAGACAAACAGACAGACACGTCAAACGTTTTTGGCGTCGGGGGTCAAAGAGATAAGACAATTAGATTATACAATAAATATAAGTTTATAATAAATCTAAGCATCTCAAAGATCGTTCGTTAGGTATCATTAATTTATCACGCTAAGCAAAGTGTGAATAATTTAAGCTTAAGCCAAGATAGCAATTATTCCCAGTTACGATTGTTACCAATTAGCGCCTAGAAATTGATACTAATTATTATCGCGGCACTGGAAGCCAATTTAATATTATATTTTGATACTAAAACGATTTCTTTATTTATAAGAAACAAACGGTCATAAAAAATGCGGCAATTTGGATTGTACTTCTATAATATTATTAAAAAGTATCTACAAAAGTGCAGAAAGAAATATAGTAATATTACTTTACTTATATTGAGAATTACCTACAAAAAAAATGGTAGTGGCTTAGGTAGTGATATGTGCACCGTAGCAAAGACATATATTAACTCCGTATAGACAGATAAAGTCTAAGAAAAAAACGTACCTCAGTACCATACAGAAAAAGGTACGGTGGCCTAGATGGCATTACACCTTTGGGGTACGCTCAGCTAGATGGCGCTAATATTAACATTTGACAATTTAACACATATCAAGCTAAGAATATGGGCTAAATTGTCAAAACTGATGGCAGTCTATGCACTGTGATTACAATACAATACAATACAATACTCTTTATTGCACACCTTGATAAAATACAACAATACAAAACAAGGAAGAAACACGAACAAAGGTAAACAACAGGCGGTCTACATACATATTTTACTTTGACAGTAACTCTCTGTTACTTGATCCTATTTGCTTTCAACCCATAAATAGGCACAGAATTGTCAGTGTCAGGTGTCAATATGGCTAAAAAGCTCTAATATCATAATTATATCAAAACGTACGTCAGAATTAGCCTCTAGGCCTCTAGAGTAAACAAAGAGTGGCGCTACGTGGCAGCCGATTGCCCATTCGCCCGAGCAGTAATTGCTCTGACGTGCCAGTAAGTCGTTCGTAATAACTGTCTGGGCATTTCGGAAATATGTGCACTAAAGTAAACATGGCTATCGACGTATCGTGGCATCATTCGAACTAGGATACACGTCAAACGTTATGTCTAGATATGATAGAGATCGGATATTATTCTTTTATCAGAAATGCCAATTTTGACGCTGACATATCTGATTACTTTAGTAACTAGACCTAATATTTGACGTATATGTGATAGCATGAATCAGACTAACAGGCTGGTGTTAGCTTTCGATTTGGATGGCATGTTGATTTGTGTTGGAAAATTGTACCAATACCTATTTCGTGGTAATAGAAAAAACACTTTACAGAAGAAGTATGCAAGAATGTTTTTATCTACATCAAACTAAAACTAGTAACGACATTGATACACTATTTATTTCAAAATATTACTATGTGGTTACTGAATATTGAATAACTATTAAGTATTGGGGTTAGAAATTGAATACAAAAAATAGTACGACTAAATAACATAAAAGAACGTAACTTTAAACAGCTAAATTTAAACGTACAACGAAAGATAAAGAAAATCCTTATTCAACGAACACATTCAAATAAATGAAAAAAAAAAGGAAATTTCCAAACTGGACATATTTCACCCTAATCCCTTCCCTAAAAATTAAAAGGCAAAATGCGTCGTTACACCAACCCTTTGCGGATATTCGGAAAAGGAACGGCCTCCTTGAAAATATGTCGGTTGCCAAAGTATTCGTAAGGGTACGTAATTAATTTATTAGGATGTACCCTACCTTAATAATTTCATTTGAACATGCTTTTTAGTAAATGTTACATGAACCGAAGTTATATCTCTTGAGAGCGGTTTACGTTCGCTGCCAGTATTTATGTGTATTTACAGTATTTATAAAAGTTTAATATTAACTGGAAACTTAGTGTGTGTTTTTATATAATGATAGGTTTTTTAATAAAAAATAGTTCCCAGAGCACTTTACACCACTTTATATCTGTTTAGTCTAAATATATAAAAGAAGAAACTGACTGACTGACTGACATATCAACGCATGGCCGAAACCGCTGGTCCTAGAGATTCCAAATTTGGCACGTAGGTAATAAGGTGTAGAGGAGCACTAAGAAAGAATTTTTCAAAATTCACCTTCTAAGGGAGTGAAATAGGGGTCCAAAGTTTGTATGAGAAAACAAGATTATATTAGTACGCGGGCGAAGCTGCTAGAAAAAACTAGTCGAGAGTAAAATAATTACTACATTTTTAGACTTGTTTTGACCGGGATAAGTACAGTGATCATGAGTGATGCAATGTAACTGCGTCTAAATATCGGGAACTTGACCAAAATCGAAAAAGGAATCATGGTATGGTGTCCTATTCAGGATAAGTCAAATGAAACTAACTAGTACGAGTTCTTAACCAGATGTACAGTCCGGTCTGGCAGAAAGCATGACACTTGGCATGTGAATCATTCAAAACTATTAGGTTTTTTTTTGTAGTGATTTAATATTTACGGTGACATATACCTAACATTACGTGTTAAAATTAACAATAAATAAAAATAAGCTAACATGTCAACAAAATGATATTTAAATTATTAATTTTGAAACCCTTCATTGGCGTGTCTCGCTTTAATAAATAACTAAACGAGTTTAACCTAAATGCACACGCAAAATTACATCATTAAAGTTGCGTTTTCAATTAGTGTTCTAAGCGAGAATTCGTTCGTCCGTGCGCAGATGTAAACACTTGACTTCCATACTTCTAGGGGTGCACTAACGAACAAATGCTCACGCAGAACTGTTTAGAACACTAAGTGAAAACGCACGCAGCTTAAGGCATCGTTTTGAGGTCAAATGGGCCATTTTTTTTAAAGTTGTCCACTCCACTTTTTTTGGGTTTGGAAATTTTTGTAGTTTCCACTCAGAATTGCGAGCTCTTTCAATCCAATACGAGAAAAAAGTGTCCCAAGGTTTTTTTCTCATTCTGTTACCAGTTTTTCATACATTTTGTATGGCGGTTATGGAATGTAAGGTTTGAATAATGTATGGAAATCTTGGCACATTTTTTTTCTCCTATCAGGAGGATCGAAAGACCTCGCGATTCTGAGTATGAATCTCGTAAAAAATACCCATGTAATAAAAAAAGTGGAGTGGACTACTTTGAAAAAAATGGCTCAAATATACGTTCAAATCGGTCCACTATCCTTCCAACAAAAGAAAGTAAATTTCTTGTTCGGGGCGGGCCAAGAAACATGGAATGCTGCCAGCCTGGGCGGCCCACCGGTTGTCCGCGGTGGGCCGGGTCAGCCTCGGCACTGGCTGAAACTGCCGCTCTGCGGGCCTATTGGCGAACTTGCTTTTGCAGTTTTCGAATCGTGGATTTTTCAAAGCAATAGGCAGATATACAAATTGAAAATTATGAAAGATAATTCGTTAGTGATTTCATAGTTAATAGGTAAATAGCACTAGTGTGTTGCCTATAAAAGTCAGTTATTACGAGTAAACCTTCATAACGCTTACTGCTTGTGTTTAAGATTTTTTATTTAAAACTAATTAATATTGTATTGATAGTTACCTATTCATGAAAGAATGAAAATGAAAGAAAACTATGAAGACGAATTATATTGCGCATAATGAATTTATAATACATCCCTACTCTTATTTACAGCGTTCGTGGTCAACGGGTGACTATTCATTATACGCAATCAATTCAATAAATCGTTTTCATAGTTTTCAAATAATCAATGATTATATTAGTGTTTTAATATTCTTCTCTGAAAATGCAATTAAGTATATCTTTACTTGGGACTACTAAAGTATTCATGCTACAAATTTGAAATGAAAGACGACTTAAAAGTGAACATGTAGATATGAAGGTACTTAAATAATATATTCTTGTTACCATAAATAAATTGAATGACATTTACCTCCTCTATTTTCGCTGTCCGCCGGCTTCACCTGTATTGCTCGGTTCATCTGAAAAGATAGAAATATATACTTAAGTATTGTATATATAGGTACATGTATGAAAAAAAAACTGAAATATATCCTGTGGGTGTTTTTCAAAATAAATCTCGAATATCTAATTTCACCAGATCTGGACGACATTCTTCTCAGAATCACGAGCCCGACGATAAATATGTGTCTCAAATTATTCATACTAAATTTGAGTTTCTCACGGCTCATGGGAGCCTGGTTTCCACTTTGACAACTAATCCCAAGATTTGGCGTACACACTAGTTTTTACGAAAGCGACCGCCATCTGACCTTCCAACCCGAAGGGTAAACTTCCTCACGATGTTTTCCTTCACCGAAAAGCGACTGGAAAATATCAAATGATATTTTCCAAATATCAAATGACGCACAAAGATTCAGAAAAACTCATTGTGCGAGCCGGGGTTCGAACCTGCGACCTCCGGAACGAAAGTCGCACGTCCTTACCGCTAGTTTACCAGCGCTTTCTCCTAATATTTATTATGTATTATTTATTTATTTATAAGATATTTGATCTACAACGGAACGTGCCATTCTGTTTCATACTCATTACTGGTTATATTCGAATCTAATATTACCACCATAATGATCCACAGCACACAATTGCATTACCATGAATAATGCAGGCTAATCATTTGCATTGTCAACTCGGAGACAAATTCACAGTCAATAAATGGTGAAATGCATTTGGTGCGTAAAATAACTGATGGATTGGTTATTTATTGGGTTAGATGGTGCAAAAAGAGATTGTCAATTAACATACATATAACTAATACACTACATATCGTCACTACTTTTAAAAAAACTTGTACTTTCGTCTGTCAATGAAAAGAAATTTGTAGTAAGTATAGTATGGATTGCATATAGACTTACTGCGTTTTAACTTTGAGGAGCAGCGTGAGATACGAGATTTTTTCAAAGTAGTGACAGTAGGCAGAGCTCAAAAGACTTCTAAAATCTCGGTGTAAATGCGTTTTCACATTATTCGATCCGATATCGGATGTAGGACCGATATCCTATACATTTAAGCCGCCATTTTAATTTTTGCCTTGAAATCCTTCCTGCACTAATTGGTAGCAATTAACCAGTCGAAAGAAATCGGAATTATCAATTTGTCGTTGTCGTCCATACCACTGAACCCAAACCCACAGTCGACTTCTAATGACACTCAGGGAGGAAAGAGAGTGGTGAAATTCTTAGCCTGTCCCCACACAGGGATGGTCGCACCAATTGACCCTGACAGTTAATACGACGTGTATACATATTTCTGGCACTTTGTCTGCATATATATTTAATACCTCGACTTGGGTCACCACCGGAAATTGCGGCGTGATATTTGAGTTCAAGAACATTAGTATTGGCTTATCGGAGTAACTGTAATAGTACCTACCCTTTATGGAGGGGAAATGGGGAAACTGCCCGTTTTAAAATGGCAACATTATGCAGGCCGGGGTAAGAAATATGGAATTGTGGCTGCAAATAAGTGATTGTAATGTTTGGTTTGGATGAGTGTTCCTTTGTTTTCATTTCTAGTAAATAAATACATATTATAGCACATCGTCTCCGTTGGCTAGGTCACCTTAAAAGAATGGGAGAAGATCGGGCAGACAAAAGGGCCTACTTGGGGAGACCGATTGGAGGCCGTCCTGCTGGACACCCAAAATATCGTTGGGCGGATAGAGTGGAGGTAGACCTCCGTGAGCTCGGCGTCGACGAAAACTGGCGGGATACCGCTTAAGACCGAGCCAAATGGCGTGCTCTTGTGTTGGAGGCCAAAACTCATTTTGGGTTATCGCGTCAGCCAAGTAAGTAGTAAATATTATAGGATAAACACAACACAAACAAGGACACAGATTGACTGAGTCTCGCGGTAAACTCAAGAAGGCTCATGTTGTGTATCTACTCAGACAACGATATAAACAATATACAATTAATACTTAAATTATATTCAACAGATAATACCAATGACTCAGGAACATTTATATCTGTGCTCATCACACAAATAAATGCCCTTACTGGGATTCGAACCGGGGACCATAAGGCTTAGCAGTCAGGGTACCGACTACGCCAAACTGGTCGTCAAATGTCAAATCCCACTGAAGCATTTTCACCGACCATACACATATATTGCTATCTCATACGTTAAAGTTACTAATCCATACTTATAAATGGGAATGTGCGTGTGTCTGTTTGTTTGGCCGTTTTTCACGGCAAATTGACGTGATTCTTTTAAGTGGAGATGTTGATGGGGTGGAGAGTGACATAGGCTACTTTTTGTCTCTTTCTAAAGCGAGTTTTCTAAAGCTAGTGTACACCTAAAACTAAGTTACCTTGCCATCCGGAAAATAGTTAGTAACAAAATCGTGTATTTACTGTAAGAGGCTTAAAACAAAACACTCGCTTAAAACGTTTACACCTGTACAGCTTTCACTTGTCTCGTTAAGCTTCCATGAAAGCCTCTTATTTTTTAAACCAAATAAAGCTCCGTTGAAAACTATTTCGCACCTAAAGCTTTTTGCTTGATATTAACGAGGGAAAAATGCTGAAATTTAAGTATTTGATTCAACTGGGCCATTTTACTAGCGACGTGCTTTAATTATGTATGTGAAAAATAATAGTACAAGTACAGAAGTCTCACTGCTTTGATGTTCACAGTATGCCGCCGTTCACAATTGTTATCTAACAGCTGGCTCAGCCTTCACTCATACAAGTATTTTTGTAAATTAATATGAAGCATTATATTTACATACAAAAACAATTTACCATTCATTTCACTTTATATCAACCCACAAAGTTATACTAATAGTTGATGTTTGAACATTTTCATATTTTAATAAGCTTCAAATAAAGCGGTCGGAATGAGTAGCTCAAACCAAACATAATGTTTAATATAAACTTTTGCTCTGAGCTCTGAAATGTTCTGCGGTGCATTTTATATAACGGGTGTGATGCCTTCAGATGAAAAATGTAGCTTCAATAAAGAAAACCCTTTATTTATAACAGAATTATTGTATCAAAAAGTGTATTTCTAATTAGGTTTTAACATAGATTAAATACATATAAGAAAATCATACCATCCCATACATTAAAATGCGACCGCCTAAAAGCGCGCATACCTACACTACACCACACATAGATGGCACCACAAAAAAAATGTCTTGTAGCTTTCGATTACACTTGTAGATGGCGTTAAGTGTCACTTTTGACATAGATTTATGGCTCGAAAGTGACGCTAAACGCCAATCCACAAATAGTCGATGGCAAGACGGCATTTTTTTGTGGCGTCATCTATGTGTGGTGTAGTGTATGCGCCTTCTTAGGCGGTCGCATTTTCGTGTATGATCTTCTTATACTTAATCTATGGTTTTAAAGTAAAATATAGTTATGAAATATGGATAGAAAATGCATACATATATTATTCTTAGTACATACAGCATCGGAAAATAGTTATACATAAACAAACAGTGTATAGCGACTGAATTCAAGCCATTTTGGTTAGACAACATTTGACTACTGTAGTCAAGTGTAAAATAAAAATTTACCCCCATTGCGAAGAAAATGAGAATTATCAAAAACACAGATTCCACAGCAATCCCAGGCAACACGGAGACAGCCTTAGAGGAAACAACTTAGGAAATAACCTACTGTTTGTATAATATCAATATAACTAATTGTCCGTAAAATATACATTTTCTGACAGTTTATAGAAATATAAATTACAAACAGGTTTTATGAGCCATTTTGGAGAAAATGTATTGTTTAATACCAAAATTACCTGTATACAGTTTTCCATAGCATCAAAGCCTACGAGTATACGCCCTTACCTCCAATGCTATCCCATTACCATAAACAATTACAGCATCAAATTCGCCACATCCCTGACAACTTCCAGATAAAGTGATCATAGATTCCATTTACCGGTCGCCATGGAAACGTCTCAACATGCCACAATAGTTCCCCAGCAGTAATCGCATTGATGTACATTTCACCGACAATCCTCTTCAAACATTCAATATATACAGTTTAATCCTCCTGAAAGGTCTTATATCTCCTGAAATGTTATATAACGCGCAATATGACAATAAAATGCATTTGATCGCTTATTTACTAAGGCTGGAAAGAGACAAGGATACTTGCAGGGGGCGTGACCCAGTTTGTAGGCTGGTTGCAACCCAGGTATATGCCTACTCGGTTATTATAATAATAGCTTTATTATTCTCTCCTCGTCTTGATAAATACGGGCTATGTGGAGTAATTTTGTGAATTGTTTCGGAGATATTAGAGTAATCAACGCGCTGGGTATAATGTGATTTGAAAGAATAATAAGTGTAAGTGAAGGTGCAATTTTATGTAAGATGTAGATATAAGAAGGTATGTATGTACCTTTTAAATAAGTGCCTGTGTGGTGACGGGTTTATTTCATCACCCCTTTTCTTCCCGTGGATGTCGTAGAAGGCGACTGTGGGATATGGGTTAAATTGTGGTGTAGGCGAGAGGCTGGCAACCTGTCACTGCAATGCCACAGTTTTGTTTTCTTTCAACCCCTTATTTGCCAAGAGTGGCACTTAAGCTTTAGTAGTTTCATGTGCTCTGCCTACCCCTTTATGGGATACAGGCGTGATTGTATGTATGTATGTAAGAATAAGTAGGTATATAATATATAATATAACAGATTTGAGTTAAGATACAAAGAAGATACTGTTGAAGAATTAATTTTAAATGATTAATTGATTACCATATTAATAGCTATTTTAATCCTACCGACTGCGCCAAGTAGTTAGGAAGGTGTCATTTATGTAAAATGTAGAAATTAGAAGAGAAGGTGAGGCTGTTAAATAATTAATATTAGAGTTATTATCATTCAAACTATTACCGTGGGGCTCAGTCAATCTGTGTAAGAATGTCTTATAATATATATTTATTCATTTATTTATTTATAAAAAATAAAATAAAACTATTAAAATCCAACCGACTGCGCCAAGTAAGAATATAAAAATAGGTTAACTACTATTACAATAAAAACTACATCTATAATAACTAGGTATACTAAGAACTCAATAACTTAAAAATAAACTTATAGGTCTTTAACAAAAAAAAAGTTTTTCTCATATAAAAAGTATTAGTATTGAAAATATAAACAAAAAATATATTTAACACACACTGTCAAAATGTGCAACATTGCTTATTGAACGTCTTGTTCCAGTTTTCAAATCGTAACCACCCAAAAATAGTATCAGATACATTTGAGTTTTAATCTAGATATCTGTAACTTTGAAATTATTTATCTTTTATGAAACTGTGACCTTTTGCGGCAAAGCTATATCGCAAGGGCAAAGTTGTAAACTATTACAGTACAATATAGAACCATTAATGAATGGATCCCTCCCTAAAACGAATAAAATGGCCGAATCCTAACCTCAAATCAAAATTCAAACCAAGGCTGATATATAAAAAACTTTCTTCATATAAAAACCGGCCATAGGGTCGTAAAGTCAGATCAGTGGCATTTGATGAACATTCCTTGCGTAATGAAAAGGGACAATGTTGATGGTATCTGCGCTATTAGAATTATGGTTGTATGAATTATACAGTGTGTAAGGCTTATACGGGCAATAAATTAAACCAGAAACATAACTCATTGTTATTATTAATTAAGAGTAGTTTTTGAATTATGTCCTCCCAATTTTCACCTCATGATTATTTTCTGAAAAATTTCTCAGCAGCAGTGTACCAACTGTAAACATGGTTGCGTTGACAGTTAATGACATTGACATTACATACACGATATGAACTTTTAATAATAACTGCTGACTTTTAACGCCCACATTGTATTACATTGCAGGTTCAATTATTTTATAAGGATACAATTTATATAAAAGTATCTTATTACATTTCTTACTCGTATATCCTATAGGCAGGTTAAAGGATTTGCCTGTATAAACATTACACACTGTATAAAGCGTGGGCAGACGGTCGGTCGTAAAATTGTGACGACATCTGAAGGGGCCTTTATTTTTGCGTGTCTTGGAAGACATATTAATGAATCTTGTATTTGGTTGGTAGTTATTGTGTGAACGTTGTATTTAATAGATCGTTTAGGCTTTGTATATAGAGAAAAAAAAAAATAAAAAATAAATAGAAGTAAAACTTTCCTGAAACATAATTTAGATATGGCGGCATGGGTGATTCTTCATCGGGCATGACATGAGTGCTCTCGGCGGTCACACTCCGTACCCCCAATAATCAATAATAAGTATTAATCTCCAACAGCGGTATAGCAAACTTGATGAGAATCGTGCATTTCAATATTTGGAAAATATATTACATTTTGAATATTTGATTTCATACCAGTATCAACAGTATTCGTAAACTAATTATCAGATATCGTAACTTTTCCAACAATTTCGGCGCAGCATGGTAGAAATAAAGGAATTCATAGATGTGTTTTCTAGATATATTATGATCCATTAAGGTTCATTTTACTGTTATTAATCCTTACCTGGGCGGTCGAGCTTCGCTCGGTTCTATTTCACTATATCACACCTTTAGATGAAAAAAAAACTTAAAATACAAAAAAATACTTTATTTCTGGCCGGGATTCGAAACCCTGACACCTGCGATGTGCCTGTGAATATTAGACCGACCCTCTTATGACGGAGCTACGCGCCGCCGATGCACGGACGACAAAATTAGCGACCATATTTTGCGTTCACTAACGCGCAAGAAAAACGCATGAAAACTCAAAAATTCGCGGTTTCCGGGACCTAAGGCTAAGCTAGATCGATTTTTCACCCCCGAAAACCCCACATAACAAATTTCAGCGAAATTGTTTGAGCGGTTTCCGAGATCGTCTGTATGTATAAATAAATATACAAGAATTGCTCGTTTAAAGGCATAAGATTAACTGTTCCAGCTGGCTTCTGACATATAAATTCCTATAACGCAACAAATACTGCACCAAATCTCTGCTAATTATATTCAAACTAGCTTTTGCCCGCGGCTTCGCTCGCGTTAGAAAGAGACAAAAATTAGCCTATGACACTCTCCATCCCTTCAACTATCTCCACCTAAAAAATCACGTCGCTTCGTCGCTCCGTTTTGCCGTGAAAGACGGACAAACAAACAGACACACACAGTTTCCCATTTATAATATTAGTATGGATAAATGCTTTTCAACAAGTTCACATAAATGTCTAAATATAAAATGTTAATTAACACGGAAGCCTAAGCGGCCAGTAATGAAACAAAACGTTAAAAATAACCAAAAGCATACAGCACGCGACGCCGCCAATTACGGGCCATGTAGATTCTTATCATACACACATACAAATAATTTGTCATCGCTCGCATTAGCGGCCGACAACTGTTTGTACGATAATGAGAAATACACTGGGACTGTTTTATGACATGTGAGTCAGGTGGAACGATGTGTTTTGGTTGCGTTTATCCATACTAATATCACACCTCGGACACTGGCGATCAAATATATGAAAGAGGCGCGTTCCTAGCACACAGTCTAAGCTCGTGTAGGTGAACGCGTACTAAGCTTGTATGAGTGAAATATGACGGGTCGACTGTTCGCGTTTTTGACAGGCGGTAACTGTGAAGTAACCGAGAGGGGGCGGACGTCACTTTCAGCGGGGAGCGGGAGTGGTCATACTGTACGATAGTACTCTTCATTATACTGTGCTGCCTCTAATATTATAAATGGGAAAGTGTATGTGTCTGCTTGTTTGTCCGTCTTTCACGGCAAAATGGGGCGACGATTTGATGTGATTTATTATGTGGAGATAGTTGAAGGGATGGAGAGTGACATAAGCTACTTTTTGTCTCTTTCTAACCTCTAGATCCCCTAGTCTCTTTCTAACTTATCTAAAATGGGGGATGAACTTTTGTATGGAGCATCCCACAATTTTCGCGAATTTAACGCAAGCGAAGTTGCGGGAAAAGCTAGTATTTATATAAAATCGCGATTGCAAAGGAACAGTGGGATATTTTACCACAGTAACATTTACACTTACGGCCCAGCCACGACATTGGTCTAAGCGCGACAGCGGTGAGCGGCATCCATACGTGCGAATGAAAAGTCCCATCGCTGTGTCTCGCTCCAATGTATGGCCGCCGCTCGCCGCTGTCGCGCTTAGACCAATGTCGTGGCTGAGCCGTTAGGGCCAGTTGCACCAGCCACATTTGACAGATACATCATCGCCACGCAGCAGATGTCTTTGGAACTTCCCATACAATAAAATTTAACGAACGCTTTAACGGTGACAGGATTTGATGCAACCGGCCCTAATTAACAATAACAATTGTGTACCTATTTCTGATTTGATAAGTTACTCATCGTCAATATTTCCTTGTTGAACAGGCAATGAATGGCGGAGGGTCACTGTCAAGTGACAATTGTCATTATTGTGAAATAGGCCACTGGAAATATACAGGGTGGCCCATTCAAATCGGTCAGTATGGGAAAGTCTGAAACTGTAAGACATACGAAGATTTGTTCTTAGGAACCATGTCACCGATTTTGATAAAAAGAAAAACTGCATTCATATAATTAAAAAAAAAGTGTTCCCAGCTGGGGAATCGAACCCGGTTGTTTTGAAAAAATAAACTTACACTATTTCTATTCAGATATCGTTTTTGTAGGTCTTAAGCAGTAAATATCTCTAAGAAACATAATGTCTAAAATGAATAAAATGCATTTTTTCACATACTTTAATTTATCATAGTAGGTGTTTAAAGTGACCACCGTTACAATATTCAGCAAGTTCACTTCATCTTTACAACAGTGTACAAAAATAGCTATAACACCGTTGAAGACCTAAAAGTAGCCATAGAGTCAACTTTAACGTAGATTCACCACATGAAGATACAAAATGCAATAGTAAGATCGTTACCTAGACGTGTTGAATATTGTATTGAAAAACACGGTGGTCACTTTGAACACCTACTATGATAAATTAAAGTATGTGAAATAAATGCATTTTATTCATTTTAGACATTATGTTTCTTAGAGATATTTACTGCTTAAGACCTACACAAACGATATCTGAATAGAAATAGTGTAAGTTTATTTTTTCAAAACAACCGGGTTCGATTCCCCAGCTGGGTACACTTTTTTTTTTAATTGTATGAATGCAGTTTTTCTTTTTATCAAAATCGGTGACATGGTTCCTAAGAACAAATCTTCGTATGTCTTATAGTTTCAGACTTTCCCATACTGACCGATTTGAATGGGCCACCCTGTATAGAATTACTACGAGAAAAGTTTATATTTCTAAATAGAATGAATCCTATAGATTACTAGCTTCTGCCCGCGGCTTCGCTCGCGTTAGAAAGAAACAAAAAGTAGCCTATGTCACTCTTCATCTCTTCATCTATCTCCACTTCAAAAATCACGTCAATTTGTCGCTCCGTTTTCCCGTGAAAGACGGACAAACAAACAGACACACACACTTTCCCATTTATAATATTAGGATCATCAACTATAGCTTGTGCAAATTCTCCCAAATATGTTTCAACATTACCTCAAATACATTTGACAATATTTGTATCTGAAACTCTGGGAATGAATCTGTTGAATGAGAGAGATAACTCGAAAATAAGAGCTTTTATTTTGTTATACTTATATGCGTTGTACATGTGGACTACATTAAATTATTCAAACAATTACGTCGGAAAAAAAATGGATATCCTATAATTTTTGACAGCACGCCGTTTTTAGTTATTGAACATGCTTATTTAACATTATTCCTTTCAAGTCATGGCCTGCCATACCCAACATGTTCTTATATGAACCACAAGGATCCTTTTGCTACGAAAAAACACATAAATTCTACTTGAACTAACACAAATTACATTTCCACCATAAACCCCATTTCATGACTAGAAAATAACTTGTCAACAAAAGCAAATAGTGAAGGAAAACAAACACGGACCTCTCATCGCGGTAAAAGGTGGCATTACGACGTGTCAGCTGTCATGTTGGATAAACGGTGAACGGCCCATGTGAACTGTCTCCACCTCGATACGTTGTCACCTGATGTCGCGGTGACAATTTTGTCAACAAGTGCTTGAGCCGGTTTATTTTCCCAAAGGTATTGGAGTGTTGGTGCTTGTAGTGCGGTGGTGATGGTGTGAGTTTTAATTTCAACGAAACGATATGATTCCATTGTTTATTTTTATGAACTCTTTTCGTATGTTTATCTTAACAGCCTAAGTAATAAAAAGGGTATAGGGATCACCCGATGTGATAAAATAAGCACAACTATATATTTAAAAACAGTACATAGGGTACATTGGGGTAATTTTGAAAGTCAACTCATATCAAGATTCCCCTTTTGAAATAACCCGAGCATTTCTGTACTTCGAAATTACTCCAATGCACCCTAGTTATGTTGATATTTTGGTATACAAACAAAATATATAAACGCAATTTATAAGGAATTGCGTTTCAGACTAAGTACATGAGAAGACCTAGCAAGATGATGATAAGAACTTGGTATGAGTAAAAAGTGCCAAACTCATTTATAAATGTGAAAGAAGAACCTACTAATGACCTACGTACGACTTTTTATAACTAATATGTAAAAAAAAAACTACAAGTTATAATAAAAAAAACGAAACATCTGTTAAGCAAGCTGAAATTCCACAAAATTGAATGCCAGAACAACGCACTTCATAATGAAGCCCCAATTCCTTTACTGCACAATTGTATTCCATAAAAAAGGGGTTCCCTGACACAGCGCGGGTGATTTATGGAACCCGGGTCCGTAGTGCGGTCTGCATGGACCCCCGGGAGACGAGGAGGTTATGTAACTGTCTGGTTATTTACAAGCGGAGCTAAGGTGCTTCTTAAATTTAATCGTTTCTTCGGTTTAGTTTAAGAAACAACGGCTAGGTTCAAAGAGGTTCCTCGCAAGCTCCAATTCTAGTGAAGATTTTTTTGTTAGCAATTTATTTAAATGCATTTTAATCTGATGTTTTATAAATTTTGAGGTAGCGCTGGGTAAACAATGTCATAATTTTTTTTTTTTTTTATACCACGTCGGTGGCAAACAGGTATACGGCCCGCCTGATGGAAAGCGGTCACCGTAACCTATGGACGCCCGCAACTCAAGGGGTGTCACGTGCGCGTTGCCGACCCATCAGAAACTTGTACACTCCTTTTTTGAAGAACCCCATACTGTAGTTCATCGGGAATACCTCGACAGGGAGCTCATTCCACAGCCGGAGCGTTCGTGGGAGGAAATTCCTCTGAAACCGCACGGAAACCGCAATTATAATTCTTGAAGATTGTTGCAAAATTATTGCCATAGAGCAAGGGATAATATTTTTATATCAAATGTGTGTCTGGGCACAACAGACTCTGAACGTGCATGCATTAATAATTAATAAGACAAAAAAAATTAAAATACTATCATACTGTCTGGTCACTAAAACTGTCGTAGAATGATCTATTGAATGTGAAATGAAATGAAAATTATTTATTTGAAACAGCATAATTTGTTCAATTATTGCAGTTATGACATTTAACTAATTGTTCCAAAAAGGATTCCACTCAGCATGTGTCGGAGCACTTAGTGCCCCAACGCTGATTTTCAGTGGATCCTTAAACTTATAATTATAAGTACCTACTAATATAGTAGATCTAGACACTCGTTTAAGGTTAATTTTGAGCAAAAATACAGGGAAAATTATCATCAAAAATAAACTTCAATCTACGATATCTTGAAAACCATTTACAAAGGTATTCGAGACCTCAGTTGTTAAAGGCTAATTTGTTGCAAATTAACTCTAGGATTACATCCTTCAAGAAATATGTACAATTTATATCAACCCTTTACAAATCCAAATTAAATCCAGCGAAAATGTAATTTAATGCCTCACAGACTGTGGAATCCGAAACTGAACTTAATTTCGAATCTCACCATCTTGATAAGAAAATTGTTATCTTTTTGATTTTACTCAGTTTTAATACTGAAATTCGAAAACCATATTAAGTTTAAAATTATAAAAATTTAATTACATTAACTAGGTATTTCACGAGGCATTCTCAAATGAAGTGGAATTGAAAATTGCCCTTAATGATAGCGCGGCACGAAATGAAATGTTTAATTAATTTTTACAGACTCGCTCGAAATGTGATGAATTTTTCATTGAAACAAGAATAGTATTTAATAGTAAAAAGCGTTTTAGTTGAGTGACAAGTTTGCGATAACTGAGTCCATGGTTATTCAAGTGTGTGGGACTATTTTACCTATTCCTGAGTACGAGTAAGTAGTGGGTTTGACCGCTTTTGCTTTATAGTAATGTTATCTATTTCAGTTTATTAGATATATTTAGTTTATTGATATGACGATCGACCTACGTAGTTCAATGTATTTTTAAAAAATCAAGTCTTTGATATACATTCTTATACTGACTACTAACGGTTGAAGCTTATACCTATCTTAATTAGGTACTTGACATCTATTTCTATAACTAAAATATGTCTGGAATATATTTGTTTTCAGGTTTGTAATTTAACATCAGTAAATTGATCTATTCAGATTCAAATCATATAAATGTTATGTAGTGACTATTCAAAGGAGCCTGTTACTAACCCTACTTGAATAAGGCACAACTATTTCTGATTCTGTTGTCTAATCATACATTTTGTATTTCGTTTTCTGTGTATTATAAATACAACAATACGTGTGTTATTGTAATTATAATATATGTATTGTAAAATTTACTTACATATATATATCTAATCACTTACGCTTTTATGTATTTCACTTCACATGATCATCATGAACAATTCCGAAAGGAGACAAGTCATTAATTTGGATTAAGTAGGAGTGTAATTTTGAGCTAACCTGTAGGGTACAGTCTTATTTGTCTACACTACTTTGTTTACTTTGAATACCTATTTAAGACAAGATACATTATAAAATATATGTAAATACAAATATTCGAACTCATATTTAATTTTCTTATCTCTTATTACATTTAAATATATTTGTTCACGACGTAAAAATGTCATTCTTGTTGAGTGGCTGATTTTGTTTAGGTCATTCTTCTTGAGTGGCTGATTTTGTTTAGGTTGTTGAACTAGGCTAGTAAGATAGTTTAAATTATTGAATTTATCTAGTATACCCAATTCTTTGAGTCAAAATCTTATCTCAATTTGTATACAACATTTAAATAAAAGAGTTGTACAAATGATAAGCGTCAACACGCACTTAGCTTTCCACCGTCCACTCCGAATTTCATCAACCCTTATAATTGGCCGCCCGATTTTTCAAACAATACACACAACAATATTTTCTTATCATAACCGTATTCACCCTTTTCATCAACAGCCCGTCGGGCGAGTTTACCCGTGGGCTAATGGTGCGTACGAGGATATTCTTTTACAAGTTTCAGCTAACTGGCCGGGGCATGATAAAACTTTTTATGTGACCCGACAGTTCTGGAATCCATAACGCGTTATGCGGTGTCCCGTAAGTCCGTTAGGTGTAGGGTCGAGTTCGGGTTCGGGATGGCTGAATTTGTTTTGTTTATTCGATTTTCGAATTTGATGCGGTCTCGTTTCAAAGTCAACGGCTCAAGGTTGGCTAGGTCTATAGTTTTACAGTATTCCGAAAACCAAATACGTATATATTTTAGAAAGTTTTTTTTTATACAATTGTTTTATTATTGAAGTTTCATATCTAATTATTTTTTATCCTTTTAGGGGTAATGTGAGAGCACGAGTTCCGTTCTATTATTTAGTAAATATCTACGATTAGAAATTTGTAATACATGTACATAGTTGACTTCATTAAATTTTTAATCGATGTTCATATTATGCGATGCAATATTATCCACCTTATTCATAAACGTACTCTAAAGTTATCACGCCGATAAAATTCGTTTGTCCTTTTCTATCACACCAATACGTCGGAAAGGGACAAACGAACTTTATCATCTTGATAACTTTAGTACGTTTATGAATAAGGGGTAAATCTATATAATATTTTAATATTAATGGCTCTTTGACCTAATGATTTCGAAATAACATTATTTGGGATTCTATGTTCCTCATTTATTAAGATTACTTATTTACTTTTAAATATAATAATAAATAGGTACAAACTAAATTACCATAAGTATTAAAAATAATAGTGGATTTGTGGCAAACGATTGAAAAATAATAACTACAAATTAGGAAACTAATATTTTATTTCACCATCTTAAATAAAATAAAAAACAATAAGTAAAAAATCATAAAACAAAGCTTAATATAAAATATTGACGTCATTAACATAAAACCTTGTTGATAGTTGCCCAGTCAATGTCTCAAATAAACAGAAAAAAGTTCGCGACCTTAGCCTGAAAAAAAAAACAAAATAAAAAAATACGTTATCAGCGATAATAAGTCACTTGGCAGATGCAAATAAACAGTACTTACAATAACAGGCGGCGGGTATTCAACTTTCGCTGAACGAAATATATCTACGAGATGAACCATATGGACAGATAATTAAGTCCCAGTTTATGTGAAACTTTGGAGTAAACTACGAGAGGTAGCGGACGCGGGTACGGCGGGTTACGGAGGCAGTGACACGTCTGTTCCGTGCGGCGGTGCGACGGCTACTGCAGGAGGCGAGCGCGGGCTACGCACGCGGGGGGAGGGGCACGCACTCACGCAGGCTTGACAGCCAATCGCGTGCGTGCGCCGCGCGCACCCCCGCCGCGCCGCACCTGCCCCGCGGGCGCCCATCACCTCACAATCGATGCCCTATATTGCATTAATTATTTAGGTAACACGCAATAAGATAACGCGAGGTGGCAGATAAGGGATCTCTTCGTATGTTTAAATAAATCATCGTATCTTGGTCTACTTTTATTTTGAGTTGGCGCGAATGCCATGTGGCCAGTGGTGGTATCATGGCCGCCCCACCTGGGCTCATTATTTACCTTGTCACTGTGCGTTTGCCGATTGTTTTTCTTATTTTTGGAGTAACGTTATATTTAGGTCCATAGAGTTAGTATTTCGATATCTGGAATGATAGCCTTTACATGAAAAGGGTTTTTGTTTTCACAGGCGTGTTTCAGATATTGATGAGCGTAGGTGGGTACAGAAAGAGGTATCAAATTGCAAATATTTCTGATTATGACGCCCCGGGCGCCCACGTACATTGTTTTTAATAATAAATAGACACTTAATCAATACATGTGAGTACAGAACATAAGCTTTCTCTTAATATTTTCTTTTTATAATAATAACGCGAAAAGTTTTTATTCTTAATATTTAAGATATAAATAAGATTTGTATAACCAAGCACAAATAAGACATGTCGAAATTAAGTCAGTCCAGAAAATATGTTAAGTTAGTTCTAAAACAAATTATGTAATGTATAATGTTATTCGAAAATTCAAGTAGAGTTTTTAGAAAAGTTTCTCTCGTTTCTAGGTAATTGTCGTATAAGTTTGTCCTGAGTTGATTTATAAATATTTCGTTTTGCAACATAATTAAGTATTTTTAGAGATCCGCGAAAAACTGTTTAATATTTAAAAAAAATATTTTTGAAATAAAATTCATCATTTGGCGAATCCTAATTTTGTGTAAAAATTAGTTTTTGTTGGACATAGAAGAAGTTATAAGTACCTAATTGTGACCAAGTTACTTTATAAGTTGCAATAAGGATTAAATTACCGATTTTAAATTAAGAGTATAAAATATTCTAAAAAAATTAAGTACCGTCTTGACAGAAAAAACCTTTAATGAGCTGACAAGACCCTAATTACATACTTAATAATATTATGAGCTCCGGATATTTTGACGAAATACGTTTAAAGTGAGATACTTCCGTTAATAAGCATGTATTGTGCTATTTTTGGCTTAACACGTGAATCGTACGTTAATGAAAAACTTAAGTAATAAACAAGTATTTATGTTGGCCTGGCCGTGAATTATTCAATTCAATTCAATATATTTATTTAGATTTTTTTTAAATCCATAGAGTGTTAGTATAAATATGAGTAATGAATTATGAGTATGAGAATTATGAGTAAACAGCTGTCACATCATGACAAGAGTGAAAATTAAGGAAGTTGTATGACAAAATGAAATATTCATTCGTACTTATTGTTGATTTGGTAATCTTATAATCCTGCTATTAAAAAGTATTAATGTTGAGTAGGTATTTTTTAATCTGTGTTGTAAGTCTGTCTGTGTGTGTGTGTGTCTGTCTGTGGCATCGTAGATTTCAAACAGATGAACTGATTTAGATTTCGCTTGTTTTGTTTGAAAGTCGGCTGTGTTTTTAGCCACGTTTCAATCGATCCACTATGTCGGGGGTTTTTTTTTTAATTTAAATGTTGTATTATTTTGAGTTATTTGACGTGATTATGCTATTATTTTGATACAATTTCGTGTTGAAAAAAAACCACTGTCGTAAACGGAAAGTAATGATTACCTGTCGTCTTCAAATGAAAACTTAATTAATCAAAATACAATTTTGATATACCAAAGTTCTGCCATTCAAAATTAAAATTTTGAATAGTGGACCGATTTTCATGAAACATGGCTAAGAACACTCCCGAGTTACTCAGCTTTCAGAAAAAAAAAATGAAATCCAATTCGGTTCATTCGTTCGGAGCTACGATGCCACAGACAGACACACAAACAGACAGACAGACAGAAGACAGACAGACAGACACGTCAAACTTATTACACCCCGTCGGTTTTGCGTCGGGGTTTCAAAATACAACGAAATGGGAGTAATAGGGCGCCTTTTTACAGGCCCCTGGGCGGCTAGAGGATAACGCCATGAACGATGGATGAATATTGGATAACATGGATGATAACGTGTTATTTTTATAAGAACCGACGCACACATATTACGCACCTGCCCTTTGTATCAATCTTCATGATTTACGAGGTTTTTTCTCAGTGAAGCAGGTACTCGTTATAGTGGGATTAATCACTACATTCTCTATTTCAAATTTACTAGCTTTTTCCCGCAGGTTTGTTCGCGTTAAATTCTAAAATTATGGAATGCTCTATATATTTCCCCCCCCCCCCATTTTAGGGTAGTGAGGGGTTAGAAATAGACAAAAATAGCCTATGTCACTCTCCATTCCTTCAACTATCTCCACTTAAAAAATCACGTCAATTCGTCGATCCGTTTTACCGTGAAATACGGACAAACAAACAGACACACACACTTTCCCATTTATAATATTAGTATGGATTTGACTCTTCAGGTGCCGTAGCCGAATGGCATTTCTGCGACGCGAAACGAAAACGAAACGCCGCGAAAGGTAGTCTGGCTCTGTCGCGCCAATACGCACGAGCGATAGAGATAGATATCTGCGAGCGTTTCATTTCGTGAGCGTTTGTGCCATTCGGCTACGTACCCTGGAGTTATTTCAATGTTTTTAAAACAAGAGATTAGTTTCCATACGTTTCTACTCGGTTACTTTTTTAACCAGACTTTTAACAAGGTAACGGAAAGGAACTAGCTAAAAATTATGTGTAAGTGCGTTTTGACATTATCCGATCCGATATCGGATGTAGGACCGGTATCCCACACGTTGAAGCCGCCATCTTTGATTTTTGCCTTTGAAATCCTTCCTACATCCGATATCGGATCGGATAATGTGAAAACGCACTAAAGGTTAAGTTAGTCTTTATTTTCTCTAAGGTATGAATATCGAAAGATCTCCTGATTTTAACTATAATTAATTTAACTCAGAACTAACAAAAACAAGTCTACCTATCCCTTTAGATAAGCTGATCCTAATATATCGTCACTACTTTAAAAAAAAACTTGTATCTTCGTCTGTCAATGAAAAGAAATTGTAGTAAGTGTGTATGGAATGCATATAGACTTACTGCGTTTTAACTTTGAGGAACAGCGTGAGATACGAGATTTTTTAAAAGTAGTGACGATATGCTGCAAGACGACTGTTTGTTAATAAGTTTAATACGTAATATTTTGATTGGTGAAGCATTTGTATTTTTGACATAACTAGGAGATAGTATGTGATTTTACAATGAATGCTTACTTTCATTTACGTAAATATTTACCCTTATTTTGGCATAATCCACTAATATCCGTGCGATGAAGCCTCTTCGCTTCTTAATTGTACAAAAAATTTCGATTACAAAAAAAAAACGATCAAAGATCATTCATACACTGCCCAATTAAAACCCGACGGATAACCCACCATTTTGTATGGAATTTGACAGATGACATCCCACTAACCCTGAGTTAAGTGATTGGTGAGACTTCCGGTTCGGGTGCCATCTTAGTGGCATCGCGTCGCGAATAATTTCTCCTTCTTTTGCTCATTAATGTTGTTTAAAGTGTAATATCGATAGCTTATTATGCAGTAAACTAATGTTATAGTGAGAAGCTGATGAAGAATTAATCTCGAAACGCGTTTAGCCCCTTTTTTGTCATCGACGGCCGATAGTCCACGTGCCCTTGTAAAATCTAGCTATCAATTTACAAGTGCCTACTACCGAACAACGTCGCACTTACCTTGACACTGGCAAAATAGTCCCATCAAGTGGGACTGAGGCCATTTATTAAAAAAAAAACAAAAAAAAAAAGTGATTGGTGAAAGTGGGCCTAAAGGTTTTCAATTTTTATGGTTACTTCCAACAAGTGAAAATTTGGATAAAAACTATTTTTAAGTCCACCAACATAGTCACTACTAAGCTGACTTAATCAAATTAGATGAGTGGCTTATAAATAAATAAATAATATAATAAATAAATATTGTAGGACATTCTTACACAGATTGACTGGGGCCCACGGTAAGCTCAAGAAGGCTTGTGTTGTGGGTACTCAGACAACGATATATATATAATAATATAATACTTATATACATAGAAAACGCGAAAGTGGTTTGTCAGGATCGTAGTAAATGGAAATCCGTGATCTCTGCCTACCCCTCTGGGAAACAGGCGTGATTGTATGTATGTATGTATGTATGTACATAGAAAACATCCATGACTCAGGAACAAATATCATCACACAAATAAATGCCCTTACCGGGATTTGAACCCGGGACCGCGCCGCAGCAGGTAGGGACACTACCGACTGCGCCAGACCGGTCGTCAAAAAAAAAAGATTAAAAAAAACATAGATACTACTATTACCAGCGATAGCTAACTAGTCGCAATCGGCCTGGCGTGTCGCGCCTACCGTGAAGTCTTGTAGAACGCGGCCACTTGTTGCGCGGAGGCGGTGGCGTGAGCGGCGCCATTTTTCTGCCACACCAGTTTCTACACGCACGCTAATTCGGCTTCGGATTATGATTTATCGTTTGTTTAGGTTGTCAACTGTTACCCCTCTTTGTTCTGTGATAAGTTTGACGAGTGATAAAACTGAATTGGTCTTAAATCTACTATAAAGGGGTACGTGGTCTTCATTAAATGGCTTGTGAAATGAAATTGAATTACTTCCCACAGGGCCATTAAATGGCTTAAATGACAATAATTGCACCACCACCGCCCAACTCAAGTTTAGTGGACTGTCAACTGTCAAATTACATATAAAATGGTGGGTTAATCTCGGGTTAACCCTCCATTTTTGGTGCTGCAAGTGACTAGTTAGCGAATGTTTAAGAGGTATCTCGTATTTTGTCTTTAATTTCTATCGCAGACGAAGCTAAAACTGTAATCAAACATAGGTTAAAAGTAGATATATTATGCGGCACCTATACAAGGAGATCGCTGGCATAGCGCCGCGTGCTACACATGCTGACACCAAGGACGAGCGGCCGCCGAGCGTCATCGTCACGAGGCGCTGACCAAGCAACCCGTGCCCGCCTGGGGACCGAAGCCTGGGAACGCATTCAATAGTTAGCATCGCATTGATTCACATCTATAATTAGATTGTAATTTTTATTGTATTTTTTTATAATTTCATTAAAGTGGTTCAAAGTAATTGGGTTTTTTTGGACTCTTGAGCTGCAGCTTCCATATTTGGCGTAGTCGGTAGGATACGAACCTACGCTCCCAAAAAATATCAATTTTATTGTTATTGTGTCGTGTCCCTTAATATGATATTTTTATTATGTCCTACGTCCCTTTTTTTTTTCTGCGGAATGCGCGGAAAATGTTAAATCGAATTAAATTTTACACATTATTTGAACATGATTTCAAATATTTATTTGTTTTTTTTTAGTAAAAATCTTTATATATTGCGTGTTGTTTACTGTAAATACGGTAAACACATTTTATTTTACTTTGTACCCCAAACACTACAAACAATTCCAATTTCGAGCTTTTCAGAAGTACGACCGAAAAATAAAAATAATATTTTAATATTACTATAGTAAGTATACGTTCTGATACCAGAATTATAATTAAGTTTTATATTACGTTGTTGCACACACATTGCCATGTTGTAATAAAATAATCGTCTCAAAATTGCAGGCAAAAAAAAAACTTGTAATTTCAGATATTATGAGAAAGCGTTCCAGGAAATTAGTGGCTCGCAGAGCTTGTAGTATATTTGTATGAACTCACATAAGGATTGCACTAAATATGTCTAGTGATAAAATAATGCGTTATACTTAACCGACTATTAGGTTATACAGAGTGGGGCCTGTAACAAAGGCGAATAATTGAACTGTAGGCTATTCTCCTTAAACTGATCAACATTTGTTCGGCGACTTTTAAAAATAACTTGTATTTTGATTTTTATCACCCTTGAAAGTTTTTTCTAAGAGGTAATGTATTGCGAATTCTGTTAAGTCTAAAGTGTGACAGACAACGTCAATGACAACAATAATGGCGTACATTGAAGCTAATATTTATTTTGTATGAAAAATTAAAAATTTAAAGACTTCATAATTTTTAAAAGTCACTGAATAAATGTTGATCAGTATAAGGAGAATAGCCTACAGTTCAATTTTTCGCCTTTGTTACAGGCCCCACCCTGTATAACAAATAGAACTTACTCAATATTATAATTTTTTTGCGTTCTTTTTTGTATTTACATTCAACATAACGTAGTTATAAAACCATTTTTTATGCAGCAATACTGTGTGCGACTTAATAAAACTCAATTGTTTTTCATATGGACAGCGAACCACTTTAAGTATATTTAAATGTGGGAGTCCATTTTGGCGTCACCTGCCCGCTACGTGGGCCGCATGCCGAGGCGGGTAGTAAGTGATTTTACGGTCGCTGCGCTTTCGATTCGCGAGATTTTCAATGACATTTTGGCGTTTTGAGAATTCGATGTACAGAATTGAGAGAGACTGAGTAAGAGCTTGGCACTGACATATTTGCTAGTGTGTGTAGTTTATTTTCTACGTATCTCGCTCATACTGGATTAGTTGTCTTGCCATCATCAATTCACACCACTCGCCATTATTAAAAAAATATAAGAATTTAATTGTTGCGTAGATGAAGAAAATTTCGTTTTCTTTCAACCCCTTAATTTCCAAGAGTGGCATTGAAACTTGAGTAGTTTCATGTAATCTACCTATCCCTTTATAGGATACAGGCATGATTGCATGTATGTATAAATTTCAAAATGTCGAATGTATGATTGAAATTATTGACTTTTCATATATTATTTCTTCATATATTAAACAACAATTTCAATTCTGATTTAGCATTTTTGCACTTCATAACTTAATTACCCAAGATTTTTTACCAAAGCTGAATGGATTATCTGAAACGCTATGGATTTTAAAATTCATTTTTGAAACCTAAATTGTTGAATCCCAAATCATTACCTATCTGAAAACAGCTTAATCTCAACCCTACATAGTTATTAGTCGATTTCCTTTTAAAATTAAATCTACGAAGACGCTGTAAATCACCAAAAACCTCCACAGACAAAAAATGTGCCTCAAGACGCAAGTCTGCGCGAAGAGATAGTGCTGGCTGTCGCGTTTGGCTTAAATTCCTCCGCGAACTGCAGTTCATCATGACGATTAACATTCCGATCCTAATTAATTATAGGTAAGATCTTAGACGACATTTTTTTATTGTGAGTCATATAAACTTTCACCATCAAATAATTTTAAAACGACTTGTATAATTTCATGAAACTTGGCATGTACCAACACGTAGCGTGACATATATCGATGTATTAGTTTAAGTTGCTAAAATATTTATAAAAAAACCTAAGTAAAACTCCAAAATCAAAGGTCCAACTCCATAGTTTTCCTAGCACCGAAAACTGTTATAAATATTACATGAGCAGGTATTCAATCCCTGCCATATTTCGTTATGTAAAATTTAGAGCATAACTTCAATTCTCTAGCGGCGACGATAGTCTAGATTCGGATCGGATTTCGGATTTTGTAAACAGTATAAGTTACATACACTTCAAACACGTTACACAAAAAGCCAGAAACATTCCGCACACATTCATCATTTAAACAGCAAAAGTGCTGGAGCGGCGCCACGAACCGTCACCACTAAACGCTTCGTTTGGCTAATTCTCCAGCCACTCGCTTTTAGATCAATCGAATTGTACCCGCAACTGGGACCTTCTTAAATAAGACACCCTCCCTTTCCCTCCCCCTGCATTAAAGTGAGAGCATTAAACCTCTGCGCCGTGAGTAATGCGTATCATTTTTTGCCGCTCCCTACCTTTTTATGTTCTGCGCCGGTTGGTATTATTAAAATTTATAAACATATAATACGCTATCAATAACTGAGATGTACGGTGCCGTATTCGTGATATATTTCAGTGGTTATTTTGCTTTATGAGCTGCGACAGGATTTTTTGAGGTTTGTCTTTTGTTTAGTTTGAGTATGACTTTAAGGTAGTTTTGTCACGACCTCACGACTATAAGAAGGAACCCTATGGGACTGAGAGGTGTCAGTGCGTCTAATAGTGTCTATTTATTCGTCATTTGTTTTCTTGCGTCTTTAATACTCTTTGCATACGTGTGCATTGGCAAGCCTTGTAGTTTCTCATTAATCAATAGGGCATGGTTTCGAATTGATTTTAACAATGTCTTGAAGATCGTTTTTATGATTTATGTTTATATTGTTAATCCCACGCACAATTTTAGGTTTGTTTCGCATGCACCGATCAGCGACTTTCACAAACGAATCATTATTTATGATTTCACTTTCTATCAGTAAGGGATCGATTTAAATTTCTGCGACATTTACAAACTTGGATATCCGCTTCAATAACTCCACTGATGAAACCGTAATCTTACCTAAAACAAAAACACAGACACATTAGTATTAAATTTATGTCAATAGGTATACTCGTCTGTAGTTTATTTGTTTTTGCTATGACAGTATGTCTCTTTATTTAAATACAAAAATCAACGTTAAGTCACTCGTGTTCGATGTCATTTTACTTGTAGTAGTAGTAGTAGTAATCACTTTATTGTGTACAACAGATTCATATACAGTTTACAGGAACAGAGGTACAAAGGCGAACTTATCCCTATAAGGGATCTCTTCCAGCTAACCTTGTGCCAGTTTTTTAACTAGACCATGGAGTCAAAGCTTTCTTCAAAACATTGGAAGTGAACTCAAACTTATTCTTACACAATTAAGTTCTGTAGTAGTCAATGTAATAAGTGCCTAATTTAAACTTAATTAAAATTAAGTTAAGTAAGAACATTGACATGTAAAATATATTATTTTATCAATAAATAAATGAATGAATGAATGAATGATAAAGGAAGACGCTAGCATAAATTTTAATACTTTCAAGAATCCTCTTGTACAACCATCAACATCTTTAACTAAACATCTGTAGACATTATGTCTTTGTAACAAGGATAATAAATGTACAGCTAACAGTGTTGCCAATGATACACGTAGTAGAACAAGTCTCTATAATCATTAAAAAAAAAAAAAACTTAAAGCGACGGTGTATAAAGCAAAGGCAGCGAATAATCTTGCACAATTTCCGCCACGTCAGTCATTCGCGTTCGGTTCGGGACGCAACGGAGTCGCGCCAATTCCGCCGGAGCGAAACGTCTCAGTTACAATGACTGAGTCAGCGGAACGACTTATTTGCAAGTGAAGTGTTTGGAAAACGGCACGATTTACAAATTTTTGTTTTGTTGAAAAATAAGTTTGAGAATCATTTTGCATGTGCAGGATATCCATTGGCTGGTTCATCCTCCTTGCGTTATTCCGTCATTTTGCCACGGCTCATGGGAGCCTGGGTCCGTTTTGATAACTAACCCCAAGATTTGGCGAAGACACTAGTTTTACGAAAGCGACTGCCATCTGACCTTCCAACCCGAAGGGTAACTAAGCCTTATTGGGATTAGTCCGGTTCCCTCACGATGTTTTCCTTCACCGAAAAGCGACAAGCAAATATCAAATGACATTTCACACATAAGTTCCGAAAAACTCATTGGTACGAGCCGGGGTTCGAACCCGCGACCTCCGGATTGAAAGTCGCACGCTCTTACCGAGCCAGAGCTTCCATCCATTCATCCGTTGGCTGGTTATTCGTTAGAATTCCATAAAAAAAATGATATAGAACAAAATCGTCAATTTCTGAGAAGAGAATATAAGGAATCTATACTTTCACTTTGCCTTTGGCCAAGATTATGGATGTATTTATTTATCGATACCAATATCAATATGCTTCTTCTCCAGCTAATTGTTCGTAAATTTAAGTAACAAAGTTTTTTTTTTATCATGCAGAAACGTCTGCGAGCGATATTACATATTTTTAAATTAAAGGAAAAATGGAAAAATTCACACCTCCGGCAGGACTCGAACCTGCGACCTTTGGCCTTGCCGGGGCCATCGCGTTTACCAACCGCGCCACGGAGGCCTGCTGGATGTGTGCAAGGCCAAAGGTCGCAGGTTCGAGTCCTGCCGGAGGTGTGAATTTTTCCATTTTTCCTTTAATTTAAAAATATTTCAGTAACAAAGTTTCTATAATATTTGTTTAATTAGGTACCTATTAGAGAATTACAATTCTGTGCCTATTTCTGAGTTGATAAGTAACATTGTTTCTCAGCTATTTCCTAGTTGAACAGGCAATGAATGGCGAAGTGTCACTGTCAGGTGTCAAATTTCTGAAATTTCGGAAACTTTCCATTCTTTGTATGGACAATTGTATGGATGAAAACTTTCCATTTCATAAATTTAAATTCCCTTTAGTTTTCGTGAAACTTTCGTGAATTTTTCATGAAATTTAAGATTTTTTTTAGAAAGTTTCCGCAACTTGCACATCACTACTGTCGGGCGACAATTGTCACTATTGTGAAATAGGCCACAGGCCGCTCAAGATCGCTTACTGGTTTCAAAATCAACGTTTACTTATCGAAATAAAAATAACTGACTAAACTATCACATTCTTCACAAATATTAGCCGACGCAGCGGCAGAATCTACTCTAATTACTTCAACTAGCGTCTGCAGAAATTGCACTGAAAACGGAAAAGTAACAGATCAGTGGATGATCGAAGTTTTTGTTTATTCTTGTTTATAAGGGAGACCATTAAAACTTCTCTAGACTAACTTTTAACAAGCCATGATCGACAGATAGTCGTTTTTCTTGTTAGCGAAGATGTCAACTTTGTATCTTCGCATCCTAGTTTCGCTTACATGTGAATTTTGATCAGGTATACGTTCAAGTTTGAGCTGCTTGAGCTTTAATAAGAGAAACAGCTACATCTAAGTTTCCTTAAAAAATATAAAATAACTATTTTGGCTCAGTGATCCAAAGTGAATCTTGGCCTCCGAAACGAGAGATCGCCATCTGCCCCGATCCTGCGCAGCCTCTTACCAGTCGTAAAACCATAGGTTATTTAAGTTTTCGTCACAGTACGTCAAATGGGGTGAATAAGTATGCCGGGGTGAAGAGGTACGAGAATTAAAATGTGAGTTACCAGGCATATACTATATCAACTTACACAAAGTGTATCATAACAATTGAATGGTACATTTTCTGTAGATTTAAAAAAAAAAATGGGATGGCAAATCACATTTTAAGTCTTCGTCCCTATTCACCTCGGCATTCCTATTCATCCCATTTGACGTAAACTTTTAGGTACCTAACTACATATGTTTTGTTCATATTTTCGCTCCTATAGCGTATCGTAAATAGGTCATTTTATTTAAAGTATTTGTGCTCCTCACTTTTTTAGTAACATTGGTATTTTTTACGTTATTCATACTCAGAATCGCAAGTTCTTTCGATCCTGATAGGAGAAAAAAAATGTCACAAGATTTTTATACTTTTTCAAACCTTTGATTCCGTTACCGCCTCACAAAATGTATGAAAATATGGTAACGGAATAGGAAAAAAACCTTGGACCATTAATTTCTCTTATTAGAATTGAAAGAGCTCTCGATTCTGAGTGGAAACCACATAAACATTTCCTAATCCAAAAAAAATGTGGGGTGGAAAACTTTGAAGAAAGAAAGGCCCAGTTATCCCATTCTATCGCTCTTTCGTATTAACTGCTCTTTCGTATCGTTTGTCCTGGAGCGTCAAAAGTTCTCTTCCAAATTCTAAATTCCTTCTTAGTTATAAAAAAATATATATATATTGCCATAACTACGTAGCAAAAAATAAGAAATAAAAATAATAAATAACCTAACATTAACTACATCTTAAGTTAGAGAACCACCTTACATAGCTATAGTTCTCATTACATTATTAAATTCAAAATACTCCTGAAATTAAGGCAATATTTATGAAAGTGACTATTTTCATTACCAAAACAAATCTTCTAGTTCTAAGAGCTTCTACCAAGTTAGTATGAACATTAATTACTGGATTAATCTAGGTCCGACCAGACCAGAAACTAAAATAGAACTTGTTCAAACTCGGGGATTTTAAAAACTAGCACTTTGCCTTTGTTCCTAATGATATTTTTAAGCTTTATGGATTTTGCTGATAGCAGGTGGCTTTTGTTTTAAGAACTTTATGTAGCTGTCTAGGAAATTAGAATGTTATTAGGTTCATAATATGATGGAAGCAATAGTAAATTACGATACGATATTAGTAAGGATAACCTAACTACAAAATACAAATTTTGAAAAAACCCCCGACCGCGACATAGTAGTCCGATTGTCATGAAACATGGCTAAGAACACTTCCGACTAACTCAGCTTTCAGACGAAAATAAACTAAATTTAAATCGGTTCATCCGTTCGGGAGCTACGATACCACAGACAGACACACACACAGACAGACAGACAGACAGACACGTCAAACTTATAACACTCCGTAGTTTTGGCGTTGAGGGTTAAAAAGAGGGAATTTGAAACGAGTGGCGATAAAATGAAACACGACTGTAGATTTTAGACTATTATCCAACGTGTGGATTCCACAAGGTTAGGGCGTAAAATGTATCCAGTTATAGTATCTGATCATACGAATTGTAAAGAATAATTATCTTGTTAAAAAGTGATATTAACTGAGAATAATTATTTTTTTAATCTGACCAAGCAGCAATGTACGAGGTCCAAGTTAATTTGACATGCCATAAACATCATGTCGTAATGACGATTAGGTATTCAAGTCAGTATATGTTATAACATAGAATATTAACGTACGTAATATAAGTCCCACGTAATATAAGTCCCATTTGCACCAACCACTTAACTCAGGGTTAGTGGGCTGTCCCCCCCGAGGGTGCCCACCTTGCCGTGGTGGGGGGGGGGGGGGCTTAGTAACAGTGGACTGGTCACCCACGGTGAAGCTAAGAGGTACCCAGGGCCGGCCTGTTTTGGGCACTGGCTGGCCCGAGGCGGTCGCTCTAAGCGGGCTTGTAAAGCCCACTTAAGACGCGTCTGGGAAGACTGCCGTGGGAGGGAAGATCCGGCAGTATGGGATGCCGCTCTGTGCCCTCCCACGGTAGCCGAGGTGGGATCGCAGGGGGAGAGGCGTGATGGTATAGCGGTGCGCCACTCTCCCTACCCCCTGCGACCTTGGCGGGGCCGCTCCGCTGTAGCGGCATCGGTGGGGCCGCAAGGGAAGAGAAGTGCCGGTATTACGGTGCGCCGTTCTCCCTATCCTTTGCGGCCGGTGGTTAGCGGTGGAACCAAAGACCATTTCCACCGCTGGGCGCCTGAACAATTCCGGCGCCCATGGAACCTGCGGGTGATGGATCGGGAGTCCCATCACCCGCCTAAACGAGGTTCCGAGCTGGCAGGCCCTCCCGAGGGCCTTCAGTGGAGTAAGCTGCCTAAGCAGCCTTCGAGAAGGGCCCGCAAGGGCAACGCTGACGGGGTATCGGAGGCCTACAACCGAGTGCCCGAAACCCCGTCCAAACAGCGAGCGGCGGAACGCCCCAGGGGGTTTAGTCCGTGCGAGTCGGACATACCCACTGGCTTCTCCCGGGCCAGTGGGATCCATAATGGATTCCCCCTGGGTCATCAAAAAAAATCCATATAAAATGGTGGGTTAACCCTCCATTTTCGTTTATGCAAGTGGCCCTTAGTAAAGTTGAAATTACCTGCCAATAGCCCCCACTAGCCTATAACTAAACCAGAAGTTATCTGTAAAAAATCACATAGCAAAAAAGTCCCATTTACCGCCCAAGCATCTCGTCCTATAAACACACGGCGTGTTACAAAGTTGACTTACTCTATTCAAATATGGCGCATATCCGCTCGTGACAAAATTGCCTCTTAGCCATAAATTACTACGACACTACGGTTTTGAAGTTGATATTACTTTTCGAGACGCTAGCATGGTGACGTGTAATATCACATTATTTGAAACTGCGAAATAATGTTGCTTCAACTACTCGGGAAATATTATTTTAAACACGCATTATGCATGAAGGAAGGTTAGATCACGTTTGTAACTTTTAAAGTGATATGATTGTATATTATTCCAATATTTAGTTATGAATTAAAATTATTTTGTGAAATACAAGGTGCTCGCGAGGAACCCGCATAACTTGAACCACGCGTTTCTGAGGCAAAAAGAAAGAAAAAATGTTATATGATTTTAAAATTTTTCGCCAAAAAAAAATTTTTTTTTTGTTTTTTTTTTTTTACTTTTTTGGACGTATTTTGACATAAAAAAATTTTTTTATCCATAAAGTTGGCAATTAAAACGAGTTCCTTCATTTATTTTTCTAAAAACCAAATTATTTGGAAGTTTTTATTGTCACATTTTGACATCTATCAATGACCTGTGAGACTATGCTCCACAATTGCGCATCAGCGCCATTAAGAAACCTTTTCTACTGAGTAACAATACGGAAATGTTTTTTTTAAATTGGCAATAACTCTGAAACTAGACGAAACCTAGAAAAGTTTATATGACATTTTAGTCTTAAAATGTGACCAAGAATATGCCGTTAAAGTTATATGGGTTCCTCGCGAGCACCTTGTATATTTTTAAATAATTCTAACATTTTAAAACCTTTATAGAAAAATAATTCTCGAGTTGTGAGATTGCACAATGGACTGTTTTTGTTCGACCCATTTGAATTCTAGACCACTCTATAAAACCCTGTCGTATTGACACCGTGCTTTATTTGCCATACGATACGTGTCACAGACTTTGACTGTGAAAAGGTTCTACTACCTAAGATTCAAATTAGTCAGGGACCAAACGACCTCTTTTACAAAAAGTCGTCGACATCTCTTCTAAATACCTAAAACAGGTATGGATGTGTTCCTCGTTATCTCCAGATTACGAATTGACCTGTTTTAGTTTAAGGAGGGGGGGACGGGTTCAGAAAAAGGGGGGAGAAAGATGGCGGCCGACCATCATAGATATTTATTCACATCTCGAGTCCTGTGGCACCAATCTGTTCGTGCGAGGTGTCGTTTGAAAGCTTATTAAACCTACTTTAATTGTTTTTAAATAACTATACTCATAAAAGTAACCGTTTACGAAATATTTGAAAATATGTGTTTTTTTATCGCGCATTAATTGCACAAGTACTAGAAAAAATGCGTCTAACTCAATAAACAATAACTTTACCGCAATTGATGTCAGTATAAAATTTTTGCGTCTATTCATGCTCTTTCTAAAAATATAAAATTCATTGGTATATGATAATATATAACCATGTAATTACGAATTTGGTTTAGCAGGCGTCACTCTGCCCGGTCGCAGAAATGGGCGCTGACCGTAGTAAAGTATTCAATATTTTTGAGGTCCTATTTTACGGATCCATATGCGAGAGGTATCGTTTCAAAGCTAATTAAACCTACTATATTTTTTTATAAATAACTATAATCATAAAGGTAGCTGTTTAGAAAATATTTGAAAATATGTGTTTTATAGACCATGAGTCGCACAAGTACCTACTGGTAAAAAATGCTTCTTAATCAATAAACAACAACTTTTCGGAATTGATGTTAGTATAGATTTACGCGGAATTTCGTGTGCTTTCTAATAACATAAGTTTTATTGGTGTATGATATTATATAACCAAGTAATTACAAATATGGTTAAGTAGGGGCCACAGCGCCCGGCCACGTATGGATGCTGACCGTTACCAAATTTTCTATATTTTTCAGATCCTATTTTATTTAACAGGAATCTTTTGAAAGCATATTATGCGTACTATCATTGGTTCTCAATAATTTTAGTTGTAACTGTAGTAGCTAACAAAATATTTGAAAATATGCATTGGAACCGATGTGAGTAAAACATGCTTCTAGCTCAATGAATTATATTTTTTTCGCAATTGATATAATAACAAAATAAACGGCGAAATGTATGACCTTTTCAAATAATAAGTTTTGTCAGTATTGCATAAAGAATTAATGTTAATTTATCCATCATACTCACTGCGCACCGTCATATACATGGATGACCATTTTCGTTGCCGTTTTCATAATTTTTAAGATTGTATCTTGGTGCATGACCAATAAACAATAACTTTACCGCAAATAATGTTATGATAAGATTTACTGGACATTTCATATGCTTTCTAAAAATATAAGTTTTATTGATGTATGATATTATACAACCAAGTAATTACGAATTTGGTTTAGCAGATGTCACTGCACCCCCGTGACGTAAATAGGTGCTAACCGTCGCCTAATTTTATGTATTTCTCAGATCCTATTTTAGCGATCAATTTGTGAGAGGTATCATTTGAAAGCATATTATGCGTAACTACTATCGTTACTTTTTAATAATTTTAGTCGTAATTGTAGAAGTTTACAAAATATTTGACAATATGTATTTTTACTGTATATGAATAGCATTCGCACTGATACGAGTGAAACATGCTTCTAGCTCAATAAATTATTTTTCCGCAATTGATATAAAAACGAAATGAACCGCAAAATGTATGGCCTTTACAAAAAAATGAGTTTTGTTAGATTTGCTTAAACAATTAATGTTAATTTGTCCACCATACCCACTGCGCACGGTCAATCGTCATATAAACGGATGTCCACCGCCGTTGCCTTAATTTCTTCATCATTTTACAGATTTTATTTTACTGATCAATTAAGTATATAAGTAAATTCGATACGTGATAGATTATATTTATTATGAATATACGATTAGTGAAATAAAATCTGAAAAATCATGAAAAAAGGCAACAACGGTGGACATCCATTTATATGATGGTGCGCAGTAGGTGAGCTGAACAAATTAAAATTAATTGTTTATGCAATACAAACCAAACTTATTTTTTGTGTAAGTCATACATTTTCCGTTTATTTTGTTATTATTTCAATTGCGGAAAACTATAATTTATTGAGCTAGAAGCGTATCTTATCAATGCCAATGCTATTCATGCACAGTAAAATACACATATTACTAATCAAATATTTTGTAAACTTCTACAGTTTCGACTTGAAATATTAGAAATAAAGATAGTACGCATAATATGCTTTCAAATGATACCTCTCACAAATTTATCAGTAAAATAGGATCTGAGTAACGTAGAAAATTTGGCGACGTCAGTCAGCACCCAATATCGTGACAGGGCGCAGTGACACCTGCTAAACCAAATTCGTAATTACTTGGTCATATATTATCATACACCAATAAAACTTATATTTTTAGAAAGCGCATGAAATTTCGCGTAAATTTTATAAACACATTAATTGCGGTAAAGTTATGTTTTATTAAGTTAGAAGCATTTTTTATCTGTATATGTGCAACTCGTGCTCGGAAAAAAAACTAATGTTTTCAAATATTTTGTAAACAGCTACCTTTATAACTATAGTTATTCAAAAATAATTATAGTAGGTTTAATTTGCTTTCAAATGATACCTCTTACATTTTGATCCGTAAAATAAGAACTTAAAAATATTGAATACTTTACTACGGTCAGCGCTCATTTTTATGCGACCGGCGGAGTGACCACTACGAAACAAAATTCGTAATTTAATGGTTATATTATCACTTACCAATAAAAATTATATTTTTAGAAAGCTCATGAATAGTCGCATAAATTTTATAATAACATCAATTGCGGTAACGTTATTGTTTATTGACTTAGAAGCATTTTTTACCAGTACTTGTGCGGTGCGATTCATGCTCGATAAAAAACACATATTTTCAAATATTATGTAAACAGCTACCTTTAATACTATAGTTATGTGTAAACAATTATAGTAGGTTTAATTATCTTTCAAACGATACCTCTCACATATGGATCCGTAAAATAAGACCTCAAAAATATTGAATACTTTACTACGGTCAGCGCCCGTTTATGCGACCTGGAGGATAACCCCTGCCAAACAAAATTCTTAATTATATGGTTATATATTATCATATACCAATGAAACTTATATTTTTAGAAAGAGCATGAATAGACGCGAAAATTTTGTAATAACATCAATTGCGGTAAAGTTATTGTTTATTGAGTTAGACGCATTTTTTACTAGTACTTGTGCAATTCATGCGCGATAAAAAAACACGTATTTTCAAATATTTCCTAAACGGTTACTTTTATGAGCATAGTTATTTAAAAACAATTAAAGTAGGTTTAATGAGCTTTCAAATGACACCTCGCACGAACAGATTGGTGCCATAGGACTCGAGATGTGAATAAATATCTATGATGGTCGGTCGCCATCTTTCCCCCCCTTTTTCTCGACCCGTCCCCCCCTTCTTAAACTAAAACAGGTCAATTCGTAATCTGGAGAGAACGAGGAACATATCCATACCTGTTTTAGGTATTTAGAAGAGATGTCGACGAAAATCGTGAAGGAGACGACTTGTGGCCAAATTGGCTCTAGACTAAATCGATTGACTGTCGAATATGTGGTAACATATTCGACCATTTGAACCTTTCAGCTAACATCGAACGAGCAAGCGGGGTCTATGCCGAAACAATTGAATGTCTAGTATAAATCCAGCCCGAATTGTCGAGAATCCAATTTTTCGTTGCACCGGTCTATGCGCCTCTCAGTTTCCTCTCGGCTTTTCTATTTCCGTGCCCGGTTTTAGAGTGCATGTGCGTTTTTGGTTTGAAGTGTCGCGGTTACTTCCTTTGGGGACATAGGTATAAGTAAGTATAACTTTAAAGTATTATAAGTATTTAATATAACTTAAAAAATATTACTAATCACAACACAATAAGAACTCGTCTGCTGTGTTATTCAATTAATTGTGCAACCTGTCACTGCAATGTCACAGTTTCGTTTTCTTTCAACCCCTTATTTGCCAAGAGTGGCACTGAAGCTTTAGTAGTTTCATGTGTTGTCCCTACCCCTTTATGGGATACAGGCGTGATTTTATGTATGTATGTATGTAATTCTTAATCTTAATTTTTTTCAAATTTGTCCACCCCACTTATTTTTGGATTTGGATTTTTTTATGTGGTTTCCACTCAGAGCCGCGAGCTCTTTCAATTAGTTCTAATATGAGAAAAAAAGTGGCCCGAGGTTTTTTCCCATTCCGTTACCATTTTTTCATACATTTTGTATTTTGTAACGGAATGGAAGGTCTGTAAAATGTATGGAAATCTTGGGACCTTTTTTTTCCTGTTAGAATTGAAATACCTCGCGATTCTGAGTATGAATCGCGTAAAAAAGACCTATGTTACAAAAAAGTGGGGTAGACAACTTTAAAAAAAATTGGCCCAAATATTCACCACCGTCTGCGTAACTCACGTTCTGTGCGTCTTGCTCTGGTAAATGCTAAAATACCATGCAGTCCATACTAATATCATAAATGGGAAAGTGTTTGTCTGTTTGTTTGTCCGTCTTGCAGTGCAAAACGGACCGACGAATTGACCTGATTTTTTAAGTGGAGATAGTTGAAGGGATGCAGAGTGACATTGTCTACTTTTTGTCTCTTTCTAACCCCCGATTTCCCTTTAAGGGGGGGTGGAATTTTGTATGGATCATTCCGCAATTTTTGAATTTAAGGCGAGCAAAGCCGCGGGCAAAAGCTAGTAATATAATAAAGCATAGGTAGAAACGAAATGAAATGGACAAAAAATATCAGCTAAATTTTACTATGAAATTAAAATAATTTATGATTATAATAAATACAAAAAGCTCCGCAGTTCAATCTGCCGCTAAGTTCATTATATTAATAACGAAATTCCCACGTAATTATATTATCGGATGAAAATTGAAAATTATTTTATAGAATGCATCAATAAAGCATTCATAAAGTTTTAATGACTATCATAACATAATTCAGAATTAATGTTACAATAATATTGATTTCACATAATTATTAGTGGTGGAAATGAATTGGTTGAGAAATGAGTCAAAACATGCTGATTTTGATGACAACACACGTATTCCCAAGGTGCCAGGTGACAGTTTTTATGCCGGGACAATTTACACGAAAGCCTATCTATGAATATGCCAATGTCAAAAATTGAGTATAATTTGTATGAAGACATGTCTCTATTGACACTGATATTTCTATCTTAGTAAGTTGGGGTGGATGTTTCAAGTTAACAACCATAAAATAGTTGGATAAACGTCACATTCTGACAGTAAAAATATGTATCGAAAAAAAAAACCGGCCAAGAGCGTGTCGGGCCACGCTCAGTGTAGGGTTCCGTAGTTTTCAGTATTTTTCTCAAAAACTACTGAACCTATCAAGTTCAAAACAATTTTCCTAGAAAGTCTTTATAAAGTTCTACTTTTGTGATTTTTTCATATTTTTTAAACATATGGTTCAAAAGTTAGAGGGGGGGACGCACTTTTTTTTCCTTTAGGAGCGATTATTTCCGAAAATATTAATATTATCAAAAAACGATCTTAATAAACCCTTATTCATTTTTAAATACCTATCCAACAATATATCACATGTTGGGGTTGGAATGAAAAAAAATATCAGCCCCCACTTTACATGTAGGGGGGGTACCGTAATAAAACATTTTTTTTCCATTTTTTATTTTTGCACTTTATTGGCGTGATTGATATACATATTGGTACCAAATTTCAGCTTTCTAGTGCTAACGGTTACTGAGATTATCCGCGGACGGACGGACGGACGGACGGACGGACAGACAGACATGGCGAAACTATAAGGGTTCCTAGTTGACTACGGAACCCTAAAAAGTAAGATTTTGTAAGAGAATATTTCAAGCAATAACCAAACATAAACAAGCCTATTTTGATTAAAAAATCTGTCTCAACAAACTTTTTCCCTGAAACAACTTGGACGGAATCCTGTTAGATCTATTTTCATCCATGGTCTAATCTATGAGTATATCAGTCTCAAAAATTGTTTTGAAGAAATGTCACTTTTTGTTACAAACAAACAAACCATAAACAACCCACTTTGATCACAAATCTTACCCAGGTGCCTCAACAGGCTTCGTCCCCGGGACAACTAAGACAGAAGCCAACTACGTAGATGCATGTTCATTCATCTCATCTATGTACTGATGACAGGGGACGCTAACTTAATTAGTGGCGCGTTACTATGCTAATTACTCATGTTTGAGCCGAGGGCCTTTGGTGCGTAGATGCATGTTCATTCATCGCCTCATCTATGTATTGTATAATTGTATATACAAGTGAAAATACTAAACTATATCTAGATAAACGTCACATCCTGACAGTAGAAATATCTATCTAAATAAGTAACATTGTGAAAACAATATTTCAAGCAATAAAATCATGCCTATTTTGATTAAAAATCTGAAAAATGCGTCTCAAGAAACTTTTTCCTCGGAACACCTAAGTCCGTTTTCACATTATCCAATCCGATATCGGATGTCGGAAGGATTTCAATGGATAAAAATCCAAGATGACGCCTGTGATGTATGGGGTATCGGTCCGACATCCGATATCGGATCGGTTAATGTGAACACGCACTAAGACGGACTCCTATTAGTTCATCCATGACCTATTAGAGTATATCAGTGTCGAAAATTAAGTTTTTCTACTTGTCGACTGTAATATGTCAATTAGGGCACCACAGACTAAACTATAAGTGCTAACTTTTCAGTGTTGGATACTCTGTGGCAGTTCCGACTCAATTATAATAAGCTCATGATGTTGACTTTAGTTAACTGTAAAAATTTCAAAAATAGAACTTCATGCAATTTTTATACTAATTTGCGATACCTGGCAAATTTTCTTGCATCTGAAACACATTTTTTTTTATCTGTCGCGTTATCGGCCAATCAAAGACGGTTATTACAAACAATTGGTTGCTAGGTAATTCGATGTTGATACAACGGTGAACGACTCTATTAACATTAATTTTAACTTGCATGAATGATGATATTTCCGTCCATTGATGATGAAGATGATGACTCGTGAGCAAGCTTCGTGGCCTAAACATGGTACTCGACTGAAAAGCTTTGTATTATATCACGATTGTATAAAATACTATTTGTTTTGACGAAACGTCACTTTTTGTTACAAGAAAACATAAAAAAACCCGCTTTGATCTCAAATCTGACCCAGGTGCCTCAACAAGCTTCGTAACTGGGACTAAGACAGAAGCCAATTACGTAGATGCATGTTCATTCATCTCATCTATGTACTGATGACAGGGGACGCTAACTTAATTAGTGGCGCGTTACTATGCTAATTACTCATGTTTGAGCCGAGGGCCTTTGGTGCGTGGTGAATAGGGCTGTTGGTGTGCGATGGGTAGGAATAGCTTGGGTCGGTTGAATAGGAGCCAATATATAGTTTTTTGTCCAACTATTTTTATGTATGAATAATTTACCCAATTTAGTAGATCTACTAGGTTTCCCATCATCATCTTGTAGTAGTAGTAGTAGTAGTAAAACACTTTATTGTACCAGAAAATAATACAACACACAGGAAAAAGAGCTTATTATAAGTATAAAGGCGAACCGGCCGGTTTCGGCCTCGGCGACTGGGTTTGTATCGGTTAGTGAGAGCGACGGTCGTGAGCTCTCAGGTGACTGACGTAGCCTATTTTTGCCATGAATGCGACCACACTCACTGCAGGTCAGCACCCCTCCAACGAAATTGTAATTTATGATTGCTGGTGGTCGGGCCTTTAACTCGTCGCGTTTCGCATCGAGATCCACTCGCCTCTGGTCTTCGAAGGCTTGCACTTTGTCTCTCACTGTGAATGTGAACAGCCGTTTCGTATACGGTATAACCGTATACGAGAAAATAGGTATCGAATCGAATAGTCGCCGTCTAAATGTAGCCTTACACAAATGAAAAATGCCTAAATACGCAGGCACAGTCGCTACCTAAATACTATGCATACCTTGAATAGCCAAATATGTAATAGCAAAGAGGATCGAGTATTAAAGAGAGTTACTGTCAAAGTAAAATGTGTAATCATAGTGCATAGACTGCCATCTCTCGACACAGGCTTAAAACTTTTGAACCTCAGTTTTGACAATTTGGTCCATATTCTTAGCTTGATATGTTTTAAAATGTCAAATATTAATATTAGCGCCATCTAGCCGAGCGTACCCCAAATGTGTATCGCCATCTAGCTCACCGTACCTTTTTCTGTATGGTTTTGGGGTACGTTTTTTTCTTAGACTTTATCTGTCTGTACGAAGTTATATAGGTCTTTGGTAATAGTCAAAGATAATTAATTAAATTCATGTGTTTTACTAAACCAATTAACCAACCTAAAACAATTTATTAAAACTATATCCAAATACTTTAAACTAAGTTCGCAAATATATTATAACCTGTTCAAATAAACTATGCACCGTCACTAATGCCCCTAATCATATTAGCGTAGCCAGGGCGACCAGTATACGTAGCCAATCGCACAAACTCTCACGATAATATCTGTTTCGTAGCTATCTATCTCTATCACTCTTGCGTATGCCGCGACAGAGCTAGACTGCATTTCTGTCAGCGTCTGGCGTCGACGATTGCCATTTGGCTACGCCGGCAGTGATAGTTCGCCGAATGTCTGGTAGCGCGTGGCGCTCTTTCACGGTACAGCAGTCCGTTAGACAGGCGTGCTTCGAGTATAATTATATAGGTAATTAATTAGATCTAGATTAGATATTGATCTGATATAGACTGAAGACAAGATTAAAGTTGGAATATGCTTGACAGTTTATACTTAATTACTTCGCTGGCTCAGCCTCCGACACTACACTCTTGGCCTCCGACACTACACTTCACCATTCGCACTTTTCCTGTGCGACGGGGCCCATTTCTTAAAACTGAAAGTTACTACATATTTACAAGCGGAAGTCTCTTTCCAACTTGTAAAATTAGACATTGACAACCACTTGTAAAGATAGATAGATAGAATACTCTTTATTGGCACACCTCAGCAAAAGATACAGTGGAGATAAAACAAATGATTATAAATAGAGGCAGACAACAGGCGGTCTTATCGCTAAAGAGCGATCTCTACCAGACAACCTTTGGGTAGCGGAAATAACAAACATAATCAAAAAGAGTAGGTGCTTACTAAGTGGTTAATCAATAAGTGTTTTTATAGTGTAAAAGAATTCCTATTAGACTAAGTGATTATTAACTACATTTAATAATATTAAAATATATTTATAAATATTGACTGAAATCGAAAATTGTAGAAAATTGTTATGTATTTTGAATTGTATAGTGATCTTTTGACTTGGTTAAATTTCATTTGTCTAAATTTTAATTGTATTTTATATCCGACAATACTATTAATTAGTTTATTATAATAATATGTTGACATTTATTTACTTTGTGTATGAAATGCGACAGAATTTTTGCACACCAATAATGGTTGAATGTAAATGGAAACTACCTAATCATCTTTAACATCTTGTAACTATGTACCTACATTCTTGCAAAATAAAGGTTTCTTTCTTTCTTTCTTTCTTTCGAAATAAAAAAATTGTTACTTGTAGGCCCATTGGGGATGGAGCCCATCGAAAACTACAAGTTACAATTGACAAGTGGCAGTCAATGTCTAATATGACAAGTTGGAAAGAGACTTCCGCTTGTAACTTTCAATTTTGAGAAATGGGCCCCGGGCTTTATCTAAATAGAAAAACATAAGTCGGCTCGATTTGAACCAAATATGAGAAAGAGATACCATATCGGATACGTCAGTGTTAGTTAAAAGAAACTTTTGACTTTGACCGAACAGTAAATTGATTATAGATCTTGGTAACACTTATAATTACTACAACGTTACCAATTCCTTTTTCATATTAGCATTGTCATGCTGCTTATGCAAATAATTGTGTTATATTAATGATATTTAAATTTTAATTGTGTAAATTATTGTAAATTTTGTATATTATTTTTGACTTGTAAAATGTACTTTTATTTTATCAATAAATTCTGTATTCTGTATTCTGTTTCTAGATTTCTTCAAATGAAATCACAGTCAAACGCAAAAAAAAACTCTGTACTTTAGGTATATTTAAAAATTTAAACAAATAATATGTACACTGTACATTTTCGAGTAGTTACCGATTTTGTCGATTAACCGACCAAACACAAAACAAGTTTATCAGTCACTGAGCAAACTATCTTTAACCTTCTTATTTGGTCGGGTTAATATTTTTCATTTACCGTAAAATAGGAACTATGAGTGTACATTTTGTGTACATTTATTTAAATATCTGATGGTACAGACTATAGCTAAAATAGCTTTCTAGTTTATAAACGATGATTGGAAGCAGCAGGTAGTATTACCGAGGCGCGTAAGCGCAAAAATGAACTAAGTCTGGCCCCGTAGCTGAACGGCATGCGACGCGAAACGAAAACGAAACTCCGCGAAAGGTAGTCTGGCTCGTCGCGCCAAAACGCAAGAGAGATAGAGATAGATATCTACGAGCGTTTCATTTCGTGAGCGTTTTGTGAGCCTATGTGCATTCGGCTACGAACGCTGCTTTGAAAACAATGATTGGAAGCAGTAGGTAGTGTCACCGAGGCTTAAGTAGTTTGCGGTGGGTTCTGATCTGCAAAACTCACTGCTAATCCAATTAGGAGAGAGAGTGTGGTGCAAGGGACTAACGGAAGCGGGGGAAGATCAAAGTGCAGTAAAACAAGGATATGGAGAATATATGTTCGGAATGGAAAAAAGTCTAATTTAGAGCTTTTTATGACTCTTTTCTTTCCGCACAGAATCAATGTAGGTACCTATTTATTTGCTCTTGTTAGTGGTGGTGTTGAAAATAGTGTAAATTCTAAAAACTAGTAAAAGTTCTGACTATTCTCCAAAACGTAATGACGATGATGTGTATTGTATTTTACGTGATTTCAACATGTATGTTGAGTTCGACTCGTACTTGGATATATACATTATATTATCCACAGCATTGCCATTTACTGATTCATTATACGATTAGGTACGGCCCGAATCCAAATATTTTTAATATGAAAACTCGCCCATCGCTTATTGCTTAAACTTGCACTTATCCGCTTATATAGTAGGGATAGATTCATATTATTAGCTTTGTATTTAAAGGCAATTATTTTGAACCCTCTCTTTAGGCAATTGTATACCTTGAAGGTTTCGATTATTAAGAATGTATTCGAAAGCAATTAATTAAACACGAATCAAATACTTCTTCGATGACAAAGACAGTTGAAACGTTATCGTTATGCGTTGGAAATCACCTCAATAACTTATTATTATATATCTTCTACGTTACACTCTTGCAAACTGTCTGTGTAATATTTATATTAGGTAATATGGTTTCGTTTTTATAAATGGGCTTGCTCTTGGCCACAGACTAGGCAAAGGCAAAGACGTGGCCTACTATGGAGTGAGCTCGCCCAGAAGATGCCTGTTCACCCTAAATTTTAAGGAGAACTACTAAGAACCTTAAAAATTTGTAGTGAAAAAAATATAAGTAGTACTTTTGATACATCCACTACCAGTAGGTATCAGCAGCTGAATCGCAGAAAGAAAGAGTGTCGGTCAAAACTCAAATGGAGATGATTTCCAGTGCAGTCTCAGAGCGCTTACACTAAGAGAAAATACAACCAGTACTGTTGTTTTCATGTTCGTTCAATTTTGGTTAAAATATAAATAAATAAATAAAAATAAATAAAATAGCGCCTACGTGCTCTTTGGTTCAAACAACAAGCTACTTGTCATTTGAATCGGCAATATATTTGAATCAACAAGTCGATTTTATAAAAACAACCTGACACATATTGTTTTAAACATACGTTTGGCTGATTCAAACGGATAAACCGCAACAAGTCGAACTTGTTAAATTCACAATGCAAATTTCTCTCAGTGTACTATGAAACAGTTGAAGTACGCCATATTTACCAGATTGTTGACGATTGCATCATGTACCAAGTTGAACCTCAGAAACAAAGCACCAAAATGAAACGGAATGGGAACGCCAAAAACGCCCAACTTAAAATTGCATTTAACTAGTTTTAAACTAATAACATGTGCAACTGAATTTACATAAGTTAACTGCGCGGTGAAAATCCGTTCTGCGGTAAAAAATATGAAGGCATTCGTTCTCGTCTAGCCTGTAATTTAAGCGATTCTTCAGTCGGACAATTTTCGTGGAATCCGAGATTTAACTTACACGACTAGTAACTGTGAAATCGAGGTACTAGATTCTGGAATATAAGTAGGTTTTATTTTTTAACCCCCGACGCAAAAACCACGGGGTGTTATAATTTTGACATGTCTGTCTGTTTGTCTGTCGGTCTATCTGTTTGTGTGTGTGTCTGTCTGTGGCAACGTAGCTCCCGAATGGACGAACCGATTTAGATTTCGTTTTTTTGTTTGAAAGCTGAATTAGTCGGGAGTGTTCTTAGCCATGTTTTATGAAAATCGGTTTACTATGTCGAGTTCGGGAGTTTTTTCAAAATTTTAATTTTGCGGTTAGATTATTAGCGCATATATATACGTATTATTTAAGTTTGCAAAACTCAAACAGTATGTTGCTAGTCAGACACAAAGGCAAAATATTTTAATAATAAATCTTATTAACTATCTATCTATCTATCACACAGTTTCCTTGCTTGAGTACACTAATACCTAATGCATAATATATCCAAACGCGTCCATACGTAAAACAGATAAACCTATAATAAAAATGGCCACATTACATGATAGTCTGATTTTATTTCCAGTACCGACAAAACACCGCATGAAACTACATTCCATACAGTTTCCTTGCTTTGGAAAACCCGCCCAATGCACTGACGAACATGTAAAATGGTGTGCCTATAATAAAGATGGCCACATGTCCTCGGCTTGCGTGATAGGCTGATTTTATTTCTAGCACCGTGACAATAATTGGCGCTCGGCGGCGACCGGAAGTCGCGTCAGGGACCGGACCTGCGTTATATACTCGACTATATGATATGTTTGTTATATGCTACCGGCTTTTTTCACAGCTTACTTTTTCTTCTTGGTGCTGTTGCGAATGAAAAGCGTAGCGTTGGAAGGCCGTTGCTTCGTTTTAAAGACTGCGCAAAGAGGGACATGATTGCCTTTCATATTGACTACCGACTCTGGGAGAAGGTTGCAAAACAACGAACGGAGTGGCGCAAATACATTGTGGAGGGTCGCAAAATTTGCGATGAGTCATGGTTTGCTGTACTCGCTGATAAGAGACACAAGCGACGCCAAGGTGTTTCAGCGCCGGTTTCCGCAAACTTCTCTTGTCAGTCCTGCGGTAGACTATGTCGATCTCGCATCGGTCTAATAAGACATCGGAAAAGGTGCTCCTCGAATATTACAACATAAATCGTCTGCAATAGACGTTAAGGTCAATGATGATGATGATGATGACTTTTTACGGATGCACAACTTTTCTAAACTAGGATAATCCAGAAAAGTGTACATGACATTTTAGTCTTAAAATGGAATCAGGAATATGCTGTTAAATTCTCTCGCAATCACGAGCACCGTATAATAACTGACAGAATTTTCAACATTGCCATGAATATTTTAAAGTGTGGAAGATAAATTCACTGGTTCTAAGATGTCAATGGAAGGGCGCGGGAAACTTCTGAATGAGACAAACCTAGGGCCAAGGTAAGTGATGTAGGGGTAATTTTGAAGCACAAAAATGCTCGGGTAATTTCTAAAGGGGAATCTTGATATGATGGAAATAATGGTGATTTTTATGGATGCCTGTTCACCCTTCAAATCAAGGGTGAAGGCATCTTCTGGGCGAGCTCACTCCATCGTAGGCCACGTCTTTGCCTTTGGCTAGTCTGTGGTCAAGAGTAAGTCCGTTCATAATATAAAAAAAATGTGACTTTCGAAATTAGACGACTTTCAAAATTACCCCACTGCACCTAATAAGAGAATAGATTTATGATGATGATCAAGAGTCACTGACAAACAGGTTAAAACGATGATGATGGACTTTAAAACGATATAATTTAATTTTCTCAAACATGCAATGAAATATTGATGATGGACTTTAATAATTTCCATTGATATAATTTAATTTGATTTTAACAATCAGACCAGTCTGCCAAAGATAACAGATATTCTTAGCTTAAAATAAATTAAAAGACGGAAAAAAGACAAATAAGACAATATCATCGGCGACAGCAAGGCTGATTTTCTGTGCTGGCTCGGCCATGTGGAATGGGAGAGGATCGTGCGGTCAAAAGACCTTACCTGTGGCGATCTACTAAGAAACGGCCAGCCGAATTCTTAGGTACCGACCGATGACGTCCAGAAAGACCTGTGTGACCTTAAAGTGACCTAGTGGCATCAGATCGCACAGGATAGAAGCGAATGGCGCAGTCTAGTATCCGAGGCCAAGATTCACTTCGGGTCGCTGGGGCAATACAGTAAGTAAGTAAAACCAAGACCATATTTAATTTCATAAATGACCTCTAACATCAATAATATGATAGGTTAAGCAGCGTCCATTAGATTGCGGCACTTCCGCAAATGGCTAGTGAGCACAATGCGATCACAAAGCTGGCAGGGGAATGTGGCCGTGTCCAGTGACAAAGACCGTAATTTTCTTTCTTAAAAATATGTTTCGACCAATCCTAATGTATGGCTGTAACGCCTGGACACTAACACAAAAAGAGGAAAGTCAGCTCCTTGTAGCGGAAAGGAAGATATACCGGAAAATCCTGGGACCAGTCAAGAGAGATGACGGCACGTGGAGGATAAGGAAGAATGCCGAAATAGAGGAGTTGGTGGGCGAAGCGAACATCATCGGCGTAACCAAATCCCACAGACTTCGCTGGTTCGGCCACCTAGGTACTAAGAATGGGAGAGGATCGGGCTGCCAAGAGGGCGTATCTGGGAAGACCAACTGGTGGCCGCCCGGCGGGTCGGCCCAGATACCGCTGGGGAGACAGCGTGATGGCGGATCTGTGTCAGCTATACAAGCCGATAATTGGCAGGAAGTTGCGCAGGATCGGGATAAGTGACGTGCTCTCGTTTTGGAGACCAAGATCCTCTTTGGATCACAGTGCCATACTAGTTAGTTAGTTAGTTAAAAATATGTAATTAAAATTGTTTGCTAATAATTATTATTGTTTCCTCAGAACTCCGCCCACAATTTGTAACTTGCGCGCAAAAGTATCGCCTCTTCCCGCCGGACGCTTGCTGTCAATCGCTCTCGTCGGGCTATTTGTAACGGCCCTTAATGAGAAAATATAAAAACTTAACAAGCTTCTTGTTCTTTTGGGTCGTCGGAAAAGGTTGTAGATAGTTTTAGATACTCTATAAGAACTTCATAGAAAATATTTTAATTTGTATTATAAGTAGTCGCACTAATATTATGTTATATAAACAGGAATGTCATAATATATACAAAGAAAAAGTGACCAAGGGTTCCAAGTGTGCCAAACTGGAATCGAACCACCAGCGTCCTCTGTTTACCGGATGGATACCTAAACCGCTCAGCCACCGGGTCATGAAGGGCAAGGGTCGAAAATTCCAAGTATATGACATTTCCGAAGGCTCGTGGCGCCCTCTGCCATCCCTGAGGTAGAACAGTATGGTTCGACTCCTAGCTGAATGAACTTTTTCTTTGTATATGACATTTATTTCATGTTTAAAGTTTTAGATACTTAAGAAAGTAACTAAAAAATCTCAATGATCCAAAGTGTCCAGATCCTGCGCAAACAGCAATGTTTACATAGCATTTTAAAAAATCTAGCAAAATTGATGTCTAAACTGTTTCTCATTCAAATAATATACATACAATTACGCCTGTATCCCATAAAGGGGTAGGCAGAGTACATGAAACTACTTAAGACCAGTGCCACTCTTTGCAATTAAGGGGTAGAAAGAAAACATAATTGTGACCAGGGGCGGCTCACGCCGCGATTCCATCGCCGCGCTACAAGTACATGCCGGCGGCCGCGAGTTCGGGGCCCAGTCAGTGGTGACGACCTTTGCGCAGCGCAATAGAATTCAATGTCGGCTGCTTGCGTGCGGTCCGATTGTCAATGTAGGTGAGAATTTAGAATGACGGCATTTTGTGAACATCAAAGGAGTGAGCCTTCTGTACTTGTACTATTATATACTTTGTGTTGTGACATCGCGTTTCGTATGAAGTCATTAAAATAACTTCACTCGAAACGCGAGCAAAATCAAAACAAAACACAACCAACAATTTCTCAAGCCGAATTCAATAAAACTTGATTCAAAACTACCGAATCGAAAGCTATCATCGACACGAAGCGGGTAATGGGGGGCATGCTGAATCATAAATGTGTAAACAGGCTGCGTGCGAGGCCTAAGATCCCGGTGTTGGGGGAACGTGACCGCGCGCGGAGCGCCGGGATTAGGCCGAGAGCCTGGGCCCCCACTCTGCTTTAATACCTGCCCGTATTCCTGTGCTGACGAGCAAATTGGACTTGAAACCAGTATACAGCGGGTCATCTTACTTGACTGACTCTTTCAGTTTCTTTGAAAAAAGTTATATTTTCTTTTCACTTTTATAAAGTTTCGATTTCTTTCAACTCCTACTATTTGCCAAAAGAGACACTGAAACATGAGTAGTTTCATGTGCTCTGCATTCCTCTTTATGGAATACATGCGTGATTGTATGTATAAATGTATGTTTTTGTTACTAACAGGCGCCAAAATCGGGCCAAGATACGTATGTTAGCAACGGTTTTTTAGCCACACTTCTGCAAACATAAAGTAAACACCATAATTTCATTGAAGTTTCATGTTTGAGGTAACAATATTTAACATAACAATATTTTTATTTGAGAAACCTAATATTTTTAGGGTTCCGTACCTCAAAGAGGAAAAACGGAACCCTTATAGGATCACTCGTGTGTCTGTCTGTCCCTCTGTTACAGCCGATTTCTCCGAAACTACTGGACCGATTTACTTGAAATTTAGTACACATATGTAAACCTGTGGCCCAAAGACGGACATGTAATTTAATTAAATGAAATTTAATCATAAGGGTCACTTTTGGGGGGTAAACTTGAAAATTAAAAATCAAAGTTATTAAAACTATATTGTGTTATATATCAAATGAAAGAGCATTTTATGAGCATTTGAAATATATATTTTTTTAATTTTTTATTTTGGTACTTTAGAAGTAATTTAAGAAAATAGACAAAAAATGACCATTCCCCCCTTATCTCCGAAACTACTTAGCGTAAAATTTTCAAAAAAATACACGAGATAGCCCTCTACCTGTAGATTACAGGAAAACCTATTAGAAATCTACAGTCAAGCGTAAGTCGGACTTACGAGAAAAAAACTCAAATTAAGATTTTCACTCACTGACGCTGCAAGCAGTACTAAACGTCTTAAAATTTTGTAAGCGTGATGGACAGGTAGAAAGAAATTCATTTCTGTCTTTTTCTTTTTAGAAATTGTTCAATTTTTTTTTTCTTTTGCTAAAATGACTTAAGTTTCTACTAAAAAGGAGGCGCTTAAGACCGTTTGTAAGTGGACTGAGCAAAATTTTGTTCAAGTCGGTCCAAAAAAAGGTCTCTGTTGACGAAAACATAGAATTTGTGCCAACGACAGCCCAAATCTGAAGTCCATTTTGCTCTATCTCTTATCGTTTCCGAGATATATACGTAAAGTCTTGAAAGTGCGAAAAGTTAACTTTGCCATCACAGTCGTTCAGGCGCTCATGAGTTCTTTGTATGGAAAAGTCGAAAACCGACTCGCACTTGACCAATGTTCATAGAATGTGTTGTGGTTTTTTACGCGGGTCCGCGACTGACGACGTTCGAATGTTTTGTTCGGAAATGTTTGAGGGTGGTTTCTTTGAAACGTCGCCGGCGGCGGGTGGTTCGACGGGCGAAGGTCACACGCCGCACGCGACGGTCTGTATTCGTTTTGTACAATAGCAACGGACGGCGGGTGGCGTCTTGATATGGAAAATGACTGACTTCACTAAAGATAATGATGAACTCATTGAGGTAATACTAGAGAGGACACTGCGAGCAAAACGTTTGGGCTACAAACATAAGTCCATTGGACTTATGTTTCTGCCTGCACACAAATAAAATGTAAAAATGCCTTCCTGCGCAACAAGATGCTGTTTAAGCCATACGAGAAAATCGAATAAAACTGACGTGTCACATTTCATCGGTTAGTATACACGCTATGTTAATCGATCTTTATTTAAGTAATTATTTCAATGAAGGGACGCGCTCCTCAAACGCGAAGCTATCGCTGCCATTTTGTTGAACGAAATCATAGATTAATCGCATCATAATCGCACAGACTTGACATGTAGGTAATGAAGTATAGTAATTGTGATTATATTCTGTTTGTAATATATAAAAGAGAAATGTTAAATTTATATCACGTTATACTTATGAATACTACACAGTTCTAACACGAGTTGTAATCGATATTTTCATACAATAATAACCTATGATTTTCTTCAAGGGCAATTAAAGTAGGTATATGAAAAAAATCAATAATGTATTTTTGTTTCACTTAGTAGAACTTAAACATAGCACAATGTATGATAGTGCTAAAATTAAACTACTTACCCCCTATTCATAAACGTTCACTAAAGTTATCAAGCCGATAAAGTTCGTTTGTCCCTTTCTATCACACCAATACGCCGAAAAGGGACAAACGAACTTTATCGGCTTGATAACTTTAGTGTGCGTTTATGAAAAGGGGGGTTAGTATTTTACAAAAAGTATAAAAAAAGGTCTACACTAAGAGTGTCGCGTCAAGGTGGTCATTGGTCAAGTCTTACTCTATGACACGGTACCTCCCCACGCATGCGCCGCGCGCTGCCGGCCGGAGCACAGACTTTGTTTGGGGTGTAATTTCTAGTATGTTAGTACATAGTAATTCAATGGATGAATTGTACTTCTGTGAACTGTTTTCGATATACTTAATCGAATATATGATGTAATTTTTTCTTTACTACAATGCAAGTGTTTGAGTACCAAGTTAAAAATTTCACTTTCTTTTTGCCGGTTTCATACAAAAATATCGTTTGACTGTCTCTTTTTTTTGGGTAATATCAATATTTATATGGACGGATTAAGTCGCGTATAATCTTCTTCCTCTAAGAATTACAATGTAAGTATTTTTGCATTCATTTTGATCAGAGCACAACATAACAGTTCAAAAATCAGTCTACCAGAGCTTCTGAGTTCCGTCGCCGACGACGGGTGACCAAGGGTCAGAAAACCCACGCACCCGCGACCGACAGCGTGTGGCACATCGGTACATGCGGCTCACATCCAAACGCCGCCGGGCGCGTGTGACGGGCCAGAGAAACCAGGGCCTTAGGGCTAGGTGATTATCGCCGCGCCGCAGAGGACGCGCTGAGGGGGGGCGGTGCCTACAGCAGTTGTAGTTGTATGCATACCTAGCTCACGCACACAGAGGCGTCCGCTGGCGCCGCCAGGGGCGGCTCACTCCGCTATCCTATCGCCGCGCTACAAGTATATCCTGGCGGCCGCGAGCTGTGGCCGCGAGTTCGCGGCCTACTCAGGGGTGGCGCACATTCTCACGGAATGCACGTTCGCACTTTCTATTGTTACTTTACGTCGCGAGGTTTTTTAAGCGATGTCCGCGGGTGGAATGGCTAATAATACTTAATTAAATAGACATGTTGAATAAAATAAATACCAAAAGATATTCTTATACAGATCTACTACTGATTAAGTCCCACGGAAAAGTTCAATAAGGCTTGTGATGTTGGAACCTTGAACAAAAATATATAAATACAGCGTATATACCTAGAAAGTACTCAAGACTTGAATATAATAATATAACATTTAATGTGAGTATTAATTCGTTTGGATCCATTGGTAACCCTATCACCGGACGCCGCGCACGTGCGGCTCGTTTCTTTGTAAGAATGTTGTAGGTATTTAAAAAGGCGGCATTTCGGAAACATCAAAGCAGTGGGCCTTCTTTACTTGTGCTATTATATATTCTGTGGCGCCGCGCCGGTGTCCACGTGCGCTCTCTGCAGTGTGCGCTGCCGCTGCCACGAAACGTTTACCTACTCCGTGTAATACTGATAAAAGAAAGTATTGACGTGAATTCACACGTTTCGGAAATGACTGTAGGTATTTTAAATATTTTAGCACAATATGTTTTTTGCCTCTTATTGCCTATTATACAATATATACATACCTACTATCTGGCAACTCTATCACAGCGCAGAATATGCAGAAGCCACATGGTGGTCTGCGACAGAAACTCAATAGACATTTTTAGAGTTTTTAAAATTAGTACCTAAGTAGGTACGTGAAGTAACATGGTAAATTAAAAAAATATCATAGCGAAGGTGTAAATAATTTCCTTCGTTTTGCCACATATCAATAATTACCTATCTATATTAAATTCATTAATCCGTATACATTACATTTTTACAGTACGGTAATACTCACCCCGTCATTCATAAACGTACACTAAGTTATCAAGCCGATAAAGTTCGGTTGTCCCTTTCCGACGTATTGGTGTGATAGAAAGGGACAAACGAACTTTATCGGCTGGATAACTTTAGTGTACGTTTATGAATAAAGGTGTTAAAATTTATAGCTACGAAATTTTACATAAAACACCTACTTTAAAATAAAATAAAAAATGTTGAATTTGGTTAACATTATAAAAGACCTCACGCAAGCTGTGCTAATTAGTTCGCGAATTCGTCGAGAGGTGGCGCTAAACACAATTATGCTCATTAGAGAACCTATACTTCTAGCCTAGCCCAGTCTTTAGACTTATGTGAGTAACGTAAAAGTACCTAATAGTTTTGTAGGTACGGAACCCTCGGTGGGCGAGTCCGACTCGCACTTGGCCGGTTTTTAATGTTTACGTTTCTCCTGCCTCAGAAAAAACGACCTGTATTCTTATCTTGATTCAGTAGGATCTCCTTGCATAATCTTAAAATCTACAAAAATCCTGCACGGGTAGCATGGTCGCGCGATAGACGATAAAATATCAGGCCGTCCCTATCGCACTATTAGTAAGTGGATTGGAACGGCCAGTTTTATCATTTATCGCGCGACCACAAATTGCCTGCCTGGATTGAAGGAGCATTTAAACTGGTTCCTTCGAGACTGATTCGAAATGGGAACAATAATCCTGAGCTCTGCCAGTGTTTACCTGTTTGTTTGTGGATGATAGTTCATTTCGGATAGGTATTTAGAGAATAAGGAATCAGAAGTGATGTTGCAGAATTTAAAAATCCCTTTGCAATTAAGGAAGTATTTTTTTTAGTCAAACGTCCATTAGTTATTGTAGTCTTTAATTTACGCCTTTGCCCAGCAGTGGAGCAGTGTGGGCTTTAAACTGACATCCATACACTGAGAGAAATTTGCATTTTGAATTTAACAAGTTCGACTTGTTGCGGTTTATCCGTTTGAATCAGCCAAACGTATGTTTAAAACAATATGTGTCAGGTTGTTTTTATAAAATCGACTTGTTGATTCAAATATATTGCCGATTCAAATGACAAGTAGCTTGTTGTTTGAACCAAAGAGCACGTAGGCGCTATTTTAACCAAAAAACTTGTTGAACGAACATGAAAACTGGTTGTATTTTCTCTCAGTGTACTAATATTATAAATGGGAAAGTGTCTCTGTTTTGTTTGTCCGTCTATCACGGCAAAACGGAGCGACTAACTGACGTGATTTTTTAACTGGAGATAGCTGAAGGGAAGGGAAGGGAGCACTCTCCATCCCTTCAGCTATCTCCACTTAAAAATCACGTCAATTCGTCGCTCAAAAAGTAGCCTATGAAACTACATAGGCTACTTTTTGTCTCTTTTTAACGCGAGCGAAGGTCTTCCCACTTCTATCGATGCGAAATCGGCCTTTGCCGACCAAATAATTATCGCTCATTAGTATGAACATGCGTGCTCGGATGATTCTGAAAGGGGAATCTTGATATGATGGAAATAATGGTGATTTTTATGCGACTTTCGTAATAAGACGACTTTCGGAATTACCCTAATGCACCTTACTTTATTTGTTTAAATTAGCCGAAAATATAAAAATACGAGTATGATGTGTTTTTATAATCAATTTCTAATTTCTAAAGTTTACTTATTTCAAACTTGAATGTAAAACAAAAATTAAAGTGAAACATAGCTTACTAATTAAATTAAGACTTTAAAAAAACCCTAGTCTATTAGTAAATTGCAATACCCGTCAACGGATTTGTATTGCACAAAGCTGATGTTATTAAAAACTGACAATAGCGGAATGAAATGGTTTTTATATGCATTAAATGATTTGATTCCACGACATCCTGTGTTAATATTAATGAATGGTTCACAAAGGGAATTCAATACAAATCTGTTGTATGCGCGGATCTGATAGAATTGACGGAATTTCTCTGTAATTTAGCAATGTGTACTTTATATTTGAAACTGATTTTGATGAATGTAAAATGAATCTGAGAACTCCGTCTTATTAGACTCTGTCTCTGCTTTACACCAAGTAATCTAAGGGAAATCCGTCGATCAATATACACCGTGTTTTTTTTTTTGTTTTCCGTTAAATTCGACACGTAGCTAGGTTCATTATCAGGACTACTACTACCCTGTGTATCACTTTTAGTTAAATTCACAAAAAAAAATCATAATTTTCATACATGATAAATGAATTTATTAGTGTGAGAGACCCTTAAGAATAACATTCAAGTTAGTGTCAAGTGATTGACGGCACATGTCAAAACAAATCACACACATGTTCAGTAATTATCTTTCTTTTTTTAATAACTCAATAACCGTAAGAATTAAGATGCTAGTTTCTTAGATAAATTAATTGTATTTGATCTAAAGAATCTTCCCTTATATACAACCTGTTTTTATTGAATTTCGTTAATTTTGTATCATAGAAACATACATATTTCGGTGGATGGCGTGTAGTAATTGAAAAGTCAGTCGTAAAGACTGAAGAAAACTGAACCATAAAACTTAATATGTTCGAAATCTCACTTTATCAAGTTATCCACGCCATTACCGATTTATTTACCTATGACATGTTAAGTAACGATAACAGAATAACATTATGTCTCGCTTGGCCCCTAAGACGTAAATCAATTACCTTATTTTTTTCTATCTAAATATAATTGTATGAATATGATACAGGTTTCATTTATTGGACAGCATGTCGAACACTGGAACTTACTTTAAGTACAATAAATTCTCAATGAACCTGTCACAGTCTAAACAAGTCTGGTGACCTCCATACGCCTCAATCTCTTTTAAAACGTCACGGGCGCGGCCGGCAATCAATTAAAGGCCGGCCCCGCCCGCCCTATGTGTTTGCAATGCCTTATTACTTACTAGCAGGCCGATTCGAGAGAACATATTATAATAGCATGTAACTGATGTCATTTTTTTATCGTGCATTTTATTTGAAAACATTTTATCCGTAAATTTACTGGAGACTTTCCCAGAAAAATATAATAAGGGGATACAGCTGGGCAGAACTCGACAGGATGGCAATTGTAACTGATCAATTTTTTACATTATTACCTTATTAAGTTGAGTTCCACATGTATCCTCTATCACGCGTGCCATATACAACGTGTTTTTTTGTTTTCCGTTAAATTTGACACGTAGATTCATTATCAGAAACCAACCTGTATATCAATATTAGTTTAATTCGCAAAAAATAATAATTTTCATACATAATAAATGAATTTATTAGTGTGAGAGACCATTAAGAACAACATTCAAGTTAGTGTCAAGTGATTGACGTGACGGCACATGTAAAAACAACTCGGTGACAAATGCAACTAATCGATTTTTTAACATATTTACAATGTTTGAATTATTAATTAGAGTGCCCATTATTAATTAGAGGTTTTTAGGTTAAATACAATAAATTTCTCTAAGAAACTACCGTCCTAACTCTTACGGTTATCGAATTATTAAAAAAAAAAAAATTGAACATGTGTGTGACAATATTTACCACTGACTAATGTTGTTTCTTAGAGAAATTTATTGTATTTAACCTAAAAACCTCTAATTAATAATGGGCACTCTAATTAATAATTCAAACATTGTAAATATGTTAAAAAATCGATTAGTTGCATTTGTCACCCAGTCAAATTGCCTACTTTACTCAGAATCATATTGCTATTTAGACGACTGGATAAAAATATCCGTAATAGTTATATTAAGTAGAATGTGTAGTCCAGCAATTTTAAATAATATTTTATGGTTGTACTTTTCGTGCACTGAGAGAAATTTGCATTGTGAATTTAACAAGTTCGACTTGTTGCGTGTACAATTTATCCGTTTGAATCAGCCAAACGTATGTTTAAAACAATACATAAGAAGTTTCATACATATATAAAAACAACTAGGAATCCTTCATTCTACCAGCAAAGAAAGAACGTACAGATTTCTTAAAAGCGAACTTATTTGTTTTTATAAAATTGACTTGTTGATTCAAATATATTGCCGATTCAAATGACAAGTAGCTTGTTGTTTGAACCAAACGATAAGCACGTAGGCGCTATTTAAACCAAAAAAGAGATGTCTTGTTGAACGAACATGAAAAACTGGCTTGTATTTTCGTCATCAGTGTTCTTATACGGCGTTTCGCTTTCGTTTCGCGTCGCAGAAATGTCATTCGGCTTTAAAAAGTATTTACTTGAAATCCAACAACAATAGTACTAAGCTTCATTCAATTCGAATCCCGGTAAGCAGATAAGTCATGAATACTCAAGACAATCTTGTGTTGTGAGCATTCTTCAACATCATCATCATCTTGATAAATACAAAACTTCAAGGTTACCACCTGTAATGATTAGGTTATCTATAATCTTCCTGAGTCTTAGTCAAAAGGAAGACCTTCTAGTAAAAAAAAAAATGTAAAAAATATTGAAATAATTATCTTATATATTTTTTTTCTTCATCATGTTTAATTTTTTTAGATGTAGTTTGACATTTAGAGACACTATACATTTCTAACATCTCTTATTAATCATAGTAACTTTCAAATCATAGTACTTTAGTTGAATTCATACTATTTATTGTAATGTAAAAGTGCTCCTGTGGCCGACTTGCTGAATAAATGTTTTTTTTTTTATAGTTATATATTGGCCTGCTTTCGAATCGTCCTGTGTGTTTGCAATGCCTCATTACTTACTAGCTCCTTGCCTCTATTTACGCCTTATTGGCGCAGTCGGTAGGTTAATCATGTTTCGGTCGTGTTGACTTTAGGTTGGACCGCACTAATAAGTCACTTTGAAAAATGGTGCTTAGGTGATTTGCGTCAAGGGAAAATGGGAAAGTAAGAATCGTATTACTCAAAGGAAACAAATAAAGCTTGCATTTTTTTCAGATAAACTATAAACTTGACGCTGCTATAAAAAATGAAATTTTTCGAGATCGAGAAAAAAAACGTAGTAGTAAGTTGCTTGTTTCTTTGAAGAAATAATAGTCGTAGTTACATGTAATTATGTTTTCATCATAGTTATGTTTAAATTTAATATGTTGAATATGAAAGAACACAAACATAACCTACTTATTTAAAAAAAAATCATTATATTGATTAATTAAAGTTAGTTAATTAAAGTTATGTGCTTATATTTTTTAATGTCATCTTGTTATATTGGTGAGCAATAAAGAATATTTGTATTGTATTGTATTGTTGATGATTTATCAATATACCTACATGATTTTACAAAAAATAACCATTTTTTCATTTATCATTGAACACATCACTATATTTTCTTTGGTTCTGTATTTCTTTCGTAAGATACCAACAGCACCGAACCGACTAGTTGGAAAAAACTCAAATGTTAATTACGAACTTCGGATGCAAATGAATTGCTTCAAAAGCTAAAAAGAGCGCCCGCGGAAAATTCCCAATTTGGTAGAGTTACTCTTCAAAGAATAAAAACTGTTTAGAAAAAAAAGGTGCAAGGCCTTTGTTTTCTTTAAGTTAGATAATTAAGATTTTTAGCAGGGAACTGGCTAATGATGGTGGAAAAATGTAGGCACCGTGGCGGGTTTTTAATTGCTCAAATAATTAGTGCCTCACTTGCGGAATTACCCGAGGCACTTTCTTAACTTTCTGGAAACTTTGGGATGAATACTTTCACACGAAATTTGCGAACGCGAGCTGTGAGGGATGTAACTTAAAAAGCGTGATCAGGACCAACTTTTTAATGATCATCCGATGATAAAATGCATCAGACTTGTTTCTAAATAAATATAAACTTAACAAGAAATGAAGTAGCTTTTCTTAATCCCAATTTTAAATGGTATATTTAACAAAAAAAAAACTTCTAAACGGCCTAATTAAGAACATTGTAGAATGTAGACGGTAGTGAACGTCAAAAAAGTGAACCGACATAGTGTGTAGTTGACCCAACGCTAATATACGCTCGCTCGCGAGACGCTAGAGGCTCTGAGGGGGCCCTAACCCATTATAGCCTAGCGGCACAGTATAATAAAGAGTACTATCGTACAATATAGCCACTCCCGCTCTCCCTCGGTTACCACCTGTCACCACCACCCACAGTTACCACCTGTCAAAAAAGCGACCAGTCAACCTGTCATATCTCACTCATATAAGCTTGGTATATCAACAAAAACTTAAGAAAGTCACCTGTTGTATGTGTGAGTGACGTGTTCGAATAGGCGTTTGTTTTGTTTGTGTTACTAATTTTAAATATGTGTTCTCTATTCGAACACGTCACTCACACATACAACAGGTGACTTTCTTAAGTTTTTCACCTATACGCGTTCACCTACAGGAACTTAGAATGTGTGCTAGTAACGCACCTCTTTCATTATATTTGATAGTCAATGTCCGAGGTATGCTAGCGGTGCCATATGGCACCCAAGTTTGTATGGCCAAGTAAAAATACGATGAAGCTACATATGAACTAAACCCTTCAGGAACAATATACCAGATTTGTTTCCAAATCCAAGACCTTAACAAAATGAAAATGAAAAATGAAAAAATGAAAAAAGTATTTATTGACTCCACCACAAAGTATACATGTACAATATTTTTCTTATAATTAATAGATAAGTAGTTACAATAAGTGCAAAAACTTGTGCGGTGGAGACTGGTGCCCAAACTAGGTTGAACCTGTGTGTCAGGTCACCAGGTCCCCAATCCTCTGATGTGTATAGCAACGCAGATTACAGTGCAGTCACTTTTGTTATACATATATTATTGATAATATGGAGTTTAAAAGAGGTAGGTAAATAACATTTTTAAGAGTAAAACTATATAACATAACTATTTCGTTCTTAACTATTACTATAACTATAAATCGGGCTACATTGGGCTCAGTACAAGTACAACCGTAACATAACCTTAAACATTTTTGATTTAAAAATATGAATTTCCTTTGAATATAATATTAAATACTTCATAGCCACGCGATCTTCTCGTTTTCTTCATACCCTTCTATAATGCAAGTAATTGAGATGCAAGAGAGCTTAGTCAGGCACAAAGAATGTATTACAACGGAAATATTTAATACAGTATCAGGTGAACATAATGGAATTAGGCATTACATCCTTTTATTAAAAACTAGCTTTTACCCGCGGCTTCGCTTGCGTTAGAAAGAAACAAAATTAGCCTATGTCACCATCCCTTCAACTATCTCCACTTTAAAAATCACGTCAATTCGTCGCTCCGTTTTGCCGTGAAAGACGGACAAACAAACAGACACACACACTTTCCCATTTATAATATTAGTACGGATTGTGCACGTATTAGAATTATTGTAAATATGGATATAGAAAGAAATTCGCGAGAGTTGAACGCTTCACTAAACGATCATAATTTCATTGATTAGTGTTTAGAAATTCGATATAAAACTGAAAGGTAACCACGATTTAGGTATGTCTCAATCAATTATTATATCCTATAATAATTGTGAAATAAGTTCACTTACACTTACATCACTTACATCAATAGTAATAGGTATATTACAATGGGTCATTGATACACTTAAATTTATAACTGTCATTTCAAATATTTCGGTTTAGTGACGTGTCACCAACAATAAGTAAATTTAATGTTAAAAGAAAAGTTTATCCAAACATAAAATTATCTAAATCCCTAACAAAAACCTGTTATAAAATTATTTATTTGTTTAAGCTTTAGATATAATAGTTTAAGCATTCGAAGTTAATACAGCACAAGCATTTCAAACAAAACACCATAAATATGTACAAGATCTAGTTTCCAATCCTCCTTGTCTATGGAACGCAAATCTTCTTATCAACTTAGGGAGCTATAAGTTCGCCCCACGCTTACATGCGATGCAATGCCTGGAGAATGGTTCAGATCAAATGTTTTGTGTAAGTTAAAAGGTGTAAGGTAAAATTAACGTAAGTTGTTTATTGTCGTTGTTGTTGTAGTCCTAAGGCACCCGAGAGGTGCAAAGGGCCTTCACAAGCTCGCGCCACGCCTTCCTATCGTCAGCGACCCTTGTGGCCTCGCTCCAGCTCAAACCAGCCGCTCGTAGCTCATTTTCGATGGACCGCTTCCATGAGTGGACGTCTCGCTGACAGTTTTGTGATGACAACTAAGGAAAAAATCTGTCTAAAAATTAACTTTAATCACGTTCTGTTATCGCTTCAAGTTTATGAAAATAATTAACACAAAAAAAAAACACCTAATAAAAATATTTTAATTGAAATTTCATGCTTAGTTAATTATCGTCACAAAACTGACGGCGAGTTAATTTTTGTTAACGAAACTATGGGAACAAATCAAATTATTTTTAACAAATATTTTAATTTGTGTTTTTAAGTAGTCACATTACTATATATAAATTAAAAATCGAAATAAGATGTCATATTTATATTAAAGAAAAAATGACGAGCACCACCAGTGGTGAAGTCCGGATCGCACCGGCGTCTTTAGCAATCCGGGCTAACGCCATGAACCCCAAGGCCACCTCGCCACAGCGGAAGCCGTCGAAATTTCTCTTCTGTATGTCATCTTTGTAAGACTAGGCGTCTTTGACCAACTCTAAGGGCAAGCAGTAGGTGCTTTTTTTTCTTTAATATATGACATCTTATTTCGATTTTTGTTAACGAATTAAGCTAATTTTGAGTCCCAAATATTGAAAATGGCCGTAGGATTTGATCGCACTTCGATACGATATCAATTATACTTATTACCTAGTACGCGAAAACGAAATAAATCAATAATAATATATAAAATATTGTCCCGATAGTTGTTTCGGTATCATAGCGAAGGTCTCGACCAACATCTTGAAATTCTCGCTAGGTCCTTGATATCAAGGGTCGGATGCGTGCGGCGGTGATCTTGGACACAGCGTGGATAGTCCGACGTTCCTCTCTTTGCGGCCCTAACCACCGGCAGCTTGGGCCTCGCAGTATTCATTAAAGTTAAACAAATGAAATTAATAGAAATATTAACTAAAAATATTAATCATAAGCAAAGTAGCTATACACTGATATAGAATTAGAGATGTATAAAGTCTCTAAATGTCATATTATTACTATAATCAATACATAAAGAAAGTGCAAACAGATACAAAGATAAAAGAAATCTATAATACTTCAATAGTTGTAAAAGACTGAATATTACAAGTAAAAATATTATACTTAATCAAATAATCCATGGAGATGTATAGCGTCTCCAAGAGTCAAATTTTATAAAATTAAAATATTTAAAAGTAAAAAACTTTGTCAAATAATACAAAAAAAAATAAAAAATACAGAAAATGAACAGCTAAATTACACATTTCAAGAGATGTACAAGTCTCTAGTTGTCAATCATTAAAGAACAAATCAAGTTTACAAATAAGGGCCAATCAAGGTTACAAATTAAGTTTAAAAATATAATCAAAATCTCAGAGATGTATAAGGTCTCTAAGTGTCCAAAAAACTAACATTAACTTAATCAAACGACAACAAGGTCATTAAAGTAAGGAGTCTATTTTAAAATAAAATATAATAAAAATCTCAGAGATGTATAAAGTCTCTAAGTGTCCAAAAGCTAAAATTAACTAAATTTAACGACAACGTGATGGTCTCTAGTGTCATCCTTAAGACATTACTTACTTAAGTTTAATTCTTACAAGAACCGAATGTAGTGTCTCGCAATCCGCTCAAAAGTAAAGTTAAATAATCTAACAAAACATGTGGCCCAGGTAAGCTTGAACAGACCAGTCTCCACAAACAGCACCCGTTCACGAGTATGACGCGTATCTCAGCCATCGCCTCCCTCAACCTCCATTCGGGAAGGTGGCGACCCGATCAACACGCCACCGTAAGCAAAGACTTTTAAGCGAGCATGACATGTTCAAAAAATCCTAACCCACGAGAACGAAAATAAAATATATACATCGTTATCATTCCAAAATAAATTGTTAAACTAGAATCGTGTTCGTGCTTGCACTTCATTGCGGAGACAGTTCTGACAGTAATGCAATCGAGTCGTGGGATTTTAAAGACACTTCTCTTCGAGTTACGTTTGACTTTCAGTTTACAAGTTGGTTTAATATTCAAAACGTTTTTATGTTTAGTTTATTGTGTTTCCAAGAATAAAATAAGGTACAGCGGGGCAAATCTCGACTGGGGGGCAATTGTTTGTTTCGATTTTTTCCGTTATTACACTATGATGTTCTATATGTATCCACTGAACACGCCTACCATATATAATCGGTGGACACTCTATTTAATAATGCAAACATTGCAAAACATTTGTCCGGCAGTCGAGATTTGCCCCGCTGTACCTTACCGCAAGTACTTTTCATAAAATGATGTACAAATACATATAAGGCTAACGAGGTTTCTATCCTTAAATACAAGTGATTAAATCGTTTTTTCTTTTAGTGAATGACAATAAGAACTCACAGCTTTATGACCAGCTTTTAGTTTAATTCCTAGGTTTGTTTGTATTACAATAGTCTGTAACAATTATTACAAATCTTATTTAGTAAATATTCTATAGATTTTGTAAAAGACGTATTTACAATTAACCATACCCATAATATATACAATATCAAAGTTCCCCTCAAACCGTTACAAACTGTATCTCAAACTTCGAATCCCCACCCGATACAGGCACCAATCAGGTCAATATATCCAAACGTTCACTGACATCAGAACGATATCTAAAATATGTCTTCAAGTTCTATTGTCTTGCTCGCATTAGTTTACCAACGGGCAAGCAAGAGTGAAATGTTCGGCATCTGAATGATATCCTTTATATGTCGTATTGATAGTATAGTAGGTTTGAAGCCTGAATACCGCACACTCGCACCGTAATGGAATCGCAGCCGATCCCCGCAGTCATATCCGGCATCCTCCGTCTTAGACCGACTTTATAATTGCACAATATAACGGAGATTTCACCGGGAACAATATCTCAACCGCAAACGCGGCCAACTTGGAACAGGCCATTGAGAACCTTGGAACTAGAGTGTGTAATAGTGTTTGATTATTGTCAAATGCGTGTAACGAAACGCAAGTACAGGCTATTATGAATGTTCCAATACTCTTTCATGTAGTGTCAATAAACTGTCAGTGACAGTGAGTGCATTTGTTTCAGTACAGACGATTATGTTATTCATGTTTGGAATGAACTGAGGAACTTCTAGAACATCGATAGAGAGGCAGCCATTGCATTTGATTGCGAGACTGACTGTGATCACAGCCAGCTGATATAAATGTAAACACTTTTTAATTTATAATAATACACGAAGTGCCCCTAAACTACTGTTTTATTCATAAACATTACAGAGTGTATGAAGAATGTTTATATAAATATGTACATTTTGACATAGAGGCACGTGAGAAATGTACAATTATACTGGCGGTTTAGCACAACTTATGCTCTCGAGTCCATACTTAAAGTCGCGCACAACAAAGGCCGCATAAATATCTGACACGACATTATTTCTACAGCTATAAGAGCGTATTTAATAAATATTTTTGCAACCTTTAGAGAGCATATTATTGCAGGTGACGACGCGGGCGTACAATTTACACGCGGAAACTTAAGATGTGTTAGACCAACTGTTTCATATTTTTAAGCTTTTTAGTTAGATTTATTATAGATAGCCAAAGTAAGTTATGTAATAGGTTACGATGACTGCTTTCCATTTTGTGTTTGCCACCAACATGGTATAAAAAATTGTAATATGCTTTTATAAACAATACCTACACGATTCTGTTCATACTACTGAAACTTTCGATAACCTTTAACATTAATTCAAAAATTGAAATTCGTATCATTAACAAACTGCGTTGATAGACAGTTTTGAAAGGATTTTAATAAATACCTGACATCAGCCTCGTCAATATTTTACAGAGATAATTCCGTAGTGATATTCGAGCCTCCGGAAAATATTTCAGTAAAAAACAATGCTCAAATTCCATCATGATTTTTTGAGTGCATCAGTATTTTTGCCCGAAATTCCTATTTTTACTTGACTGATCAATTTTGTGATTAAATTCGATATAGGATTATGGAGTTTAATTAAATATAAAACAAATTAATATAACAAAGTTGCTATTATAATTTTAAAGGGGAGTATAATCGAAAAATATAACTAAATTCTTGCGTACTTTCGGCCGTGTTTGAGTCAATTCATCTTGTTTAATCAGGCGAGAGCACTTCCAGTGGAATAGGCGGAAATTTCACAAGTATCCTAATAAAACTTGTAGGGAGTTCGAGAGGCACCAACTTGGTCCAGAGTCTCGGAAATATTTCAACATTCTACAAATTCAATACTTACCTATACCATACATGCTTCGCTCGGTAGGTTGGTACACCTGTACCGTACAGCGGCGTGTTTCAAATATTTACGAGTACATTTATCATGATTTACTTTCAACGCGCCTCCTTCAGTTCATTCGTTAAAATTTAACGAATGCCGAAAGCACCTTTTTATTCACGTCAAAATAGCCCTGAATTAGATTTTTTGAATTTGATGGCATTTTTAATGTCATCCGATATTGACTGCGTACATATAAAATGACATCGAATAGGAACAAACGTTTTTCAAATACAAAATAGAACATAATTGCGTTGGGATTTTTTTCTCTTTGATGGTTTATAACTGGATCTGCACAGTGAAAATAATTAAGCCTCCAAACGATTCCGTCACAAGAAACACAATGGACAATCAGCGTGAAAATATAACAAAAATACCGCCGAAAACCCGTTACCGAAATCGCACCGATATGTTTTAGCTGTTTGGTGTGCCGCTCTAGAGTGGGTAGTCTTAAGCGCCGTATGATTTGCGTGAGGTTGTGACGTTTTGCGGGAGAGGCGCGTGTCCGGCGCGCTGTTTGCTGAGCGCTCGTGGGTGGCGTGCGTCGGACAACTCCCACTTCACACCGCGGGCACGGGCCTCGGACGTGTTTGTACATCGGGACACGCTTACACAAGTACACATTTTATGTATTTTGATTTTTGCGAAGCAGTTTACTGTATCCACCGCTGTGTGCTCTTGAAAATTGAACGCTGACCCTTTATTTTGCAACGGCACGTTCCTGTTGAGTGGTTGTCTTCGAAATGTTTCGATAAATTTGCGTTCGGATCCAAGGAGAGCAGATATTCAATCTAAAAAATAACGAAAATTGAGGTGAAACCTGACAAGATATTTTCTGTGTGGAGAGAAATATTGATATACAAGTGTATTTGCGTACCCAGAGAAGAGTTCTGAGGTTGGCACGTGGATAAAAATACCCCATGTAATAGGAATATAAACGCTGAACATGAATATGACATAATATTTGTAACACACTCGATAATAATATTTGCATTTTCGATTCGACTACTACTTTCTATGAGTTCAGAGTCATTATTTGTGTAATGGAATATGTAAAGATTTTTAATAAACTTGTAAAATAACGGCAATTTTAATACCTCGAATGGTGCATTTTTTTATAGCACCGGCCACACCTTTGTTTACAATAATTCCGGCTAATGGTAACGGCCATGTGTAACCATGAGGTTATATTAACCTGAGTTACCATGTGGTTCTTATAAATCGTTCTAAACTTACAAGGACACTAAACAGAAGATTAGAATAGATCCAGTTTTGGATTAGCAAATTTCAAGAAAGCCCGATCACTAAATCCAGCGGACTTGGCGCAGAAGTGAAAGTATACCTATCTGACCCCAAATAATTGGAATATGGACAGACAAAGAAGAAGATCAATATTGCGAGACTCATGTTAACAGGACATGCCTATAATCAAACCCATTCATTTTCGTTTAAAAATAGTTATAACAAATCCAGAATAAGCCTATCCAACAAAGAATAGGTATCTCATGAACTGCACTACCTACTACTTATTTCAAAATAAAACCTCATCCCATTGCCTGCACAGCCTTTAATATAACGTTGTACATCAAAGTTCACAAAGTCTGTAACATCCAGTATCGGCTGTTCGCGGATCGAAGGCAGTCACCCGAATAATATAAGCCAGTATAATTACTGAAAGACTGTACTCGCCGAAGTTTGCTAATAAAGTGGGTGGTTAAGTTCTGCAGGACGGGCGCTTGTGTTTAAGGGGCTGTGCACATTGGATGTCTGTCATATTTTTTATAAGTAAACGAGCAAAAAATCGCGTGATAATAAGAAATCACAAAATTACTTGGAGATTGGAAATGCGTTGCCGACATTTGTGTTCACGTACGTAATTTTATTGATAATTTAATGATTGGATTGATCTGAACATATCACTGATAATTGATTTACAATTTTAGCTGAATATTTTAGAATGAAGGTAAAGTTTTTTATTACCTACCTAGATGACTCGATATTCCGGCCGTAACTATAGTACCTATAAATACTATAGTTACGGCCGGAATATCGAGATAATTAATAATAATATAAATTGAATCAATAAATGTTAGGTATGACTACAACCATGCAAAGCAAGAAATGATAACTATGATAAGTAACAATCATCAGAAAATATAGAAAGTATAGTTTACCGGAAGCACCGTGATGAGCCTGTAGATAATACAGTGTACACGGAGCTTAAGAAAGTAAGATCGAAGCTCAACTTCGAAAATTGATCCGGCGTATCCAAGGGGGCCTTCTTAAGTGTTTTTTTTTATCATAGTAACGGTTACAGGCTTCAAAGTTTAAACACGAGTAGTGATGTAATTAATAGTTGTGATGAAACTTTTGTGTATGAACATGAAACCATACAACGGAGTTTAGCCGACGTGAGCACTCCTATGTGCATGAAGACGGTCCTCCTAAATGACCTTAAACATGTCGCAACAGTCGCGATATAATAACGTGAGTACTAACGGGATTGATTAAATACCATGAAAAGTGTTAATTTGTATACATAAGTATAAATTAAAGACCATATTTTTAACAAAAGTTTTTTTTTTTTTTAATTATAAATGGGCTTACTCTTGACCACAGATTAGCCAAAGGCAAAGACGTGGCCTACGATGGAGTGAGCTCGCCCAGAAGATGCCTGTTCACTCTTGATTTGAAGGTTTGACTGTGTTGTTATTGCTTACATAATAAAATGCATAAAGGTTCAAATTATTTCAACAAAAGTAGAGAACGTTTAAATTACTGCAATTGTTAAGACAACTTCTAAAACAAAAAACTTTGATAATACGTATAATTACAAAAAAAGTTGATAAATCTACACAGAAGACCAATAAAAATAGCCTCAACAGGAAAACTACAACCTCCCAAGAGCCCAAGCAATATCAACTAATTACACAAAGACTGATAAAGTAAAAACGGTATTTCAGCATCAGGCCCGAGGACACGTACCGCGTTAATCGTGAGGTCCCTTCGGCGAAAATAAAACTGGCATTAATAGAGTAGATTACTTCATCGGGGTAAGTGCTGATGTACTAATAAATCTACAACTATACATTTTAGAACCTTACGTTGATAAAGCAAGGTTCAAGTTAAAAGTATGGAAGGTAACAGTTAAAAACGAAATAACTTAATGAAAAGCATATGAACCTTTTCAGTTTTTCTACTGGGTTAGTTGCGGCCGTGGCTTCAACTGCTCATTTTAATGGATGTCATTTGATTACTGATTTTGATGAGACAATGGTGTCTGTATAATAAAATTAGTAAGCTGCAATTGAAGTGGTATAACCAAGATTTTTACAGAGGGTTTGATTCAAAGTTAACTAAAATAATAGATGGTATCAGAATCAGATCAAGACTTTAAAATTACTTTGCTAATCCGAGATTTGATTTTGATTTCCAAAGTAAATCAATATTTTAAAGTAAAGTGAGATTATAAACGGACGTATTTATATCATCGAATGATAAATGTCTGTATTAATTACTATTGCAGTACGAGCTGAAACAATTATTGCTTGTTAAAGCAACTCGCAGGGGAAATAATAAAGAAACACGACTATTGTGCCACTGTTTACCTTATGAAATTCATGTCTCACTGTTACTTCACTTCTGCAATATAGACGCTAAACTATTTCTGACAAGGCACATTTTTAAATAGCTTATTATTAAAGATACGAGGTTGGAAAATAAGGGTATCGTACGACGGGACGCACTCGCTCGGATTGCTTAATTGCTTTGACGCAGCTATGAGCGCTGCGTTTTGTTTCATCAACTGGGGAACTAATAAGAAATATTAAAAATATTTCCAGTATACAGTGTCAAAGGCTTTTTTCGTTTTGCTTTAAAATGTTTTATTAATCTAGATTTTTGTATCCTTTTCTACGACACAGAGGGGGTAACACTATTATGTATGTAGAATGAACACAAACCAGCAAAAAATACTCAGTACATTAGGATACAAGTACGGAAAAGAGGAAGTTTAAAACGAGTGGTGATAAATACAAAGGAAGTGTTTTAAATCGACACGAGTTACGAAATTCCTCTTCGCACATATATTGTACGACGTTTTTCAGTACATATGGCCCTTTGAAGTTACGACACAGGCACATAATGAACCACTTCTCGCACTAGTGCGATAAAATAGTACCTACTGAAAACAAATCTTCTTCTAATTTTATAGGTGTACCTCAGGGTGCACTATTAGTCCTAAAATTGTTCACCAAAAACAAAACTATTAAACTAAGCTACACTCTCTATTCAGGGCTTACTAAACCGAACCGCTTTCATGTTTTTGTCACATCATTTACCACGAACGCTGGCACACTTTATGAGCAAGACGTTTATGATTAAAAATGAATTTGTGATCTAGCTCCGCACTGGTAAAGGCAAAGGACGAACGTGGCCTAATAATTTCCTTTTGATGCAGCCGTATAAGTAACAAGCGACGGGATGTAAGCGACATTGGGGAAGTTGTTATTTTTAGAATAAACGACCAAGACTTAGAGTAGAAAATTGGGACTTGACCTAATTATGTAATATTGAATAGCTCCACAAAATATGGAATGAAAACGTTTTTGACAACTGAACACAAGTATACGTCGAGTCGAACAAGTATATGTGAAATGTTCGGGGTTTTTGATATCTTGAATGAAGTTCATTGCAGCAGGACAGAAAGTTTAGATAAGATGATTTCGTTCCATTCAAAGTCACAAGCCAAGATAGGCGGTCGAGGTGATGTAGAGGTAATCACATCAGCTGCGTAAGCTGCGGACCCCGAGTTTGATTCCGGATTCACCACTAGTGATCTTGATTATTTTTTCTTTGATGTAATCGTAGTTCATGGTCACGATAGGTATTGACGTTTTTTTTACTATAGATGAAGCGGCATAAGCAGGAGCTGCGCGTCACGGAGATGAACATGCTCCGTTGGATGTGTGACGGAGAGACTGCGTGAGAAACTCCCGCATTCGCGGTAGTCTTCATGCCGGTGTGACATAGCAGACAAACTCCAAGAAAGCCGCTTACGATGGTACGGCCATGTCTTACGTAAACCGGCAAGTTACATAGGGAACAAATGTCTTGCCATGCCACCTCCGCCTGGCCCCGGACGAAGGGGAGCACCCAAGAAATGTTGGCTTGATGTCGTTGGGGCTGATATGCGTGGTAATGGTCTCACAAAAAGGGACGCAGAAGACCGTGCAAAGTGGAGGAGAAAAAGCCGGAAAGCGGACCCCGGGCTCCGAAGCGCCCGAGCTGAGGATGCAACCGGGAAACCGTTAAGATGAGAGAGAGAGAGAGATGAAGCGATAAATATCGCTCGCTACATCTCTTGACTCGCGCCAGCCCCGGCGCGGGGTGTAGTGACAGCGGACCCTAATCCACGCGGCTCCGCGGGGCGTCATGCTGCGCCCGACGTTTCCAATTATAACCACTCACCAAGTAACACTTTTACCAAAACTACGCCATTATTCCTATTAAATTGTTTTTTTGTATCGCCAAATGGAACTTTTATTGAATGTCGCGAAGGTTCCGGTAGGGATTCCGGGATTTGTTTTGTTAGATTTATGTGAGCGGTTGTTTAGGTATTATTTATAACTTGAAGACTGATTTTGGTAATTCATATATTTATAGTTCTGTTTTGTTTTGAATATTTTTGTAGTCCTCAAATGACAACACGTCTGCCAAGTCGGATGGTCTGTGGGTAAAACCAACCACCCGCTGGGACCCGCAAATTGCAAAGCTTAAGGGTAGAGATAAAGTCTTTGACTTCCAAACATAGGCATAGGTACGTGGAAGAATAAGTGGGAAGTCTTTGCCCAGCTTCAGCAGTAGGACAACATGGGCTGAAAATAATTACTAATTGAGGTGCTTTTAGTTATTGCTAATCTAAAACAGTCTGTTAATTGATATTCTCATTAGCTATCCAAGGTGATTTCGGAGAAATTCAAAACTCCAAAGACTGGATTCTTAGAAAGTCACAGTTTGGAGGGAATTCTTGAATGACTTAGGTAAATCATTTTGCTATTAAATCAAATAAACAATGTCAGATTCGGTTTATATTTAACCCTTCTGTGTATGTAAAATTTTCATCTACTATATTATTTGTATCCTCAAAAAAGTCGCTGAAACGCTTCAACAAACCGCACCAAGTAACTACCTCCATATTCCCAACTAAAATCCAAAACTACCCGAAAGTCATTAATCCGTGTCACCCTCACGCAACTCACCTTTCATCGGACAATCCACACATCAAAACTTATCGAATATCAAATTCAAATCTGCTCAGGGACATAATTTAGCTTTGCAACATTCGCTTTTATCTAAGGGCTGGAATAGTTCGGTCACCGCAGGGACGATATTGACGATCAAAAAAGGGTTTAAAAGGGCACCGACGCACTTTCCGCGCCGTTTAATTGGCACGGCTCGGGAAAGTCGTAGGCAAATTGGATTTGTGTGCTGGCACTGGCCCTTTGACCGCCGAAGGCTGATGGTGCGTGCGCGTTGCACGATTCAAGATCCGATTGCAAAAATCTGAGTTTAAAATAAAATGTATCGATGTTTTCATAATAAATTTCATAAAAGATACGATGACTTGTATTAGGTGCCACATGACTGTAGATTTCTGAAGACTAATGATACGAATATGTTTGTGTTTTTATTTGATCTTTATCAATTTATTAAATATACACCGTGTTTTTTAGGGTTCCGTACCTCAAAGAGGAAAAACGGAACCCTTATAGGATCACTCGCGTGTCTGTCTGTCCCTCTGTCACAGCCGATTTCTCCGAAACTACTGGACCGATTTACGTGAAATTTGGCACACGTATGTAAACCTGTGGCCCAAAGACGGACATGTAATTTATTTTAATGAAATTTAATTACAGGGGTCACTTTTGGGGGGTAAAATTGAAAATTAAAAATCAAAGTTATTAAAACTATATTGTGTTACATATCAAATGAAAGAGCATTTTATCAGCATCTGAAATATATTTTTTTTATATTTTTTGTTTTGGTAATTTAGAAGTAATTTAAGAAAATAAGCAAAAAATGACCATTCCCCCCCCCTTATCTCCGAAACTACTTAGCGTAAAATTTTCAAAAAAATACACGAGATAGCCCTCTCCCTGTAGATTACAGGAAAACCTATTAGAAATCTACAGTCAAGCGTAAGTCGGACTTAAGAGAAAAAAACTTAGATTACGAATTTCACTCACTGCCGCTGCAAGTAGTTACTAAACGTCTAAAATTGTGTAAGCGAGTTGGACAGGTATAAAGAAATTCATTTTTGTCTTTTTCCTTTTAGAACTTGTTCAAATTTTTTTTCATTTGTACAAAATGACTTAAGTTCCTACTAAAAAGGAGGCGCTTAAGACTGTTTATAAATTGACTGAGCAAAATTTTATTCAAATCGGTCCAAAAAAAGGTGTCTGTTGACGAAAACATAGAATTTGTGCCACCGAAAGCCCAAATCTGAAGTCCATTTTGCTCTATCTCTTATCGTTTCCGAGATATATACGTAAAGTCTTGAAAGTGCGAAACGTTAACTTTGCCATCATAGTCGTTCAGGCGCTCATGAGTTCTTTGTATGGAAAAGTCGAAAACCGACTCGCACTTGACCAATGTTCATAGAACGTTGTGTTTTTTTTTTTATTAGCAAAAATGACTTAAGCGCCTTCAGAAGTGCAGGTGCTTAAGACCGTTTGTAAGTTAAAGTTAGCTGTGATGGCTCAACGAAGAAAGAAGATTTCAATATCCTACTTATACATATTTCTTTAATTTAACTATACAGTTTTTATTACTCAAGTCAAGCGTTACGTTAGCTATTGCTATTGAAAGGAAAACTTGTGTATAAAGCTTGAAACAAATTATGGGACGCGTCTGACGGACGCGGCTGACGACCGCGACTGATAAGCCGATGGCTTGCGTGGGCGACGGTCGCGCGATGGTCGCGCGACGGCGATGCGACGCATACGAAATCAAACCTTATCGATATGGAAGTAGACGATGCGATGAGACGTGAAGGCGACGGTCGCGCGACCGTCGCCCACGCGAGATACGGCGTAAGTGTGCATAGTCTTAAAACATTCAGCGCCTCAGATTGCGGTAGGACACCATCCGATTCATCCGAACGCTCAAGGCCACGTCCACGGTTTATGTCCAATAGTTTGCACAATTCAGTGTCATATTCATTATCTAGATCGCGGCAGTGGACGGCGTTCGTCGCGTTTTTAGGTGATTATCTGATTATCGATGGACTATCGCATCGTTCTAAACTACCGCGCAGCAGCGCAAACTGAATTAAACTTATGTTGGTTGCAATAAGACGTAGATTTGTTTAAAAATATGCACACTTGCCACCTGCGGTAATAAAATTTTATGGCTTGCGCGATGATCACATTTATTAATGTCATAACCGCCAATTACTTGCATTTGAAATTGAACTTTAATTTCTAAGAAATAACGTTGTTTTTGTAAAAAAATGAAAGTAGTTTTTACTACATTGCGAAGTTTTCGTTTGTCAACTAGACGCACACATTTGCAACTAAGCGATCGGACACTTTTGAGTGTCGAATTTGTAGGTGACAGTGTATCTAGCCTCGTGGCGCCGAATGTACTTTCTAAAGTACATAATGGTTTCAATGGAATTTTAACTCTCATAAACAAATAAAATATAATTTCTATTGTTTATAAAATTTTTCGAATAACTGAAATTGAATTCAATCTCAAGTACAATAAGAATCAAAATTCCCTAGCAAAAATTTTGTATGGTGGGCGCCACGAGGCTCGGGAAGTTTTTAAATTGATGTTATCGCATCGATCTACTGAGGGGGGCGGTGCCTACAGTAGTTGTAGTTGTATGCATACCTAGCTCACGCACACAGACGCGTCCACTGGCGCCGCGCCGGTGTCTGCGTGCGCTCTCTGCAATGTCTCTGCAAATTCTATGCACAGCGCAGAATATGCAGAAACCACATGGTGGTCTGTGGCAGAAACTCAATAGACATTTTTACGTGAAGTAACATGGTAAATTAAAAATTATCATTAGATACTTATTTGCGGAGGTGTAAACAATTTCCTTCGTTTTGCCATATATCAATAATTACCTATCTATATTAAATTAATTAATCCGTATACATTACATTTTTACAATTAAGTGTATGAATTATACTTTTTATCGTACGGTCAGCTACATAAATATCTATACACCTGTATTCATTCAATTTTGAACCTTCTCCTTCAGTAATAAGTTTCGATATATAATGTATTTACTAAATAATATTTTTAAATTTAAAAGTGGAAAATGTCTGCCTTGGGTGAGACTTGAACTCACGGCCTCTGAATCGATACTCCAGCGCAGACGTTTCTGCTAATCAGAAGTTTTTTTTTTTTTTTTTTTATTATTATAAATGGGCTTACTCTTGACCACAGAGTAGCCAAAGGCAAAGACGTGGCCTACGATGGCCTATGATTTAAATAATATTTATTTAGTAATTTCCCGCTAGAAACTTGCGTTAATTCTGTATACTTTTTCAGCTACCATAACCAAATTTGGATTAGATTAAAAAAACCTTTAAGTAAAACTTAGAACCTTTCAGATTGTTTTACTCACCCTTTCTGATGTTTACCATACTTTATACTTACTTACCCCGTTATTCATAAACGTACACTAAAGTTATCAAGCCGATAAATTTCGTTTGTCCCTTTCCGACGTATTGGTGTGATAGAAAGGGACAAACGAACTTTATCGGCTGGATACTTTAGTGTACGAATAAGGGTATTAAAATTTATAGCTACGAAATTTTACATAAAACACCTACTTTAAAATAAAATAAAAAATGTTGAATTTGGTTAACATTATAAAAGACCTCACGCAAGCTGTGCTAATTAGTTCGCGAATTCGTTGAGAGGTGGCGCTAAACACAATTATGCTCATTAGAGAACCTATACTTCTAGCCTAGCCCAGTCTTTAGAATTATGTGAGTAACGTAAAAGTTTTGTAGGTACGGAACCCTCGGTGGGCGAGTCCGACTCGCACTTGGCCGGTTTTTTTTTGTTTTCCGTTAAACTCGACACGTAGCTAGGTTCATTATCAGGAACCAGCATCACTTTTAGTTAAATTCGCAAAAAAATTATCATCATTTTCATACATAATAAATGAATTTATTAGTGTGAGAGACCCTTTAGAATAACATTCAAGTTAGTGTCAAGTAATTGACGGCACATGTCAAAACAAATAACATTAGGAATTGGTAAAGGCTGTCACACACGTGTTCAGTAACTATCTTTATTTTTTTAATAACTTGATAACCTTAAGAGTTAAGACGCTAGTTTCTTAGAGAAATTAATTGTGTTTGATCTAAAGAACCTTTCCTTAAAGTTAACGAAATTCAATAAAAACAGGGTGTAGAATATAACATGATAGCTGGCTAGAATATAATAATTTATATACTAGGAAAATACCAGACACAAAAAACGCAATGTTCACTATAAGCAATTTAAATTAATTAGGCTATTGAATAATCAACAGTTTTTTTACTATTATTTAGGTATGTATTTATTTATAAGGAAAGAAGAAATTTAGCGTACGAAAAATCGCCTGGTAGTAAACGATTACTCTCTCTCATAGGCCGCGACACAGACGAACAGAAAGCGATAACAAAAATACACCCAGTATTCTTGTACACCTCAACCTCATACAGTACGCAGTGTACGCACACGCCAACAATTTGACATTACCGCCCGGGCAGCGCAAGTAACTTGATTAGTTGTCAATTTCATAGCGGATCGCTCGCAAACTCACCGGGGCGTACATTTTTCAGGATTTCGCTTTTTTAAACGCTTTTTGACGGTCGCCGTGTTAAGTGGATGGAAGTGAACTTAAAAAACTGTTTCTATTGACTGAGCTGAATTTAAGGGACGTTTTTTGGGATTTTGAAAGGTGAAATTAGATTGGTACTGATTTCAACTTAGGCAAAATTACGCCAGGTGTAAAATGATCATAAATTTAAAGTGAGTGATTTATTCTTTAAAGTGAGTGAGATGTTGATAAGCTAAAATAATTATAATTCAAAAGCACCTGGGTTTTGTAACTTATATTAAATATATATTTTGTTTTAAAGCAATTTTTGTTATAATTCACTTAAAAACGAAAAGATACAATTAAATCTCACAGAACACAACACACATTAATGATCACAACCGCTTCTAAACTTTATATTGTTTGAAACCATCCCCTAATTGATTGACCCCCCCCCCCCCTCCTTGCTCTTACCTACCTACCGTGCCGCGAGCACCTAATGCTGTAAAAACAAAAGCTAATCAGCCAAAAGCATCACTAGTACTCGTTTTATTACTACATGTTGCAGATCACTTAGAAGTAGATGGACCATATTATACTTTTTATCTGGGATCAATAAGGGGAAAAGATGGACAATAATATTATAGTACATTGTGCAACAAGGGGAGGAAGTTGAATAATACTAATGAAAGTTGGCTTGCCGGAGCGATTTAAAGACTCGAGTTAGTAATATTCATACTTCCCGAGATAGACACAATGTTTTTCATCACACTTGCATTATAAAAAAAAAAATTCTGCCCATCTTTTCCTCTCCATATTTCATGAACTATTGATCCCAGATAAAAAGTGTATTTACTTCTTTTGTAGGGAATTTTCTGAAGATTACTTGTGTATTAATTAGAACATTATTTGCTACGTGGCACAGTTTAAGAGGTATCCACGAAAAACTAAAAAAAGGGACCTTTACACCCCCTCCACCCGTTATCTCCACCCCCACCCCTGAGTATTTTGAGTATGTGGATTAAGACACCATTCCCTACAATTACCTCTATACCAAAATTCGCTTGTACACGAATTTTTTCCGATGAGATAGGCTTCGTTGAGTGTGCTAAAAAGAAAAATGAATGTTTCATGAATCAAATTTAATTCAATATGAAATTTCGCCTGGCGTTTGAGTATTTGACCGCAAGTCTTGTAAAATATTAATACGGTGCCTGTTAGTGGTAATCTATGTTTCATGTATAACGACCACTGTTGCAATACCTATTACATTACTACCTGTTCACACAATAATGAATTTTAAGTGCACAATATCAAGAAAGCTTTTACAACAACCGCTTACTCCATTGTCCTGAGGAGCATGCATGTATTGAGTTAATTAAAGTAAAGTGGTACGTATGCGTTTGATTTAATGGCTATATTTAAACATCGGGCCGACCTAGTATTCCTATAATCAAGTAATGCACGAGAAGAAATATTTTTTCTACTCCCGTGTTGTTATTCGTCATTTACAGTGTCGTGCATAGATCGTTAAAACCCTACATAAAAGATGCCCGCCCCCGCCCGGCGCCCCGCGCACCCACGCATACGATATAGCTCTTAAAGCATTGTTAGGAAGCCTTTAAGGGATATAGCGGGGGCGCGGGGCGCCGGCGGCTGGCGGCGGCGGCTGGCGGCGGCGGCTGGCGGCGGCGGGGGGAGTGCGACAGGGTGAGTGCAGGAACAGAGGTGAGGCCGACGCGTCAAAATACAGGAAATAGTGCGAATTTCACGAAAGTTATTCTAGAAAACTATTAAAAAGTAAGTGCATGGTCGTAGAAAAAGTATTGTATGCAACGGTGTTTAACTGAGTCAAAAAATACTCGTGGCGTCTTAATAACAATTTTCGGCTTCGCCTCAAATTGTTACCCACGCCACTCGTCTTTTTTGACCTCCTTTAAAAGCCTGTTGCATAAAATACTATATTTCAGTCTAAGTTTATCAACAAATTGAAAAGCAACTTGACAAAATTGACTAAGTAGCACTTTATACACAAGAACCACAACCCTTGTAAGCTGACGAACTGAGAAATGGACGAATGAAGACTGACTAGAGGAACGGGGAATCAGACGAACGGTGCAGAATTGATAACGGCATTTTTATACGATTGATCGAATCTTAGCAAAAAATCCCAAAAATTGGCATAGGCACTAAATTACATAACACCATATCACTTTCCAAACCAGAGGTTATCAAGTCACTATTTTTATTAATCCGGACTAATCACGATTCCTGAATAGATGACCCTTCATCGAAAATATCATATGACAGTTTATTTATTTATTTAAATACACGGTGCTCGCTTGAGCATTTCCAAAAGACTAACCACGCATTTCTGAAGACAAAAAAAAAATTAAACACAGATGATTTTTAGGGTTCCGTAGTCAACTAGGAACCCTTATAGTTTCGCCATGTCTGTCTGTCCGTCCGTCCGTCCGTCCGTCCGTCCGTCCGTCCGTCCGTCCGTCCGTCCGTCCGTCCGTCCGTCCGCGGATAATCTCAGTAACCGTAAGCACTAGAAAGCTGAAATTTGGTACCAATATGTATATCAATCACGCCAACAAAGTGCAAAAATAAAAAATGGAAAAAAATGTTTTATTAGGGTACCCCCCCTACATGTAAATTGGGGGCGGATATTTTTTTTCATTCCAACCCCAACGTGTGATATATTGTTGGATAGGTATTAAAAAATGAAGAAAGGTTTACTAAGATCGTTTTTTGATAATATTAATATTTTCAGAAATAATCGCTTCTAAAGGAAAAAAAAGTGCCCCCCCCCCCTCTAACTTTTGAACCCTATGTTCAAAAAATATGAAAAAAATCACAATAGTAGATCTTTATAAAAACTTTCTAGGAAAATTGTTTTGAACTTGCTAGGTTCAGTAGTTTTTGAGAAAAATACGGAAAACTACGGAACCCTACACTGAGCGTGGCCCGACACGCTCTTGGCCGGTTTTTTTTTACTATGTTCACAAAAAAGTAATCTTTAATTATAAAACTGGCACTTAAAATGAGTTCTAACGTTTTTTTTTTCATCTAAAAACCATTTTTAAAAGATTTGAGAGAAAAAAAACTCTGAAACTAGGTGAAATCGAGAAAAGTATATATATGACATTTTAGTATCAAAATGGGATCAGGAATATGATGTTAAAATCTCTCACCGTTCTCACTAGCACCACACCCCGGCCACTGGTGATCAAATATATGAAAGAGGCGCGTTCCTAGCACACAGTCTAAGCTCGTGTAGGTGAACGACGCGCACCATGCTTGTATGTGTGAAATATGACAGGTCGACTGTTCGCGTTTTTGACAGGCGGTAACTGTGAGGTAACGGAGAGGGGGTGGGCGGCACTTTCAGCGGGGAGCGGGAGTGGCCATACTGTATGATAGTACTCTTTATTATACTGTGCTATAGCACCGCACCGTCTATATTACCTACTTCCAAAAAACTCATTGATACGAGTTTCAGATTGAACCCTTGTTCTTCAAGTTAAAAATCGCACGCTTTTATCGCTAGACCACTATTGCCTGAAGTAGAATTCTTGAAATAAAAATTCTCACTTACAATGGTACTGAAACTCCCTTCTTAAAATTCATTAGACTCCTATTTCCGACCACTCACGGCGTCGTGAATAAAATATGGCCGACTAAAGCGAGCCTTTTATCTATTAAACGCATTTGCTGTTACAAATCTTTACTCTCGTGGTGGCTGGGACTCAGTCTAGAGCGACTTAAGGACATATTTTTCAGTTAAGAGGGGGTAGAGCAGGGAGAATTTTCAGAATCTGTCAAATTACCCCATTACACACACAAACACCCTTCACTCACACTACCTCAATTTACTGTGAAAGGTCAGTGACCCTTAATTTTTTTCAAGTGTTATTTTGAGTTTGTAATCAACTACTGACCTCATTTGAGAAATTAAAACTGTAAAAAAGGTAGCATACAAGAAGACAGAGAAAAAATACGCGTCATATAGCTTTCCTTCTCTGTTCATGTCTCATGTGACTTTAATTTACCTAAATATGTAGATAACGTTCCTTACTCAGTTGATTGTTTACCTAGGTGTATTTCAAATAACTTTGCACTTCATTTTGCGTTAATTTCTATACTTAGATAAAAAATCGTCCGCCTGGCCTAACCCGCAAACATTATTCAAAGACGTGTTTGAAGGCCGATACCTCTAGGCAGACAATTATGGTCGCGTGATAAATGATAAAACACCATCCCTATCGCACTATTTGTAAGTGCCATAGGGACGGCCCGATGTTTTATCATTTACCGCGCGACCATGATTGCCCTGCAGGTCTTCAGAGGCCGGTGCTGCGCATTACGTACCTATATACGGGTTGTATTAAAGACTATCAGATATTTTCTTTATTCTTTTTGGTCGTTAGGTTTTTTATCATTTATTTTAATACAAAAATAAAGTATGTGTATAAAATAAAAACCTAATGAATAGAGTACAGAGCTAGCAGCAGTCAAGTCAGAGACACAAAGAATATCAGGGAATATCGACGCATATCTTATCCAATACCGCCATCGCCATCTGTATCAGACTCTTGATCTTACCCAATTTCCGAGTCTTTTCTCTTAATTTCAGTTCCTTGAGTTGAAAATGTTGAAACACATACTTAGTATTAAATAAAACACAAATACATATAAAAATCACAATATAATTTTAAATTATGGCTTAAGCCCTGTACCAGTTGCAGTCGCCACGTCTGTAAAGCCCCTTGTAGTTTCTTTTAAATGGCTAAATACCTAGATGTCATGTCATAAACATCTGTGATGTAACTGAAAATTAAAAAACATCGCTCAAAGATAAGGTTCAAATTAGCTTGGCAAAAAATACAGTGCAGTCAAAATACCATCCAAATACGAAAAAGCATATGTCAATGTCAATATCACTGCCGTATGCCGTATTTCAGGCCATAAGGGCTGTTTTCTCAAATATGAAAAAATCTCAAAAGCAGAACTTTAAAAAGACTTTCTAGGAAAATTATTTTGAACTTGATAGGTAGAACAATTTTTAAAAGTTGTACAAAAAAATCTGAACTAAGTTTGTAACTATATGGAAAGCATTTTTTATCTTAGATTGAATATTTTAGTATCGTAACGCATTTTCTTTCAAATAAAAAGAGAATTATTAGAATAGGTTGACGGTGTCTACCGTAAACTGGGGTTACATTGACTAATTTGGGAATTTAAACTTCTCTAGCTTCTACATTTAATGGGTATTTTTACCCATTAAATGTAGGAGTTAGAGAAGTATAAATTACAAAATTGGTCAACGTAACGTAACTAAGAAGGAACAAAAATGGGACCATCAACTTTTCTACGACTAAAAATCTAAAAAGGTAACATAATAAGTGATATCAGGATTATTGTTTTTCTGTCACGATGCCTGCATGTATCAAATGTTTCTTTTTAACCCAGTGGTTGACTGGTAGAGAATGCCTTAAAGCATTATGTCCACCATTTGTACTTATTTTTTTTATGTGCAATAAAGAATACATAAATAAATAAAATAATGTACGCAGAAAAAAAAACGATGTAATCAAACTTAAACTGACATTGGGGTTACTTTGATACACAATTTTTTTTTAATGATAATCGAATGTAATCCCTTACAAAAGTATTTTATCTCAAGAAAAGATAAAAAAATTGTTCGCAGAGTCAAATATTACAACTCTTTAACGCTATTTTGGGGTTACTTTGATCAAGAATAAGAATTACCATCTTCAGAAAACCAACTTTATTTGCAATTGTTTCGATATTTATCACAAGAAGAGATCAAATTATCAGCCTCAACAAGTACCGTGCGTGACATAATCAGACAATAATCAACTATGTGTCATTATGGTCAATGTACCCCATGCAAGTGATCAAAGACACCCCCAGAGTAAATCATTAGTAGTAAATACCTAGTTTGACTTTATGATACTAAATTCAATACAATGGTATAGCTAAACACATTTCTGGCAAGCTAATATTCACTGTGAACCTTTTACTTTAATACCCACTACGTTAGTTTAGAAGTTTATTTAAACATGAAAAATAGCAACAAACATAGCTGGGCATTAACTCGTTAATCCGTTAATCGTTAATTAACGAAGTTAACATTTCGGTTAACGGATTAACTTTTAAGTTAACTTTAAAAAATGTTAACGGATTCGTTAACTTCCGTTAAATTTCATCGAGTCCGTTAATCGTTAATCCAGCACCCCAAGCGGCTCGCTGCGCCGCGAATACCACGTCCTGACTGCTACTGTAAAAGCCCGTAGACGGCAAAACCTAGGATTTATCGGTAATAGCAGATCCGTCGGTTATAAACAGTCTAAAGACCAATTGGCTAGAGTTGTGCCTGCTCGTTCACTGAAAAGTTCGCTCCCAACTAGTACGATCTCCGAACCGAAGTGTACTAGTTCGTTTTTTTAGGACATTTAGGACAATAGTACACCGAGAGAGCGAGAGACAAATTGTGCATATGGCGTACAGTAACGCTCGCTGGCTCTCGCGCGCGCTCTCGGTCCGAATCAGTCGGTTTTAGTTCGGTTGCGGTCAGATCACACAGATCGCTTTGCTGTCATTGTCACTCCTCGGCTCTTTGCTCCTTTCGCTCCTATTCTATTGCGCGTGTGTGAGTGTACTAAATGTCCTAGAGAGCACAATCATTTGGGAGTCGTTCGGTCTAGTACAGTGCAGGGCGTGCAGGGAATCGTGTCTTTTGTACTATTAGTACATGTCCTACACAAGCATACAATTGGCGACTTTGGATCACTTATGAGATCTTCTAAATCTTATTAGACGTGCTAGATCGATCACTAACCTGGGAATAGAGTGCAATCATCAGGCATGACAGACAAATCGCGCAACCGACGCATCGAGTCCGGCGGGCCTTAGATTACTCTACCAAGTTATCGTGGCCCACAGCATCGAGTTGTCGTCTCAAATCTCAATCTGAAGAACCGACGCACCACGATCGCGACCGCATGAATGACCCAATAATTATTAATTACCAATCCGAAGTAAAACCTAGGATTTAGCCAACCAACGGCGGTAAAAGCCCGAAGAGACCGTAATTATTACATTTCGGTTTTTTACCGATTGGCGTCACTCACAGGTTTTAATGTTTTATGTGGATACTTAGAAAATACAAATACATAATACCTACAGTGAAGTCCTATTTTTATGATGTGTTAACGGATTATCGATTAACTTTAACTTCCGTTAAATCTACCGAAATGTATCGCTTTAACGATTAACGAAGTTAACTTTTTAAGTAACGGATTAACGATTATCGAAGTTAACTATTTGATTAACGGTGCCCAGCTATGGCAACAAACTATGCTTTTATTTTGACACGTTATCCGCACTGCCCACGACCATACTTACTTATTCACCGCGTCAGAGCACCATCTAACTAAAAGGTTGGTTAAGGGTTATCATATGTGTAAATTTCATTACCGACTACTCATAACATATTAAATCCTTATTTTTTTGGTCAAATAAATATAATATGCTCGTGACAGGTCATATTTTGTTCGCAATCCGAAAGAGTCAACCCTAGCACTTTTCCCTATTCACCCCCTTCCCGACCCTATTCACCCCAACGTTAGGGTGAGCGAAAATTACTAAATAAAACGACATATTTTCAAAGACAAACCGAAGTTCACACTGCCGGAAGATTTTTTGTGTAAAAAATTAGCATGGCACATATAAAAAAACTGTTATCGACGTTCAAAAGTCGGTTTTGGCCCTATTCACCATAAATTACGTTAGTTTATACCCGTTCCGACCCCATGAACCCAAAATCTTCAGAAAACGATGTACTATGTAGCCCAATTTTATTTGGTATTTTGGAGGTGATTAGTAAAAATAATTTAGTTTTACAATTGTGCGAAAATAGATTCTCATTTGGCCGGTTTTTAGGGTTCCGTAGTCAACTAGGAACCCTTATAGTTTCGCCATGTCTGTCTGTCCGTCCGTCCGTCCGTCCGTCCGCGGATAATCTCAGTAACCGTAAGCACTAGAAAGCTGAAATTTGGTACTAATATGTATATCAATCACGCCAACAAAGTGAAAAAATAAAAAATGGAAAAAAATGTTTTATTAGGGTACCCCCCCGACATGTAAAGTGGGGGGCTGATATTTTTTTTCATTCCTACCCCAACGTGTGATATATTGTTGGATAGGTATATAAAAATGAAGAAGGGTTTACTAAGATCGTTTTTTGATAATATTAATAGTTTTGGAAATAATCGCTTCTAAAGGAAAAAAAAGTGCGTCCCCCCCCTCTAACTTTTGAACCCTATGTTCAAAAAATATGAAAAAATCACAATAGTAGAACGTTATAAAAACTTTCTAGGAAAATTGTTTTGAACTTGATAGGTTCAGTAGTTTTTGAGAAAAATACGGAAAACTACGGAACCCTACACTGAGCGTGGCCCGACACGCTCTTGGCCGGTTTTTTTTAACCTTTCCTGGTGGCCTAGTGGTAATAACGTTAGCTGCGTAAGCTGAATACCCGGGTTCGATTCCCGGCTCAGCCACCGTGGGCATTGTCGTTTTTTCTTTCACGTATGATATCTATTTCAATATATGTATGTATGTATGTATGTATGTGGACACTTTATTGTACATAAGACAAGTTAGGACATAAAAATACAGTATAGTTATGATGTACAAAGGCGATCTTATCCCTATAAGGGATCTCTTCCAACCTTTGAGCGAATTGAAAATTTATTATTTATATAAACTTGAAAAAGATAAAATCAAAAATGATTCAATAAAATAATTTTATTTCTTCCCTAGTTGTAAATAAATAATAGTACATTACTACAGAGGCCGGGACAAAGGGGGTTGCCGGCCGAAGACATATAGACGGCCGAGCGAAGCGAGGCCGGATAGGTCTGAGGCGGGCAAATAATATATCTGTGCTCGTCACACAAATAAATGCCCTTACCGGGATTCGAACCCGGGACCGCGGCGTAGCAGGCAGGGTCACTACCGACTGCGCCAGACCGGTCGTCAAGTTGTATAGTTTCATACTTATGATTTTTATTTAAAAATAATCCGTTTATATTATAGCAACCATGGGTGATTTTTGCGGACTTAAGTAGAAACCTAGAGGTTGACAGAAGTGTGATTAATATTTCTAAGTGTTAATTTCATGTATTTAGTCTAACTACGAAGCAATAAATTGACGTATAAATTGCGTCCATATACAGAGAGGTCATTCATAAAAATATCACTTTAGGTAAGTTATAATTATGTCCTTTATACAACGTGACAAGCATTGACCACACATCCCAATTCACCCCTCTTCCGACCCTAATCACCCCCTTCGTAAACCTGTTCACCCCCTTTCCTGATCCCATTCACCCCTCAGGCCGCGGATATTTATTCATCCCGTAAAAATTCCCCAACACAGTTGCATCGCTTTCTTCATGAAAACCATTATAAAAATATGTCTTATGATTTTCTGTTATACATAAACTTTAGAAGTGTATACAGATTCAAAAGGATAATGAACGATTAAAATGAGTAAAAATCCAATAAATTTGAACGAATAACTTTGATAGACATGAAACTGTAAATATATTATTTTCTTACTTTGCGGAAAATAGAAGGAATATGTCAAGAAATATAATAACATTATACACTATGTAACATAATTGCCGAAGATAAATCCTACGGCTTATACATTACCTTCTATAGTACCTTTAATTTTCATGGTGTTTATTTTAAAAAAAGGAAGTGGTATTCGTAACCGCTATTCGATACCGGTTATGCTCTTAAATGGATCACCGGCATTAATGTTACATCCTGTATACCCCCGGAACCCTTTTCACCCCAAATTACGGTATTTATTAAATTGTCATTATGTAAAATGTCGGAAACTACGGAACCCTACACTGACGCGGTCTTGGTCGGTTTTTCTTCTTAATGCTATTTAAGAGATAATAAAAAATTACACCTCCCAATTTATAATAAGTTTTTTTGCAAAAATTTCGTTTTTGACACAAGCTATTATCGCCGACTGTAGGTACCTAAGCTTTCTTTCAACAATCATCTATTGCTCTCCGAGACATTTCTAAAAACCCCTGACTCAATGGGGATACGACGTTTCATAACAGAGTTCCTATGATCACCTTTCTGCTCCATCATCAGATTAGCTCCATGATACCATAATACTGCATTGTCACTTGTGTGCAAAATTTCAGCTCAATCGGAAACCGGAAAGTGGGTCAAATTTAGCTTCTACGTTTCGACTCAAACTAACATACCTACTAACAAGGCAAGTTGAATATAAGCTTGTATAAAGGCTTCTGATACTAGATTTGCAATAAGTTTACTTGTCACAATTTAAGAACAGATGATGAACAGACATATCCAATGACAAGTCTACACCGTATTCGTGAACTGTCAAATCACCTCATGCAATTTACGGCTGTAAGGCAACCAGGTAGGGTTCATTATTGCACTTTAATTACATATTAATGATTTCTAGCCCGTAAGATATATATTTGCTTTAACAATGGATAGATATTTATGCGGGTGAGAGTGTAATTTAGGTTTTTATAAGGAATCAATTATTTTTAAGCGACCCGATCAGATATTTATGCGGATAAGGACCCTCCCACATCTACCGTCTTGCGATCGTAAAACGCCAACGGATCGTCGGGCCAACTGTATGGCTAAGCCGCGCTGACGCGGCGTCTTTTTCCATACAGTTGGCCCGACGCTACGCTCGCGAGACGCTAGAAAGAGAGACGATGTTTTTGCCGGTCACGGAGCATCACAATTTTTTGCCAGGAACATGTCGTCATATACTTACGGCCCCCTATAGAAAATCAGACAATTTTGCACGGCCGTTCATAGTCATTTATGCTGGTCACCAGCTGGTATTCCATGAATATTTGGTCTAGTTGAGTGGAGAAGTGCCATTCAAAACAAGCGCTTTCTAAACAACGATGTATTTAGGTACTTTATAATTATTATTGTTTTCAACTTACGGTTACGTGTTCGCGGTATGCACAGAGTAAATCTTTAATGAAATTGAGACATTTTTTTATATAAGTATACAATTAAATTTGAACCAGAAGCACTGTTAGTAGGACGCTTAGAGACCTTATACACCTCTAAGATTTTTGTTTTCATTATATAGCGTAGTTATATAAAATTTATTTAAAGTATGATAGTACACTGACCCTTAGAGACCTTTACATCTCTAAGTCACGTTGAGCATGTAATTAGTTATGTATAGCTATACTAGGCATTGTTGCCCTCTTTAATGTCACCTACAAGCTTAATGTCGTGTTTCACTGTGTCGATTTTTCTTTTGTCAATTTGCTGTTAGCTTGAACATGTCATGCTCGCTTAAAAGTCTTTGCTTACGGTGGCGTGTTGATCGGGTCGCCACCTTCCCGAATGGAGGTTGAGGGAGGCGATGGCTGAGATACGCGTCATACTCGTGAACGGGTGCTGTTTGTGGAGACTGGTCTGTTCAAGCTTACCTGGGCCACATGTTTTGTTAGATTATTTAACTTTACTTTTGAGCGGATTGCGAGACACTACATTCGGTTCTTGTAAGAATTAAACTTAAGTAAGTAATGTCTTAAGGATGACACTAGAGACCATCACGTTGTCGTTTAATTTAGTTAATTTTAGCTTTTGGACACTTAGAGACTTTATACATCTCTGAGATTTTGATTATATTTTATTTTAAAATAGACTCCTTACTTTAATGACCTTGTTGTCGTTTGATTAAGTTAATGTTAGTTTTTTGGACACTTAGAGACCTTATACATCTCTGAGATTTTGATTATATTTTTAAACTTAATTTGTAACCTTGATTGGCCCTTATTTGTAAACTTGATTTGTTCTTTAATGATTGACAACTAGAGACTTGTACATCTCTTGAAATGTGTAATTTAGCTGTTCATTTTCTGTTTTTTTTTTTTTTTTTTTTTTTTTTTTTTTTTTTTTTTTGTATTATTTGACAAAGGTTTTTACTTTTAAATATTTTAATTTTATAAAATTTGACTCTTGGAGACGCTATACATCTCCATGGATTATTTGATTAAGTATAATATTTTTACTTGTAATATTCAGTCTTTTACAACTATTGAAGTATTATAGATTTCTTTTATCTTTGTATCTGTTTGCACTTTCTTTATGTATTGATTATAGTTAGTAATAATATGACATTTAGAGACTTTATACATCTCTAATTCTATATCAGTGTATAGCTACTTTGCTTATGATTAATATTTTTAGTTAATATTTCTATTAATTTCATTTGTTTAACTTTAATGAATACTCTGTAATGTTGACATGTAAAAGTGCCCCCGTGGCCTATTTGCTGAATAAATGATTTTGTATTTTGTATTTGTATTTTGTACTATACCTATACATACCCGCTCGCATTCCCCTTTTTTCTATTCTAAGTAAGAATCGATTAATAAGTATCTGAATATATATGGATAAATTAAATTGTAATTGTTGACATACAACCTGTGAAGTTTGGTTGACAAAATTTGACATAGGTGCTGTCATATATATTTTTAAAATGACGTACTGTTAATACCAGCGTAATGAAAATGTATTCCAATGAGTAAAAGAAAACATGAAACTTTTTTCAATTTAACCGAACTAGAATGAAATCATTTATACTCATTCGGTTGTGTTTGTTATTTTCTTTAATAATGTGATATATTTTTAATTATTTTTTATGCACAAGCCATGCAACCACCTTTAAACTTTAAATGAGATTGGATCTCCACCTGACATATTTGATTTACCCTATTTATTTTGAGCACAGTTTTACACTGGTATGGTTTTTCGTGTACGTACACTATTTTCTGTCAAAATATTTGTCAAATTTAATTGTCAACGCGGAGCGACCGGCGACACGTCTGCCTCCGATGAGCCGCTCACGGCATCTAATCGAAAGGAGAATTCTGACAGCAATGGCGAATGTATGGAAAATTTACGATAGTTTAAATTTAAGGTAAAATTTCTTTGTTGCCTTTGAGAGGAAAAATATAAAAAACCTCAAAACTTCTAGTCCATTTATCTGGCTTTTAGAATCACTTAATGTTATAACTAAAGTATTGAATTTTTTTAACAAAGTTTACTAAACGGCGACATACGTTTTTCTCATTTTAGGTCAACTTTGCGTGGGTTTATTTATTATACCGTTAATAATTAGAGATTCTGAATAGTCAAAAGTTGTAGACACACTCTTTAAGATAATAACTACATTTATTTTATTTCATTTTATTGAGAAATGTGAGCAGCATTTGTTAAACGCCGAATGCTCTTTTCGAGGATTTCGTACGACCCCCTCTTAACGCATTGCATAACCAGTACTGCCTCTGATGTAGTTTTCTTTATTTACGCCTACCAAATGTGGAAATTGAGCCACATCATGCTTTTAAAAAAACTTGTATCTTCGGTAATATTGCACGATATTTCATCGTGGTAACTTAGGTATTTATAATTATAAATGTCAAATAATATCAAGCTGAAGGTGACGACTTCGGGCAACGGCGGGAGAAGTCAAATTGTTTCGTTATCTGCCTCACTTCATTCAGAATCGTTCGCGATAAATTCAACTATTAGGTATTAGTCATTTTTCCGTGGCCTACTACAACAGTGTGATTGACACTTGAGACTGACAATTCTATGCCTGTTTCTGGGTTGAATAAGTAACATTACTCCTCACATTTCTTAGAATATTTCCTTGTTGTAAGGCAATGAACGGCGAAGTGTCAATTTCGGTCGACAATTGTCACTGCTGTGGAAAAACAGGCCATTTGTATAATATTATCAGTTTCATAAGGCCGGGGCCAATAATGTACCTTCAAAAAGTTGTGTCATTCCCGCTTCATCTTTCGAATTGAACAGTCTCCCCGACAATGGCTGCCCCGCGTCTCCTTGCATTTACGGCATTGCCTCTGCTACCCCGAGGCTGCTACATGGGTTTGTCTGCCACAATAGTTGAGATAACAGTTCACTTTAATTTGGCCTTTGGCAAATCACATTTAACATATTCTCTGTGTAGGAATGATAAGGATCTGGAACGAATTTTTAGTCATACTTATTTCGACAGAGGTTTGTTTTATTTTGACAAAATTTTAACATACGATTTTTGTTTAGCAGATATATGTAACATTAAAAAAGACAACAAAGTGGCATTGTGATCAGAAAGGGAGCAAACATTTTGGCGATTTTTACGGATAACAAACATCAGTAGGCCTAGCACATGATGGCCGCGAGAGTATGTCGCCGCGAGATAGATGACACGTCTTCTTCTAACTGTATTAATGACATAAGGACGGGTAGTCTATCTCGCGGCGACATACTCTCGAGCCATCATGTGCTAGGCCTACAGTAACTGCAACAACTTTGGTAACAATTTGGCATACGCTTGAATGAAACTCAAGAAAGGTTTTATTATTACTCTAATATATATAATCATCTTTAAGTAGAGCCGGAAGCTCTTAATGTGTCGCTTAACTTCAAACTCGGGTAAATCTATTATGTTTTAAGGTTGATTATTTTTCATATTATATATATTTTTATACAAAAACAACATTAAATCAGAATGGATTTAAACGAGTTTGAAGTTCAGCGACACATAAAATTCGACATTAGTAATCGAAAAATTTCACAATAAAATCTATTTAAAACGCAACATCAAATCAAGTCCATCTCAAAACAGAACAAACCCCACTCCAAAATCCTCCGAAGCCAACCAATAAAATGATTAACGAAAACACTCCCCGTACCGGGTCTCCAAACTCGCCCAAAGCCGCCCCGGGAGCTTCATTAGATGATGTAGGCATGTCATTTGCGTCCCCCAGGCGCGCAGTTAACCCGGGTTTAAATCGGCGATTACTCGACGGTGGACTAAACGTGATTTAATGAGAAACAAGTCTTAATCACGAGAGTGTGGTCGCATTATAGTTTGACCTTGGGGCTTAGGATTTTACCCGGTGGATGTTTTTAAAATTGAATTAGGCAGGTCCTTTGAAATAAATTGAATAAAAACTATCCGGAATATACTTGATGACAGAGGCAATGACGTGGCTATCTTGAATAGATGTGTAAAGATCGAGCAGTCAAAATCTCGACGAATAGTTGGTCGACTAAAGTAAGCCATTTTGACTGATCGATGAATTTTCCCGGTGATGTTACCAAGCACACGAGTTAGTCCAGTAACGGCCAATATACGGCCCAGTAACCGGATGCCTTATTTTTATCAGAACTGAGGTAGATCTCCGTGAGTTATACCTCAGCAACAGCTGGAGTAGGTAACTATAAAAGTTTGAGTAGAACAAAGCGGCGTGCTCTTATGTTGGAGGCCAAGATTCATTTTGGGTTGTCGCGTAAGCCAAGTAAGTATTTATATAATGCCCATTGCACTTCTATTTCAGAATTTGATTAGAACTGTTTTTTGTTTACGTATGTACACATTGTACACACGGTAAAAACAAGAACATCTTTTTACTGATGAATATTTTGTACAAAATGAAACGTTTTTTAATACGTGAGGTTATAAAGTAATTGCATTAAGGTGGAATATATAACCTTGTAACAAGTTTGAATTATTCAGTTTGGGTAGAGCTTTTTACTGTATTTATTGGGTTCACTTTACTAAGAATGTAGTTACTTAGTATAATTTTTAATTTATCTAAATAAATACGAGTACGAGTAATACGGTCAGTACAAAAAAATACCCGTCCTATGACATACCACAATACAATAAAATACTAACTTTTAGGAGTACCTTAGTAATATTCGATATTTTCAAAATATCTGAATTGGTTTCAAATCCAATTTCAGTTGGTCTGTAATAGGTTTCCTTATCTTGAAATATAATAGTCAGGCCTTGAAATTTACATAAAGTTCAATCAATACAAAGCCCTCGAAGAACTTCACCATAACTCATAAAGTTTAAAAAGTATTCGATCAGCGCCACTTCCGATACAAAAGATACCCAATTAATAATTAACTTAGCATGTACCCGGGAACTTACAATCAAGTTTTAATTGTTTTTGCTGTTTTACTTCCCAACAAAATAATTTCGTTTAGAGCCTCATTTGATTTGTTTGCTTGTGTAAGACTTCGCTTTATTAATTCTAGAGTTTTCGCATTGGTGTTTAAGGCAAATTTGTGAAGCGTACGGTGTTAGGAAAGTCATGTTTGTGTGGGGCCGCATTGTATTTTGGAAAGTTTTAAGTCTATTAAAATTAAGTTGGGCATGTTTATGCAGTATGAGAGCCGGTGGTTTATAATAATGGTTTATAAAATCATATTTAGGTACCTTCATCCTGTAGAGCGTAAAGAATGTATAAATGATAAACTAAAATGAGAACTACATAATAGATGAATTTAATTTTATCTTCGGATATTTATTTAAACACTTGGACAACAGATAATATAACAAGTCCAGGCTAGCCGAATGGCACAATCGCTCACGAAACGCACGAAACGAAGCGCTCAGTACGCGCAGAGCCAGCGGCGTATCGCTTTCGTTTGGCGTCGGATGCCATTCGGCTATCAGGGACGGCCCGATGTTTTATCATTTATCGCGCGACCATGATTGCCCTGGAGTACTTTAAATTATAAATAAAAATTAGAGTAAAGACTGAAGCGTTATTGAAACCAAAAGGTATGAGATCAAATTCAAAATGTCCACGCTGGGTTATAAATTGTTTAAATCTAACTTTTGATAGGCTTTGCTTTTAAGGTTTCGTATTGTAATTTGACATTTCTGATTCCTGATTTAAACAATTATCCCGTTGTTTAAATCAGGAACGAAGACAGATCCTACGAACTTTAGGCCGATTTCAATACTACCTGCATTAAGCAAAGTGTTTGAGAAACTTATTTTAAATCAACTGCTGTCGCATTTCAACAGAAATAAACTGCTTGATAGCAATCAATTTGGTTTTACCAAAGGTCGATCAACCACTGACGCTGGTGCGGTACTCCTAAAGCACATCTTTGACGCTTGGGAAAAAGCTCAAGATGCTGTTGGAATTTTCTGTGATCTGTCCAAGGCATTTGATTGCGTAGATCACGAAAATTTAAAACGAAAATTAAGCCACTACGGGATAAAAGCCGGTGCCCTCGACTTAGTCTCATCATATCTGTCGGATAGGACTCAGAGAGTAGTTATTAATGGAACTCATTCGGCGGGGTCCCCGGTAGCCCTCGGAGTGCCTCAAGGTTCAATTCTTGGTCCCTTCCTCTTTTTAGTATATATTAATGACCTACCCACTCTTGTTAAAGGCAGACATGATATAGTGTTATTTGCGGATGACACTTCTCTTATATTCAAAGTGGACAGGAAGGAAAATAGCTTCGACAGTATTAATGATGCCCTATCAACTATAGTTAACTGGTTTACGGCAAACAATCTACTTTTGAACGCCAAGAAAACCAAATGCATCAAGTTTGCGTTACCTAACGTCAAGCAGATAAATAACAGCAAAATCCAAATAAAAGGTGATACGCTGGAGTTTGAAGACCAAACTGTTTTCCTGGGAGTCACTTTAGACTCAAAACTGCAATGGCACGCACATATTGCTACTTTAGCTAACAAACTTAGTTCAGCTGCCTACGCAGTAAGGAGAATCAGACAGCTAACAAACGTAGAGACGGCCAGGCTGGTATACTTTGGTTACTTCCATAGTGTTATGTCGTATGGAATTCTGTTATGGGGTAAAGCCGCAGATATTCAGACGATATTTGTGCTGCAACAGCGAGCTGTGTACGTGTACGTTCCATATATGGACTGGGCGCTCGAGCTTCCCTAAGAGAGAAATTCAAAGAGGTGAACATTCTTACCGTTGCCTCTCAGTACATACTTGAGAATATTATGTATGCTAGGAAAAACATCCATGAATACAAGCTTAACAGTGATATCCATAACTATAACACTAGAAACAAACATAAACTTGCCGTGCCCTTCCACCGTCTCCGTAAGGTTAGTACGTCTTTCGTTGGGAACTGTACACGTTTTTATAACAAAATCCCCATTGATGTAGTGAACTTGCCACTCGGCAAATTTAAGTCACATGTTAAGCGCTGTTTACTAGGTAAAGCTTACTATACGGTAAATGATTTTATAAATGATAAAAATGCCTTTAAGCCAGTAGCTTGATTATGGTAGCAGAAGTTTGTAATACAACCGTACTAGTATCCAGTAAAAATGACACAGCGTAATTTTTCTCATGTGATTGTATTGTATCATTAGTTATGTTAGTAGGACGCTTAGAGACCTTATACACCTCTAAGATTTTTGTTTTCATTATATAGCGTAGTTATATAAAATTTATTTAAAGTATGATAGTACACTGACCCTTAGAGACCTTTACATCTCTAAGTCACGTTGAGCATGTAATTAGTTATGTATAGCTATACTAGGCATTGTTGCCCTCTTTAATGTCACCTACAAGCTTAATGTCGTGTTTCACTGTGTCGATTTTTCTTTTGTCAATTTGCTGTTAGCTTGAACATGTCATGCTCGCTTAAAAGTCTTTGCTTACGGTGGCGTGTTGATCGGGTCGCCACCTTCCCGAATGGAGGTTGAGGGAGGCGATGGCTGAGATACGCGTCATACTCGTGAACGGGTGCTGTTTGTGGAGACTGGTCTGTTCAAGCTTACCTGGGCCACATGTTTTGTTAGATTATTTAACTTTACTTTTGAGCGGATTGCGAGACACTACATTCGGTTCTTGTAAGAATTAAACTTAAGTAAGTAATGTCTTAAGGATGACACTAGAGACCATCACGTTGTCGTTTAATTTAGTTAATTTTAGCTTTTGGACACTTAGAGACTTTATACATCTCTGAGATTTTGATTATATTTTATTTTAAAATAGACTCCTTACTTTAATGACCTTGTTGTCGTTTGATTAAGTTAATGTTAGTTTTTTGGACACTTAGAGACCTTATACATCTCTGAGATTTTGATTATATTTTTAAACTTAATTTGTAACCTTGATTGGCCCTTATTTGTAAACTTGATTTGTTCTTTAATGATTGACAACTAGAGACTTGTACATCTCTTGAAATGTGTAATTTAGCTGTTCATTTTCTGTATTTTTTATTTTTTTTTTGTATTATTTGACAAAGGTTTTTACTTTTAAATATTTTAATTTTATAAAATTTGACTCTTGGAGACGCTATACATCTCCATGGATTATTTGATTAAGTATAATATTTTTACTTGTAATATTCAGTCTTTTACAACTATTGAAGTATTATAGATTTCTTTTATCTTTGTATCTGTTTGCACTTTCTTTATGTATTGATTATAGTTAGTAATAATATGACATTTAGAGACTTTATACATCTCTAATTCTATATCAGTGTATAGCTACTTTGCTTATGATTAATATTTTTAGTTAATATTTCTATTAATTTCATTTGTTTAACTTTAATGAATACTCTGTAATGTTGACATGTAAAAGTGCCCCCGTGGCCTATTTGCTGAATAAATGATTTTGTATTTGTATTTTGTATTTGACAATAGTACCAATCGTATGACGTATGTGTTCACTAACACATGTTTACTGGGTTGTTAGCGAGTCAGACAATACCTTTTTATTTGCACTCGTTAGCTAAAAGCGGATTGACAAAGCCCTTGGATTCGATCCTTGTTTGGCTTAAATTTAACCGCTGTTGAGTGACGTGATATGCCGGATGTAGATAAAGAAATAAAATTACTTACAATACTTAAAAGATTTTGTGACAACCGATTTTGTACAAAAAAATGCCTGCAAAAAATTATTTGCAGTGCCTATTGACACTACATAATTATATTTTACAGGCTTCAATATAAGCAAGAAATCTAACACACATCATCATCATCATCATATCAGCCCTTTATCGCCCGCTGCTGAGCGTATGCCTCTCTTCTAGTACGCCATTTGTCCCGGTCCTGAGCAAGTCTCATCCTAACACACAACCTTCTTAGAAGTAGCTCATCTCAAGCTCTGTTGACCCTCACTTACATAGCTCCCATATATTTAATACTTAGCATCAAAAGTATAAACAATACTTAAAAAGACGTCGATTTTCTTCAACTTGCCCATAATCCAGCAATAAATCACGGCATGTTTACAAATTCCCCAATCTTTTGACCAATTTAATGTCTTAAAAACTTCCAGAGGCGCTCAGTGCGAACGCCTGTTTAAGGATTAAGACATCCAAGAAGGCTTAACGCATATCTCCGACCGGCGCGTGATGTTTGCACGGTTCATGTGCGGCCGGGCTTAGTTGAAAGTTAGGTAAATCCTTCGTACGTGACGTAATTAGAGGATAGAGGGCGTCTTACGCTGAGATGAAAGAATCGGAGGCGCAGACGTTTTGTGCAGTTTTAATATTGAAGCTGCAAGGGAACAGTGACGAATAGGGTGTATTTTCTTGTTATATACTACGTTATGTTATCAACTTACGTATTCCTAAACATAAATAGATACCATACAGTCCATACACTAAAGAAAAAGCGATCAAGCCCACTGGTGGCGAAGCCAGGAAACGAACCCAGGTCTCCAGCTATCGCGGCTGACGTGCTAAACCGTTACACCACCTGCCCCTGTGGCCTGCTGAATAAATGTTTTTGATTTTTTTTATGGTTTCGACAACATGTTTGCTGTTGTATTTCATGACGTTTTGCGAGGCCATTCGCAATGCAGATAGATGTAAGTACCAACCTGAAATTATTACTCACTGTATGTGTCAAAAAAGCAATTTTTATCCAAACAGAGCATGTTGCTGGAGGAAAAACTTACCTGAAACAAAGAAAACATTATCATAAGTTATTTTTTCCATATTAAGGCCGGCACAGATACGCCATCAAAAATTTCTTCGTTCGAGCAAACATAATGATATAATCACAGTATCAGGTTTATGGCAAAATACTATTTACTTAAAACACATTACTTTTTACTTTTTTTTATGGGATACGAGGCAAACGAGCAGACAGGTCGCCCGATGGTAAGCCCATGGACACCTGAAACACCAGAGGTGTTGGAGGTGCGTTGCCGGCCTTTAAGATGGGTGTACGCTCTTTTCTTGAAGATTTGAAGGTCGTACTTTGGTATTAATACTTTGATTGAACCATAAATGCCACGTGTCTGTAATTGTCGACTGTTCATTTCAAACAAGAAATCCATCATTCACAAACAGTGATCGACAACTCCCGAAACTCAACTACCGAAGCTTCGTAATTCAATAATTAATCTCTGTCTTTGTCCACGAGCCAATTTCAATTAAAGTTTTCCGTAATTACTCATCAAGGGCAAACGCTCCGTCAATTTTAACATAATTATCAGGGAAAAATTTAATAAGTTCCCGAAATTTCCCGGGACCCGAAAAGGCTAATCAAAAATTCCGGACTAGATAATTGATAACATTCTTTTTAAAACTGTATGAAAAAATGTGATTATGAATTTTTATGAAATGTGAAAAAATTGGATGGTATTTTATGATTAATACATATTCTGTGATCAAAGTCTGGTTATTAGTCGTAAGGTCATACGTACGGTTGGTAACAGTGGCTGGCTGAATCATGTTACTTTATACTTATTAGTATTGTTTGCTTGATTTTTATATAATAAATTTAATTAAACTTTTGGTAAGCATGTAACTTCATGATAAAACCGAAGCATAACTTTTTAATTTATGAAACTTATTTACTTAAAACAAAATCTTATAAATTCACTAACACGTAAAACAATACATTACGATACAAGTGCGTAAAAAAGGAAGTTCGAAACGAGCGGCGAACACCAGAAAAATGCATGTTTGCAAAGTTTAAATAGGATAATTTTGCATAAAACCAGCGTGACTCAGGAGGAAAAAGTTGATTCACCCAGTTGCACCTTTGATCTCGCCAGTGTGCGTATCCGAATGCACATTCACGATGATATCTCTTTCACAGCTATCTATCTCTATTTCTCGAACGTATTGGCGCGACAGAGCCAGAGTATATGTCTGCGGCGTTTCGCTTCGCAGAGATGCCATTCGACTACGGGACCTATACGGGTACAATCGGAAACATATTGGGACACGTGTAGCGACACGCCACTGTAACACGACAAGACGGATCGATGTGTGTTCGGAGCTCGGTAATTTGGTGTTAGGGTTTATAGTTCGCTTAGATTAATGCATTTTTTAATGGTTATTGTAATTAAAAGTTTAAGATTTTACCTAGTTTTTTTATTGTATGACCTGTTTTTTTCTGATTTAATAATTTCGCGATGCGCGCATTTCTGACTAAATCTTCAACCTTTTGTCCGGTCTTCGGCATCCTCCATTCCATCACACCATCTTTTACTTTTCTGTTTATACCTATTCTATATTTAAAAAAATTGTCTCATTATTTTTCCAGAAAACTTCTAAGTCAGTACATTAAGTAACAAATAAACACAACAGCCACACGTGGTCCTCAAAATTTGCATTGCAAATGTAAAATACCCGCTAGCCCTTTGCTCGCACGAGAGGCTCGTCAGTGTCGCGGGACTCGCGCTATTTCCTTTTCTTATTACGTAGGCTGCCGAGCCGAGTGTCGTCTGTGCCGGCTGCCATACAAATAACTAAAAACGTGAGAGGTGTGTCATCAATAATAAAATAATGCACGCTTCGTGGCAACCGGTACGTATGTAACTACTTTTTTTTATTAATTAGTTAAAATTTATGTCGTACCACGTTGGAAAAACGTACTACCCGGGAAGCAAACACCGCCTGGTGAGCACCGGTAAGCGAGTTTTGTCGCTGATATTTTTGAAAATCAACACTAAAAAAGAACCCTCATCGGCAGTCAACTGCCAGCAGTGTTCAAATATAGTTTTTTATACTTAATTAGATAAAAAAAAATCAAAATAGTTTATTTACCAAACACTTATTACTAGATTTGTGAAACATGTCTATCAGGCTCCAAACTTGACCGAGCCTGTGTCTTGGTAGTCTACGAGTGCGATTGACAGGTGTGTGTGTGTGGTGTGTGTGTGTGTGTGTGTTCTCATCTCACTAATATTTGATTACAATTAAACTAAGTTTTCGGTCTCCGATCCTTTCACCGACACGAAAACTCTTATTCATAACATAATGGTTGCTCTATTTTTTTGTATGTTTTCAACAAGAAATTATTTCAAAGAATTCAAGGAAATTTGTAACTAACAGTTAACAGAACCCCTAGTTATTTTAGCAGAGATTTGTATAGCAAGCGATCCCAAGCAGTCTTTTCTTAAGTACGCTGCCTGCCGTAGTGCCGTAGCACAAAAGAGTTCAAAGGCTTACAGATGCTGGATGTGGTCTGAGAACCATTGTGGATCAAGCTTATGCATATATTTTCGAGCTCAATCGAGCTAAGAATCCGTCTGGGACAGGATCTTAGAAGTATAGCGAATTTCTTCTTCAGTGTAATATAAAATTGTGAATCTTCAGTGTAATAATCTGATGATTTTACTGTGCCTCTTCCTTCCAACAGGAAGTGAATTGTAACTCGATTTAAGTAGTTAGTAAAAGGTAGGCTTAAATGGTATGGGCGAGTGATGCATCCCCACTCGAGCACTGACTCGATATGGTAGTAAGTACTCGAATTCGACGTCGAAATGTTTCGAGAAAGACGACTCTGATAAGACACCATAAACAAGAATGAACAGAAAAGAAGTGACAAGGGCAAATTTCACAGCTAAACAATAAGACAGCATAAGACACAGCATCCTGGTGAACGGGGGCTAGGAGAGACGATGTGTCGCAGGCGAAGAGAGAGAGAGAGAGAGAGAGAGAGACAGACAAAGCCGTAACGAGTTGTAAAACCAAAATCTGGCTCCAGGATAATTGTGAAGTGGAACTATGTAAGTAAATGTTGAAAAATCAGACATGTCAATGAGGAAACTGTTTTATTTAAAGATATGAACGTTTATGAACTACAATAGTAGTAGTCCATAAAAGTTCATACAACGGGACGTTTTATACTTTCAGTTTCAAACTTACATGAGTAATCAATTTAATAGTCAAACGGTAAGTACATGTCAAACACAAGCCCTTTACATCGCCTGCATAGGCCTTTGAGACTTCATCAAATGGCTAAGCTGCACAAGGCATGTGGGGTGCGTGTGACATCAACTCACTATTCATTGGTGGACCTTATGCGTGTAACGATATGGTAGAAGTGCTCTCACTTACTACTGAGAAAGGTAAGTCTCTTTGAGAGTTCAATAGGAGTCAATCTGGCCGCAAACGCAACGTATTTGGTAGGTTTCTGGACAGATTGGAGATTAACAAGAACTAGTTCGGGTGTTAGGGGATATGGAGTAATCCGCCGATTAATTACTTTCAATAGAAAGAAAATTTAATAATTAAGGTACGTGTTTTCTTAAAGTTTTTCTTTAGGATGTGTAGAAGAAAAATCGTAAATGTCGAAGAATCACGAACACATAAATTAAATTGTGTTGGTAATTTTACGCCTGTTTTTTGAATTAATGAGTTGAATTTCAAGGTCCTTTTAAATATATTAGTAAAATACAGACTAATTATCAAAATTTTAATTCAACGTAGCGAGTTTTTGAAAGTAATTGTATATGTAATAGGTATGTTATGATGACAGCCGACTGCGTTCGCAATTATCTGTTATACCAAGCGGCTTTACAAAATTTGTTTAAATAGGTAGTCTTCTTACAAAATTTCGTTCTAGATTTTTCTAGTTTCCTATTTTATTTTTTATTGACAGTTTATTATTACAGAACACATCCAGCTCTTTATTCAGCACAAAAAGGGCGGGAGCAAAACGACCAGTTCTTTTGACAAACGCCGCGACTCGCGATACAATTTGTGCAAAAGGTGGTCTGGCGTTGGGTCTGGCAGTCTTCGGTGAACTCGTAGCAAATAAACGAACAGTAGGTGAGGATATCGAGGACCTGACAGGTCCTTGTTGTACGGCTGACGGATAGTGAGTTGGCGCTTTTACAACAGTTGAGGTGAGGTTGGTGATGGCGTCAATGTGAAGTATCATATGGTACCGCTAGTGGGACTAAAACTTGGCAAAGAACAGTGACCCAAAGGTCATATATATATTTAAATCTATCCACAAAATTAAAATTTTGAAAAAAACTCCCGACCGCGACATAGTGGACCGATTTTCATAAAACATGGCTAAGAACACTCCCGACTAACTCAGCTTTCAAACAAAAAAATTAAATCGAAATCGGTTCATCCGTTCGGGAGCTACGATGCCACAGACAGACACACACACAGACAGACAGACAAACAGACAAACAGACAGACAGACACACACACAGGTTAAAAAAGGCTGGATACAAAAACAGAAATTGACCTTCAAATGGTCACATACATAAGAATTTTAATCGATCATAAATATGAAAAACCAAACCAAACCGAAGACGACACAAAATTACCAGTTTCAATAAGTACCGCAGAATCTGTGGGTGGCAACATAGACTAAGAAATATTATTCGCCATCTTGTTAGAGGCTGATATTTTATATTGAACGCTTTGCCTCTCACCTCAACATGTGTCCCACACGCTAATATCTCTACTAAATAGTAAATGACGAATAAATATACACCTTAAACATGTAAAATCGGGTAACTCACGTAAAATTGTCGAAGGTCGCTCGACATGTTTCGCTCCGTGTCTGCGTCGGGATACCAACGGCATCGCGCGTGCTCAATGAAAATGCTCCTCGTTACGAATCGAAATATGTCGAGCGACCTTCGATAATTTTACGTGAGTTACCCGATTTTACATGTTTAATAGTCAGTGTCTCACGATAGTCTTATTATTAAAATATACACCTTATCTGTCAGCAGGACAAATGTTTTGACAGCGTCCGCCATAACCACTTTATTGGTTTTTGGCGTTCAAAGGGGGTAAAATTTGAAAACCATTCCACCTGTTCCCTTCTGTATGTTATTTCTCTTAGGCTAACAAGGTGGTTTCTCCTCGCGGGCTGTGCACTTCTAATGCAAATACTGTCATTATGCCCTGATTTGAGAGCATTCTTGCTAGAAGGCAACTATCCATTTGTAGACTTTATTGCAACGAGATACGCCATAACACTGGTCTGTTGGTTTTGGGTTTTCACATTGTAGTCTCCATCTTATACAGCGTGTGGATTCCATACGGCCGAATAATATATCCAGTTATACTATCTGATCATACGAATCGTATAGGATCATTTTGTTAAAAAGTGTTATTAATTAAGTTAAGAGTTTTTTTTTAAATCTGACCAAGCAGCAATGCACGCCGTCCAACTTAATTTGACATGACATAAAAGTCATGTCGTAATGACGTTTAGGTTAATGTGGACATAATACATTTCGTGCTGAAATGTATGAAAAAAATATCTCATCTATTAAAAAAAAAAACATTTAGTTATAATAATGCTCTTTAGGGCCGATACTGTTCATTATTAAGATATTCGCCCATATGGAATACACACGCTGTATGTTCTTTGTAAAAGGACAGGAATGACATACTTAGGTTGACATAGCACCCCTGTTTGAGCAAGTTTGCTTGCGAAAAATCTTTGCGGTCGATGAAACTGGTTTAATCTTAGTTCATAGTGTTTTAGCTGAAATGGGAAATTAAAAGTTACTATAAGGTTAGTTTTAGATAAAAACACTCAGATTTTTTATCTATGCCAGTGGCAATGACAATGGGTACTATACATGTATATGTATGTATATATTTTTAGTTAGTTTATGTATGTATATGATTGTACTTATTTATGTATGTATACTGACGATGCATCTAGTATTTAGATAGTGACTTATATGTATTTAATTTTCTGTTTTATTTTCCGCACCAATTGCAAGTTTCTGTTTAGTCCAATAGTTGACTGGTAGAGAATGCTTCAAGACATTAAGTTCGTCATTTGTACTTTATGTTGTGTAATAAAGGTTAAATAAATAAATAAAAATTGACCGTTAAAATATTATGTTTTTTTTCATAAAAGATTTTCTGTAAGAAACAGTAAAAACTAAAAAAAAAAAAAAATATCAGCCCCCACTTTACATGTAAGGGGGTACCCTAATAAAACATTTTTTTCCATTTTTTATTTTTGCACTTTGTTGGCTTCATAAGTTAGTATGATGCCGTACCTAATTAAGTAAAAAATAAAAGTTGGGACCCCATTTTGCCCTTAATATCGTCAAATAAATGGGTACTTAATAATGGAGGTAAATCAAAACGAAGCGTTTTATGTTTTTTTTTCTTTCATTATCTCCAAGGTCTGATTAAAATAAAGCCCAAGACTGCTATAAAAATCAAGAATAAATCAAAGTGGTCCAGCCTTCGAGCTAAACTCACTACTGTAGGTGGTTTGCATTTTAATTCATTAAAGTGTCGGCGGGAAGGTGGACGGGGTGGTCTAAGAGTGCGCGTGCAGCGGGGCAAATGCAAAGTTATTGTACAAGTGGTGTAACTGCAGTAATATTACTCTAGTGGTAAAATAAACTTCAGTGTTTGATTGCTATTGGCTTAGTTTTTCAATGTCTTACTGACTGGACGGTAGTGAAGGACTTCGTACTTTGTCCTACCAATTCATGTGAAATTTTGTAAACATATTTAATAGTTGAACATTTTTTCTTTTTTCCGCGATAAAAAAAAAGACAATGAAAATCGGTAGTAATAATAATTGTATGAGGGTGTGTCAACACGTCTGGGTAGGGAGTAAAGGCTGTGCTACAATTTCATATTTATAAGTATAAATAACATTGCTGAAAATAAAAATACAAAAAATAATTATGGTCTGGTTAAGTCAACGTTAAAAACCCTCTAACAGGTCTTTTACCCGATCATTGAATAGGCTATTACTGAATCGGCGAGCTCCATCTTACGACTCTGTCTTCACTTTCCATCAGGTGTGACTAGGGTCAATCGCTGATCAGTCTACAATAAAATAAAAAAACGCTCCAACGTCAAACAATATTGTTACAATAAGTTTTGAAATAATACATTACTAGTTAAAGTTGGCTCCAGAGAGTAACTGTTTCGGGACTTTCAATTCTTATGTCATTTTCGTGACATCATCGTTATATACCTCTAATGCGACCGCCTAAGTGTCACATTTTGACATAGATTTATGGCTCGAAAGTGAAATTTAACGCCAATCTGCAAATAATCTATGGCAACAAGGCATTTCTTGTGGCGCCATCTGTGTGTGGTGTAGTGTATGCGCGTTCTTAGGCGGTCGCATTTTAATGTATGGGATGGTATGATCTTCTTATATATAATCTATGGTGAGACGCAACAGCGAGCGTTTACGCGCATACACCTCTAGCTCATGTCTGAGACATTCGTTTTGCACGGTGTACAGATTTATAACAATGCTCTTTCGAGTGGCAACCAATGTCTGTGATTGCCGGCTTTGTGCAAACAGTGTTATTAAATAACAACAATGAACGCGTGACTGATTGACCTTACCATGAGACAGTCTATGTCTGAGAATGTCCCTATCAACATTCTTGAGTATTTTTATGCATTAAAAATCCATCCTAATGATGGGGCGTTCTACAAAAATATTAATTTCTTGGCGAACTAACGCTTTTGGTAGTAAGTACAATTCAGGGAAATATATATCCTTAGTGCGTTTTCACATTATCCGATCCGATATCGGATGTCGGACTGATATCCCATACATTACAGGCGCCATTTCTTCCATTGAAATCCTTCCAACATCCGATATCGGATCGGATAATGTGAAAACGGCCTTATGGTTGAATTTAAAACTAGAGGATTATTATCATATCAAATAAATAATTGGCTTCTTATCAAAAACGTAAATATAAAACAAAATCCGTCGTACGTCATGCGTATCCGACACTTAACTGCGATTCCCCTGCAACACTGTTTCTCGTCTGTGCGCCATCTATTCCATCCAACGCTAGGAAGCTTAAGTCCATTAGTAAAATTAATGTTTCGAATTACTCCAAGAAGGGAACGCGGTAAAAACTGCGAAGAAACAATGAACGGACATTATTCGTATGATGTTTGGGGCGAGGCTGTGGCTATTTCTAGTCATGGGTTCTATTCAATGAGGAGGCACACTGACATTTTATCCCGCTAGGCGGCGCCTGTGCAAGTGTCTAGGCATGACACTGTCATTCATATGTGTGAGAGAGAAAAACATATCATCTTCTCGATCTCACGTATGGACTAGGTGGAGCGAAAAAACACTTTTCTGGAATTAGCAAACCTAATAGTTATCAATCAATGCCCCTTAGTCTATGAAGCCTTTGTGCAAATTTTCAGCTTTTTAAATCAACATCTTCTGCCTCCGCATTAGGTTTGAAATTTTGAAAATCTCATACAAACCTGAAAATTCAACTTTTAGATAAAAAATGTTTTTCGGCAGTATTATGTTCAGTATACATTATTGATACATATTATTACAAGAAACTACCAAAAATTGCGAAAATAGCGTTAAAAATCGCCAATTTTCAGTATTTTAGCGGCTATTTTGGCGAATGTACTGAAACTAGACAAACTTTGGCGATTCTTGACGCTAGTTTCGCAACTTTTTGTAGTTTCTCATAATGATATGTATCAATAACATATACTAAACATAATACTGCCGAAATTTTTTTTTTATCTGAAAGTTGAATTTTTAGGTTTGTATGAGATTTTCAAAATTTCAACCCTAATGCGGCGGAGGCAGAAGATGTTTAAAATGATGTTTGAAGATGATTTAAAAAGCTGAAAATTTGCACAAAGGCTTCATAGACTACGGGGCATTGATTGATAACTATTAGGTTTGATAATTCCAGAAAACTGTTTTTTCGCTCCACCCTAGTATGGACTAATAGGGTGGCGCCATCTGTCATAACCTTTGAGTGTGCCTCCTCAATGGAACGACATTTATCAAACTTAATTTTAGATATTTTTCGGTTTTGTTTTGAATTGGTTGAGGTTTTTGATTTAATTCTTTATTGAAAACCATGGTACAGTCACAGTATAATAAAGAGTACTATCGTACAGTATGGCCACTCCTTCTCCCCGCTGAAAGTGCCGCCCACCCCCTCTCGGTTACATCACAGTTACTGCCTGTCAAAAACGCGACCAGTCGACCTGTCATATCCCACTCATACAAGCGTAGTACGCGTTCACCTACACGAGCTTAGACTGTGTGCTAGGAACGCGCCTCTTTCATATATTTGATCGCCAGTGTCCGAGGTGTGGTACCCTGGTATTTAATGTAATATAATGTCTCACATGAACCCTGCAAGGGCACAGCATATATTATAATAACTTATCATTTAAAGAGTTTTGAAGGGAGTTGAAAAACATTTAATGCGATTCGAGTATTCATCGCAGGTCTTTGTGTTTATTGTAGACGATTTACACATTGCTGTTTAGATAACGGGTTTGATGATTGTTATTGTCCATTCGCGACACCTTTTGCTGTTTAAACCATTAAACCAGGCTTCAGGCTTCCACAACACGCTTTCGCCATTCATCCCGGTCTTTAGCTAAGGTTTCCCAGGCTTGATGATCGATTTTAAGTGCTGACATGTCTCGCTTAGCAAAATATAAAAATTTCGATTATTAAGCATAATATTAATAGCATAAAGCATAATAATAGAAGCGCTGGTGGCCTAGCGGTAAGAGCGTGCGACTTTCGATCCGGAGGTCGCGGGTTCGAACCCGGCTCGTACCAATGAGTTTTTCTGAACTTATATACGAAATGTCATTTGATATTTGCCAGTCGCTTTTCGGTCAAGGAAAACATCGTGAGGAAACCGGACTAATTCCAATAAGGCCTAGTTACCCTTCGGGTTGGAAGGTCAGATGGCAGTCGCTTTCGTAAAAAAAAACTAGTGCCTACGCCAAATCTTGGGATTAGTTGTCAAAGCGGACCCCAGGCTCCCATGAGCCGTGGCAAATGCCGAGATAACGCATGGAGGATGATGAATGATTAAAAAAATAAAAAAATAAAAAAATCGTTTATTTCAGACCAAATGATCCATAATTTTGTTAGTAAAATATAGACAAAAACAAGAAAATAAGACCAAAACAGTTAAACTAGCTCAAAATCGAGACAAGTGATCTATTGGAAAAGATGCCTGACAGCAGTGGGCTATAAAGATATTTAAGTGAAATAATCAAAAACATATTGTGCTCGCGTGGACTACGCGCTACGAGCGTAGAAGATAACATACTTACATAGTACTACATTTCATGCATTAATTCTCAATTATATGAAAATGAAAAATATAAATCAAATGTTTTAAAAGCATGTCCAATGTCCATGAATATAGATCACATCTCATAACCAGCTGGCTGCGCACGCGCGGTTTCATTTCCGGCCGGTGATGGATGGAGCCTGTCTTCAACTCGAGCTGACGTGTGTAGATCGACTGACTACAGTTTCAGAACATATTTCTACAAGTCCTTTAAAGATGATTGTTTGAAACGGTTTTTAATACGTTTCTAACACAACGTTTACAGTGTTCGACAATTAAAGAAAAAATTATACAAATAAACGCTGTAAAAAAAGGGTTCAAATTCTAGGTATATTTTATAAATTATATATATAGGATGTCTAATAGGAGGACTATATGAGGTGGAGAATGCTTTTGCCAACAGACACACTGGCCTACGCGATTTCATGTAAAAAACTTAGTCAAAAAGTAATCAGAACATGTTCAGAAGAAGAGGCTATATATAATATCAGTACCTGATATATTTTTTATTTTGTGTTAAACATTTCCGCGTCAAAGTTCCGCCACCCAAGCTTCTTTTATTTATTTAAAAGAAGAACTTTATTGCACAACCAAAGAAACATGTACAAATGGCGGACTGAATGCCAAAAGCATTCTCCACCAGTCAACCATTGGATTAAACAGAGACATTATGATGGTGCTTCATTGTCATTACGTTCAGGCTAGATTGATAGAAGGTCGGGCCGTCAAAAGAATCTATATTGATAATAACAAAGAAAACAAAAAAAAAACAAAAAAACATTATATCTGCACGACCTGGTCCACTATTAAACGTTGGATAAGAACTTTCCTGGAAAGTATCCCTTCATCTATTTTATAGACTAGTCCCGTTAGCATCTCACTAGCATATTGATTATTAATTCGTGCTATCCGCCTCGGTGCATATTACATGCACGTACTGAGTTCCTTGAAAATGCACTTCTTATACTTGCGTGTTCTTATTAAATTCTTGATACTTTAGTATGCTTGGATGAGAATACAAATAGTTTCGTAATTGAAAATAGCCTGTAATTACGTATATACACTGTGTTACACGAGAAATCTAAAAGATTTTAAAGCATAAATATATAAGGTGATTTTTTGCCACACTAGGGTACTCAGACAACGTATAATAATATATAAATACTTATATACATAGAAAACATCCAACTCCAATAAGATCCTAAATGCCCTTACTTGAAGGTTGAAAGGTCACTACCGACTGAGCAGTCCGGTCTCAAAGCATGTATTTATAAACTTTTTTGCCACGCTAAATCTAAGACCTAGTTACTTTTAGGTTGAAAGGTGAGATGGCAGTCGCTTTCGTAAAACTACGCTAAATCTTGGTACTACTTGTCACTGCGGACCCCAGGCTCCCATGAGCCGTGGCGAACGATGGTAAAAAAACACATCACTCGGTAATAAGATGTAACATGAGAACCTAATATTACAGACCCATTAAAAAATTGGATTTAAAATAAGCAGAATTGTTAAATATAAAAGACTAGTAGGTGTACAACTGTTCATATAGGGTGTAATTTTTAGGCATAACACATAGGCGATCTTTTTTGGGTATGATTGATAGCCTGTGTAAAAAAATAATTAAATGTCAAATGTCCTATTTATTATTCGATTTTACCAAGAGTTTTCCTTAAGTATTATGTGAAATTCATTAAAAGTATGTTTTAGTTTCTAATGGGTTGGCAACGCGCATGTGACACTCCTTGAGTTGCAGGCAGCCATATAGGTTACGGTGACCGCTTTCCATCAGGCGGACCGTATGCTTTTAATTGTTTGCCACCGACGTAGTATATAAAAAAATCTTAACTTTAAATGGCCGTAATATGCACTGTAAAACGTTGTACGTAATAACGCGTGTCAATTTAAAATAGGTACTCTCTTCGATCATGTTTTAGTTCATCGCCACTCGTTTCTAATTTTATTTTTTCGCACTGTTATGGTATTGTACTACTACTACTTACTATAATTTTACATTGTATTTAAACGTTTCGTTTGTGTAAATTTCGTTTGTGTAAATTTCACCAAAACCAAAATATTATCTATTTATAGATGCCTCTTACTTATTTATGTTGTCTTTTGATTTCCACTCGCAATAGAAAAAAACCGCCAAAAAACTTTCATAAACAAAATCCCATAAAAAAGACGTTCCTTTTACCTACAAACCGATGTGGTGTCACGAAATAGTAACAGACTTCACTGCTCTCGACTGTCTAGTATTCCTTGACCCCTCCGTCCCATTTACTGAACTTACATATTTTTCTAGTGAGAGGGGTCATGGGAATTTGGATGGTCGGACCGGTGTCAGACTCTATTTTGTGTGATTGATGTTATTCGTGATGTGTTCGGGTTCGGAACCATCCGGGCTGCATTCGGGTTGAATCGCGAGATATTTCCGCGAATTTTCACTTTGGCGACAACGTTTTAAGGTCTTTGATTATTTGACTGGGAAATAAAAGGCTGTGATATTTAACGAGTATTGGCAACATTTTGCTCAGTTTATCTTTTCTTAATTTTTAAACCTATAATAGATTTGTGATTAAGATTTTTCCTGTTTTTATGTCAAGTAGGCCTGATTTGGACTTTTCTTTACAGTCGTACTGGCAACATGTATGGAAACGTTCAAATCAAGGAGCTTGCGTTTACCGTCTTATTGATATTATTTTAACATTTTTACGATACGACTTAACTTATTGCAGAAGTTTGTTATTTTATTTGTCATTTTTTTTAATACCACGTCGGTGGCAAACAGGTATACGGTTCGTCTGATGGAAAGCGGCCACCGTAACCTATGGACGCCTGCAACTCAAGGGGTGTCACATGAGCGTTGCTGATCCATTAGAAACTTGTACGCTCTTTCAATATAAGTATTCCTGCCGAATTCTACGCCCGGACAGACGACGCAACGAAGCCTCGACGTTACGTTGTCACCTAAATCTAGATGACGTTTCTTACTTTTATGTGTTTATTTTTTATGCTCTTATGTATTTTTAGTTACTCAGTGCTTTGGTTTTTACTGTTATACTGTGTAACATATTTGAAATAAAAATAAAATAAATAAATAATAAATAAATAAATTCTAAAAATATACATAAACTGCACCCACAAACATTTAATTCGCAAAATACCTCAACTAATAATAAATCTAGCATTTACGACCATCGCCGTTCACCCCACACACTAACCAATAGTCTTCCAAAAGGTCCGTCGTCAATTTTCATTATTAAATCAAAAGCAAATAAAATCCTGAACCACTTAATTGTGTTACACGATCACATTAGATGCTGATCTGTGTGTGTAAGCAGGATGACGCTATATTCCAAGTTATTTCCTTCTCTTTTACACATCAATGTTAACCAACTTAGTCGAGAGATAAGGCGGGCCACTCATGGTAATATGGCCAAAGGACGTGTTTTCATTACTAGGGAGCGAATGAATTTTTCATTGAAATCTTTGGTTTACTCTTTTGGGACTTATGAGGCTGGTTGTGTGAATTAAATATTATGGTGCGATCCCTTATCTGACTGCTTAAAAATAGAAACCTCTGTGTATGCCTTTTGAAGTTTATGATAAGGCTCAATATTTATCCATACTCCATACTAATATTATAAATGGGAAAGTGTATGTGTCTGTTTGTTTGTCCGTCTTTCACGGCAAATCGGAGCGACGAGTTGACGTGATTTTTTAAGTGGAGATAGTTGAAGGTATATAGGCTACTTTTTAGGGTTCCGTAGTTAACTAGGAACCCTTATAGTTTCGCCATGTCTGTCTGTCCGTCCGTCCGTCCGTCCGTCCGTCCGGCCGTCCGTCCGTCCGTCCGTCCGTCCGTCCGTCCGTCCGTCCGTCCGACCGTCCGCGGATAATCTCAGTAACTGTAAGCACTAGAAAGCTGAAATTTGGTACCAATATGTATATCAATCACGCCAACAAATTGCAAAAATAAAAAATGGAAAAAAATGTTTTATAAGGGTACCCCCCCTACATGTAAAGTGGGAGCTTATATTTTTTTCATTTCAACCCCAACGTGTGATATATTGTTGGATAGGTATTTAAAACCGGCCAAGTGCGAGTCGGGCTCGCGCACAAAGGGTTCCGTAGCAGCAAATATAATAAACCAATAACTTAACCAAAATTACAGTTAAATCAACCTATCTCAAAAACTATAAGAGATACTTTGATCAAACCAAAAATCGTTGAAAGAGTTAATTAGCATGCATCACCTCTATTTTTTTTAGAATTTTATACCCCGTAGTTATAAAAATAGAGGGGGGGGGACATACTTTTTACGACTTTGAGAGCTGATATCTCAAAAACCGTTCACTTTAAGAAAAATGTTTTTTAGAAAACTTTATATCATTTTAAAAGACCTTTCCATTGATACCCCACACGGGTATGTACATCGAAAAAAAAATTTTCATCCCTCAGTTACATGTATGGGGGGCCCCACCCCCAATTCTTTTTTTTACTATTTAGTGTCATAATTTTGTAGCGGTTCATACAACACATATTCCCATCAAATTTCATCACTGTAGTACTTATAGTTTCCGAGTAAATCGGCTGTGACAGACGGACAGACGGACAGACGGACAGACGGACAGACGGACATGACGAAACTATAAGGGTTCCGTTTTTGCCATTTTGGCTACGGAACCCTAAAAATGAATAAGGGTTTACTCAGATCGTTTTTTGATAATATTAATATTTTTGGAAATAATCGCTCCTAAAGGAAAAAAAAGTGCGTCCCCCCGCCTCTAACTTTTGAACAGTATGTTTAAAAAATATGAAAAAAATCACAAAAGTAGAACTTTATAAAGACTTTCTAGGAAAATTGTTTTGAACTTGATAGGTTCAGTAGTTTTTGAGAAAAATACGAAAAACTACGGAACCCTACACTGAGCGTGGCCCGACACGCTCTTGGCCGGTTTTGTCTCTTTTTAACGCGAGCGAAGCCGCGGGCAAAAGCTAGTTTTCAATAAAGTACTTGACTATTTTATTAAGATATCATACTTATTCCAAGATTAAATTGTAAACACTTTCATCTTTATTAATTTAAAAAATATGCAAACGTTATTATTTATTTGGCTGGCAGGTGGTCAGAAAATAAAATTAAGTTTTAAATATAGACCTATAATTTAAAAAGATTCTCTAAAATAAAGCTGTGAAAATTTACTTATAAAGCGTACCTAAATTGCTTTTTACAATTAAGTTCATATTTTATGATGTTTTATAATGATATTGAAATTGAATTATTTGTTTAAGTAAAACCGAAGAAAATAATATTAATAGTGCAGTAACAAAATACACTCGTATTAATTGATTTCTGAAATTAAAACACATCACAACACCTATACATTTTTTATTAAATTGTGGCGTAGGTGAGAGGCTGGCAACCTGTCACTTCAACGTCACAATTTATTTTTCTTTCAACCCCTTTATTGCCAAGAGTGGCACTGAAACTTGAGTAATTTCATGTGCTCTACCTACCCCTTTATGGAAATACGGGCATGATAATATGTATGTATGTATGTCATCATTTTATTCCCAACAGATTCCTAAAACTTATTTATCCATCAAATCCACCTGGGTAAAGGTGAATTTTCTTAAAAGGTTGTCCACGGCCTGCATCACTTATGCATTAACCTAACTGTACTCAGGGGACTCAAGGCGAGTGTGAGTAGGAAACCGTTTTTGACAAGTAGGTAAGTGTCTGTGGTGTGCCAATATGTCTGTTTACCATAAATAGTATACCTATAATATGAGAAGTAGAACACAAAATCCATACTAATATTATAAATGGTAAATTTTAGTGTGTCTGATTGTTTGTCCGTCTTTCACGGCAAAACGGAGCAACGAATTGACGTGATTTTTTAAGTGGAGATATTTTAAGGGATGGAGAGTGACATAGGCTACTTTTTGTCTCTTTCTAACGCGAGCGAAGCCGCGGGAAAAAGCTAGTTAACCATAAAAGTATTGGTCGATCCACCAAGAAATAGTTATTTGTTATACAAGAGTGCAAAGTTGTATTTTGACGCAGAGTATGGAATTAAAAAACGAGCAAGCGAAAGGATGGTTCGAGAATAGAATCCTGAACTTGCGAGTTTTTTAACACACGAGAAGTAAAATACATTTGCACTCGTGTGTAACACAAAACTTTTCCCCTCACTATAGCGAGGAAAGTACTCGCAAAAAACGCGTTTATCACTGCTTCCAGTAGTTCCACAGGTGGTAAAACATGTTTATCACTAGAGCAACCCACTTTTATCAGTTTTAAAGCAGAAAATTTGCCTCTATTCAAGGTCAAATTACTTTATCCACTAATGGATAAAATGCGTTTTTACCCGCTGGTATTAAAGGACAAAATACGTGTTTCCGAGCTATTGAGGGGAAAACATATTGTGTGATCGAATTAAGAGGATTTTACAATCTCGTGGTTCGATCGATGACTAGATAAACTTTTAAAATTCCCTTAGTACAATAGTAGGAAATTAGGAATACAAGACTTAGTCTTTATTGGCCAATCGCTCCAGCCAGCGGGAAAAAAATCGTAGTCCGATTGATCGAACAAGCCGATCGGACCACGTGACGTAGAAAGGGTTATTTTTTTGCCTAGGTTTTTTATGCTTAACTTGTTTAGGAAGTATTATGCATTAACCAAACTGTAGGTACTCAGAGGACTCGATGCAAGTGAGGGTAGGAAATCGTTTTTGACAAACTATAGTAAGAGTCCATGGTGTGCCAATATAACCGGTTTTGAACGTCTGTTTGCTATAGTATAACATTTTTGACCTAGATTTCGTGAGTCCGGGCTAAACGAGTAGGTAAATCTCGTAATTTTAAAACGGTTGCCCGGTATAGGTATAAAATAAGATATCGATTTGTCTACACATGTACTCCTAACTCTAGATACTCTCTGAACAAAATACCCAATGCCGATACATTTGTACGCACACACTAGAAAATATGTCAAATCCAATGTCAATAATGTCATAGAAATGCTTATAGGGTAGATACCATAAGTTTTCATTACGTTACTTGATAATATTGTAAACGGAAATTGACATCCACTCTACGGAAAAAGTGCATAGCATCCACAAACGGTTTGTTAAAATAACAAAGAATTACATACATTTACCGTGATCGTATCTTCACAAATATAAAAATTTTCAAATCGAAACAAATCAAAAACCTTTCAAATTCTAAAACTAGTTAAAGTAGCATAATATCAATTCCTCATCTCTGTTGCGTTCGTCAGATGTTATCTAAAACATTTCACTTTGACGTCACATCCACACTCATCTGGGCCCATCCATCTACTACGTGAGCCATTCTTATTCAGCTCCTAAAACGTACACAGTTCGATTTCCTGCTGGCATCAAAGGAGCGAGGAAATCAACTTCCTTCGCGGATATCATATCGAATGCATTTGAAGTAAGTATCAATATAAAATAGGTATTTAGTACAAGGATACGAAGCATGCGAATAAGGATTTTGCAAACCAGAATTTAACAAGAAATAACAACTACAAAACAGTGTGTAAAAACCATGACTTAAGCTCTGCGGCATGACTGACTGGATGGATTATTATCATCATCGTATGTACATGCCTATTAATTTTAAATATTTTATATTTCATTACGATGTTGAATAACAAGAGCAGCCATGTAGAGTTTAAGAATAGATTTTTTTACTTTATCACGAGCTATCTTACTTTCTGTACTAAACTTATTTTAAATGAGTATCAGATATAGAAACGTCTGCGAACGATACTACCTACTTATTTTTAAATTCAAGAAAAAAATGGAAAAATTCACTTCTTAGCCGCGGAGGCTAAGTTGGTCATAGTTACTGCCCCGGAAAAGCAGTAGGTCGCAAGTTCGAGTCCTGCCAGAGGTGTTGAATTGAATTTTTCCATTTTATGTTCTGTACTTTCGATCGCATTAATATACTATTAAAAGCGACATACTGTAAGCTACGCCAATGCTAGTGAATATCTCAGTAAGTCAAACTTCGGTTAAAGCTACTTGTTATCCGCCATCTTACCGATCCTAGACACAAACACACAGACAAGGGATTATCCATATCATAGTGAAGCAGATCTCCTCAGATACGGCACTCGGGCACAAACACTAGATTAATTAAAAGTTTCGTGACCACCAGAGCTGCGGATTACACGGATCCGTGTTAATGGGGCTGAATGGGACGGCATATTCAGGGATCAGAAGATGGATTCACATTCAAAGATTATTTACGGTTTTGATAAATATTTTTTAAATTTAAGTATATTCTTTTTTTTTTTCATAATTCAGATTATAATTTAGATTGCATCTTCGCTTACACGACTACGATCGTTAAGTACAAAAAGACATACATTCTAGAATATATTACATGCCTACTTCGATAGATGCTTGGAAAGTGATATGACAGTCGTTTATCAGATGTACACTACTAGATGGATTGGGGTTAAGGTATTTCTTTTCCTCAAAGGCATTTGTTTTTAAGTTGCCGCATTTTAGCTTATACTCGTAGATCGCTTATTCATGAATCCACGTGGATTGGTTTGTAATAGCATGCTTTTGAATGGAAGCATTCTGTGTCATCGTACATGACACGATTTATAGAAGGAAGATTACAAGAGTCTATCAGAATCAGATCCAAAGCAGTATCAAGTTGCTAAATATGAATCGGACTCTAGGGAGCTGGGACAGTAATTTGAACTTAAGTGCATTTAGATGAATTTAAGTACATATATATGCAATTAAAGTATATATTAAGAATTATTTAATCATTAGAATATATGATATATGATAAAAAAATGTGGGATATGGGTTAAACTGTGTATATATGGTAGTCACTGATTTTTTAGGAAATGAACTGCAAAGATATAATTTTGTACATACGATGAGTTAAGTAGTATTAAATTCTGTAGTCATAGTCAGCTAATATGTGAAATAAAATCTATTCGTGTAGATTTAAATAGGTAACGTACGATGAAATAAGAGTAAATAATGTCATTACCATTAATTTACTCATTTTCGGTCTCAAAAAAGACACTACACTTTTATTTCTTATTCAAAATGAAAATTGGAAGAACCTAAACCTTTTTATATAAGATGTCGTCCCAACCACATTCATACTACTAATACTTAACGTTTATAGTATACACTTGCTTTTTCCCGAGGCTTCGCTCGTGTTAGAAAGAGTATGAAGTGTGAAAGACGGACAAATAAACAGACACACAGACACTCTTTCCTATTTATAATATTAGTATAGATATACAAAAAACGACTTCTGAAATCTGCTTCAACGTACTCCGCCAATCCAACTTTGTCCCAAACTTCCCACTCAATTAAATTACCAAGACGAAACAAAGTAGCTGTACCTACCTCTAAACACAAACACTCACACAAAGCTGTTTCAAAGCGGCCATCTTAAATACGTAATAATATGATAAAACGCTAACCCACATCCAAAACACTTAACCTTTGAGGGAAATAAAAGTAGGCTGCAAGTGGGGCAGACTAAACGGGCGCTTCGAATTGAAAAGCGGCTGTTTTTGTGAGAGGGATGGAGGTAGGCACGGCACTGAATTACGCACGATCGCTGTGGTCCGCGGCTAGTGCAGGTCCAAGTTGAGAGAGGACAGAGGGAAGAATCTTCTCAATTACCTATTTCACTCCACCCCACCCCATTTTTTTTTTTTGGATTTGGAAATTTTTATGTGTTTTCCACTCAGAATCGCGAGCTCTTTCAATTCTAATAGAAGAAAAAAAGTATCCAAAGGTTTTCCAATCCGTTACCATTTTTTTATACATTTTGTATGGCGGTAACGGAATGGAAGGTTCGAAAAGATGTATGGAAATCTTGGGACATTTTTTTTCTCCTAACAGGATCGAAAAACTCTCGATTCTGACTATGAATCGCGTAAAAAATACCCATGTTACAAAAAACTTAAAAAAAAGTGGCCCATTTCACCCCTCACAGAATTTTCATAGTCGTCATCAGTAAAATTGGGAAGATTTTCACAAGACATTGTCATTCATTTCTGCTTGCACATTAATAGCGTGGAGATTGTGTACATGTCAAAATGTTTTTGTGAGAGGGATGGAGGTAGGCACGGCATTGAATTACGCACGACCGCGTATTTTTCAGGTCCAAGTTTAAAGAGAAGTGGTTAGAATATTTTTAGTCATTTCTCTTTTCACAGAGTTTTCATAGTCAGGATCAGTAAAGTTGTGAAGAGTTTAAGAAAACGCCGCCATTAATTTCTATTTGCAGATTCACAGCGGAAGGTTTTGGACATGTTATATTGTTTTTGTGAGATAGGATGGAGGTAGACGCGGCACTTAATCACACGCACACACGCACGCACGATCGCTGCGGTCCGCGGCTAGTGCAGGTCCAAATAATGTAGAAGCTAGCGGAGGCATTTCGATTCTTCATTATTTCACATCTAGTGCAGCTAGATTGGTACGAACTAACTAATCTAAAGCTGCACTAGATGTGAAAGTCTTTATGTTCATGAGTCGGTATGATCTACTTTTTAAACACACGGCACGTTCGAACAACAGTAATAAATACAGAATTGAGGTTTTACGCATGCTAGCCGTCCATAAAGCCTCCACTCTGCACAAAAAGTGACGTCTTGAAGGAAAATAAATCGACAGACGTTTATCATAGTTCCGAGTGAGACCAGAAGAATCTCATAAAAAAATAAGAGTAAAATCGCTAGTCGCTTATCACTCGCGCCCATCCCAGCGGCAAGTCAGGTAATTCCATAATTCGTGGCCACTCTCCTAGGTAAGCCGTATTGCGTTGGAATTCCGAGCGCACTTAGCCTCTCGGGGCCGCGTCTGAATTTGTATCAGCTTCTTATTAAAACACGTCTTTTTAAGATGGCTTTTTAATCTAGTTCAACAAAAACGAGGATGGGTAGAATCAAGGGTTTGAGTTTTGGAATCAGTTACAAAGCGAGGTACTTATAGCATACTACGCATACGTGGGTTCAATCCACGCGCGTCGTGGATTTGTATTATGACTTTTGTAAATACCTTTTTATTTGTCCTTTTATTAATAAACATGACATAACCAAAGTCGATACTCTTTTGACTTTCTCTATTGAAAGACCAGAATTAGAAGGAAGAACATGTCACAAACTCACAAACAAGATATATTATGTCACGAATGAAGCAAATTATTGAATGAATGCATACACATAATATATGTAGGTATGTCATATAACAGTTTAACCAATAAAACGGCATCTCTTGACAGTTACGACTAAATATAGATACCTACAGGTGTCACTCATGCAATCATCGTGCCAGCTTTTGTGAAACGATCTGTATATTCTGGTAAATTGGTATATCTCATTTTAGCCACGGTTTTTTTCACTTCATTTATGAAAAAAAAATTCGAGTGAATGGCTCAACAGCCAAAGCCAAACACACTCAAGGGCGCATACGTCACACCAAAAGCCTACCGGATAAACGCCGCACAAACTCCTATTTGTCAAACCCCATTTGTGTTAAAAGCCCGTAACTCAAAGTAAAACAACAATACGTGCGCCCCCCACGAAATCATAACTCAACTAAAAAGTCGTGAATGAACGAATTTGCAAGATGAATGGGCTGGTGAATGAGTGGTGAGTGAGTGAAATGTTAATAAGGCTCTGACACGGCAGCTAACTATTAGCTGCACGTACGGCCTACGAAAATGTTTGCTTTTGTGCCCTGTCATAATGAATTCTGAGCGTTTAATGCCAGCGCTTGTTTTAAATACATGTTTTTTTTTTTTAAACTGAAACAGGTTGAAATTATGTTGATTTTTGTTAAAAGCTGTCTATGTCCGTTTTCACATTATCATATCGGATGTTGGAAGGATTTCAATGGAAAAAATCTAAGATGGCGCCTGTAATGTTTGGGATATCGGTCCTACATCCGATATCGGATCGGATAATGTGAAAACGCACTAAACTGAATCAGAAATATGTATAAGATCAATACGGATATGTTTTGCCATAATTTGTCAAGTGTGGCTGTTTACTAATTGTCACAAGTACCAATTTATGCCAATCCATAATTATATTATTTTCTTATTTATAACTGCTTAGATTGACCTTAGTAATTGTGACGATAATTTCATCTTATATGAAAATGATTATTGTGATTGAAGAGATACAATTATTATATGACCACTTTGATATTTTACTGATTTGCCATATTTTCAGTATTATAAAAAATATTGTCTACTGTTGCATCTTTTTCTTTCTTTGTTTCTATGAAAAATAAAAAATAAAATTATAAAATTACGACATTTCTGCAAAACATTTCTTTTCATATCTTGTAGTTTACAGACATAATAATTACTAAAAATGAAAGCAGGTAAAATAACATAAAGTATTACACAACTTACAAAGACTTTCTTAAGCGCTTTTCCAGCAAAAGTTCCATATGTTCACCTATTCAATGTTTCTTGTTGCAATTAAAATCTCATACTGCCAAGCTTTAAACCGTTTTAAAACAAGCATTACAAAACACCGCCACATACGGCATAAAACCATCCATGCAATATAAAGGTACGTCTCGGTGGAAAACGGCAAGTTTCTATAGGAATCGTATTAGACTTAAGACTTTATGGTACTGGGGTCGTATAATTGAAGTAATGTCACACTAGGGAACTCGAGCCGACGACACTCTTCTTTATTGTTCTCTGCCGTGCTGTATATACTTACGAGGGACCCTTTTAACTTGTTTTAAAAAGGTCTTAAGTGAATAGGATACTGGTTGGCGTTTATGACGTTTCGTGTTCGGTGTTGTTGCGTGTTCGGTTTGATTTAAACGCCGAGTTAGTTTGAAGTAGTCTTCTATGAGTCTATGGTGTAATGACGTGTAATTCGAGGTGAAGTTGCGTTTCGCACGCAAATACTTCGTTTTTATGATTAACAGGATAGTCTTTTGAACGTTTTGAATATATATTATTGTTCATTGTTTTTTTTTTAAATAGCCTATAACGTATCCCACTGATGGGCATTGGCTTCCCCATTTTCAGCCACTCTTCACGTTTTTGTGCGTGCTCCCGCTAGTCGCCACGAAATGAGGCCCAGGACTTTCCGCCATCTCATTTTTGGACTCCCTCGGACTGGGCACAGTATAATAAAGAGTACTATCGTACAGTATGGCCACTCCCGCTCCCCGCTGAAAGTGCCGCCCACCCCCTCTCGGTTACCTCACAGTTACCGCCTGTCAAAAACACGAACAGTCGACCTGTCATATTTCACTCATACAAGCATAGTACGCGTTCACCTACACGAGCTAAGACTGTGTGCTAGGAATGCGCCTCTTTCAATATATTTGATCGCCAGTGTCCGAGGTGTGACCTGGGGTAGGCTCGGGGGTAGAGTGCCCAATCGGTCACTATTTTAGCCCCATAATTGTTTGAAAATGTCAAAATAGCGATAAGAGCCGTGAATGATTATGTCTAAAAGTTGCCCTAAAATCATGGAATTAATCTTTTCATCGTAGTTTTCCAAAGTGAGTTATCAGCTTATTACAGACTGAAATACTGCCTTTTTGGTATTCAACATTTTAAATATAAACAGCTTTTTTTGCTCCATATTCAACTAAAAACAAAAGAGAACAGAAAATGTTGCAAAATCAACTGCCCGTTAAAAACGAGTTAACTTATTGCACGAGATCGAAGCATAAATCTCGTTAAAATACCAGTAATTAAAAAGCAACAATATTGTGCAAGTAAAAAAACGTTAAAGAAGCCACTAGAAGTTTTGCGACACTCAACAATCAGGGAGGAAATAAGCCCAGTTCATAATTAAGTTAGTTAGAAAATGTTTTACTAAGTTCTAGACTGAGATGTTTCTAGAACGAAAATGAATTAATTTATTTGTGTCTTTAACGCATTTTTTGACTTGTTTGTCAAGGGCATAAGGGCATTTGTTTGTGTGGTGAGCACAGCTGATATTTGTTCCTGAGTCATGGATGATTTCTATGTAAGTGTATTTGTAGATACGGTAGTCAGGCCTACCCACATCACAAACCTTCTTGAGCTTAGTCAATTGTATATTGCAATTGTATATTTTTAACGACCCCGTGTGGTGACGGGCTAAGAATTTCACCACTCCCATTCTTCCCGTGGGTGTCGTAGAAGTCGATTGTGTGATATGGGTTAAATTGTGGCGCGAGGCTGGCAACCTGTCACTGTAATGTCACAATTTGGATTTCTTTCAACCCCTTTTTGCCAAGAGTGGCACTGAAACTTAGTATTTAGTTCATGTGCTCTGCCTACCCCTTTATGGGATACTGGCGTGATTTTTTTGTATGTATGTATATACATTTTTAACGGTTTATGAATTTAAATAATATGTGTAATACGGCCAAAAATCATTAGGTTATTGAATAGGTTGTTCTGTATAAAATTTACAAAATACTTCAATCAATCAGAATTTCTATCAAACAAAGGGATACAATAAACCACCAACTAGATGCTATACAGTAATAAAGAAATATGTCCGTCTGTGTAGACAATACAAGCAGAATGCTCCATTACACAAGGGCATAAAAACGTTTTGCAGCAGAGTGCCTATAAAGATAATGCAAATATTCAAGCAGAGAGGCACTGAGTTCATATAAAGACAACGATATAAAAGAAAAGCTATGTATGTATATACATATCTATTTTACTAGCTTTGGCCCGCGGCTTCGCTCACGTTAGAAAGAGACAAAAAGTAGTCTATGTCACTCTCCATCCCTTCAACTATCTCCACTTAAAAAATCACGTCAATTCGTCGCTCCGTTTTGCCGTGAAAGACGGGCAAACAAACAGACACACACACTTTTCCATTTATAATATTAGTATCGATAAGGGAAATTTAGTTTGGGTTGTTTGTATATAAAATGTTAAAGGAGCTAATTAAAACTATTAGCACCAATTTTTAAAGTTGTTTAAATAAATAACTACACTAATAAAATAGTATCCTAGTAGTAGTAGTTACCTGTGTGGTGACGGGTTAAGAATTTCACCACCCCCTTTCTTCCCGTGGGTGTCGTAGAAGGCGACTATGGGATAGGGGTTAAATTGTGGCGTAGGCGAGAGGCTGGCAACCTGTCACTGCAATGTCACAGTTTCGTTTTCTTTCAACCAAGGGGTTCAACTCTTGGCAAATAAGGATTTGCCAAGAGTGGCACTGAAACTTTAGTAGTTTCATGTGTTCTGCCTACTCCTTTATGGGATACAGGCGTGATTGTATGTATGTTGTATGTATGTATGTATGTAAAATAGTATATCAACGAATTATAACGTAAAAAGACACTTTGTATAGAGTATTAATTGTTATTAACTTACTAGTACAGGACTAGTTAAGTTACTAGTAAGATTAATCTTTTTTCAATGCATCTTAACCGCCATTGAGTTAGCATATACAAAATCTGAAGCCAATGCACAAATAATTATAGTTTTTTTTATTCAAAATAAAGTATATAAGCAACCATATACAGAGTGGGGCCTGTAACAAAGGCGAAAAATTGAACTGTAGGCTATTCTCCTTATACTGATCAACATTTGTTCAGTGACTTTTAAAAATTATGAAGTCTTTAAATTTTTAATTTTTCATACAAAATAAATATTAGCTTCAATGTACGCCATTATTGTTGTCATTGACGTTGTGTGTCACACTTTAGACTTAACAGAATTCGCAATACATTACCTCTTAGAAAAAACTTTCAAGGGTGATAAAAATCAAAATACAAGTTATTTTTAAAAGTCGCCGAACAAATGTTGATCAGTACAAGGAGAATAGCCTAGAGTTCAATTCTTCGCCTTTGTTACAGGCCCCACTCTGTATTATGATTACATCGAAAAATTATGCACAAAAATCAAACTTTCTGATACTAGTTCTCCTAAGAAAAAATGGGTATTTTTAAATTCCAATTTAAGTTCATTAACAGTTACTAAGATCATTTTCTAAACGTTAGGATAGCTTTCTTTCAAACTAGTAACAGCAAACTGGTCAGCTGTATGATATTTCACAGTCGACGGCACCGCCATAGATATTGCGGGATCGGCAGGTAGGTTTAATTGTGGTACTTTATGTCAATTTTGTGAAAGTTAAATTTGAATAACGAATATTTTTCTATATTTGAATACAAACTTTGTCACTTTGACATAAAGTACCTACCCATGTCGAATACTAGTTCAGTATTTATAGTTTTACCTTAAGTATCTTTAGTTTTTCACTCAAAACAAAGTACCTATTTTTTAAATCAAAAGCCACCTTATTGAGTGCCTTGAAACATTTTACTTAAAAACAATCTTTCTTATATTGCTCTACTATATAAAAAAGTTTATTTTTATCCAATTTAAATTCAAGTATTCATTTCTAAAAGTTAAAAAAGCTACTTCTTTCAAACTACGTATTAACACCAAACTTGTTGGTGCTATATGATATTTCACAGTCGGACGGCACCGCCATAGATATTGCGGGATCGGCAGGTAGGTTTAATTGTTTGGAGCGTACGTGCCGCGGCCTACATCGCATAGGGATGTGCACTGTGTGCAGCAGTCAAGAATTATTGTAGTTTAGGTTAGGTATCTTATCCAATAAATAAAGGTAAGTCTTAGATAAATCATACATACATACATACATACAATCACACCTGTTTCCCAGAGGGGTAAGCAGAGATCACGGATTTCCATTTACTACGATCCTGACAAACCACTTTCGCTTCACACACTTTCATAACGTTTCTCATACACGCTCGTCGGTTTCGAGTACTTCTGACCTGGCCTTTTTGCAATATTTCCCCGATTTGATCAAGAAAAGTTCGCCTAGGTTTTCCACTACCAACTGACCCTTCCACTCCTTTTTCATATACCATAGAGAAATCATAGATTAAATATAAAAAGATCATACCATCCCATACATTAAAATGCGACCGCCTAAGAACACCACACATTATGTCTTATAGCTTTCGATTATAATTGTAGATGGCGTTAAGTGTCACCTTTGACATAGATTTATGGCTTGAAAGTGACACAATGCCAATATACAAATAATCGATGACAAGGCTTTTTTTGTGGCGCCATCTATGTGTGGTGTAGTGTATGCGCGTTCTTAAGCGGTCGCATTTTAATATATGGGATGATATGATCTTCTTATATTTAATCTTTGGAGAAATATACAAATTGCACAATTATTTGTACATCCCTATCAAGAATATATCAGAAAGGAGTTCGTTTATGTATTATCACAAGTACAATATAGTACAATACCAACACTCTTTTCGCACACCCCTATATAGAAACGATATAGCAATACTTTTAAACAACTAACTATGGTGTTACAACTTCATATTTTGTCAAACAAACTTTCACCAAATAATCCATTATTTATTTATCGTATGGCAAGTTTTCAATCTTACATGCAAATTACAACTTAAATTTAGCATTCCGTAAACAGTCGATGTCATCCATGAATAACAGCTTTAAAAGTAATACCAATCAAAGAAGTGAATAAATGAACTTAGTAATATTTTGAAATAATATAACGTACACTCAAAGACAAACGTCGTTCAGAATGCCCGTGTCGGAAATACTGAATATTTTTTCAAATTACTATAAATTTACCGTTTTTTTAACCTAGAAAATTTTGTAGCAATCAGTTCGGTAGTAGCAGAATGTAGAAATAGCATTTTATTTAATAGGACTGTCAAGCGCAAAATGTCGCAGCACTACACAGCGCGCGCGGTCCGAGCGAAACCCGCGGAGCCGTGACCGCGGCCCCGATCGCTGCGGATTCGTCACCGTGAAATTATTTCCACTCCTGTTTGTATTTTTGTACCTTTTCCGAGGATAACACGAACAGGTGACTTTTGACTAAAGTTACGAGCGGGTATTGAGCTTTTTCCCTTGCTGTTGAGCGAGTTACATTTACTGTCAGATTTCAAATAAATGTATTTTTAGGTATGATAAAATGAACACTACATTTTTTTTGGCACTCAAATGAAAAAAAAAACAATAATATAATATAATATTTCGCTTTTAGACGTATTTTGAAACAGCAATAATCAGTAGATGAAATGTGATAATTTTGGTACTAGTAGGATGTTTTGGGAATTAAATTTTTATGCAAACAAATTAACAACGACGAAGCATTCCTATTTTTTACACCACCACCTCTAAAGTGTATTTACTATATTTGAAAAATACCGTACAAAGTAATACTTTCCTTTGTTCTAAAGTACAATATAATTTGTGTAAAACATCAATGAAAAGGTTCTCTTGAATCAACAAAGCTGCCCACAAAATTATAAATAGACTCCCCGAAGACTAAAAATAGCGCCCCGAATGAAACTCAATCAATTCGGCAGACTTACAGCCTGATTGGGGCATTCAGTTCCAGATTGATCTATAAAAGAGAACTTTCTTTGGGTGGAATATTTTTTACTATAATGTTGGCTACCCTTGTGAAAACTTATTGAAGCCAAGTAACTTTGAGTTTTGGAAATTTCAATGGTAGGTTTTGGTTTCATAAATGAAAGTGTTGGTTCCGATTTTCATTTAGTTGTATATCATTTGCTGTCAGATTTGGATTAGAATATGTTATAGTAGCACGAGCGATTATTTCCGAAAATATTAACAATATCAAAAAATTATTTTTGTAATCCCGTATTGATTTTTTAATACCTATCCAACAATATATCACCCGTTGGGGTTGAAATGAAAAAAAAAAAACTCCCCACTTTACGTGTAGGGGGTTACCCTAATAAAACATTTTTTTTTCACTTTTTATTTTTGCACTTTGTCGGCGTGATTGATATACATATTGGTACTAAATTTCAGCTTTCTAGTGCTAACGGTTACTAAGATTATCCGCGGACGCACGGACAGACAGACATGACGAAACTATAAGGGTTCCTAGTTGACTACGGAACCCTAAAAATATTTATGTAAGAAAAATATTACGTATAACTTTTTTCAACATGAATGTTACCAGGCAGGCAAGATTTAGCATTTTGGATATATAATGAAACGTCTTTATTTTGTTTGTATGAGAGATCATATCAATTTAATTATGCGACCGAGTATGTTAAAGGGGTATAATAAACAGCCTTTTTTTTGTTCAAAATAATAATCAACGTTTTTACTTCAAGAAAGATCTTTACTCAAATGTCATATGACCTGAAGTGACTAATATGATAAAATAATTATAAACATATATTTGTTTTACAGTTTGGGCAATTCGCCGTTTAATCAATCATGATTTGTTTTTGGAATAAATTTAAATATGTAATTCAATTGGCAAATATGGGACATAATAAAACTGCATTGGTTATAAAGCAATGACACCAATATATTTACTTGTTGGAAACACATCAAATACTCGACAAGGGAGTAAAATCATAAACAGAGTTACTATTAAGTTTCGTATAATGAAATAGTAAAATATATCTACTAATTTTTAATTTTAATACGTTTGTCGAGTAAAACAGCAAATTTGTAACTCAGCTCAGTACAACAACAACTGTTTCATGATGTCAGGGAAAGTTTTTAACAATATCCCTTTAGAATTAAGATTGTTGTCTAAAAATCTATTTCTACGTAAACTTCGACATTGGCTGATCGACAAATGTTTTTATAACCTTAATGAATTTTTTAATAACTAATTTTTATATTGATTGACATGTTAAATATTACTCATTGCCCTGGTAATGCATTAATTTATTTTGGCATGTTGTAACATTTTGTGACATAAGTATTATAATTTAACAGTATGGCGTTGGCGTTGTACTATATCGTCTCTACTTGTAAATATGTAGTCGTAAGTCAATTTTCTAGTCAATAATAAAAATTTGCATGCCTACACCCTCGGCGAAATGTGACGATCAAAATAATGCATGTTTACCTACCACCTAATCTAATGTACCACATTTCTTGCAAATAAAATATTTCATTTCATTTCATTTCATTTCATTTCATTTCAATTACAATTTCATTAGTCAACTTTATCAATTTATTCAGGTAGTTTTCATTAATTAATTTCATAGTTAAATTCAGGCAATTATTATGAAATAATCAGACATAAACAGTGTTGTTGTCGAGTTATTACGAAACACTAAAACATATTAACTTTTTAAATACATTTTTATTAATCCATTTCATAAATTAATTCAGACAATTTTCATTGAATAATTCCATAAACTAATTCAGATAATTTTCATTGAATAATTTCATAAATTAATTCAGGTATTTATATTTATTAAATAATCAGATTAAGGTACTTAAAATAATTTCATAAATTAATTCAGGCAATTATTATTATTAAATAATCAGATTAAGGTACTTATCTCTGTTCGTGGCGCTGGTAGAACTAAAAGTGACTGCTCGCCGACGAGCAGTCCCTTTTATAACCAGTCCAGGTAAACTTGCCAACCGACCCGGTTTCTTTGTCTACCGACATTATTGCCATAAATTTAAATGTTTGAGAGAAACGTACCTTAAAATGTTACAATTATTAAATATTATAATGGCAAATCCAACACAAGCATGGTCACGCGATAAATGATAAGTCATCAGGCCATTCCTATCGCACTTACAAATATTTTTTCCCCTCACTATCTCGGAAACACGTGTTTTATCCTTTAATACCAGCGGGTAAAAACGCATTTTATCCACTAGTGGGTAAAGTAATTTGACTTTGAATATAGGCAAATTAACTGCTTTAAAATTGATAAAAGTAGGTGAATCTAGTAATGAAGATGATTTACCACCTGTGGAACTACTGGAAGCAGTGATAAACGCATTTTTTGCGTTGTAGTTTCCTCGCTATAGTGAGGGGAAAAGTTTTGTGTTACACACGAGTGCAAATGTATTTTACTTCTCGTGTGTTAAAAAACTCGCAAGTTCAGGATTCTATTCTTGAACCACTCGCTTCGCTCGTGGTTCAACTATAGAATCCTTTCACTTGCTCGTTTTTTAATTCCACACTCGGCGTTAAAATACAACTTTGCCCCCGTGTATAACAAATAACTATTGTAAGTGCGATAGGAATGGCCGGCCAGATGTTTTATCATTTATCGCGTGACCATACTTACGTGCCTGATGTCGTATTAAACTGCAGTTTTGATATCTTTAAATAGCCAAAAATATCCAATTGAGCCTATTTCGGATATTATCACTCCGCATGGATTACCATAATTGATATAAACGGACTGGGAAAGGTTTAATTACGGTAAAGTAGGAAAAGTACACAAATAGACACTCAACTATTGATAGACCTTACAACTTTGCAATAAGGATTACCAAAAGTCAATTAACATTGCGAACAATGGTACTCGTAAATTGTGTCGGACACTATTCCGTATAAACCAAAGGTATCAGGGGTAAGCTTTATTTAGAAATAAAATTCCGTAGTAAAGCAAGTAAATCTCATTTATTTATACTCTCGAAAATTCTACCGTTGGTTTTTAGAAGAAAAATAAGACTGGCTTTTGTTTGTTTTTTGTTTAAATTAATTAATTAGTCCCATTTCAATAAACATTCATACAGTAAAAAAAGATGTATATTTTTCTGACATCAAAACGATACTATTTTAATTATATCAGAATCAAAACATTTAGTTCTCATCAGGCATCATTCGCCGTTCTTGCTTTCTCCAATACATATAATATGGATCAACTTGGTGTACAGTACGATTAATATCATTTTAACCACACCAACTAGTAAAGGCTTTCTTTGATATTCGAAAACAGATAGCAAAATTGCATTTTATCCACAAGGGGGCAAAGTAATTTCATACAAATTTTAACTCGATGTCTTAATCTGGCTGCTAGATTTTACCTATAAATGATGATTTTGAATGATAAATATTGAATAAATTGGTGGATTTCATTTATTATTATTTTTATAGTCAGTATTTTGTTCGTGTTGGTGTGGTGAAAATTTTTGTGTTTCACTCGGTGGCAAAGTTTGTTTAACCTTCGTGCCTTGAAACCCTCGCAACGCCCAAGATTCCACTTTTTAAACCACTCGCTACGCTCGCCGTTCAATATTGGAATCTTTCGCTTGCTCGGGTATCAATATTGGCACGTGCGGTTAAACAATTACTTTGCCCCCTTGTAAAACAAATAACTATTATACTCTCGAAACTTTTACCGTTGATTTTTAGAAGAAAAACAAAACTGAATATTGTTTATTTTATGTTTAATTAATTAATTAGTCCCGTTTCAATAAATATTGATACAGTAAAAAAAGATGTTGAATATTTTTCAGACATCAAACCGATACTATTTTAATTACTTATATCAGAATCAAAACATTTAGTTCTCATTCGCCGTTCTTGCTTTCTCCAATACATATAATATGGATCAACTTGGTGTACTTGGTGTCTTGCTCGCACTTATGCGATCCCGATAAGGGCCGAAGCCGAAGGGTAAAAGCCGAATCGTTAACTGATTTTAATCGCACTGTAAAATAACTTTAGTTTTTTCTATTATCCCGGTATGACTTTATGTCTTCCTTAACTTGCATATAACAACTCTAGCCTTGACTTGAACCTTAGCCTTAATCAGTACAGATTATATTTCCTTTACGCACTAGTGCGAGAAGTGGTTCATTATATGCCAGGTCGAAACTTCGGAGGGCCATTTGTACTGAAAAACGTCATTCGATACACGTGCGAAAAGGAAATTCGTAACTCGTGTCGATTTAAAACTGCCTTCGGTTGTGTTTTAATTTATCGCCACTCGTTTCGAATTTCCTCTTTTAGGCACTTGTATCGAAATGTAATATTTACTATATGAGATTTTTTTTCATTTTTGATTTTCGAACTTAGTCTGATATGATCCTACCGACCGCGCCAGTGATAGCTGTACATTTCCGCACGGGTGCTCGCCTGATGCATCAAATCGTAGGAGCAGCCAACCGTTTTATCTCATTCACCTGCTTGAGACTGCGAGCGATCATGTGAGACAGGCATGCATGTGTGCTGCGTTCATATCTTTGTGAGTTTTTATGAAATGAAAGATCCTCTGAATACTTGTGTCGCTTCAAAATTTTTAGCATCCTGCGTTTTAATCAAAATGTGTTGCAAGGGATCGCCGCACGAGGAAAACAAAAAATGTAGTGATGTGTTTGGTCACAAAAAAAAATCTGTAGAAACCTGTTGTAGACAAATCATAACCGACTGGCTTAGCTGAAGTGACAATCTTTCAAACTCTAAGGAGTTTAAACAACATACCATAGTTTGTTACATATCACAGTTATATCTTTCTATCGCTTTTCCATATTTTTCTGACAGTTTTGTTCGCCACGGTGCGTGAACGTTCCACGGAAGGAGAGTTTTTATAATAAGTACAGAAAACGAGGTATGGCACGTTTGGCTAGTTCCACAAACGGCCGGGCTAATAAGTATTTTAGTCTAACTAAAGTGATTTAGATAAATCATAATAAACACAGCCAAACTAAATTTCAAGAGCCAATACACTAGATTTCAGACTCAAATTCCCGTCAAGACTAAAACCTGGTTCAACAATCGTAATTCCACTTATCGGCGACTAAGCAAATAGGCGACGACGGAACTTGCCGAAACATCGGAATAAGTACCGGCAAGAGCGAAACGACGGAGTTAAATTCTATTCCGGAACTTCGGGGAGAGTTTCGCGCACGGCGCTGTTTCGGTATCGTGTCGTTGGCGACGACGCGTGCCTTCACTGGTATTATCAAGCTATTAAAGGTTAGATTTAACAAACCTGTACGTCAATGTAAATGGCACGGACTGTATCACCATTGATACATCATAAGTAATCTTTATTACAATCACACAAGGTTGTTTTATAATAAATAATGTTTCTAGTATGTTACGTTAGTTACGTGATTTTGATGAGATAATTCATCAACAGAGTTGCAAAGCGGCAACTCAAAGTAACCATTGAAGACAATCTGCTGTGATTTGGAGTTGTCAATTATATTTATGTAAATACAAAAAATACTAAAGAAATTACTATCATTACAACAGTTATTTGAATTATAAAAGTCGTTATGAATTAATTATGTATAAAGGCATGACTAACCAACGAGTTTTAACATACCCATATTTTAATGTGACAATATTTCCGTGAGACACTAACATTTGTCACTCACCTCATCGGTTCATTGAAAATGCTCGTAGTTAAGGAAATAACATACCGACCAATCTTCTCTTTCTCTACATATATATTTAATATTTTGGTTCGGGTAGAATTATTAAAATTTTAGTACTCACTGACCGATCTCTAGACAATGATTTCGTTTTTCTGAAAATATCTCTAAGTATTATCACTGTTACTTTTAAAAATGCAATTACATTTGACAGGGCAAATAACTTTCAAAGCATAAACCCAATATAAAAAGTGACGCACGCCTTGATCCCACAAACACACGTCACACAAATGTAATGAAGGAATATAAAACGCATAAAAATAACGCGCATCACAGGAGCACATTAACCGGAGGCTAAGAGAAAAAAACTTTTTTTTTGTAATATGACACAAACAACATCATAATAATAAAAGCAGGGCTTTAGAAAGCTTGACGCAGTCTGATTCGCGCTTCCTTTATTAGCCAAGCGAGCTTTATGCTGACGACTTTTTTATTTGCGTTTATCCGGCGTGCGACCCGCGACCCTGGGTTGGTAGACAACCTCTACCTATTTTAGTAAATTTTATAAAGTACGCTAGCAAAAGGTAAGGTAAGACAAGTGTAGTGTTATTTGCTAGGTGAAAAACTGGTTGTTCTTGTTTTTGAATTTTTATGGGCACCTTAACGGCCTAGCCACGACAATGGTCTAAGGCGGCGAGCGGGGCGGCTGGGCTGCGCGGGAAACGCGCGCGGGCGCTAGCCATGCCACGTACTTTTAGAAGCGGCGGCAGGGCCTAGGAGCGGCCAGAACGTTTTCATATTTAAAAACATGTTTTTTACTGTCGAATATGACTCTAAAGTGCATAGAATGCTTTAATTAGTCAATTACGTCTTGTACAAGAGAATATGTGTGATGACTAAGTACATGGAATTTATTTTATGGCTAGTTAAATGATACTTAATATAAATAAGCACTTAGAAAAAAATTAACAGTAAATACGAATAAATACTATACAAAAATATGTTTGAAAACATTATTACATACTACATACGCGAAAGTACAATTCAATTTTCATTAAATAAAGGTTTCGGGTTCAAGACGCTCATAATAAAAACAAAATATTTTGTTTCGCGCGGAATCGCTAGCCCCATTTAGCCGCCTAGGCCGGTCGCGCCGCTGTAACGGCCTAGCCACGACAATGGTCTAAGGCGTCTTGCGGCAGCGGCAAGCGGTAAGTCACAAAAACAAAAACGCAGCGCGCGCGAGGCATGCCACGACCTTGCCGCTGTTTGAAATCACGCGCGGGTTTTTACGGGCCTACCCGCGGGAGCGGCGCGCGGGGCGGGGCGCGACTCGAACAACTATAGCGCGCCGCGCGGGCACCGCCACGACATTACAGCGGCGCGACCGGCCTAGGCGGCTAGATGGGGCTAGCGATTCCGCGCGAAACAAAATATTTTGTTTTTATTATGAGCGTCTTGAACCCGAAACCTTTATTTAATGAAAATTGAATTGTACTTTCGCGTATGTAGTATGTAATAATGTTTTCAAACATATTTTTGTATAGTATTTATTCGTATTTACTGTTAATTTTTTTCTAAGTGTTTATTTATATTAAGTATCATTTAACTAGCCATAAAATAAATTCCATGTACTTAGTCATCACACATATTCTCTTGTACAAGACGTAATTGACTAATTAAAGCATTCTATTCACGTTAGAGTCATATTCGACAGTAAAAAACATGTTTTTAAATATGAAAACGTTCTGGCCGCTCCTAGGCCCTGCCGCCGCTTCTAAAAGTACGTGGCATGGCTAGCGCCCGCGCGCGTTTCCCGCGCAGCCCAGCCGCCCCGCTCGCCGCCTTAGACCATTGTCGTGGCTAGGCCGTAACGTCGTGGCGGTGCCCGCGCGGCGCGCTACAGTTGTTTGAGTCGCGCGCCGCCCCGCGCGCCGCTCCCGCGGGTAGGCCCGTAAAAACCCGCGCGCGATTTCGAACAGCGGCAAGGTCGTGGCATGCCTCGCGCGCGCTGCGTTTTTGTTTTTGTGACTTACCGCTTGCCGCTGCCGCAAGACGCCTTAGACCATTGTCGTGGCTAGGCCGTCACAGATGCACAGGCCTTCCACAAGATCTTTCTAGATTGTTTTATCTTGAACCACCATTGCGGCCTCATTTCAGCTTAGTTTCGTGATCCGTGTCTAGAAAAACTTTTTCCACAGCTAATGCTGCCTTCATTTAATGAATTTTTCTAAGTATAAGAATCTTAATGGAGTCAAATTCGTTCAAACGGCTGCTGTAAAAGATATTAGCGTGATGTTTCGTATGCCTACAACATTATAGCTAATCCTTGGATTGCAGTGTTGCTAATAATCGTATGCTTCCAGTTTAGTTGGTAAACCTACATTAGGTTGATAGACCAGTAGTAGGTACATCGGTTCAGCTAATAATTATGTTAGGTGATCGGATTCGCTAGTTAGTGATTTAAGTTGTACTCTTTGCAGGTAAATATCCCGGTAATAGTTGTGACACAAACAATTTATATGTGACTTTTAATCATTACATTGCAATATTGTGTATCTCTAAAAACACAAGAGCGGTATTCTCGATAACTAACAGGAAGAATTCGTACTCAATGATGAAGATGGAACGAATAGACGGATGAGATTGGAAGATTGATGGATTGTAAATCAATTTTACCTGTATTTTTACGTATTCTAGATTTTTTTTACTTATTCTCGTGGTTTTTTATTATGTAGGCTGTGGCATTGATCGATATAGTTCTAGATTAGACGAACTTTTCCTGTTATACCTTAAATGTGTGTACTGAAACCTAGTAATGTTTGGAATTGAAGTAACGCAGTTGAATATTTTCAGTTACACTGATTGTACATCTTTTTCATTAGGACATCTTATTCTTAAGTAAAGCTGGCAGTGTTTTGTCCCTTTCTCACAAATACATAAGTCATCGTGACAACGACTTCTTACAGTAAAGTGACTTTTTTATTAAGGGAGTTAAAGTACATTTTTATATAAGTTGGACCACAGAGTGATACAGTGATACAGTGATACAAAATTTTGTATTACCTTTTTTACAAAATCTACCTTTCAAAATTTACCACCCCATTTTTTTTTTATTTGGATGTTTTATGTGGTTTCCACTCAACATTTTTTTTCTCCTATCAGGATCGAAAGACCTCGCGATTCTAAGTATGGATCGCGTAAAAAATGCCCATGTTACAAAAAAGTGGGGTGGAACACTTTGAAAAAAAAAATGGTCCACCAAGCTACCTACATGACTGCGTCCTGCCATCCGCACCTCCCGCTATTACGTACTTTTTAAAGTACACCTTTTCCGCTGTAAAATAATTTTCGGAGTAAACATTGTCTGGCTAATAAAGTGATCTTGCGGGCTAATGTAATTAGTGCCTTAATAACTCGTAAACGTCACAATGTAATGAGGGGTAGTGTTGATACACTGTAACCTAAACTTAATAAACTTTTAGGAAAAACTATAGCTTACTCGTATTCGCGTTCGGTCGCCTTGTGTAAAAATTCATTTGTCATCATTGATTCTTATAATTATATTATTACGATTGGTTGAATTCAAAGACTCAATTTTTTTATACTTTTCAAAATATATTTTGTTACTACAAGTCCCTAAACCAATATACATTTTTGCAGAACCGAAATTAAAACGCGGAAGCTACGTCGGACGATTGAATTTGCGGTGCTCAATCACATTAACAAGTAGTGAAGAACATTTCCGGACGGAGCTGCTTCTAACCGGTCCGAGACACATACAGTTATACAGTTTGTGGTCGAGATAGGGACGGACTAGTCATTTATTTACGATTAAAACCGTAAATATATTTGAAAACAATAAACTTATTTTGACACCGATTCGAAAGCCCGTTCCTAGGTGATAGCGTTTTATGTAGCCGGCAGTGCGAGATGTAAAAATATATGTTAAAGGGTGTTAGTCCCGGTTTTTAAAAATAATTATGTGTAATAATCGTGATTTAAATCAATAAGTAATAATAATAATAAATATGATTAAGAATATGAAAGAATCTTTAACAGTATTATTATTTATTTATTTTATTTAATTTAAATATGTTACACAGCATAACAGTAAGAACCAAAGCACTGTGTAACTTAAAATACATGACAAAATATTAACTAGATTTAGGTTTCGACGTAACGCCGAGGCAGGCTTCTTTACGTCGTCTGTCTCGGCGTAGAATTCGACAGATTATGATATTTATGACTTTATGACCTTATATCATAAAGAACCTTAAATGTTATCTAGACACTTTCCTAAGAGTATTGATTTTCAAGCCTTATTTTACAATCGTCATCATCAACATATCTGCCCCTTATTTCCCACTGCTGAGCATATAAGCCTCTCTTCTAGAACCACTTTGTCCCGGTCCTGAGCTAGTCTCACCCAGTTGTGACCCGCAATTTTTAGGTTGTCCACCCAACGAGCCAACGGATGATAAGCGCTTCTTACATCTGTAAGCGGCTACCATTCCGTTAACACTTTAGTGCCATCACTCTGCCTAGCATAATGTCACACCCAACTCCATTTTTCTTTTTTTTCTTAAACTTAAGAGCTGTTCTCTTGTTGGTGCAGCAACCTCCAACTCGTCCGGTCTGCCAACTCCTTCACCTTCTTGTACGACACGACCTGAACCTTCTCTTTTATTTGTTTGAAATAGTTTCACCTAGGTCTTCCTCTTCCTCTCTTTTCATTTTACAAAACCATTTTTGAAGCCCATTTATTCCATTATCATTATGTCTAAAAGGACGATAAGTGTTATCTATACGGCCATCCAAAAAATAATAATTTTGAAGCCATTAAGTTAATAGTGTTGTTTTGCCAAGAGTGGCACTGAAGCTTTAGTAGTTTCATGTGCTCTGCCTACCCCTTTACGGGATACAGGCGTGATTGTATGTATGTATGTGTAAGTAAATAATATTTTGAAAAAACCGGTTTAAAAGCCCATTTAGTCCATCCCTAGTTAATAGCGTTGTATGTTGCCTTAATCGCGTCCAGCAGTGCGAGGTGCGAAATTAGTTAAAAGATGACCGATGGCTGTGACTGGAATCCGTAATGGCTGATTTGGTTTGCCGTTAGCTTTCTTTAGTGTGTGATTTCGGAAATTCGCAATATTTTGGGCAGTTTTGGGTGGAACGTTTAAACGTGGTTTAAAACAATCGTGTCTTTTCTACATATATATTGCTATTATGGTTACTCAGCAATCAATGAGTTATCGGAAAAAAAATCTAAAATTATTTTATCTTGACGTTAAAAAAATGTATGTAAATAGACAAACATCACAGCAAATACATGAGCATTAAATTTAGTCTTCATTATTACAGAGCATTAAATCACCCATAATCCTGGCTAAACTTCAAGATATTATGTCCAATGTAAATGTGGTATTTCAGAATAAAAAAATAGGTTTTTTTTTCTAACACACGAAAACGTATCTACAGTTATTATGTTGCAACATATAAGTTATCTTTTTTATTATTATTAAATTACCCTTCTAAAATTAAGTAATCGAACCGAGAACTAGAACTAGGTGCAAATGTATGCCGCGCTAGTTTTTCACACAAAGTTCATTAGAGACTTAAATGTTGAAATATTTTCACACATTCTATTTCACCACAACTCACGCGGCCAGCAATAACCGGGTACATGCAGCGTGTCGTGTCAGCCGCGAAGATGCGATTGTTCCGGCCGGCGGCCGCTAACTCGGTTACTCTTCATTACTGCCGTGTAATATGCAACTGTTTGGAGCGAGCTGCAACATTTTAGGTCTTTTATAATTATAACGTTGTACACATAGGTATCTTTAAAGCAAAGCGATGAAATATTTTTACATACTAAATATTTTTGAAAACGCGCTTACAGATTTTTTGAAGAAATCTGATCTTTACGAATATACGTTGTTAAAGATGCATGAACAAATGAACGTGTTAATACAAAATAGAAAAAAAAAATGTTTTCGTTATACATATTTTGAAACAAAAACAAAAAGGATTGATAGGAAAAAAATATACGTAAATTCCTGTCACATTGTACAAAAGCAGAAATAGACTAAGATTTTTCTTAATTACTGTTTTTAACATGAACTAAAAAATATATTTTGCAACATGTTATAATATAAACTAGAAAAATTGTAAAACTGAAGCGCACCGTAGGTAGTAGGTCAAAGACTGCATCAATTATTGGCGGGGTCATCAAAGGTTAAAGATCGGGGTCGGGCGGAACTACAAAGTGGGATAGTCGTTACTATACTCAACTAGTTAGCGAACCCCAGAGCAGCATCCCTTACGTAAGTGAGCGTGCTACATAATCATAATAAATGTGGATAACGGGACGCCGTGTTGCGGAACTTTGTCGTTTATTGTCTATTCGGTGATTTTCTTTTAAGAATACAGTATGTAAACCAACGAAAACCATTTACTGAAGCCTGTTAATATTTAAGTTACACAGAGCAACTTTTACTATGGGACCAACACCCAAAACGCGAAATAAAAATTTACTCTCCCATAGGAAATACTTACTATAAAATAAAACTACCTATGAAACTGTCAGAAGATATTTTCGTGATTTCGGGGTTGATCCCATAGTAAAAGTTTCTCAGTATCACCTGGACATTTACGGCTTACAGTAAATGGTTTTCGTTAGTTTACATACTGTATTACTTTAGAAAATAAATACAATAAGTGTATCAGGCGGTTTAGCACAACTTGCGCTCTCGCGCGCGAGTTCACACTTCAAGTCGCGCTAGATGTCTTGACTCGCGCGTGACAACGCCAGCTATGCTAGCATTGCTAGCCCGCCAGGTATACATATATGTTTTTTTTTTACGGGATAGGAGACAAACGAGTAGACAGGTCGCCTGATGGTAAGCGATCACTGCCGCCCATGGACACCAGAAACACCAGAGGTGTTGGAGGTGCGTTGCCGGCCTTTCAGATGGGTGTAAGCTCTTTTCTTGAAGATTTAAAGGTCATATCTGTCCGGAAATACCGCAGGCGACAATTCATTCCACAGCTGTTTATATGTTTGGAAAGTGTAGTTTATGTTTTCAAATCGTGAAGATATTTAAAATATGTTCACTGTATGTTTATCAATGCTACTTTATAAAACTATGAATTTATTTTAAGTAGGTATTAGGAAAGGTTTCAATGAAAACAATGTCAATGCTATTTTATTTTTCTTTGTTAAGAAAATAAAGCGCAAAGCACTCTCTTTTATGCCCTTCAAACACAACCACATATACAACAAAAAGCACATTTTCGCCAAACTTTAAGAACCGACATCATAAAAAAATCATACCCAACTCTGCAACTATGAGGCAACAAAATGGGCCCATTAGGTATAAACGTCCAAATATAGTTACAAGTTTGTAAAAAAACATGGCGTCGGTGGAGTTTTCCCGGGGCGTTTATCAAATTAATGGTACCTCATTAGTCAACCTAGAAGTTTTATTTGATTCTCCGATCGGATTATTTTTAACGGAGTGTGAAAATTGAGTTCGGAAACTAGGGGATGGGTATACTAAGGCGGTACTGTTTTCTTATGTTTCTGGGTCGCATTATGTTGTTTCGACTGGGTGTAATTTGGAACTTTCGTTTTTTTTATTTGCTGGTATTGACCCTGCTAATGTATATAAGATAGTCTTGGGTTTAAATCCTGGTAAGGGCTTTTATTTGTATAATGATTATAATGAACACAAATAGTTGTTGTCTTAATCGTCGGCTAGTACTTACAGGATAAGCTTTGCTAGATTTATCTGTTTAAGGTGTTGCAGTTTTTTATTTTATTTGTTTGTGTGTAAAATACATAAATGAGAAGGTCCGAATAAGACGAGTATTAGCTGTGCGAGTCAGGTACTACCTAGTTTCTCGCAAATGCACAGTTGGAGTGGTAACCATCAAAGTTGTGAAGATATTTTTTTTAATCTTATTTATTTTATGAGCATTTCTTATTTTTGCCATTTTTTATTTTTATTTTTTTAGGGTTTTTTTTTAGATCAATTGTACTCAGAATCACGAGTACTTTCAATCTCACTGGGAGACAAAAAGTGTCCCAGAATTTCCATACATTTTTGTTACTTTCCTCTTTTGTTACCCCACATAAAATGTGCGGAAAATGGTAACAAAATAAGAAAAAAACGTATGGGACAATTTTTTTTAACTACTAGGATCAAGAAAGCTAGTGATTCTGAGTAGAAATAGCATATATTTTTTTTTAAATATCACATTTCACACAAAAAGAAACTCTTTTATAAGCCATACATCTAATTTGATTAAGTCAGTTGTGAAGGTATAAACTTTGTTGTTTTTTTAGTTGAAAAAGAAACTATTTAGACAACGCCCAATGACAGTAAAGTAGGAGATAAGTAGGTAGTGTTTTTTTATTATTTTAAAGCAGATAGAAACGATTGGTCGTAATTAATTAGTTGAGATATCGAAATCAAAGAGGTCCATCTGATAAAAATGTAGTAATTGTTAGCTCGATTTATTTAATGTTTAAACGGTGCGGAAAAAAAGAATTTAGAAACGAGTTTCTATAAATTGAAACACGACCGCAGGGAGTTACAAATTTCCTTTTCGCAATTTTTTGCAGTACAGATGTCTCTCCTAACTTTCAACCTGACAAGAAATAAACCACTTCTCGAACTAGTGTGTAAAAAAAGCACTAACTGTACTGAAATAGTACATTACGATACAAGTGCGTAAAAAAGGAAGTTCGAAACGAGTGGCGATAAATTAAAACACGACCGAAGGGAGTGTTTTAAGTATACGAGTTTCGAATTTCCTTTTCGCACGTGTATCGTACGACGTTTTTCAGTACAGATGACCCTCCGAAGTTTCGATCTGCCATATAATGAACCACTTCTCGCACTAGTGCGTAAAAAAAACACCATCTGTACTGAAAAAATATTTAAACGTTTTGAGTACTTCAATATGAACTCTGTTTTAGCCAGACAAGTTACTAAAACTTTTTTATATAATGGTATATGGATATGAGAATATGTAATACAGTAAAATATATTCTAGTTTTTAGTAACGACGATGTTTGCAATTACCTGCTTTGTTAAAAATTAAAATTCAAAGAATATTCAAGTTCATTTAATAAATAAAATAAATAAATATTACAGGACATGAAATAAAACTATGGTTAAATCGAAATGATGACGATTATTTAAAATTGCCGTTTGGTCGAAATAGCCTCGGAGCACCTTTATTCATTATTTCTATTCTAGTTTTTAGTAACGACGATGTTTGCAATTACCTGTTTTGTTATTGCAATCTAAAATTCAAAGAATATTCAAGTTCATTTAATAAATAAAATAAATAAATATTACAGGACATTCTTACACAGATTGACTGAGTCCCACGGTAAGCTCAAGAAGGCTTGTGTTGCAGGTACTCAGACAACGATATAATACTTACAAATACATACACATAGAAAACACCCATGACTCAGGAACAAATATCTGTGCTCATCACACAAATAAATGCCCTTACCGGGATTCGAACCCAGGAACGCGGCTTAGCAGGTACCAGACCGGTCGTCATTTTACTTCATATTAGATATGATCTATTCAGTGTGACCAATTTGATCGTAATTCATAACCCACAATTTGTCTTTCTATCAGATTTAGCAGCACACACTTATGACTCAGCACTCGCACCGCCTAGCAACAGGTCCTTACAGAAGAAATATTTTTATCCCCCCTAATGTATCACGGAGGCGTTCGGGCTTGCGACCAAGATTCGAGTGTCGTGATTTGTGACTCGCCTCGATATCGATTAGTCGATATCGACATCTCTCTTCAACTAGCTGTTACCTATTGTGGAATGTAAACTCTATTTCATTGCGCCAAGTATGGTTTCAGAAAGTGGGAAAGTTGTAAAATTCGTCGGCTATAATTTATGTCTTCGTGTTAGCGCCATGTAAGGATTTTATTGGGGTGGTATCGGTTACCTTTCAGTTTTTAATTGAATTTTTAAGTTCTCAATCGTGATTTATGAGTTATGGCGTGAATCCGATTGCAATTTGGAGTGTTTTTTGCATACTTTGTTACGGGTGACCGATCACTCTATTCTTTTATTATTTTTAGTTTCAAATCATTGTGCGGCTTATTGATTTTATGCCACGTTTCCTATGTTTTAAGATAGAATACAATTTTACACGATTACGTAAGGCATGGAACTTATCTCGGATATGTGAAACTTAGCCCTCCGTTTGAGCAAGAGATCGCAAATACAATATAAAATAAAAATCATCATCGTCATAATTATTTTTAAGATCCAGGCTCTTGACTGTGGAGTAATCGTCATTCCATTCTTCTATCTGCCGCTTTTTGAGCTCCTGATACGTCACTACGTTGGTTTTCTCTTTAACTTGGTCTTCCCTTTCCTCTCTTCTTTCTATTCCACTCTCAGTTATTGATTTTTGGTAAGTACCGTGGAATGTCAGGTAAAAAAAAAATAAGGTAATAAAAAATAAGCTCATCAACGTCAGTATCGACATCAATCACCACTACACAGCACTAGCACTATTCGGAATGAGATTTCACGTCTGGCACACATCTTATTCGCGGCCAGGAAATATTGCAACTCATTCTATTATTATTTCCGAACAAAGAAAGCACTCGTGTGTACCCACGTGTTGCTAGTTTTGGCTTACGTCATCTTTGGATATTGGAGTCAGGCGGTGCGTGGAACTTCACTGTGCTTGAGTTTTTCTAGAAGAATATGGTTTATGAAATATTATGCTCGACGTTTCAAGACACCCTCGTATACTTTTTGAAGTGAAATTTCTAATGCGATTTATAACTGACAGTGGTAAACGTTTCACGCTCAGTGTTGCCACATCCAAATGAAAGCGTTAAACGTTTAACGTCTTTGAAAAATATGCCATTTTTTAAGTGAAACACTTGAACTTGTTCGTTAGTTTTATTATAATTTGAGCAATTAGCAATTTAAAATATTTAAAACAGTAAAATATGGAAGTAACTAAACGAAAAAACGTACCAATCACTCAACAAGGGTGTGGTGTGCTGATGACGGGAGGACTTACGGAACTAACTTGTTCCGTCTATTGTCCTTTGCGTCGTTGGCAACCCGAACCCTCCTTAGAACTTGTACACTCCTTTTTGCTGTGTACTTAACACAGCAAAAGGGAATGTACAAGTTTCTAATGGGGTGGCAACGCGCATGTGACACTGTTTGAGTTGCAGGCGTCCATAGGTTATGGTGACCGCTTTACATCAGGCGGGCCGTATGCTTGTTTGCCACCGATGTAGTATAAAAAAAGGTTTTTAGATCAAATACAATTAATTTCTCTAAGAAACTAGCGTCTTAACTCTTACGGTTATCGAGTTATTAAAAAAGTAAAGTAAATTACTAAACACTTGTGTGACAACCTTTACCAATTCCTAATGCTATTTGTTTTGACATGTGCCGTCAATCACTTGACACTAACTTGAATGTTATTCTTAAGGGTCTCTCACACTAATAAATTCATTTATTATGTATGAAAATGATGATTTTAATTTTTGCGAATTTAACTTAAAGTGATATACAGGTTGGTTCCTGATAATGAACCTAGCCACGGGCTAGCCACGTGTCGAATTTAACGAAAAACAAAAACAACACGGTGTAGAGTGTATCTACCTGTGGATTTACATCAAATTATTTATTTTATTGCACTAAGTTCACATTAAATAAAACTAAAAGATCGCATTACAACAGGCGTTTATTCATTTAGCTCCCAGTAATCAGATTTCAAAAATGCCTTTAAAACTCGACAGCCTCGCTAGACTCAGATTAAAAGAGAAACCTGAGGCAACATTGAAATACCATTAAGTCATTGAGCGGGCGCCGTAACTTTAATTTTGTCTGGAATAATCCACGGTTTAGAGGAGTGTGAGACCCGTCGGGATTCGTTTTAGTTATTTACCTGACTGTTGTAAGGGCTCCTTACTTATTAAGCATATAAACCGGGTCAACCATGTGTAAATTATCGAAAATCGCTATGTCAAGACTATACGTGAGTGTGTGTTTATAATATATGTTTAATTTATTTAATCGTATGGCTATAAACTGGTCGCTTCCTAACAAAATATTATCAACTGAAGGACTAAATTTTTCTATCTAGCTTCTTCACTCAACGGGCTGCGTTTATCAGAGCTGAGCAAGTCCAGGGAATGGCCTGTGTATTTTTTCTATGTTTAAAATATCAGTGTCTCACGATAGTTTTGTTAAGACCCTCCTTACCAACTTTTGCATGAAAATATGTGCAAAGACCTATATAACTTCGTATAGACAGATAAAGTCTAAGAAAAAAACGTACCTCAAAACCATACAGAAAGGTACGGTGAGCTAGATGGCGATACACCTTTGGGGTACGCTCGGCTAGATGGCGCTAATATTAATATTTGTCATTTTAAAACATATCAAGCTAAGAATATGGGCCAAATTGTCAAAACTGAGGTTCAAAAGTTTTAAGCCTGTGTCGAGAGATGGCAGTCTATGCACTGTGATTACACATTTTACTTTGACAGTAACTCTCTTTAATACTCTATCCTCTTTGATATGTGTAAACGCTATTTTATGTAGTCAGTGTACGAGTATATTTCGGTACTTGTAAGTTTTGAAGTAAGTTCTAATACGGCTTCCAACTGACAGCGTAACGCAATAACTCCCGCAGTAGCTTAGTTGTAAGTGTTCGGCTTCGTACCCAGGAGGTCGCAAGTTCGAATGTCACAAAATGCAACTTTCTGTATTTTTTTAGTGTTTTTACCATACCAGGACAGTATAGGCTACTTGCCTCCTAGTCAAATCAGCTTCTTTTTAAGAACTGTCAAAACGAATTTGAACGACTTGCTAATATGGAATTTATATGAAATCGATTTGAGTGTCGTCACGGTCAACTCAGTTACCTACTTTATATACTTCTACCTGACTTATTAAATAGAAATTGGATTATAAATAACTTATGTCCATGTTTTTTTTATAATTTGACGCTTTATTTCGTAGAATTGATAAGAATAGAATAAAATTTTATTGTATAACTGTGTACATGCATAGGTGTTTTTTTTTATACAAGAAGTATCAACAGTTGCCTGCTATGTCGTGTATGGTATAAGATATTTTATTTTAACTACAGTAAAGTTCTAAATTTAACCGGCCGGCGGGTGGTCTAGTGGTGAAGACGTTAGCCGCGTAAGCTGAAGACCCGGGTTCGATTCCCGGCTCGGCCACCAGTGGGCCTTGTCGTTTTTTCTTTCGTGTATGACATCTATTTAAATTTATAATTTATAAATAGTAGTGTGACTACTTCAAAAAAAGAACAAATCAAAAAATATTCAATAAAATAATTTGATTTGTTCCCTAGTTGTACAGTAAAGTTCCCTATTGAAAAACAAAAATTACGAAGTGGCACTTCTTCCGCGTGGTGGGACTCCACGCGTGATTTTTTTGTGCTTTAATTTAAATTTCAACAAGTGGCACATTGTCCGAAAGAGTGACCTAGTCGTCGATCAGAGTAAAAACGTAGAGATTTGTCCAGGAATGGCATAATACTGCTTGTCTTACCTGAAACAAAAAAAAAGACATTTTAGATTTTTTTCTTATCAATAAAAACTGCATAATTAGTAACATACACGATTTAGTAATTTGACAAATTTACTTATTTATTTAAAATTACTAAATCGTGTATGTAGTCTATACATGAAGTTGGCTTTTCTTCTTAGTACATCACCTTTTTGTTTTCTGTCTGCCCCATTTGTATTGAATCTCTGTTTGGCCCTATGGTTGACTGGGAGAGAATGCCTTTTGGCATTAAGTCCGCCATTTGTACATTTTTGTGCAATAAAGTTTAAATAAATAAATATAATATCCTATCAAATTATTGCGTACCTGTGTGTGAATGTCCTATAATATTTATTTATTTATTACTATTTTAATTTAAAATCTATTTTATGTATCAAAACACACAAAACCTTAATAATGTATCCTTCAATGATTGGCGTGACATTAAAATACTTCAGTACATTTTTATGATGAAATTACTACGAAATTTCAATTCATTATACTCGTAACATAAAATTACTTCAATGACTTTTTATTTAATGCCACTTAAGCGTATTATTTCATTGCATTACTGTAAAATAATTTATGCTTCAATATTATATATGGTAAAGTGTGTGTGTCTGTTTGTTTGTCCGTCTTTCACAGCAAAACGGAGCGAGAATTTTTTAAGGAGATAGTTGAAGGGATGAAGAGTAGCATTAGGCAAATTTTTGTCTCTTTCTAACCCTACCCTAAAATGGTGAAGGGGGGGAAGTTTTTAAAGAGCATATAGCAATGTTCGTTGTCGCGAGCGAAGCCGCGGGCAGAAGCTAGCTCCACGTAAACATTAAAGTCACTTTAAAACACGATGAGAAAATTTAAATATATGCAAACGTAATTATGAAGATTGCCGCCAATCATAGGACGTAATGGAGTCAAAACAAATTGCACATAAATTGGAAATCTACCTTTACTTGTGAAACGGGAATGGGGCTTAATTCGATTGTAAGCAATTCTGGGACCAAATTATTTGTATTATACGGCAGTGCGTGAAATTAAGTAATTGCTACTTTGATGGGTAATAACATTGCATTTATTGGTTATTGGTCCGCTGAAATGTTTCAGATAATTTTCTGTTAACAATGTAAAATAGTAATAAATTAAAATTAGAGCGTATTTGGTCTATGGTTGATTAATTTATAGGACCATAAACTTTCTGAATAATTATGTTGCGTCTATGGGAACATTTTACAGGTAACAAACTTTTACACGACAAGGTAAAGGCGTTTATCCAGCAATAAATGTAATTAAAATTATAATCATGATTATATAGATTATATTTACAATTCACCTCGTTCTTCTTCGTTGTGTTGTGGACGATGGGCTAGCAACTTGTCACTACGAATTCACAAATCCAGTTTCTTTCAACCGATTAATTGCCAAGAATGGCACTTAAACTTAATACTCTGCCTACTCCGTTTCGAAATACAGTTTAAATATTTATGTATGTATAGGTATTTTGCCAAAAATAGCCTCAATTCCAAACAAACAAGTCACCAAAACCTAACCGAGCGAGTTAAAAGTTCCTAAGCGATACCTGCAGACATATCGCGAAGTTGTACATACATCAGAGGCATACTACGACTCTCCGCAAATTGCTCCGCTGCAACCAGCCTAGACGAATCAAAATCGTTGAAGCTGAACGCCGACCGAAACGCAGTCTAGCTCTGTCGCGCCAAGACGAAAGAGCGAAAGAGACACCTAGCTACGATAACGATATTATCGTAAACCTTTGGCTACGTACCCTGTTCCTACTTCGTTTCCGTTGCTTGCGCTTCCTTCGCCAACTTTCAGCGGATATTCGCTATTTCGCTCGCGCGTACTATGATGGAAAATTAGTTTTAAAACTGGCGCTTAAGGGGCTTGTTTTTCGTTCACTTTGAGTTTATTGTCTTTATGCTTACACGTTTCACGAAGGCGGTGTTTGAAATGCAGTTGGAGATGATGAGTTTAATTTGTGCTCTTTGAAGGTATTACGAAATTATGGCGATAAACAACTTCAAAGTATGAATAATATGATGTTTAATTTAAAAAGTGTCTGTAAAGTTATCTTTCATGAATATATAAAGTGACATTTATTTTAATAGACAACTTAACAACCCTAAACACCATGCTAAATAAGCAGCAGTTAAGTAACACGAAACTCTGCGCATAACTTATTAAGATTTAGTACTTTAATAAAAAAAAAAAAAAAATCGGGACCATTTCGTGGGAAATATGAGTACCTACCCACCTTTTGTAACGATATGTGCAATTGTGCAAGTTTTTCACTTGTTCAAAATTTATGTCATAAATAAATGATTTCAATTTCAATTTATACAAATTATAACAGAGGGTATCAGCCTTTGTAGCATCTATTGGTCTAAATAAGACCTAAACCCTAGTCCTGTCCTTTTAAGCATGACTTAATAGAACAACTCATATAATTGCAAACACGTATGCGACTTCACAAAATCATAACTTACTAGAGTTACAACAAACTAAGTCAGCCATACGGACGTGTCTAGGTCGAAATTACACTTCATATTCTTACATATCTTATGAAAAAAACAACCAAACTGTGATTAAACTGAAACTTCCGGCATTCATTGCCATCAGGTCCACTGGTTCTCAAACTGCCGAGTGCCATTTATCATTATGACGTTTTGCATTCTCTTAATGGTCCTCAAACTTACGTTCAACTTCCAAGCTTCATTTTTTCAGTTCTATTAAGAGGATCTATTTAACGTTTGTCGTTGATGTATTCGTATTAATTTGAACATATTAATTGTGATAAAAGCGCAACAGTCACGACATATTTCATAACTATATTACATATTTTGTTTGCGAGATAAATCATTATAAATGTTTACTTTTAGATACAACACCATCTACAGTTGAAATATTACTAAAGATGTACTTGATGACATATTTTTAAATTAAAGGAAAAATTGAAAAATTTACACCTCCGGCAGGACTCGAACCCGCGACCTTTGGCCTTGCGGGGGCCATAATTCCCCGCTTTAATTTAAAAATATGTAATATCGCTCGCAGACGTTTCTGCATGATAAAAAATAAACGTACTTGATGAGTTAAGTTTTTAGGAATTACCAAATTAACTGAACCGACAAATACATGTAAATTACTATTTTGTTTAGATTTTTGTTCTTAAACCTGGTTTAAGAGTAAAATTACCACACAGTCAATAAAAAAACAAAATGAAATATGCACTACAGAACAGGTGTCAGTGGCTGCGAGGTTGTAATGACGTAAAACGAAAAGAAAATTAACGAACAAATTTTCCGAACCAAGCAAACTCGTGTTTTGCTAAATAGGATAGCGTTTACCGGCCATTTCCGTGCCGGCAGCAAAAAAACTGGCATGCTGTGCATTGTAACCGACAGCTGCTTCGAAATTCAAAATATGGAATTCCAAATTTAAAATTACCAATTGGGCGGTTATTTTCGACAATCGATTCGCATGAAGCGTGGCAGGTAGCGCCCGCGGTAATCCTGCCGTTCCAACGACGCGCCGCGCCGCAAACATTAAAAAAGGGCGAAAATGACATTTCCAATTTTCTACTGTTGCTCCGGGGCAAATTCATTTTATTTGTAGGCTCGGATTTAGTCGTCACCCCAGGATTGGACTCGCTAGTTGGCAATATTTCATTGCCATCAAAGGAATTTCGCGCGGCAACCGGAGGCTTTATTAACGAATAATTCGAACGGCCTTTAAAAGGAATTTTCTTAAGAAAATTAGAGGATTTCCTCACTTTTTTGTTTTCTCTCCTGTTTTCTAAATTAAAAATATATTTAGTTGAGAGGTTTCTCGTGTGCTGTTTCCACGAGGTTTTACTCTTTTGAAATTGGAAAACGGGAGAAATTACGAAACCGTGAAAAATAATAAAAGTTCATACCATATTTATAACACGTCTCTTCGCTTGAACATTTCTTTCCTCAAATTGATTTTAAAAATCTCTCTTATATTAAACACATTGAAGTGATTTTTACGTTTGAAAACTACGAATAGCAAAAAAAAATCATTTCAATAAATATTCAGTTCTAACCAAGTGAAAATTCAATGCTTTAAGGCGTTTCAGAAAATTCAATTGTATAAAATATTCTTATATCTTTATCTTAAAACCATAAACATAATTCCCACAAACAATTTGCCCAAAGTCAACAAATCCATTCACAAGACCGAGGCTAAGCGAACACCATTTTCAAAAGAATTAAAATAGGAAAGCTATGTAAAAATCTCAACTGAATTCTTGAGACGACAAATAAGAGCAACTGCAGTATAATTTGAGTATATTCACAGTACACAGAGTAAAACCACAGTGAGAAAAATATTTCACAAGATTTGGTTGCCCAGTTGTACTCATTAAATATGGTACAGTCACCGGCATAAATATGTGATGATACTGATGACTCATAATACCTTGTCACAATATTTAACGTCTTGTTTGAAATATCGTGTGAAATTGTCAAACAATTTAAAGCGACAAGGTACAGTAATCATCTCTTGTTCATGCCGGTGACTGTACGCAGTCATACAGTGTGTACTAGCAATTGAGGATACCATAAGTTAGCAACCATTAAATTGACGGAAATGTATATAACAATAAAAAAACCGGCCATGAGCGTGTCGAGCCACGCTCAGTGTAGGGTTCCGTAGTTTTCCGTATTTTTCTCAAAAACTACTGAACCTATCAAGTTCAAAACAATTTTCCTAGAAAGTCTTTATAAAGTTCTACTTTCGTGATTTTTTTCATATTTTTTAAACATATGGTTCAAAAGTTAGAGGGGGGGACGCACTTTTTTTTCCTTTAGGAGCGATTATTTCCGAAAATATTAATATTATCAAAAAACGATCTTAGTGAACCCTTATTCACTTTTAAATACCTATCCAACAATATATCACACGTTGGGGTTGGAATGAAAAATAATATCAGCCCCCACTTTACATGTAGGGAGGGTACCCTAATAAAACATTTTTTTCCATTTTTTATTTTTGCACTTTATTGGCGTGATTGATATACATATTGGTACCAAATTTCAGCTTTCTAGTGCTAACGGTTACTGAGATTATCCACGGACGGACGGACAGACATGGCGAAACTTTACTATAAGGGTTCCTAGTTGACTACGGAACCCTAAAAAAATATAGTTTACTATATTTAACATACCGAACGTATTGCTGTCGCCTGCGACTGTGGCGGCCTCTATGAACAAATTCATGCTCGCACGGCGCTACACCACGGCTGCAAGTCACTGCCGCACCACGTCTTTGATTCACCTTGCATTTTTATACCACTAAAGTAAAATCCATAATCCTACGGACCAAATTGACAAGTAAGTGTGAACGAATGTTGCCACAGTTTGGCCAGTGTCGTTCTTATCGATATTAAAATTATTATTACATCGTAGATTTAAGGTGCACCCAGACGGGACAATGAAATTGGCAATTTGATCGGCTAATCAATATACCAATTTTTTCTGTGATTTCGACAGATCAAAGGTCTGTAGACCGCTAATTAGAGATATTTTTTTATTTCGAAGCAGCAATAATATTATTCGAAAATTATATAGATATTTATGATATACTTGCCATAGCGTGACAGATAATTTATTATTGTCGGACATGGTATTTTATTTTTTACCTACAGGCTCGGAAACCTTTTTATGTTTTAAAACTAGTGGGTAAAAATGCATGGTATCCATCCACTACCTCGAAGATACATAGAAGAAACCAAAATGTGTACCTTATTTGAAACTAATATACTTATTCTTGATTTAAACTTGTCTGTTGTATGTACTTTACAACTTGTCGATATATTGTTATCGACATATACCCTTCCCTATTTTAATTTTGCTGTTCCTGGTATCATTTTACCTGTCAGTCATTTGTCAATTTAGTCCGTAGGATTATGAATTTTACTTTAGGTACTTGTAGTACTGAGTAATGATGTACACAATACGGCATTGGACGATCACTTTTGTTTGTTAGGTACTTCCTTAGGCATGTCAGTTGAAAAGCCAGTTGCCATGGTTACATAGTTTTTTATTTTGTTTTGTTGACCTGTAAACTTTCCTTACGTTTTGTGTTTTGTACGATAATGAGTTTACACATACATTATATGTCATCTTAGTAGGGCTAATATGTATGAGAAAATAGCTCGATAGCGAAAACGTCATGGAAAATGTGGGTACGTGACTTTTTTCTACGAGTAGTACCTAAATAACTGTAAGCTGCTTGTCATTTTCTCCATCGATCGTAACGTTTACCTTAAAAAATAACGTTTCAAAAATTCACAGTAGCCAAATATGACACTATAAATAATAACCACAAAATTAAAATTTTGAAAAAACCCCCGATCGCGACCTAGTGGACCGATTTTCATGAAACATGGCTAAGAACACTCCCGACTAACACAGCTTTCAAATAAAAAAAACTAAATCGAAATCGGTTCATCCGTTCGGGAGCTACTATGCCACAGACAGACACACACACAGACAGACAGACAAACAGATAGACAGATAGACAGACAGACAGACAGACAGACAGACGGACAGACAGACAGACAGTCGTTTTTGCATCGGGGGTTAAAAAATGTCAATGATTATGGTGCAAATTGAAATTTTTGCACAAAGCATATGAAATGTTTGTCAGACATACAAAAGAAACATTATTTGAATTTTGTTTAAACAACAAAGTTCAGAAGGACAATGTTTCGTAAATTTCCACACAAGAACTCAAAAGAGAGGTAACTGTGTTACACTTTTCGAAACAATGTGCGGTAAAGCGATTAGTAAAAACAATTGGTCCACTCTTTATGTTTGAATGTGTATTCATATGAAACGTTTGAATAGAAAAACGTTATTGGTTATGAGGAATTAAGGAACAGGGACCAAATTTCGAATGAATAGCGTTGTATCTTTACCATTTGGGATGGACTTATGTAGTAAACATATTCAATTTGATTGTTGTATTTGAATAAAATTTATTTCTCGAAAAACATTACAAGACATTGATAGCGTAACATGTTTTACAAACAAAATATCAACCGCACCAATCAACATCAGGTTTAGTACATGATTGCCGCGAGAGTATGTCGCCGAGAGATAGACTACCCGGCCTAGAAGAAGACGTGTCATCTATCTCGCGGCGACATACACTCGCGGCCATCATGTGTTAGGCCTACTGGCATTAAAATATACCCAAACACAGCAAATTGGAACTATTATTATAACAAATTACTCTATAACTATATTTTGAAAAATAGAATGGCATGCAAATCACAAAAGTTCTTATTCTGACATAAGCACAGATCGGATTTTTGTGCGACACTTCATACTAAAAGTCATTAAAATGACGTAAGTCACTAAGAATGTCGGAAACCCGTCCGATCTCTGGACATAAGTTACAAAAAGCAATGTACACATCTAAATACATTGAGCTCCATCTTAGACTCTGTCTTTACCTTCTATCACGCCGATCAGTCGATAATAAAAAAAATGTCTCTAATAATAATCATTTAATTTTGAGAAACTTCAAATTCTTTATGGTAGTAGTAGTTAGTATAAAAGTATCCACAATCACTGACACTACCAGGACTATATGAATAGCGAAGTGATAGCGTTCTCCGCCTGAATAATTTACAACAATGCCACAGATTGACCCAGTCCGGTGCGTGAGGGACCTTTTTGTCGCAGTCCAAACAATTCCACGCAATTATTGTTAGCTGTGGCCACGGAGTCGCCGTATAAACAGGCTTTGTCTCATTTTTGTATTTTTTGGTAGTTATACTAACCGATGGTTTCACTATTTTGTGTAAAACAGTCAAACGTGCCACTTGGTGTTGATTATAATGTTTTTTTATTTAATTATTCACGTCGAGAAGCTCAGAAACGTCTTAAGATACTTTTCTATTTATTAAAGATCACATTTAAGCAAGTAACGAAAATAAACAAAACAGATGTCCAAAATTCTTGTTTTGACTTATCAGCTAGCAAAAATACCCGAAAGAAAGCTAAACCTTTAAATAACCAAATCCAAGTTTGTCATTAATTCCATTTCCGACACCGAAACCACTAAAAACTCCCAACAAACCCGTCACAAACTTGATCATTGGAATTATTTTTTTATAATATGTAAAACAAGTTATTACAACTGATTCCGCGGCCCACCCGACCGAACACGGGGACGACCCAAACTTCTATAACAATTTTCGTTGAAAAAAGCCGTAAGTGCTCTTACGCTTAACACACATACGACTTTACGCCACACGATTCTTTGCTTCAAAATAATTCTATTCTCTTTCCAACCGACTTGTTTCCCTGAATGTACGTTCGTCGATGCATTATTAAAGCGTACAACTTTCCGAGCTTTTTTTTTAAATCATTCCAGGGGACTGCGTTCAATACTTAGGCGTACTTAGCGTACTTATGTGTTTGTTCTGTTTTGAATGATGGAAACCGTGTACAGTTGTTCGGTTCAGAATTGAATGCTGAGTATAATAGTATGTTTAAATAAATTTTCATTCTACTTATACAGTAGGTAGAAGAAATGTTTTAAAGATAAAATAATTTTGAAGGACATTATAGGTACCTAAATAATAATACATTCGGTTACTGATCTTCGTTCTTTCGTATGTTGGTGTAAAAAATCAGCTATAACTTATTTATTTTAGTATTATTTAAAGTAAAAACTCATAAACTTAGTGGCGTACAATTTAGTTGCCTCGGGTTTTAGTTGAATCAGGTTGCCTCGACTCTAAAGCTACTTTTACCTAACTTAAAAGCCTCGCATACATTACATGAAGCACATACACCATTCTGTCTACCCCAGCAGTATGTCACTGTTGTCTATCGCTATCTTCAAATTGAGGAGTCTGGATCGATCGCCACAGCCGGAGTAAATTAGCTCTCCCCATTTTGCTGGAGTCTACGGCATTCCATAGTACAAAGGCGTATCTGAGGAAAACTTATGTGCACATACGTCCTTCTGTGTAAATGTCAGCCTAGGTCGCACCTAGTGCTCGGTGCTCGGTGTGCAATTTGATTTACATTCAGCGTACACAATTACCTTGGGCTCGGAGAAGATCTGGCTCCGACTTGCGTGGACGGTTTAGTGGAAGACAGACAACGTTAATGAAATAAATGAACGTTAGTTTTAGTCCAGCGCTTTCCAGGAGATTATTGTAACCTTGGACAATAGTTCTATGCTGTAAAGCTAATTTACATAATTATTGAAGAACGTAATATACACAGTGCTTTTTTATTTCCGTTAATTTATACACGGCGTTAGGCTCATTAACAGAAGCTGACTGGTATGATTATTGCATTTTGTTAAAAAAAAAACATTAAGAAATTAATGAGTAAGTTTAAGATCCACAAGAATAAGATAAAAATTAATTGCAAGTATCTGATAGCATATGTTAAAATACATACATTACATAAAAAAGTAGTAATTCACTTGTTCGGTCATTTTTTTTTAATAATTAACTCAATAACAGTTAGAATCACGGCATTAGTTTTTTAGACAAATTAGTTGTATTTGACCTTAAAAACCTTCCCTTAAAGTTAGCGGAAATCAATCAAACTAGGTTTACATATAACTATAGCTTATTTGTTAAGAATATATACCTGAAGAGAGGAGTTAATATTTCGTGCGCACTCATATTTAGCAGCGGGCGGACTTGCGGCTTACTTCTGAATACATAAGAATGCGCACATACGAACATTATTATTTCATAATTATAATGGCGTATGAGGACATACTTAATCAAAAGAAACTGTTTGATATACCGAAACCAACCACCGCCGTCTAGCTTTATCGCTACGCGTTCAAACATAAGGACGCATGTTCACTTGCGACTTTCTTGCACGCGACGCGCTAGACATCCGCCATCATAGCCTAATTAATTGGTAATCCACATACAAAGCAAATCAATTAAGGCCCAATAATTACTGAACAGCTACAATTAGACGTCCGCGTGTGTCTGTGTTGCAACTTGAGATACTGTATAATTATTGAACTATGAACGCGTTAAAATTACCTAATAATAAGTTAATATGAGTATAATGAATATTGAATAAAGTTTTTATCCAAATACATTCTGGAGAGTGTGCACAGGAACTGCATGACCTGGTTCCTCCTTCCCCGTTCCATCACCGGACAACCAGGCGCGGGGAGCGGTTTCACCCTTACGTTGTCGACCTACCTTTCATTCGCACGAAGAGGTTTGCCTCTTCTTTCCTAATGCGAACTGCTAAGGAATGGAACATGCTCCCCTCATCTGTATTCCCGGGCGAATACAATCTGGGTGAATTCAAGTCAAGAGTGAATAGGCTGTTACTGAACCAGTGAGCTACAACCTCGGCCTTGTCGTCACTTTCCATCAGGTGCGACTAAGGTCAATCACTGGCCAGTTTATAATAAAAAAAAAAATAATAATAATAATTCAAAGCAATAAAGTATTTAATTTTTTTCTTTGTAACCAATTTTATATCAAAAAATTAGAAAAAAAGAAAGTTTTGCCTAGTCGCAACGAAAACGAATTTTCGGTATCTTATGAACGAAGTTTCATTAAATAAACATGTTTCGTTATCGGCAAAAATAATTGATTTGAGAAGGAATATATTTGCAAAAATTGAAAGATTGGGGAGTTTAAAGCGTTGGTATCAATTTTATTCTAAAATAAGTTATACGCGATATAATCTCTTTCTAAAGTCGATTACAGTAAGAGCTCAAGCAACATTAAACTCATGATATTTTTAAATTAAAGGAAGATTTCATACCTGTCGCAGGATTCGAACCTGCGACCACCTGCATTGCCGGTCCAGTGCTTACAAACTGAGCCACAGAGGCCTGCTGGATTTGTGCGAATTTCCCCATGCCTCTCCTAAGTCTTAAACGCCTTAAAAATAACATAATTATATTTAAATTAAAGGAAAAATGGAAAAATTCACACCTCCGGCAGGACTCGAACCTGCGACCTCTGGCCTTGCCGGGACATTTCCATTTCCATTTTTCCATTTTTCCTTTAATTGAAATATATGTAATATCGCTCGCAGACGTTTCTGCATGATAAAAAACAAGCCTTAAAAATAAGTTTAAACCCTTCAGAAACCAACAGTAGCAAAGTCTTAAAAATATCCTACTTCGCCACTATTTGCTAAGTGTGCGCAGTAGATAAGTGTGCGCAGTAGATAAGTATGCGCAAAGTGTAGGTACGTATGTAAAACCTTTCATCGCGACCTATCCAAGTAAATCCGGTCAGATTCTGGCTTGTCTTTTGACCCACTACGTAAGGGTGGTTACACATGATATAAGTCAACGCGTTTTAATAAAGCACCAACTATGATTAATACGCTGTGTGTTCACTGTTCAAAAATGCATACCCTTTTTATTGAACGAACGCTGAAGAACATTGATTATATTTTGATATTCCGGATATTCGGTATGTTAATATTTACATAAAGTTGTTATGTACTGAATAGTCTTTCATGGAATGTATGGTTTATTATACGTTGTCTTATTTTACATCAGATTTGTGGTCTATTTCACCATAGTGACATTGACACTTGACATTGACAATGTGCCAATTTCTGGGTTGATAAGTAGCATTGTTACTCAACGTCAAATATTTCCTTGTTGAAGAGACAATGAATGGCGAAGTGTCATGTCGGGCGACAATTGTCACTATTCTGAAACAGGCCACACGATGGCTAATTAAAAAAGAGATTTCACTAAAATGCTTTGATTAGGGAAATGAAATGATATGAAATGAAATGAAATGATGTGAAATGAAATTAAATGAAATGATATGAAATGATATGAAATGATATGAAATGATATGAAATGATATGAAATGATATGAAATGATATGAAATGATATGAAATGATATGAAATGATATGATATGATATGAAATGAAATGAAATTATATGAAATGATGTGAAATTAAATTAAATGAAAATAAATATTTATTTTCCAAGTAGCCATATTACAATGCGGATATGAATTATGAACGTCAAATAAAGCTATTACGCCGGCTCTAACCCTACGCCTCAGCCTCGAGATGATTTCAGTTGGAGGGGGGTATCCAGGGACCGGACAACCCCTTCCGCGCTACAAGCCTTTCATTGGGAATCCCTAACGTAAGGACGACCCAATCGAGAGACTCTCCCTTTCGAACTGCAAGCCCATTCATTTGACTAGCCCTTACAAAAAACTTAGCAAAACAATAAAGCTAGCCCTGTGCATTGGCTTACCGCTATCCGATACGGCTTGCAAGCCTTTAATAAGGGTTACCCTTATTTTAAGCGCTATTTATAAGGCTTTCCCTTTTGTTGAAGCGTAGTCGAGCCTTGCGTGAAAGAGACAGGATTATGAATCTAAGCTAGTGTAAGAGGCGGAAGGAAAATGCGCTGTTGCCACTCCGCACTATGCGCCCCATTTTTAATTTTGCAACGAAACATGTTTTCGTTGGATAGAAGTAGAACACGGCTAGAAATTATTTTTAATGAACTGGGAGACAAGGGACTGATGGATCGCCTGATGGTAAATGATCATCGTCGCCCATAGATCAGTATGTATGTTCGTACGTATGAATGTATGTAGGTATGTATGTATGAATATAAATATATAAATATGTAAATATGTATGTATGCATGTAAATATACATGTATATTTACATGCATACAGTGTTGGCCGAAAATCAATACAATTAACCATTATCATTACACATTGAAAACGTTAATTGCCAACATAAAAATAAGCCGTTTTCGTCATCCGACTCGCCTTGATGAGTTAATTGGGTGAGCAGTTCCTAAGATAGAGCTGATGCTGAACCCTGGCTTTTCCCAGGGGAACGCGGGTTTGGTTTAACATAGGCAAGCGCTGTTTTCGTCATCGGACTTGTTTTGATGAGTACTTGAGTGAGCAGTAACCAAGGTAGAGCTGATGCTGAACCCTGGCTATTTCTAGGGGAACTCGGGTTTCGTGCAACATAGGCAAACGCTGTTTTCGTCATCGGACTTGTATTGATGAGTACTTGAGTGAGCAGTAACCAAGGTAGAGCTGATGCTGAACCCTGGCTTTTCCCAGGGGAACGCGGGTTTGGAGTAACATAGGCAAGCGCTGTTTTCGTCATCGGACTTGTCTTGATGAGTACTTGTGTGAGCAGTAACCAAGGTAGAGCTGATGCTGAACCCTGGCTATTCCTAAGGGAACTCGGGTTTCGTGCAACATAGGCAAACGCTGTTTTCGTCATCGGACTTGTATTGATGAGTACTTGAGTGAGCAGTAACCAAGGTAGAGCTGATGCTGAACCCTGGCTTTTCCCAGGGGAACGCGGGTTTGGAGTAACATAGGCAAGCGCTGTTTTCGTCATCGGACTTGTCTTGATGAGTACTTGTGTGAGCAGTAACCAAGGTAGAGCTGATCCTGAACCCTGGCTATTCCTAGGGGAACGCGGGTTTGGAGTAACATAGGCAAGCGCTGTTTTCGTCATCGGACTTGTTTTGGTGAGTACTTGAGTGAGGAGTAACCAGGGCAGAGCTGATGCTGAACCCTGGCTATTCCTAGGGGAACTCGGGTTTCGTGCAACATAGGCAAACGCTGTTTTCGTCATCGGATTTGTATTGATGAGTACTTGAGTGAGCAGTAACCAAGGTAGAGCTGATGCTGAACCCTGGCTATTCCTAAGGGAACTCGGGTTTCGTGCAACATAGGCAAACGCTGTTTTCGTCATCGGACTTGTCTTGATGAGTACTTGAGTGAGCAGTAACCAAGGTAGAGCTGATGCTGAACCCTGGCTTTTCCCAGGGGCACGCGGGTTTGGAGTAACATAGGCAAGCGCTGTTTTCGTCATCGGACTTGTCTTGATGAGTACTTGAGTGAGCAGTAACCAAAGTAGAGAGCTGATGCTGAACCCTGGCTTTTCCCAGGGGAACGCGGGTTTGGAGTAACATAGGCAAGCGCTGTTTTCGTCATCGGACTTGTCTTGATGAGTACTTGTGTGAGCAGTAACCAAGGTAGAGCTGATGCTGAACCCTGGCTATTCCTAAGGGAACGCGGGTTTGGTGTAACATAGGCAAACGCTGTTTTCGTCATCGTGAAATATCTGAGACTCGTCTTTATGACTGGTACTTGGTTGAGTTGAGTAGTACCATAGAATCTGTCAAACTATTTCTGTTGATTGTTGTGAATTCTATGAAGATCGTTTGAAACAGAAATACTTTTCTGGTGGAAATCAAGCATACAGCGCGTCTGATAGTAAGTAGTTACCGTAGTCTATGGACGCTTGGAACTCCAGTATTCTCTTTATTCCCTGTGTTACTATTAGTGAAATCGACTGTACTTAATTTTGATATTCAAATGGATATACATACGTATTTTTTTAGACACAAATAAAGTGTTTCATGTATGGCAAATTAATAAATGTGTTCTAACTATAACTACTTGATGTTAATATTCACTTCTGGTAAGATTTTTGTTCAATTAATATTATGTTTTTATGCCTAACTTGAGATTGTATGAAATATTTCTATATTATAATGTACCGAAACCAGAGTTGCCCTAGATACCACCAGGGCTCAGCTACAGCGCTGTCTTGCGCTACTGCGCACCCAAGTCCTCGTCAAGACATGTCAGATGACGCAAACAGCGTTTGCCTATGTTACACCAAACCCGAGTTCCCCTAGGTACAGCTAGGTTTCAGCATCAGCTCTATCTCGGGTACAGCTCACCCAAATACTCATTAAGACAAGTCCGATGACGAAAACAGCGTTTGCCTGTGTTACACTAAACCCGAGTTCCCCTAGGTGCAAACAGAGTTCAGCATCAGCTGGACTTTGGGTACTGGGTACTGCTCACTCGAGTACTCAAGACAAGTCCGATGACGAAAACAGCGTTTGCCTGTGTTGTGTTACACTAAACCCGAGTTCAACTAGGTGCAGCCAGAGTTCAGCATCAGCTGGACTTTGGGTACTGCTCACTCGAGTACTCATCAAGACAAGTCCGATGACGAAAACAGCGTTTGCCTGTGTTACATTAAACCCGAGTTCCTCTAGATGCAGCCAGGGTTCAGCATCAGCTGGACTTCGGGTACTGCTCACTTGAGTACTCATCAAGACAAGTCCGATAACGAAAACAGCGTTTGCCTGTGTTACACTAAACCCGAGTTCCCTTAGGTGCAGCCAGAGTTCAGCATCAGCTGGACTTCGGGTACTGCTCACTCGAGTACTCATCAAGACAAGTCCGATGACGAAAACAGCGTTTGCCTGTGTAACACTAAACCCGAGTTCCCCTAGGTGCAGCCAGGGTTCAGCATCAGCTGGACTTCGGGTACTGCTCACTCGAGTACTCATCAAGACAAGTCCGATGACGAAAACAGCGTTTGCCTGTGTTACACTAAACCCGAGTTCTCCTAGATGCAGCCAGGGTTCAGCATCAGCTGGACTTCGGGTACTGCTCACTCGAGTACTCATCAAGACAAGTCCGATGACGAAAACAGCGTTTGCCTGTGTTACACTAAACCCGAGTTCCCATAGGTGCAGCCAGAGTTCAGCATCAGCTGGATTTCGGGTACTGCTCACTCGAGTACTCATCAAGACAAGTCCGATGACGAAAACAGCGTTTGCCTGTGTAACACTAAACCCGAGTTCCCCTAGGTGCAGCCAGGGTTCAGCATCAGCTGGATTTCGGGTACTGCTCACTCGAGTACTCATCAAGACAAGTCCGATGACGAAAACAGCGTTTGCCTGTGTTACACTAAACCCGAGTTCTCCTAGATGCAGCCAGGGTTCAGCATCAGCTGGACTTCGGGTACTGCTCACTCGAGTACTCATCAAGACAAGTCCGATGACGAAAACAGCGTTTGATTGTGTTACACTAAACCCGAGTTCCCATAGGTGCAGCCAGAGTTCAGCATCAGCTGGACTTTGGGTACTGCTCGCTCGAGTACTCATCAAGATAAGTCCGATGACGAAAACAGCGTTTGCCTGGGTTACACTAAACCCGAGTTCCCCTAGCTGCAGCCAGGGTTTAGCATCAGCTGGATTTCGGGTACTGCTCACTCGAGTACTTATCAAGACAAGTCCGATGATGAAAACAGCGTTTGCCTGTGTAATACTAAACCCGAGTTCCCCTAGGTGCAGCCAGGGTTCAGCATCAACTGCACTTCGGGTACTGCTCACTCGAGTACTCATCAAGACAAGTCTGATGACGAAAACAGCTTTTGCCTGTGTTACACTAAACCCGAGTTCCCATAGGTGCAGCCAGAGTTCAGCATCAGCTGGACTTTGGGTACTGCTCGCTCGAGTACTCATCAAGACAAGTCCGATGACGAAAACAGCGTTTGCCTGGGTTACACTAAACCCGAGTTCCCCTAGGTGCAGCCAGAGTTCAGCATCAGCTGGATTTCGGGTACTGCTCACTCGAGTACTCATCAAGACAAGTCCGATGACGAAAACAGCGTTTGCCTGTGTAACACTAAACCCGAGTTCCCCTAGGTGCAGCCAGGGTTCAGCATCAGCTGGACTGCGGGTACTGCTCACTCGAGTACTCATCAAGACAAGTCTGATAACGAAAACAGCGTTTGCCTGTGTTACACTAAACCCGAGTTCTCCTAGATGCAGCCAGGGTTCAGCATCAGCTGGACTTCGGGTACTGCTCACTCGAGTACTCATCAAGACAAGTCCGATGACGAAAACAGCGTTTGATTGTGTTACACTAAACCCGAGTTCCCATAGGTGCAGCCAGGGTTCAGCATCAGCTGGACTTCGGGTACTGCTCACTCGAGTACTCATCAATACAAGTCCGATGACGGAAACAGCGTTTGCCTGTGTAACACTAAACCCGAGTTCCCCTAGGTGCAGCCAGGGTTCAGCATCAACTGCACTTCGGGTACTGCTCACTCGAGTACTCATCAAGACAAGTCCGATGACGAAAACAGCGTTTGCCTGTGTTACACTAAACCCGAGTTCTCCTAGGTGCAGCCAGGGTTCAGCATCAGCTAGACTTCGGGTACTCATCAAGACAAGTCCGATAAAAAAACCGGCCAAGAGCGTGTCGGGCTACGGTCAGAACCTATCAAGTTCAAAACAATTTTCCTAGAAAGTCGTTATAAAGTTCTAGTTTTGTGATTTTTTTCATATTTTTTAAACTTATGGTTCAAAAGTTAGAGGGGGGGGACGCACTTTTTTTTCCTTTAGGAGCGATTATTTCCGAAAATATCAATATTATCAAAAAACAATCTTAGTAAACCCTTATTCATTTTTAAATACCTATCCAACAATATATCACACGTTGTGGTTGGAATGAAAAAAAAATCAGCCCCCACTTTACATGTAGGGGGTACCCTAATAAAACATTTTTGCCATTTTTTATTTTTGAACTTTGTTGGCGTGATTGATTTGATATACATATTGGGACCAAATTTCAGCTTTCTAGTGCTAACGGTTACTGAGATTATCCGCTGACGGACGGACGGACAGACAGACATGGCGAAACTATAAGGGTTCCTAGTTGACTACGGAACCCTAAAAAGCAGCGTTTGCCTGTGTTACACCCGAGCAAAGCAGGAGCCTATCATAACTATAAGTATTTGGTATTGAAAATTGAAACTTATTTTATCTACAGCCGTTTCCATTAAACAGAAACGCGCAAATATCACACACAGTGCCGCCATAGGTAACGATCGTATGTTATTTCGTTCGGAGTAATGTGTGCTTTATGAGCGAGGTACAGGATTTAAACTCGCACGATATGATCTATAAGGGAAAGCAAATAAAACCCAATATAAGGCTCACCCTTATGGCGTTAGGCTGAGCCGATGATAAGGGTTTTGAAAGGGTATTGGGCTATTTTAGGTAAGCGCTTTCGTTAGGGCTTTAAAAGCAAAATGAAAGGGTATCGCGTCAAAAGGGTAGGGTAAGTTAAGCCTAACGAAATACCCATACAAAACCCCGTATAAGGGATAGCGGGCCGGTCCCTGGGGGTATCTATTATGGGACCGGCAAGAAACTCGGCGGGCCACTTCTTTTCAAAACATTAACATAATTAACATGCATTAAAAAACAATAAACAATTTAATATGCAAAAGTATTCATCAAAGAAATATTAACAGACTAGGTACCTACTCTGAAGTTAGTACTTAATAGCTAATAGTTAAATAGGGAAGAGCGGCGTTACCCAACACGGGCATTTGTTGCTTACAGGGTAGCACCATCCTCTGTATCATATTCCATGTGTATTTTTTTTCTTATTTTTAAGGCTATCTATCACGAGTGGATTTTCCTCAGGCTACCTTCCTACACAGCAAGCGTTATACATATAAGACGCTCTCAACACGCGTCATGAAAGGCCACAATCTACCACGTTCAACACGCGCGGCCGCTCAACGCCTGTCAGCAACCATGTGGCAGCACCCTAAATCCGTTCAAATCCTCCCCGCCTCGCATTTATTCGCTAGTGACCTACAATCGAGGAATCCTATACATGTACATGAATTATTCAATAGTTGATTTTGTTTTGAATATTAGTGTAACTGAATTTTATAGGGGTTGAATCGGTTTAGTGTCTCGGTGCGATGTTTGGTCAACCTTTTTTATTGTAAAAGTGTAACTTTCAATCAATATTTTTTTGAGATAAACTAATGTGTATGAGGAGCGACCGCTTGAAAGGTCCCGGGACCTATAGATCGATGAGGTCTAGAAAGACCTGTGTGACCTTCAAGTGACATCAGATTGCACAGGATAAAGTGAAAAGCGGCGGCTAGTGTCGGAAGCCAAGATCCACTTCGGGTTGCTGAGTCAGCGCAGTAAATAAGTAATTTTTTAAAATATTTAAATATTTAAGTATTGCACTAATAGAAAGTACAGTCGAGTTCATTAATATGTGTACATTTCGTCACCTTAATTCGTTGAAATAAGGTGAAACAATGTACACATATTTATGAACTCGACTGTGCCTCGCATAAAAGGCGTTCTCTCTCTGACTGAAACCCGCAAGTGAAAAATATGTAAGTTTTTTGAAATGAAATAAAATGAAATTTTTTATTCGTAACTTACTTAATCTTATTATGTAGCCAATTTTCTTCATAATTGGGTTATTTCTATATGTATTTGTATACGAATATGTTGTTTGTTATTTAGTTTTATTTATACTTAGGCTTAATTTTCCTTTAATGGTAATAAAAATAATTATTTATTTAGAGCCATAGGCATTATGAAAACGACACTGATTTCCAAAATAATTTTCAACGAATAGTAAAATTCGACTTAATTATAGGTAAGAAATATATTATTGATTTTATCTTTCTGTAAAACGGATAAAACAAAATATAGAACCATCAAGACACCGAGCTGTCATGTTGTTTGCCAGCAAGTTAAAGGTCGCACTTAATTGCCAATTAATTATAGTCTGACGCGTATACACGTCACCACAGTTCTACCACCAAAACGTACCTATAACACAATCCAAAACAACCTTTAGTCAAACAAGTTAAAGATTATAAAGTCCGCAAATTGGTTGTACCAGTTGTCTTGCAAAACACGCGAGTGTAACACGAGAAAGTAGCTTTTACTCAGTAATGTATAAGGACGTTTAAGTGCGCAAATATCTCGTGGTAGCGATATCCACCGAACCATAGTAGTTAGTAATGAAGACCAATTATCACTGTAATTCGTGTCACTGTACTTGGGGTAATTTGGGGTAATTCGGTGAGTTTTAATTATTGTATGAGGCTTTGGTTTGAAAGGTATGTAAGGGTAATAAGGTGTTTGAAGGTTGTGTCAAAGTTTAAGCGGAGTTCTACACGTGAAATGGTTAAATGACTTTGCAACATAACCTTTGGTGCTGGTGGTGGTTTGGTGGTTCTGTTCTGGTAACTGTCCTGTACTATTATTCCACTTCTACTGGCTGGGGCTTTTTATGAAAATGGACGTGACATACACGTATATATAAGTTCTTTAAAATTACCATGCAGCTATTATTATTTTGATAACCTAACCACAAAATTTTGTTTTGATAAAACCCCTACATAAAAAAATTAAATGAATGGAAATAAATTGTGAATAAATGAAATAACTAGTGTACCGATTTCCACCAAACATGGCTAAGAAGAACACTCCCGACTAATTCAGCTTTAAAAAAAATAACTCTTAAGAAAAAAACCGCCGCTTTTGGGGTTCTGTTGAAAGGTACTTGCGAATGTGCAATATCTTTTGACATTTTCCAGCAGGGAAGAAAAACATCAAAATAAAGATATAATAGGTGGCAGTATCATTCATGTAAACTAGTTCTTCCAATATTAGGCTACTTGCCTTCTAGTCAAATCAGCTTCTTTTTAAGAACTATCAAAACGAATTTGAACGACTTGCTAATATGGAATGAATATGAAAACGAGTTCAGTGACGTCACAGATAACTCAGTTACTTTATATCTTTCTACCAGACTTTTCAAATAAAAATTGATTTAAAAATTACTTCTGTCCATTTTTTTCTTATAATTATCTGATGCTTTATTTCGTGCATGGTATAAAATATTTTATTTTAAATACAGTCAAGTTAATAGATAACTTGACTGTATTTAGTAGTCATTGCCAAGTGATATGGTTCGAAAAATGTAGAACGAAATAAAAAAAAAGCATCACTTGTAGAAATACTAAATACTACTTGAAGACAAAACTTTTAAATAAAAACACTAAATATTACATCTTTTTTTAGGTATTTCAAACAATTGCCTATAAGGACTACACGATCCATCTTTCAAGGCCTTTGAGAATTAAAAAAAAGCATTACTTAAGTAATATTACGGAAGACAAAAATAATATTCCCGTACCGTTACACCTAAATATTACAGAGCCAAACCACTCTAATGTAAGGCGTATTATCATGAATAATAAAAAAAGTACTGTTCGGTATCATAAAGCGAAGTTATAGGAGCAAATGGGGTGAAAAGCGTCCCAAGGGCCCGGGTGAAGGGATTTCCAATATTGTGGAAATATCAGACGAGTTTTCAGGACGCTCTAATCTATATGGCGAAATTTAGTTTTAAGCTTGAATATGGTAATGTTTACACATATTTAACGTTTAAACAGTAGTTTAAATAATTAAAAAACTTTACGTTGACTGGGTTGAGTGAAAGTAGCAAGGGGAGACTCTAAACCAAACTAAAAACATATTGACTGGGTTTTATACCATAATTATTTTTATATTTTTGTCGATATTTCAGATATTCTCCATGCTCCATGATATTTTGACGCAGTTTACATGCATCATGATCGCGGTGACACAAATTGGGTAAAACCAGGAGCTAGATAAAAATTAAAAAGGTAAGTATTCACAGTTTACATCTCGGTCTTAGAGATTTCTTCTCTATTGTAATGGCTGGATCTCCTAGTTAAAAGTAGTTACGTACCTGCGTTTTTACGACCGCATTCCTGATAAAGAAACGTTTTCGTTGATTTCGTTTCCTGATAAAGAAACGTTGTGCTGCATTTTTTCATCCAAATAATATTTTAATATCCAATCTAAATATATAAAAGAAGAAACTGACTGACTGACTGACTGACTGACATATCAACGCACAGCCGAAACCACTGCTCCTAGAGATTCCAAAGGCACGTAGGTTCCTTATAAGGTGTAGAAGAGCACTGAGAAAGGAATTTTCAAGATTCACCTCCTAAGGGGGTGAAATGGGGGTACAAAGTTTGTATGGGAAAACAAAATTAGATTAGTACGCGGGCGAAGACGCGGAAAAATGCTAGTTTACATATATATGCAGACAGATACAAACAGGTATGAGTATGTCTAGCTATGATACCTTACGTACGTACCAGAGGCGTACACTTGTGCATATCAGAAGCCCAATGACCAGAAACTAATGTTAAATCGCCAAGAAAACATTCCATAACTTTCAATAAAATTGTAGATATGAACTGGCCGCTATTCACGTACATTAAGTTTATTCAAACCAAAACCCAAGTCCAGAAAGACCTGTGTGACCTTCAAGTGACTGAGTGGCATCAGATCGCACAGGATAGGAGCGAATGGCGGAATATTGTGTCGGAGGCCAAGATCCACTTCGGGTCGCTGAGCCATCGCAGTAAGTAAGTAAGTAAAACCCAAGTGACTTTTGATGCTAACAGTCATATCCAATCTATATCGCTTTCTGAGCTGATTCGCTTCTGATTCTGATAAGGTTCGGATGTCATTAATTTATTTACTCACTGATTGTTACTCGTAGTTTTCAATATTTTGTCCTAAAGATGGATCCCGTCTACACAATACGTCCGTAGATACAAATATTTAAAACATGCAAATAGGTTTGTCTGTGACTGTATGATTATTAATCAATTATTGATATTTTTTTTATACAGAAATCTCGAATCTTGCATCATCAATCCTTTCCTTTCCATCCATATCCATACATAAAACCTAAGTAAACAAGTTGAAATCACGGCTTACACAAGACAAACTGCAGCCCCGACATATAAACACATATAGAAGACATATATACAAGTAATAGTCGATGGTCTTCAGTCTAATGCCTTCTAATGTACGTACCATATATCTTGCTTTGTCCTATTCGGCGAGGCGACGAGCCAAGCCTGGCATACTGATGTGTTACTTTTAAAATTTATTTCTTGAACCGCCAGTGACTTGCTATGCGATATCGATATTATAAGACTTTTACTGGGCGTTATGAAAAATATATTTTTGGAAACTTTGGTTTTGTAACGGATTCGACAATATCCTGAGAAATTGTTCAATATTTTTTTGACAATTTCCATGTCTGTAGGTAAACTAGGTAACCTCAGAAATCTAAGGATAGGTACCAAAGTAAGAAGTCTTTTAGTATTTATAATTGACTAGTTTTTTCCCGCGGCTTCGCTCGCGTCTGGAAGAGACAAAAAGTAGCCTATGTCACTCTCCATCCCTTCAATTATCTCCACTTAAAAAATCACGTCAATTCGTCGCTCCGTTTTGTCGTGAAAGACGGACAAACAAACAGACACACACACTTTCCCATTTATAATATTAGTATGGATTCACAGACCAATGTAGCCCCGTGTATCCATGCATCCATTACAAGACGACTTTGCCGTCTTTCAGCCTTCGTGATTTTTTAAGTGATATAAGCGACATAGGCTGCTTTTTGCTTTCGCCGTGCCCGATCAGTATCGACTAGTTATCTTATATAATGAAAACTTCAACAAGTAACAGAACCGAAAGCAGCGTAGTAACTCTTTATTGTACTAAAAACATTGGAAATAACATATTTGATGGCGAACTTATCCCAAGAGATTTCTTCCAGTTAACCTTTGATTAAATGAGAGAAATGGTTAAAAGGTAACAAGAAGCTCAAATTTAAAAACAGACGGCACTACATTCCGACAATGGATAAAAATCATATTTATAGGATTTATTCAGAGCCGAAAAATACACTAGTTGAAAAGAAACACAAAATACATTTACATATAAAGCCACAAAGGCAATTTAGTCAGATAACCACAGTTCTTTAGCCTCTCCTTGTCCGCAACCGATTGTGCATCTAAGCGAGACGCAGATTCTGCCACTGCCGGACCTTGAAACTTATGGTATCCAATTTGTGAGGGGGCTTGGCAAGACATAAATTCGCACTAGAACGCGACGGTGGCCACTGCCATCCCAAAATACTGGTGAGAGAGTATCGCGAACAAAATATACAAGATTGCCAATAGAAAGAGTGTGGAGATCCCTGCGGTGATGGATTACAGGACAGTTAAGTTTTTGTCGGTAGTCCGTGGTCCATGCTAATATTACAAATGGAAAAGTGTGTGTGTCTGTATCTTTGTCCGTCTTTCACGGCAAAAATTGACGTGATTTTTTAAGTGGAGATGGAGAGTGACATAGGCTGCTTTTTGTTTCTTTCTACCGCGAGCGAAGCCGCAGGCAAAAAGGAATTGGAACTAGTTATCTTATATAATGAAAACTTCAACCTAAAGAAATGTACAATAATTAAATACATAAGTATGCGAAGTATAAGTAATGCGGTAAACGTAATTTCTGGAAAATTCAATTTGCAAACTTTGTTACAAATTACTTTGTTAATTTACTAGTTCAAAAAGTTGTCAAGTCAAGTTTCGCCGGTAACAATAATGAAGTAATGTAAAAAGGGCTCCATTAGAAAATTGCTGATTTATTATTCAATAATTCATTAGAAAATGTGTATGACAAATTTAATGGTTTAGCAAACAAATTACTTACGCAATTAATTTAAATGCACATTTGAATGATATAAATATAATAAATAGGCATGATTGTATGTATGTATGTATGAATATAATAGATGTCATAATTCTCCTTGTGTTATCCCGGCATTTGCCACGGCTCATGGGAGCCTGCACTGAGAGAAAATACAACCAGTTTTCATGTTCGTTCAACAAGTTTTTTGGTTAAAATAGCGCCTACGTGCTCTTTGGTTCAAACAACAAGCTACTTGTCATTTGAATCGGCAATATATTTGAATCAACAAGTCGATTTTATAAAAACAACCTGACACATATTGTTTTAAACATACGTTTGGCTGATTCAAACGGATAAACCGCAACAAGTCGAACTTGTTAAATTCACAATGCAAATTTCCCTTAGTGTGGGGTCCACTTTGACAACTAATCTCAAGATTTGGCGTAGGCACTAGTTTTTACGAAAGCGACTGTCATTTGACCTTCCAACCCGAAGGGTAAACTAGACTTTATTGGATATTGTCCGGTTTCCTCACGATGTTTTCTTTCACCGAAAAGCGACTGGCAAATATCAAATGACATTTCTCACATAAATTCCGAAAAACTCATTGGTGCGAGCCGGGGTTCGAACCCGCGACATCTGAAACGAAAGTCGCACGTACTGAACGCTAGGATACCAGCGCTTCTATAAATAAAATAGACGACATAACATTTATTAAAAAAAAAACATGTATCCACAGTTGAATGCAACTGTACTCTTTATACACCGTGTTTTTTTTTGTTTTCCGTTAAATTCGGCACGCAGTTAGGTTCATCGTCAGAAACCACCCTGTATATCGTTTTTTGTTAAATTCGAAAAAAAATTTTTTTTTTTGTTTCCATGGATTAATTAGTGTGAGAGGACCTTAATCATAACATTAAAGTCATTGTCAAGTGTTTGACGGCACATTTCAAAATAAGTAACATTAGGAAGTGGTAAGGGATACCACACACGTGTTCAGTAATTTTTTTTAATAGTTCGATAACCGTAAGAGTTTAGAGGCTAGTTTCTTAGAGAAATTGATTGTATTTGAACTGAAAAATCTTCCCTTAATGTTATCAGATTAAATAAAAACAGGGCGTATAACGCCATATATTTCAATGATAATCATAATCATAATATTTTTTTTTTCCTAGCCACAATTATAATGGGACACAATATATTGTGTCCCACTGCTGGACAAAGGCCTCCCCTTTCTTCCGCCACTCATCCCGATTTGCCGCCTGCTCCGGCCAGTCGCCGCAAAATGCGTCGAGGTCATCCCGCCATCTTTTCTTTGGCCTACCTCAATACAAATTACAAGTCACATAATTTTATAGTAGATAGTTTTAGCCCTCGACACGTTGTCGTTCTGCCTCTGCGACGCATTCCGTTACATACAGAAAACTCCATGCTATCGGCTACGACATAGCCCTACGACCGTAGCTCGGCGGTGAATGTGTTACAAATTCACTGTTTATGCTTCCATAGCGCTACACGCGTAGCCGTTTCTACCGTTCTCTCGTAGACGATAATGAGTACGAACGTAGCGCCCATTGAGTAAATTCCAGGTACATGGTAAACCCCGTACATGGTAAACCATGGCAAATCTCGACTGGGGGGCAAATGTAACTGGTCCAATTTTTCTATGTTTTACAATGTTTGTTTCAATTATTAAATAGAGTGTTTCCACAATAGGTTATTTATATGGTAGGCGCGTTCAGTGGATACATGTAGAACTCAATATCATAGTGTAATATTTAATGGAAAAAATGGTTTAGTTACAATGGCCCCCCAGTCGAGATTTGCCCCGCTGAACCTTATTGGATTTAAGAGTTTTGAATAATTCACGGTTATTTTCATTAGACTACACCACCCCACCCACCTGCCTTCGTCATTTTTCCGTGATCATGATGCAAGCAACTGCGTCGAAATATCGGGAGCTCGACAAAAATCAAAAAGGTAATCACGGTTTATATCCCGGTCAATATAATCCATATTGGATTTGACAAACGGGCTTATAAAATGTACATTATCTGGTTTTTAAGTAGTTAGAAGTAAATGAATGTCAAAATACACACTCGTATTGTTAACATTGGTACGCCACAAGAAAAACGTCCTCTTAAGCTGTCCACAACACTTTATCTCCAATTATTTGCCCCCGTTGCCGTCGCAAACATTCCTCCAGCAAAAACCAATATAAATCGCTGGCGTGAAATAAACTTTATTTGCGTAGCTTCCATCGGAGAATCAGCTGTTCACATCGATAGATAAACTATCGCTGGCTCCAAGCCCTAGCTCACTGAATAAGAAGTAATGAGTTTTCTTTTACCACCTGACTTCTGGCTTGCAGACGCCCTCACTAAACAAGATTAAAATCATGTTTTTTTCGTTTTATCTGTTTCGTTTTACTTTTTCTGTCTTGGAATGATTGTTTTTGAGGAAAAATAAATGTTTGTAAACGCTGTTGTACTTAATATTGCGTAATTTATGGTATATATTAAAACCTAAATATGACAGTAAATAAGGCAGTTCTATGGTTTTTTTTACAATACATATATAATTTGACGACCGGTCTGGCCTACCGCGTAGTGACCCTGCCTGCTAAGCCGCGGGTTCGAATCCCGGTAAGGATATTTATTTGTGTGATGAACACAGACGTTCCTAAGTCATGGATGTTTTCTATGTGTATAAGTATGTATTTATCTATATAAGTAAGTATATCGTCACCTAGCACCCATAGTACAGTCAGCCAATAAAGTGGTTTACCACTTTTCGACCTTATATGTTTCAAATAGAGTCGAAAAGTAAGCTTTGCTGAGTTTGGGGCTAGGTTGATCTGTGTAAGGTAAGGTGTCCCCCGATATTTATTTATTTATTTAATTTAGTAACAGGTAATGTTCTAAATACAAATACCTATACCATTTTTTAAATTTAGTTTAATAAAGTTTTTAATGAAGTTTTTGTCAGCTAATGGTAATATAAAATAACCGTACCTTGAAGAAATTTTAACAGATACAATTATGATAAAAATTATGTTTGCAACATGATACTTTTATAATTAACTCACTTATTCCGAACTATTTATTGACTATCATCTTATTTAAAAACCTTTTGCTTCCAGCATTACAAAATAACTAGATACTATACCCTCGCCTCCACAAACTTCAATATTACCGTACCTAGTAATATAAAAACCGTCGGAAACAAATCATAACAAGCGAGACGCAGCCTCGCAGACAGAGCTGCAATTTGTTATCATTAACTGCAGCACCGCTGATTCGATAATCTAAAAATTCCCTTAGCCGTGGCGGACAGGGCGCGGTGTAAGTCAAACGCTGATACATAAATTTGCTTTGCGATTTCTATCTGTCGAGCTATATCTTAGGTATTCGTTTCTTTGTTTAGCTGACATACAAAATGCTATGCGATATTTTATTACTCAGACAATATTTTAAATCATCAGTTATTCCAATAAATAAATCCTTATTTAGACTTAACATTAAATTTATAGAATTAAAATTCACAGGAATAATATAATGTGAAAAAATCTCACGCGCAAATTTAACATGTAGGTACTTATAAGCTGAAATAGATACCATACACTAAAGAAAAAGCGATCAAGTCCACTGGTGGCGAAGTGGCCGGGCGGTCGGGGTGGTGTAGCGGTTTAGCACGTCAGCTGCGATAGCTGGAGACCCGGGTTCGATTCCCGGCTTAGCCACCAGTGGGCTTGATCGCTTTTTCCTTTAGTGTATGGTATCTATTTTAGTTTATAACTTATATATGTTACTACTAAAAAAAAACAATAAATCAAAAAATCCATACTAATATTATAAATGGGAAAGTGTGTGTGTCTGTTTGTTTGTCCGTCTTTCACGGCAAAACGGAGCGATGAATTGACGTGATTTTTTAAGTGGAGATAGTTGAAGGGATGAAGAGTGACATAGGCTACTTTTGTCTCTTTCTAATGAAAGTAAAGCCGCGGGAAAAAGCTAGTATTTAATGAAATAATTTGATTTTCCCCTCACTAGCTCGGAAACACGTGTTTTGTCCTTTAATACCAGCGGGTAAAAACGCATTTTATCCACTAGTGGGTAAAGTAATTTGACCTTGAATAAAGTCAAATTAACTGCTTTAAAATTGATAAAAGTAGGTGAATCTAGTAATAAAGATGATTTATCACCTGTGGAACCACTGGAAGCAGTGATAAACGCATTTTTTGCGTTGTAGTTTCCTCCCATAGTGAGGGGAAAAGTTTTGTGTTACACTCGGGTGCAAATGTATTTTACTTCTCGTGTGTTAAAAAACTCGCAAGTTCAGGATTCTATTCTCGAACCACTCGCTTCGCTCGTGGTTCAACTATAGAATTCTTTCACTTGCTCGTTTTTCAATTCCACACTCGGCGTTAAAATACAACTTTGCCCCCTTGTATAACAAATAACTATTTGTAGACATGTAGGCACTTAATTGAGAATAATAACGAAACGCATCGCTCATGTCTCGAGCCATGCACAAGACGTAGCGACGTCGCGGCGACACCGCGCCGACAACACGCCATTTGTAAACTATTTGTATGCGGGCGAGTATGCCGAGCTCACTTTTCTTACTCCGCCGTGACGAACCGGCGTCGAGGTCCTATCTCCCGCGCTTTCCAGCACCGCCGCCTCACCACGCGGTAGCGCGGCTCGACACCGCCCGTGTCAAACACAGCGTCGTGTACGACGCGCACAAAGAGGAGAGTTTAGCTCAGCACACTGACATTGGTATTTATGTGTCGTTCGAATATCGGGTGCATGCTCTTCGGATTAAATTTTGTTCGTGCGCTGTTCGCGCTCGCTCGCTTGATACGTTGATTGAAAGGCATTTTCGTACGTGTTTCGCGTTTTGCGATGATCTTTTGTTGGAATCAAAAGGAAGGTTTCGCTCGCGGTGAATTGAAGGTAAATTTTTACGTAAGGCGGATAAAAATAGGGATCGCTGTGAGACAAAAGCGGAGCGTCCTTGAGGGATTTCGCTATTAATTTCAGAGCGATGGATCCAGTTTTAGGACTTTATAAGGCTTTAACATTTAGGGTTTTAATATTCAATGACTTGAACGATATTATCTGCAGCTTATTTTGATACTTAAGTGCAGACAACAGTTTGTTTATTAAAATATTAAACTTATCTGTCATTATAATGAACTCAATCAGAAAACTACAGAATAAAGCCTAAAGGTAAGATGATAACATTATTTACCTTCTGAAGTTAATTGTAAACCTTATTTTCGTCTGTGTTGATAAGAAACGGGGCATACGGGATGGACTCGGAGAGACGAAATAACACATATCTGACAATGTCCCGGGTTCGAATCCCGGTAAGGGCATTTATTTGTGTGATGAGCACAGATATTTGTTCCTGAGTCTTGGATGTTTTCTATGTGTATAAGTATTTGTATATTATACAATTATACAAGCCTTCTTGAGCTTACCGTGGGTCTCAGTCAATCTGTGTAAGAATGTCCTATAAAAAAAGTTGAATAACTAAAGATAGTCCCGAGCTGTAGATAACGAATATTTTGGCAGAGATCACATTACTTTAATACTTTGACTTACCCAAGAACTCAACTACTCGCTCGCATAATCCATAAAAACCTGTACGTCCCAAAATCATAAACAAACAATAGACAACTCCCATAAACCACATTCTCGATTATCAGATTTCACATCCTCCTTTCACCTCTCCACTCACCCGCGCTTTATACTAGTTTTTATCAAAACCTAAATCTCCGGAAACAAGCGCAAATAACATTGTTAGACACAGGAAGATATATCGTTTATGACAAACTTGAGTACACCATTGTCGTTCCGTTTTCTGAGTTTATTGCCTGGACTATAAAAATGCATCGAACGTTGCAATGGTTTTAGTGCGTCTCCATTTTATATTAGGCACTTTGCATTCCACATACGAGCGATAGTCCGATCAACAAGGCAGTTAACCTCATATAAATGTTTAAGTTTAAATTATTGTATTTTTATTACTTCTTTTCATATAATGTTTATTTATTTATTTATTTATTTAAACTTTATTGCACAAATTATCAATAAAAAGTACAAATGGCGGACTTAACGCCTTAAGGCATTCTCTACCAGTCAACCATTGGGCAAAATAGAGATTTGTATTAATATTATGTATGTATTTTGTGTATATAAATTATGTATTATTTATAAGTGTATGTATTTTGTCCTAAAAATACCTAATTGTCTAGTTTTAATCACGTTTTGCACCGCTTACAACTTTTCTGCTTTGCCTAATGGTTGCCTAGGAAGAGAATGCCTTACGGCATTACGTTCGCCTTTTGTACGATGTTTTTTTTTGTGCAATAAAGATTAAATAAATAATAATTAAATAAATAGGTAGGCTGTCAAAATTTTTTAATGTTATAATTAATTTTACTACTAACACCAAAATATGTATAGGAATATAACTTAATTGGATTTAAATACAAATTTCAATATACCAATTTCTAACCTTCATTACTTCGTAATATTGCATTTTTTTATTTAGAAAGTTAAATAAATCAGATTTTTTTTACATCTCGTACCTTTTGATTTACTAATTGCAGGAAAAAAAGAATACATTAGCAGCAAATTGTTATCACAAAAAAAACGCCATAAAATTTCTTGATTAGTATCATAAATATATATTTTGTAATACTAAGTTTTTTTTTTAATAATGTTACAACGGTTACACTAAACACCAGTAAACCACTACTAACTAATATATTTAATTCAGGAATAAATTTTAATATTACAGGGATTAATATCAAATAATCACCGGGTCAACCTGATATCAGAAATCAGGAGTTTCAACAGTATTTTATTTCTCTAGGTTTCGGAGAAATGATAGTTAAATTTGGATTTTCCAGCGAAAATATTTGTCACGGAATTGGCTTGTAAATTATTTTATACACGTGGACATGGATTTCGAAATGTAATCCCGTTTTTAATATTCGATTCCTCGTATTTTGAATACGTCAACGTATTTTTCAATGTATAGTAAAATTAAAAATACTGGTAATGATGTTTTAATTTACCAGTGAAAAGTTAGCAAGTCTGGCCACTTTATTAATACTTAATATTATCTTCAAATCTGATCTCAAGTGAAAGTAAATGTTAGTGTAAGTTAGGAGTACAAATAGGAGAATTCCAATTTGAAAACAGCAATCGTGATTTGACATTTACTTAATGCATCTCGAAAAAAAATACAAACTGAACTTATACTGAGATGGTTCATAAGATCTTGATTCTGCTTACAAATCGATCCCGAGAATTGACTGAGAAAACTGAAAATAAATGTTTTCCGTTACTATGGAGTTGGAGTTTGAAACAGCGACCTTCCATGTCATACTTTTTTACATTTAAGCTACAATTATCCTAGTTACACATATCCTGATCAATTGATCATTAAAAGTCAACATAATATTATTAAGAGCGTGCGCAGACAGAGAGCGGTCTAGAGTTCTGCGTTCCGCGTTCAGCGTTCTGCGTTCTTTAGAATGTACCGAGTCTGTAGCAGCAACGCACACAGCGGGCAGTCTGCCCGCGGCGGTCAAAGCGGAACGCCGCGTTCTAGCGTTCTTTTCCCGCCGAGACAGAGAACGCCGGAACGCGGGGATGTTCGAGGTTGCAAACACAGAAAAAATAATGAATTGGTTAGGAAAAAGAAGAATTTCTGAGGTCAAATCTACGGATAGTACACGACGAAATGCTGTTATGTTTATTTTATCCTTAATAAATAATTACAATGTTCTAAAAATACAGCCAGACTTTATTTTTCTCAATTAATGAAACTATTCATCGACATGCGAATTAAAATATCTAATCGCTGTTCATCTGTAAGGAGAATTTAATAGATGGAATTTTTGAGCAATAATTCTTCATTGGAAAACGAACTTTCCTGTGACATGTTGCATGTACAAAGACCCAAACGAAACTAGAACGCGAGAATTTGAACGCCGCCTGTGTGCGTTGGAGCTCTTGAGCGGTCAACGGTCATCAGAACGCGGAACTCTGACAGAACGCAGACCGCTCTCTGTCTGCGCACGCTCTAAACATACATAAACTCACGCCAGTATTACCAAAAGGGGTTATCAAAACACATCAAAACTGGTCAAGTTTCAGAACCACTCTTAGCACTGCAAGCTAGTACGATATCTATTTAAAGTGGAATGCACCTCTTGTGCACTTGCTGGGAATCAACTCTAACGTTACTCACAGATAGAATTCAATTATTAACCGATGCGCCCGTTGCCATGGCAACCAGTTTGTTTGAGGAGCTCAAACACTGGAATCTAAAAGCAAAGTCTTATATTTTGACGATGTTTGGGCAGACATACAACTATTAGGTTTGCACCAGAGCAAAGCAAAGAAGATCATCATGAAATTAATGTGTAAATAGAGGAAGGGTGGTTATTACTTCTCCAACCGAATTTTATAAATGTTTTTTTTTTTTTTTGTAATTAAAAAGCAGGTTTTATTAATACTTCATTATACTGAATAAATAGCGTTTATCCTGGTCTCCAAAGTGCCGTCAAGCGCCACTAGAGATGATAAACTAAATTGCAGTAGTTTTGCATACAGAAAATATCTCAAATCAAGGACATTGGGCTTGTGTTGTTCAACACGCACTCAAGTCCCATGGCATTCTAATATGAAAGTAACGTGTGTATTATGTTTTTACAAGTTTGGTTTATCTGGTTTACATATAAAGTTATAATAAATGTCTGCCAAAATATTAAAATTAAAGTCGTTTTCTTGATTCGCCAGTAATAATTCCGTTAAAAATGACAAAACTATCAGAATATAGAGGTAGGTACTCATCCTAAACACCAGAAAAATTGTTTTATTGTAGTTTATTTTGAGGCACTAACTTAACGAAGTCTCGAGCACAGTATAATAAAGAGTACTATCATACAGTATGACCACTCCTGCTCCCCGCTGAAAGTGCCGGGTTACCTCACAGTTACCGCCTGTCAGAAACGCGAACAGTAGACCTGTCATATTTCACTCATACAAGCAGGGTACGCGTTCACCTACACGAGCTAAGAATGTGTGTTAGGAACGCCTCTTTCATATATTTGATCGCCAGTGTCCGGGGTGTGTCTCGAGTAAAAGCTAATATTCCGTTAGATGAATTCTGGATAATGAAGAAATGAAGTCATAATTTTGAAGCTACGATATATTATTTCAGACCAACAAAAAATATCCAATTGCATTGGAAAAAATGCCACAACCGCACCTCGAATAGATGACGGCATGAATCGGGAGTAAATTAATAATCGTATTACTTTTTCCACTGAATGCAAATATTTGGCGGCGGCCGCGAGTGCGCGCGCTGATACAGCGCCCCCTCTCGCCGATGCGATGGAACGGGCATTATTCATTGTTTGACACGTTATGCATACATTTCTTATTCGCGCAGGCAAACATTTTTTGAGAAATAAAAGTATCATGATAGATAAATAGTAGTCTCTTTTACTATGGCTTGGTTAAATAAATTATGCTTCTATTTTAATTGTACATATAAATGTGTGCTTTTCAAACTTGGGTAAATCCATTCTGCTATTAGGGCATTTTCGCGAGAACAATCACCAAAAATATTTTTTCTAAGGTAGGTAAATTTTATGTTTCCTACTCAAAGTCACGAGCCCTTTCGATATAGGCCAAACAACAAACAAATAAACAAACAAACACAAGAGACAAAAAACCGGCCAAGAGCGTGTCGGGCCACGCTCAGTGTAGGGTTCCGTAGTTTTCCATATTTTTCTCAAAAACTACTGAACCTATCAAGTTAAAAACAATTTTCCTAGAAAGTATTTATAAAGTTCTAATTTTGTGATTTTTTTCAAATTTTTGAAACATATGGTTCAAAAGTTAGAGGGCGGGGGGGACGCAACCCTACACTGAGCATGGCCCGACACGCTCTTGGCCGGTTTTTTACTTAGTAGGATCGACAGGGCTCGTGATTCTGGTATAGGAAAAACATTAAAATTACCTATTTTACAAAAAAAAGTTTTTGAATCTTATTTCGCGAAAATGCCCATTAAGTTTCAGATCATATTACATTTTTTATATATTCAACCATAAACCAGAATGGATTTACCAAATTTGAAATTAAGCGACACAAATATCAATAAACGTTGGCGCGATATGTGTGTACCGCTTAATGGCCTAGCCACGACATTGGTCTAAGCGCGACAGCGGTGAGCGGCAGCCATACATACGAAGAAAAAGTCCCATCGCCATCGCTGTGTCTCGCTTCAATGTATGGCCGCCGCTCACCGCTGTCGCGCAGACCAATGCCGTGGCTGAGTCGTAAGACCGACCATAGTGGCGTGATCTTATGTTGGAAAAAAACTCTTTTTGGTTTATCGCACCTCCATGTTCCAAAGCGAGTTGGACATTTTTTTCAATTTAGCAAAGTGAGTACCTATGTATGACCCTCGATACTTAGAATGTTATTTGATAATTTACCGCCACTTAATGTTGTAGGCTTAGATTTAAGCAAATTGAAAATACATTACGGTGCAATTTTATTGTCTCAATATGGCGTAGACAGCTTAAAGATATATAATTATTTAGAAAATCTCCAAAAACAAAGTATACCTAATGTGATTTCAATTAATTTTACCATGTTATCCAAAAATAGCCACCTAGCGGGCTTCTCACTAGATTTTTTTAAACATTATATGTAGGTACATAAAGCAGAGAATACACATATCGACAAAACACAACATTAAAAACCAGCAAACGTCGGAACTCAGACCCGACGCTTCCAGTTCTCACTTCGCTCCATTGTGAAACTTTCATAATCGGTTTTCGACGATTTCATAAAGCTCGTGAAATATTTTGATTGGATTTCCCGTGTATTATTTACTGTTCTGACACCCGTCAGACGCGGTGCGAATGCTGAGTGGGCCGATGCAATTTCATACGGATATCGACGTTTTGGTAAGATTTTTATATTAAAGGAAAAAATGGAAAAATTTACGCTTCCGGCGGGACTTGAACCCGCATCATTTGCAATCCGTGCAAGGCTCTTAACCAATTGATAAGATTCTTTTGATAAGATTATTAAATATATTTTTTAATAACGAGCACTTTGTCGCTATGGTAACTGAAGCTTAAGACCTTTCCTTACTATTAATTAATATTGTAAAATCGATGAAACTCGTGTGTGCATTTTACTACTTGAAAAATATTTATACCACACATAATTAATCAATCGGATTTGTATATCTTTCCCATCACGGAACAATGGTGTTCCGGACCTTTGGGAGGCGTGTGCAACGCGTAGAGGCCCTTTTGGGACTTTAATGAAATGTAAGGGGTACACCGAGCGGATGTTGCCCTTGCCCGTATCATGGGACACACGCAGAGGCAGCACCCGCCAGGGTGTAAGGACTATTTGAGAGTTAATGGAATCTAAAATGAACTGGGCTATTTTGATGAAAGTGATGGACTAAATACAATCGGGATTTATAACACTTTAAGTTCTCGCGCTTTGTACACATATTTAAAGTCACACACAGGTCGAACGCGATTAATTAACATTATTTTTACCTTTTTTCCCAACGTTTCGGCCAGGTTGCACTGGCCGTGGTCGCGGAAGTTTGACGTCCCAGCAAAGTGTCATCGGAGATGTAAACAACACAAAACTACCCGATATTAATTTATATAAATGTTCGGGGTAGACAAATAAATATAATCTACCCGCTTTTAGTTATTGTTTATTTCCCACCGCACGACAGTGCAACCTTTTTTTTTTAGTATGCGTTTGACCACGAAACGTTGGGAAAAAAGGTAAAAATAATGTTAATTAATCGCGTTCGACCTGTGTGTGACTTTACAATCGGGATTATTATTATTTTGTTATTATAAATGGGCTTACTAATAGACACAGAGTATCCGAAGCGAAGATGAGGCGACGACAACGGAGCAAGCTTGGCCAGAAGGTGCCTGTTCACTCTTGATTAACATGATATTGATACGGAGATAGCTTAAGGCCGTGATTTTTTCAAGTAAGTTCAATAATTTTATCGATTTATTTATTTCGGCATTATTGTCATCTATGGCGTAACAATATTGTGTCCTACATAAACTGATATATTTCTCTTGTCTTTTATTTCTAGCGGATTTTTTAAAATTTAAATTCAATATATACGTAAAATTTTACAATACCATACAATTTTGTAAGTCTCACAGAAAAAAATCGAATCGGGTTAGAATCCCGGTAAGGGCATTTATTTGTGTGATGAGCACAGATATTTGTTCCCGAGTCATGGATTTTTTCTATGTATACAAGTATTTGTATATTATATACTAGCTTTTGCCCACGGCTTTGCACGCGTTAGAAAGAGACAAAAAGTAGCCTATGTCACTCTCCATCCTGCATTCCCTCAACTATCTCCCTTTAAAAAAATCACGTCAATTCGTTGCTCCGTTTTGCCATGAAAGACGGACAAACAAACAGACACGCACACTTTCCCATTTATAATATTAGTATGGATATCGTTGTATGAGTACCCACAACACAAGCCTTCTTGAGCCTACCATGGTACTCAGTCAATCTGTGTAAGAATGTCATAATATTTATAAAATCAAAACACCGGTCTTACGAAATCTCCATCTTGGAAACCTAATACCCCAGATAATAATATCCACGGAGCTCCCAGCTGAGTCTTCATCAAAACAATCATGCAGTTCATCTCCCCCAACTGAACCGATCGGTCCCGAACTAAACTAACGGAATATTATTAGAGTTTGTTTGTTCTCACAAGTTTCTACATACGTTTAACTTCGGCCCTATATTAGGGCAGTGGCACACGAAAGGTAGTTTTGCAAATAAAAAATGAAGCACTTTTCAATGACCATTGATACCAGAGTTTACCAATGCCCCTTTGGCACAACTTGCCTTGTCGCGCGCGAGTCCATACATCAAGCGCGACTTCAAGTATGGACTCGCGCGCGACAAGGCAAGTTGTGCTAAAGTGGCTGATAGTAATGTGCAAGTTGCGAAAACTTTCCAAAAAAATCTTAAATTTCTTGAAAAATTTACGAAACTTTCACGTAAAATAAAGGGAATTTTAATTTATGAAATGGAAAGTTTCCATGCATACAATTGTCCATACAAAGTATGGAAAGTTTCCGAAGTTTTCCTATGTGAAAATTTCAGAATATTGGAAACTTTCGGCACCGTCGCACGTCGCAAAAACCGTCGGCACATCAGTAGTGGCTGATCAGATGTTTGAATTGCGAAACAGTTGTGATTTCTCATATATGAGAGTTATAAGAAGGCTATTCAATAGACTTGTCAAGTGGGACTAATTTTAACGGCCGGGCTATAACTTTTCAGCTAAACAATTTTGGGCGTGCTTCAAGCTCCTAGCTTAGTCTACTTGCGCCAGCCTCTTTCTCAAATGATCGCTTCTACGTAGTACAAGGACGTGGCGATCGTCTACTTCCAGTAAATTGCCAGGGAAGACCTTGCTTGGGCATATGATTGCCCCTGTTCTACTAAGCACAGCACGGATTACAATGTAATTAATATCACGTTAGCTGATGTACTGCAGTGGTTTACTGTCAACAATTTACTTCTTAATTCTAAGAAAACCAAATGTATTCGATTCTCTCTGCCGAATGTTAAACCAATCGATACAAAAATACTTTTGAATGATGAATGCTTAGAGGTGGTAGATACAACACTGTTCCTTGGCTTAACATTGGACAAAAATCTACAATGGAGTCTTCATATAAGGAAACTAGCAAGCAAATTAAGTTCAGCCGCATACGCCGTTAGGAGAATCAGGCAACTGACTAATGTTGAGACAGCTCGCCTAGTGTATCATAGTTATTTTCACAGTGTAATGTCATACGGTATTCTGGTTTGGGGCAAAGCAGCTGACATACAGACTATCTTTGTATTACAAAAAAAAAACATTCAGTCGAATTGAGAACCTCCTCCTTTTTTGAAGTCGGTTAAAAAGAGAGCCATTCGTTCTATTTACAACTTAGGAACACGTGAATCAGTAAGAGAACTCTTCAAAGAAATTAATATCTTAACTGTAGCTTCCCAATACATTTATGATAGTATAATTTATGTTGTTAAGAATTTAGACTGTTTCACTAAGAATTCTGATATCCATAATTATAACACTAGAAACAAAAATAAGCTTGCCATAAAGAAGTTTCGTGTCCGTAAAGTACAGAAGTCATTTTTTGGGCAATGCATTCATTTTTATAATAAGTTACCTGACACTGCTTTGAGATTACCCCTCCCAGCTCTTAAGAACTACTTAAAAAAATCATTGATGTTAAAGGCTTATTACAGAGTCGAGGACTATTTGACAGACAAACATGCATGGCCCGAACCAGAAACTACAAAAAATTAATAGCAATTAAAATAATTGTATTATGTATAGAGGACACAGTTCAGATAAGAAAGCACATCAAATATTTTATATTTTATGTTGTGTAGGTAAATTACATATTTAATGATATTGAGATTCATATTATCTTTTTCTTCTGTGACAATTTGATATGTTTTCTCTGAAGAAGAACGACGTATTATTAAGCAATAATATAATTTATTGAAATTAATTTCCATAGAGTACCTAGTCTGTTCATATTCTTTAATGAATACTTTTGCATGTTAAATTGTATCTTGTTATTTAATGCATGTTAGTTATAAGATGTAATGTTTTGAAAAGAAGTTGCCCGCCGAGTTTCTTGCCGGTCCCATAGTGGATACCCCCTCCCAACTGAGGGGGAGGCTTAAGAGGGCGTAGCTAGAGCAGGGAGAATTTTTCAGAATCTGTCAAATTACCCCATTACACACACAACCGATTAGTGACACCCTTCACTCACACTACCTCAATTTACTGTGAAAGGTCAGTGACCCTTAATTTTTTTACGGGCGTTATTTTGAGTTTGTAGTTAACTACTGACCTCCTTTGAAAAATTAAAACTGTAAAAAGGTTCGCTTATAAGAAGACAGAGATAAAATCCGTGTAATCTAGCTTTCCTCCTCTGTTCATGTCTCATGTGAATTTAATTTACTTACCTAAATATGTAGATAACGTTCCTTACTCAGTTGATTGTTTACCTAGGTGTATTTCAAATTACTTTGCACTTCATTTTGCGTTACTTTTCTACATTTAGATAAAAAATCGTCAGCCTGCCTATCTCTGCAAAACATTAATCAAAGACGCGTGTGAAGGCCGATACCTCCAGGCAGACAATTATGGTCGCGTGATAAATGATAAAACATCAGGCTGTCCCTATCGCACTATTTGTAAGTGCGATAGGGACGGCACGATGTTTTATCATTTATCGCGCGACCATGATTGCCCTGCAGGTCTTCAGAGGCCTGTACGGGAAGCATGGTCGCGCGATAGACGATAAAATATCAGGCCGTCCCTATCGCACTTACAAATAGTGCGATAGGGACAGCCTGATGTTTTATCATTTATCACGCGACCATAATTGCCTGCCTGTGCTGCGCATTACGTATATACGGGTTGTATTAAAGACTATCAGATATTTTCTTTATTCTTTTTGGTCGTTAGGTTTTTTATCATTTATTTTAATACAAAAATAAAGCATGTGTATAAAATTAAACCTAATGAATAGAGTACAGAGCTAGTAGCAGTCAAGTCAGAGACACAAAGAAAGACAAGGAATATCGACGCATATCTTATCCAATACCGATACCGCCATCGCCATCTGCATCAGACTCTTGATCTTACCCAATTTCCGAGTCTCTTCTCTTAATTTCAGTTCCTTGAGTTGAAAATGTTGAAACTCATACTTAGTATTAAATAAAACACAAATACATATAAAAATCACAATATAATTTTAAATTATGGCTTAGGCCCTGTACCAGTTGCAGTCGCCACGTCTGTAAAGCCCCTTGTAGTTTCTTTTAAATGGCTAAATACCTAGATATGTCATAAACATCTGTGATGTAACTGAAAATTAAAAAACATCGCTCAAAGATAAGGTTCAAATTAGCATGGCAAAAAATACAGTGCAGTCAAAATACCATCAAAATACGAAAAAGCATATGTCAATGTCAATATCACTGCCGTATGCCGTATTTCAGGCCATAAGGGCTGTTTTCTCAAATATGAAAAAATCTCAAAAGCAGAATTTTAATAAGACTTTCTAGGAAAATTATTTTGAACTTGATATGTAGAACAATTTTTAAAAGTTGTACAAAAAAAATCTGAACTAAGTTTGTAACTATATGAAAAGCATTTTTATCTTAGATTGCATATTTTAGTATCGTAACGAATTTTCTTTCAAATAAAAAGATAATTATTAGAATAGGTTGACGGTGTCTACCGTAAACTGGGGTTACATTGACCGATTTGGGAATTTAAATTTCTCTAGTTTCTACATTTAATGGGTATTTTTACCCATTAAATGTAGGAGTAAGAGAACTATAAATTCCAAAATTGGTCAACGTAACGTAACTAAGAAAGAAAAAAATGGGACCATCAACTTTTTAAGTCTTTTCCTGCTAAAAATATAAAAAGGTAACAAAATAAGTGATATCAGGATTATTGTTTTCTGTCACGATGCCTGCACGTATCAAATGTTTCTTTTTAACCCAGTGGTTGACTGGTAGAGAAGGCCTTAAGGCATTATGTCCACCATTTGTACTTAGTGTTTTATGTGCAATAAAGAATAAATAAATAAATAAAATAATGTACGCAGAAAAAAAAAATATGTGATCAAACTTAAACTGACATTGGGGTTACTTTGATACACTATATTTTTTTTAATGATAATCGAATGTAATTCCTTACAAAAGTATTTTATCTCAAGAAAAGATAAAAAAAATGGTTCGCAGAGTGAAATATTACAACTCTTTAACGCTATTTTGAGGTTACTTTGATCAAGAATAAAAATTACCATCTTCAAAAAACCAACTTTATTTGCAATTGTTTCAATATTTATCATAAGAAGAGATCCAATTATCAGCCTCAACTCAACAAGTACCGTGACATAATCAGACAATAATCAACTATGTGTCATTATGGTCAATGTTACCCCATGCAAGTGATCAAAGACACCCCACAGAGTAAATCATTAGTAGTAAATACCTAGTTTGACTTTATGATACAAAATTCAATACAATGGTATAGATAAACACATTTCTGGCAAGCTAATATTCACTGTGAACCTTTTACTTTAATACCCACTTCGTTAGTTTAGAAGTTTATTTAAACATGAAAAATAGCAACAAACTATGCTTTTATTTTGACACGTTATCCGCACTGCCCACGACCATACTTACTTATTCACCGCGTCAGAGCACCATCTAACTATAGAGGTTGGTTAAGCGTTATGATATGTGTAGATTTCATTACTGACTACTCATGACATATTAAATCCTTATTTTTTTGGTCAAATAAATATAATATGCTCGTGACAGGTCATATTTTGTTCGCAATCCGAAAGAGTCAACCCTAGCACTTTTCCCTATTCACCCCCTTCCCGACCCTATTCACCCCAACGTTAGGGTGAGCGAAAATTACTAAATAAAACGTCATATTTTCAAAGACAAACCAAAGTTCACACTGTCGGAAGATTTTTTGTGTAAAAAATTAGCATGGCACATATAAAAAAACTGCTATCGACGTTCAAAGTCGGTTTTGGCCATATTCACAATAAATTACGTTAGTTTATACCCGTTCCGACCCCATGAACCCAAAATCTTCAGAAAACGATGTACTATGTAGCCCAATTTTAATTGGTATTTTGGAGGTAACTAGTAAAAATAATTTAGTTTTACAATTGTGCGAAAATAGATTCTCATTTGGCCGGTTTTTTTAACCTGGCCTGGTGGCCTAGTGGTAATAACGTTAGCTGCGTAAGCTGAAGGCCCGGGTTCGATTTCCGGCTCAGCCACCGTGGGCCTTGTCGTTTTTTTCTTTCGTGTATGATATCTATTTAAATATATGTATGTATGTATGTATGTGGACACTTTATTGTACATAAGGCAAGTTAGGACATAAAAATACAGTATAGTTATGACGTACAAAGGCGATCTTATAGCCTATATACCCTATATATATATTATAAACAAATCAATTATTTTTGTAGTCGGTACCAGACCTGTTCGTCGCCTTGCTATTGCCTGTTTGCCCCACCCAACCATACACAGGCTGGTACCGACTCCAAAAATAATTGATTTGTTTATAATTTGGATGTTTAGATTATTGCAATACGATAAGAAATCTGAATTCAAAGGTTTATTATTTTTTGCTTTTTAGTTTCTACGTGTTTTGTAACGCGCTTATTTTTGAAGGCGGTTTTATTTTTTTTGGTAAAAAGTTTATTTATTTGTTGATTTTTAGTGGTTCCTATTGATATTATATGTATCAGTCCGAATATATGCACACTGGTGAAAGAATTATCCTTTAACTCCTAACCATTGAGGAGTTGACCTTCCATTATCAGCTCAGCCATATAAAATTATTACCATCAGGCGTAAATACTGGTGTACCTTTGAAAAATACACTAAAAACATTACATGTGCCTATAACATTTGATGATTTCCCTCGATTTCTCCAGGATCCCATCATCAGACCCCGACTTGGTGCCAATGGGACCATCTAGGGGTTATACCCGTACGATCAAAAAAAAAAAATTTGAAAATCGGTCCACAATTCTCGGAGATATCGAGTAACATACATACAAAAAAAAACATTCAGTCGAATTGAGAACCTCCTCCTTTTTTGAAGTCGGTTAAAAATAATTTTATTTCTTCCCTAGTTGTATAGTTTCATACTTATGATTTTTATTTTAAAGTAATCCGTTTATATTATAGCAACCATGGGTGATTTTTGCGGACTTAAGTAGAAACGTAGAGGTTGACAGAAGTGTGATTAATATTTCTAAGTGTTAATTTCTTGTATTTAGTCTAACTACGAAGCAATACATTGACGTATAAATTGCGTCCATATACAGAGAGGTCATTCATAAAAATATCACTTTAGGTAACAAGTTATATATCTTTTATACAATGTGACAAGCATTGACCATACATCCCAATTCACCCCTCATCCGACCCTAATCCCCCCTTCGTAAACCTATTCACCCCTTTGCGACCCGATTCCCCCATTCCTGATCCCATTCACCCCTCAGGCCGCGGATATTTATTCATCCCGTAAAAATTCTCCCAACACAGTTGCATCGCTTTCTTCATGAAAACCATTATAAAAATGAAAATATGTCTTATGATTTTCTGTTATACATAAACTTTAGAAGTGTATACACATTCAAAAGGATAATGAACGATTAAAATAAGTAAAAATCCAATAAATTTGAACGTCAACTTTGACAGACATGAAACTGTAAATATATTATTTTCCTACTTTGATTGCGGAAAATAGAAGGAATATATAACATTATATACATTAGAAATATAATAACATTATATATTAGAAATATAATAACATTATATACCCCCGGAATCCTTTTCACCCCAAAATACGGTATTTATTAAATTGTCATTATGTAAAATGTCGGAAACTACGGAACCCTACACTGACGCGCTCTTGATCGGTTTTTCTTCTTAATGCTATTTAAGAGATAATAAAAAATTACACCTCCCAATTTATAATAAGTTTTTTTTTGCAAAAATTTCATTTTTGGCACAAGCTATTATCGCCGACTTTACCTTTCATTCAACAATCATCTATTGCTCTCCGAGACATGTCTAAAAAACCCTGACTCAATGGGGATACGACGTTTCATTACAGAGTTCCTATGATCACCTTTCTGCTCCATCATCAGATTAGCTCCATGATACCATAATATTGCATTGTCACTTGATTTACATATGTGTGCAAAATTTCAGCTCAATCGGAAACCGGAAAGTGGGTCAAATTTAGCTTCTACGTTTTGACTCAAACTAACATACCTACTAACAAGGCACGTTGAATAAAAACTTGTATAAAGGCTTCTGATACTAGATTTGCAATATAGTCATACTAGTTATGAAAAAAAAAGCTGCACTTTTAGATGGAAGCAAGCCGCTTTGCATGGTGATAGTAGACGTCTTAGTAAACGATATTTTCCGAGGATATCGAAATTTCATTCCTTAGGAAGCCGAGCGTAGCGAGGTGTTTTATGAAAATGAAAAAAATTCTATCTTTTTATTGTATCGTCCGATTTTGACAAAACGTATCTCAAATGAAAGGTATAGCTTTATTTAATTAAAAAAAAAATTATAAAAAAGTAAGAAAAAAAATAAAAAAAGTAAATTTACGTCTCTCACTGAATAACTTCAAAGAATGACAGACGAAATGTACAATGTCGATATATGAGTTTTTTAAATCAAAAACAGATAAATTCATAGTTGAAAACTAAAAACCGCATCGAAATCGGATTAGCATTTTTTAAGATACAAGTTGCCAAAGTTGGGAAAATTTGCTTTATATGGCCACTTTGAAATTCCTTTGCCAGAAAGTCAGAAATAATATATTTTTCTTACACAGAAAAGTACATAGTGACAGCAGAACTCAAAATAAAATAAAAAATTCCGAGGATATCATAATTTCATCCCTTAGGACGACGAGCGTAGCGAGGTCTGTTACGAAAACCGAAAAAAAAATCTAGTTTTTTTGTACGTCGTCCGATTTTGACAAAACATATTTCAATTGAAAGGTATTGCTTTATGTAACTTAAAAAAAATATTGAAAAAAAGATTGGAAAAAAAATGTAAGATTTTTTTAAAAAAAAACTTAAATTTTCGTATCACACTGAATAACTGCAAAAAACGGTAGACACGATGTATAATCTCGATATATGATTTTTTTAAATTAAAGACAAATAGATTCATGATTATAAACTAAAAACCGAATTGAAATCGGATCAGTAGTTTTTAAGATACGAGTTGTCAAAGTTGGCTTAGTTTGTTTATATGGTCGCTTATAAATTCCTTAGCTAGAAAGTCAGAAACATTATATTTTTCTTACAGTTATAAGTATGCATTGGTAATAGACATTTCGATTCGGTTTTTAGTTTATAATCATGAATCTATTTGTCTTTAATTTAAAAAAATCATATATCGATATTATACATCGTGTCTACCGTTTTTTGCAGTTATTCAGTGTGATACGAAAATTTAAGTTTTTAATTTAAACTTTTACATTTTTTTCCCAATTTTTTTCAATACTTTTTTTTTAAGTTACATGAGTCAATACCTTTCAACTGAAATATGTTTTGTCAAAAGCGGACGACGCACAAAAAAATTAGATTTTTTTTTCGGTTTTCGTAACAGACCTCGCTACGCTCGTCGTCCTAAGGGATGAAATTATGATATCCTCGGAATTTTTTACATTATTTTGAGTTCTACTATCACTATGTACTTTTCTGTGTAAGAAATATATATTATTTCTGACTTTCTGGCAAAGGAATTTTAAAGTGGCCATATAAAGCAAATTTTCCCAACTTTGGCAACTTGTATCTTAAGAAATGCTAATCCGATTTCGATGTGGTCTTTAGTTTTCAACTATGAATTTATCTGTCTTTGATTTAAAAAACTCATATATCGACATTGTACAAAATTTGTCTGTCATTATTTGAAGTTATTCAGTGCGAGACGTAAATTTACTTTTTTTAATTTTTTTCTTAATTTTTTTAAAATAATTTTTGTTTCATTTTTTTTTAATTATATAAAGCAATATCTTTCATTTGAGATACGTTTTGTCAAAATCGGACGATATAATAAAAAGATAGATTTTTTTTTATTTTCATAAAACACCTCACTACGCTCGGTTTCCTAAGGGATGTGAAATTTCGATATCCTCGGAAAAAATCGTTTACTATGATGTCTACTATCACCATGCAAAGCGGCTTGCTTCCATCCAAAAGTGCAGCTTTTGACCAAAAATTCTCCATAACAAGTATGACTAATAAGTTTACTTGTCATAATTTAAAAACAGATGAGACAGACATATCCAATGACAATAAGTCTACACCGTTTTCATGAACTGTCAAATCACCTCATACAACTTACGGCTGTAAGGCAACTAAGTAGGGTTTGTTATTGCAAATTAATTACATATTAATGATTTCTAGCCCGTAAGATATATATTTGCTTTAACAATGGATAGATATTTATGCGGATGAGAGTGTAATTTAGGTTTTTATAAGGAATCAAATCAAAAAATTTTAAGCGACCCGATCAGATATTTATCCGGATAAGGACCCTCTCACATCTACCGTCTTGCGATCGTAGCGTCGGGCCAACTGTATGACTAAGCCGGGCTGACGCGGCGGCTTTTTCCATACAGTTGGCCCGACGCTACGCTCGCGAGACGCTAGAAAGAGAGACGATGTTTTTGACGGTCACGGAGCATCACCAATTTTTGCCGGGAACATGTCGTCATATACTTATGGCCCCCTATAGAAAATCAGATATTTTTGCACGGCCGTTCATAGTCATTTTATGCTGGTCACCAGCTGGTATTCCATGAATATCTAGTTGAGTGGAGAAGTGCCATTCAAAACAAGCGCTTTCTAAACAACGATGTATTTAGGTACTTTATAATTATTATTGTTTTCAACTTACGGTTACGTGTTCGCGGTATGCACAGAGTAAATCTTTAATGAAATTGAGACATTGTTTTATATATACAATTAAATTTGAACCAGAAGCACTATACCTATACCCGCTCGCATTCCCTTTTTTTCTATTCTAAGTAAGAATCGATTAATAAGTATCTAAATATGTATGGATAAATTAAATTGTAATTGTTTACATACAACCTGTGAAGTTTGGTTGACAAAATTTGACGTAGGTGCTGTCATATATATTTTTAAAATGACGTACTGTTAATACCAGCGTAATGAAAATGTATTCCAATGAGTAAAAGAAAACATGAAACTTTTTTCAGTTTAACCGAACTAGAATGAAATAATTTATACTCATTCGGTTGTGTTCGTTATTTTCTTTAATAATGTGATATATTTTTATTTATTTTTTATGCACAAGCCATGCACCTTTAAACTTTAAATGAGATTGGATCTCCACCTGACATATTTGATTTACCCTATTTATTTTGAGCACAGTTTTACACTGGTATGGTTTTTCGTGTACGTACACTATTTTCTGTCAAAATATTTGTCAAATTTAATTGTCAACACGGAGCGACCGGCGACACGTCTGCCTCCGATGAGCCGCTCACGGCGTCTAATCGAAAGGAGAATTCTGACAGCAATGGCGAATGTATGGAAATTTTACGATAGTTTAAATTTAAGGTAAAATTTCTGTGTTGCCTTTGAGAGGAAAAATATAAAAAACCTCAAAACTTCTAGTCCATTTATCTGGCTTTTAGAATCACTTAATGTTATAACTAAAGTATTGAATTTTTTTAACAAAGTTTACTAAACGGCGACATCCGTTTTTCTCATTTTGGGTCAACTTTGCGTGGGTTTATTTATTATACCCTTAATAATTAGAGATTCTGAATAGTCAAAAGTTGTAGACACACTCTTTAAGATAATAACTACATTTATTTTATTTCATTTTATTGAGAAATGTGAGCAGCATTTGTTAAACGCCGAATGCTCTTTTCGAGGATTTCGTACGACCCCCTCTTAATATTTTAAATGGGAAAGTGTGTGTGTCTGTTTGTTTGTCCGTCTTTCACGGCCAAACGGAGCGACGAATCGGTGTGATTTTTTAAGTGGAGATAGTTGAAGGGACGGAGAGTGACATAGGCTACTTTTTGTCTCTTTCTAACGCGTGCGAAGCCGCGGGCAAAAACTAGTATCTAATAATTTATTTAAAATAACTATAATCGCTGAAGGGCGTGTCACAATCAGCCGTAACCGCCGTCCTCTCCCAAGCCGTACAATCCGCAATTTTAAGCATCACTTAACATCGATAATTGACGGCGGCTCTATTAATATTGACAGTTCGCGGCGCCATGTTAACGGAGCTTTATATTAATTCAGTCGGCTCGATTATCGTCGAGTCGATAGTTGAGCAAGTTTGATGCGATTCAAATTTATTTAGGTGAAAATATTACACATTGCTCGCACGTGACAACATTTTATTTTACAATTAGTTGCAAGTCGAAAACGTCCTAAACTGTAAAATTTTATTGTTCAATATTAAATTATGTTGTACTAGCTTTTGCCCGCGGCTTCGCTCGCGTTAGAAAGAGAAAAAAGTAGCCTACTATGTCACTCTCTATTCATTCAACTATCCCCACTTAAAAAATCACGTCAATTCGTCGCTCTGTTTTGCCGTGAAAGACGGACAAACAAACAGACACACACGATTTCTCATTTGTAATATTAGTAAGGTTATGATCATAAACTCCTCCCTTGAAAAGACAAAAATCGAAATACCTACTTTAAAAAGTCAAGTTCTTATGTTTATTGTATAAAATGTATAAAAGTTTTTTTTTCTACGCCATTTGTACACTACTACGAATACATAAAGCTACTCTCAAAAACATCACAAAAAGAATTATCTGAAAGGGGAAAGTTATCAGATCTTAACTGAACCGACTATACAACTACTCAGCCGCGCTTATTGCTAAAAGACGATCTCTTCCACAAACCCAAGCGCATCTCGCTCCATCTGATCGCCACATTTGAAACCGCATTCTAAAACTAAAACGCCATAAGTCCATTAGTTTTAAAGTCACATACGACATTTTGACATAGAAGTGGTAGAAATAAATGCAACGTCAAAACCGAGATCGCGGGACTACGATTCTTTCAAGGCTTGTTATTTATTGTCAGAATAAGGCATTTATTCAGGTGATATGCGAATATCGAAATCTTTGCTTGAGTGTATTCGGAGAGTTACATTTATAATTTCAATTTGACAAATAATATAGAAATAATATCAGTATTAGACGACAAATCAATTTCATGTGATGAAATAAATATAAATCTGTTGACCAAATAGAAAAACAACAAATCTGAGGCTTAAAAAACCCTATAAAATATATTTTATTAAAAAAAAACACAGACGTCAGATTATTATCAATTTCCAAAAAAAAAAACATGGAAAATCATCAAATGTAAAACACAACCTAGCATTTGCTAATTTTAATACTTATATTAAGAAAATACGTCAAATTTAGATACAATATGAGTCATGATGTTTGTCGATTTCAAAGATGTTATATTGAATTTTTAGACTTTCCTTATAAAACCTCACAAAACGAGGCAAACAGTTGTATTTACTCCGAACATTTGCATAATGCGATGCGATGGCTCTGGCGAAATAATGCATCGGTTCAGTTTACACAATCGAGAACTTGTAACTCGATATTGTTGGGTATAATCGAACGAGTTTTTGTACGATTTAACTGTAATTTCAATAAGCTAGGTATACGATAAATGAAGTCATACGATATAAGTCACCCTAAATAAATAACATATTATGTTATTTATTTAGGGTGACTTTGCCAGACTGTCAAACATGTTCGTACACGATGCGCGTTTTTTGGCACACACTAGTAAATAATAAATAAATAAATAAATATTGGGGACACCTTGCATAGATCAACTTAGCCCCAAATAACGCCGTGGCTTGCGTGGGCGACGGTCGCGCGATGGTCGCGCGACGGCGATGCGACGCATACGAAATCAAACCTTATCGATATGGAAGTATGAGACGCGACGGCGACGGTCGCGCGACCGTTGCCCACGAAAGACACGGCGTGAGCAAAACTTGTACTATGGGTGCTAAGCGACGATATACATACTTAAATAGATAAATACATACTTATATACATAGAAAACATCCATGATTCAGGAACAAATATCTGTGCTCATCACACAAATAAATGCCCTTACCGGGATTCGAACCCAGGACCGCGGCTTATCAGGCAGGGTCACTACCGACTGAGCCAGACCGGTCGTCCATATAATAGTGCAACCTACATGCCGTGAAATATCTATAAATACGAAGGTTTTCTTGAAGATTCCCTTCAGATGAATCCTGGCATCCTTTAGATTACTGGAGAAACACATTCGGAAAACTACCGATCAAGTGATAAACAGTTTTCCGAATTTCTTATGTTGTCGAAGCAGAAATTACTTATCAGAAGTGTTAAAGTGTCATCATCCTCCTTGCGTTATCCTGGCATTTTCCACGGCTCATGGGAGCCTGGGGTCCGCTTTGACAACTAATCCCAAGATTTGGCGTAGGCACTAGTTTTTACGAAAGCGAATGCCATCTGACTTTCCAACCCGAAGGGTAGCTAGATCTTATTGGAATTAGTCCGGTTTCCTCACGATGTTTTCCTTCACCGAAAAGCGACTGGCAAATATGAACAATGACATTTCAGACATAAATTCTGAAAAACTCATTGGTGCGAGTCGGGGTTCGAACCCGCGACCTCCGGAACGAAAGTCGCATGTACTTACCGCTAGGCTACCAGCGCATAAACACTATGATGATGATAATGGAGAGCTCATTGCTATTATAAAATATCGTCACTACTTTTAAAAAAACGTGTATCTTCATCTGTCAATGAAAAGAAAATTGTAGTAAGTATGTATGGAATGCATATAGACTTACTGCGTTTTAACTTTGAGGAGCAGCGTGAGATACGAGATTTTTTAAAAGTAGTGACGATATGTAGGATATAGGTAATACTTTAATCGAATGCAATGAAGATGGATGAATGTCATAATAAGTACTTATATTGAAGAATGTTGATAGACAGAAAACGAGATGTAGAAGTTACACCCAAAAAGCCATGGATAGATTTTGAGACGATATGAGAAACATGATTTCTCTTTGATTGATTGATAAAACATATATGAGATTCAAAGAGAAAGTCATATTATGTTGATGTCACAAAGTGGAATATCATAGGTAGAAGAGTTAATTAAAAAAGCAAAATTATTAATTATTATTATACTTCGATCAGAAAATACTCGTATTCGAAATACTCGTAAACAAGCTCGGTATTTTCACGCGAAAGTTTTGTGTTACTCGATATCGTTCGCTTTATCTGAACGGGTTTATTTTGCGAAATGTAACGGAGACGTGATACAAAATTGTTTAATGATGAAACAGTTTGGATATATTGCATGAGATGTTTTAAGGTAATAATTATGAATTAAATAACTGCAAATGCCCTTCAAAAGTATTACAAATCTTGACGTACTCACTGTCAGGTAATTTCGTAGTCACTTCTTACTACACGTTTAGGAGTACGCTCAGAGGGTTCAAAATAATTGTGATAAGCTCTTGTATCCATGTGGGTCACTTGCACCACCGAAAATGGAGGGTTAACCCGAGCTTAACCTACCATTTGATGTAAATAAATAAATATTATAGGACATTCTTACACAGATTGACTGAGGCCCACGGTAAGCTCAAGAAGGCTTGTGTTGTGGGTACTCACTCAGACAAAGATATATATAATAGATTAATTCTTATATACATAGAAAACATCCATGACTCAGGAACAAATATCTGTGCTCAACACACAAATAACACAAGTGATAGCAAATAACAAAGAGTAGTATAATATATATGAGAATATAAAGATTCGTCAAATATTAGCACCAGATACGACAAAATTGTATTCACATAAGTAACAATGACGTTTTTTTTAACAAAACTACAATGCATGTTAAAGTTCCAAGTAGGTTTTCAGACAGTAACAAATATCATATTAATCATTAATATTATTATCATATTTCCTGCACTTGACTAAACCGGAAAGTTTTTAAACACTCTTTGAAAGCATAAAAAATAAACGTTATTCAAAATAAAACAGTACCCCGTCAGGCTGTCCGACGTCATTAAAACCATATTACTCAGCCGCCCCGCGTCCGACACACGTGTTCACACGCTGCTAAAACACATTTTATTCACTCCCGAACTAGCGGGGAACAAATAAAATTTCAACATTTCCCACGAATGGACAAACTTTGATTACGCGTACCGCTACCGTCATCATTTCGCACATCGAGCTTTACGTTTATTTTTATTTTAGTGTAACGGCTCTAAATACGAAGTTATATCTGGGGGCACGGCAGTGCCCCCGCCAAGTCGAGCAAAAAGAGGCACGGCCGTACCATATACCATCCGTTTCTCGAAGCATTTCAGACCATTTTCAACCCCCTGTTACTCCGTTGTGGATAAACCTAGAATCCTGAATTTTCAGCACCCAAACAGTTACTGTATAAACACGGTATATTCCAAATTTCATCTAATTTGAACCAGTAGTTTAGGAATAATTACTAGCCAAAGTTTCATAATTTTGTCACTCACTGGCTGACTGACACACGATCATCAATGATAATAAGACACTTCCAGTACACTTGAAAGCTTCAAATTTAAAAAAAACAGTTAGTGTTTAGTGTATAAGTCACACAAAAATTCAAAAATGTTGCAATTTTAGTCCAGGTTTTCAGATACACCAACTGTATATCGCTATATAGCTAACCTAATAATATATTACTTATAGCGATCATATCAATATTTCAAATATTTCATGTTTTAAAGAAAATGGACTGACTTGGCAATCGCATGAAATAATTTTGTCATCGTTGTAAGTAATATGATAACTTGTGATACATTGTATTTTCATGCGAATGCCAAGGCAGTCCATTTTCTTTAAAACATGAAATATTTGTCGTATTGATATGATCGCTATAAGTAATATATTATTAGGTTAGCTATAGGTAAACTACGTAATAACCAGAGATCGGACGGTTTTGCGACATTCTTAGTGACTTACGTCATTTTAATGACTTTTAGTATGAGATGACGCACAAAAATCCGATCTCTGGTAATAACTTATGGCAGAAGGTCCTTTAAGTAGGGACTGAATAAATTAACCGACTTGGTATTACAGGGATCTCAACTCTTTTTACGCCAGAAGAACTGAGTTGTGAAGACTTGGTGTTTTTACAAGTTTTGTTTTTGATGGGATAACTATAACCGCTAGGGAGACCGTAAAACCATTGTAGCCTCATAAAAAAGTGTTTCGCACTTCTTCTTCAATATCCATGGTTTTGACACTGTTCATTTTGAAATTACTTAATTAATTATGAATATTGTTCGGCAGATTTAAAAACCATAATTTTATAAATTATAAAAGGAAAGAAAAATCAGGATTACCGGGAGAATCTATTCGCGAGAAAAATCGATAAAGTGACTATGTGACGTTCCATTTTACCTTACGACATCTGTATGGCGTTAAAAGCATAAATTAATAGTGTACCCGTAGGTACGTAATTTGGATATGGGGTGATTTTATCCTAGATATAATATTGTCTTCTGAAATACGACGACAGTGAGGCATTTGTGTTGTATGGTGTTGGCCATTTGCAGTTTGTTTTTGTCAATTTTGTGTAGATTAATTGATTAATTATTTTTTTAACATAGTAATGTTAATTTTTTTGAATATTGTATAACTAGCTTTATTAATAGTGTGTGAATCTGCCTTGAAAATCTATATTATTTATGGTCATGGTTCGTTAATATTTCTTGTATGTGGGTAGCTTTTGCGCATTGTAATTTTTCCTCAGTCACCCGTTGACCACGAATGCTGTGTAGTGTTCGAATCGTCGGGATGAATTCTAAATTCATTATACGCGATTTAATCCGTTTCCATAGTTTTATTTTATCCTAGATATCATTACAGATTTCATTTCGCTGACCTATTACCATTTTCCAGTCTTGTAAAAATAATAATCCTAGAATGAGTGAATTCCTATATTTGTTTTGTAAAGCTAGTCTCCATTCGGAAACATGAAAGTACTTTTATTAATTGCAATTCTGACCAAGCTTTAATTTTATAAAATCCAATATTTCCCATAAAAAACTGACTCTTTTTTAATTTCCCGGCAAAATAATGTCCACATTAATAACATTTACGCCAACGCAATCTAAGCTTTAATTTGTCTTACCGAATCCCCAGCGATCGAATAAGGAAAAATGGATTACAAACTTGGTTTCTGATCGGAATGAAAAACGGATTGAACAAACAAAAAAGGAATTGTTTCATTACTTTAGAGCGGTTTTTAAATTTTATTTGCGCAGTAAACATTATATTTATTGGGCAGTAAAATGGGTGGTCAGTAATAAATGTTTCAGAATAAGATTTGTACACATTAGAAAAAGGTTATAAATTAAGAAAAGGTTTTGATTTCAAAAATTCAGACGCATTTCCGGAAAAAAATCCTAACGCAGTTAGTGGCATCAAAGTTTGTATTATAAGATGCGCGACGTTGCCAGTAGGTACATCAGCCAAAGCTTCGCGATTTCATACTACTTCGCTTGATGCCGCTATCAAATAATTAAATGGGCTATCAAACAGTATAACCTATTAGTTTGATTAGTCGAAATCAGTCTATCATCATGATATCCTTTAGGTATAAATCTAATTTGTAATTATGTATATTTACCACACTAATGTTAATGAATGAAATGCAAAAATTAATATTTTTTAGAAGGGTCTTGTACAGTGAGTTGCAGTATTGTATGGAGAAATTATGATTAACTTTATTGATAAATTCGCCATGCACCTTTGGCAGCTCACTGTCCCTGGAAGACATCTATCAACTAGGGATGTCACGAATGTCGCATGTGTCACATTCGCGAATGCGAATGCGAATGCGAATATTCAGAATGCGAATGCGCGAATGCGAATGCGAATATCGCTGAATTTCATAAAAAACCGAAATAAAAACCAAGCAATCACCAACAACCCGCTGGGTAAAAATGCTTACTATTGGTCAAAATGCCGAGTACGAACTTTACGCCGTACGAATTTGAGCTATCTGCGCATGCGCGAGTCGACAGTCGACAAGTAGCAATTGGAGCGGCCGGCGCGGGCGAGGAACAAGCTGCGACTTGCACATATTCGCATTCGCAAAACATTCGCATCGTTTGAAGCGAATGCGAATGTCAATGCAAATGTTTAAAAGAATACGAATCTTTCGCATATGCGAATGCGAATGCAAATATTCGTAACATCCCTACTATCAACACATAATCTTCGCAAAGTATTAGTAGCTAGGTGTACAAAGTATCGGGCTCCGGTTCGGAGACGGTATCGAAGACAGCGCTCATTACGCGAGTAGTGTTTACAGAAACATCTCAATCTGGAAACTTTGTTCCAGCGAACTGTTTGTGTACGGCCAAGCGCGAAATCGGTACAGATTTCAGATTCTTATTGCAATTTAGGATGAGTTTTAAAGAAAGTTTTTGATTATTATGAAAGAAATACGTTACTAAAATAAAGTTGAAGAGCTTCATTTTAAGCTTTAACGATTTAAGAAGGTGAGGAAAACAAGGTTCATTAGACAAACTGTAACATTGAGTTTAAAACTCATATGTACAATAATATAATTTACAATAATTTATTCTTGGGTGATTTAATTATACATTATAATCAAACATTCCATCCTTCCCTCACCCTAGTTAGGTACTAGTGATTTTCAGGAATCATATCATACGTTCTTCCACGAAACTCAAACTAGCTCCACACCAAACTTGATTACATTCGCTTCACCAACATACAATGAATAGGTAACAGAGAAACATTAATCTACATTCACATTTGTAATATGCAGCATTTGTAATAGAGGAATAGCTTCTAACCACCAATACCACTAGCGAACCTTGTTGACATCACTCATAACCAAATCTTGTTGACATCACTCATAAAAAAATAAATGAAATAAATTTGACGACCGGTCTGGCTCAGTCGGTAGTGACCCTGCCTGCTAAGCTGCGGTCCTGGGTTCGAATCCCGGTAAGGGCATTTATTTGTGTGATGAGCACAGATATTTGTTCCTGAGTCATGGATGTTTTCTATGTATATAAGTATGTATTTATCTATTTAAGTATGTATGTCGTCGCTTAGCACTCATAGTACAAGCTTTGCTTAGTTTGGGGATAAGTTGACCTGTGTAAGGCGTCCCCAATATTTATTTTTATTTATAAAACAAATCTTCATCATCCTCCTTGCGTTATCCCGGCATTCGCCACGGCTTATGGGAGCCTGGGGTCCGCTTTGACAACTGAACCCAAGATTTGGCGTAGGCACTAGTTTTTACGAAAGCGGCTGCCATTTGACCTTCCAACTCGAAGAGTTACCCTTCCTTAAGACGCCTTATGAAGGAAACCGGACTACTTAATCCCATTAGTAGTCCGGTTTCCTTTACCGAAAAGTGACTGGCTGACTGGCAAATGATATTTTGCACATAAGTTCTGATAAACTCATTGTAGGTACGCGCCGGGGTTTGAACCTGCGACCTTCGGATTGAAAGTCGCTCTTACCGCTAGGCCACCACCGCTTGTTATTGATAAAACAAATCTTGAACAATATAATTACAAAACCATAGCGCGCACCAAACCAATCGTTTACCACAGTACTATAATGTTGCCATAAAGATTTATCCTTAAATTTTCTCACGGGGTTGCCAACTAATTCGATTAAAAATTCATTAAACCGCCCCGGGCCCGGGGGAATAATTTAGTGCAATCCCGGGCGGCGCCTCCGGGCGGTTCGCACCTTTGTTGTAACGGTTTTTAGCCGAGGGCCTATTTCGATGGACGAAAAGAGGCTGAGTCATGTGATTTCGTGGTCATTGGGATTGCTGAAATATAATATTTTGTAAGGTTTGAGTTAGGTGACTGGTGAGAGTTAAGAGAAATCCTCATAAACTTGAAAAATATTATTGTCAAGAAATTATATTATTCCTCCATAAATTTGTAAAGGAATAGGCAACTTGTCCTAGGTTAAAATAAATTATTCCTTGCACGAAAAAAAACATCAGCTAATTATGAAAAAAAAAATGCTTTAGAAAAGGACAGAACTTATTTTTAAATCCAATTTCTATTTTATAAGTCGGAGTCAAAGATATAAAGTAAATCAGTTGATCGTGGCGTAACTTGCCGAAATTTCATATTAATTCTATATTAGCAAATCGTTTAAATTCGTTTTGACAGTTCTTAAAAAGAAGCTGATTTGACTAGAAGGCAAGTAGCTTATTAATTTCAGTAGACGAAAAGTGTCGACTGGCGACACGAAGTGGTGTAACACAACATTGTAGTTAACGCATGACATTAAACGCGAATAAGAATGGTTTAAGCGTCGTTTTCGCTAAGTAGCGCGTGCTTAGTGCTAAATTTCATTGTAAGCACATGTTTTATTAGTGAGATATACACTAGATGTAGCGTTGAACAATTAGAGTATCAAATGATATTTTGTAGACCATTAAATTATTATTTTTAAGATAAAAACTATTGACATACTGTTGTGAAACACTTTCATTGAAATATAATTATTACCTTTATTGTTTATTTAGGATAAATAAGTTAGATCTCTCCTCCACAGGACAAGCATTGTAAGAATGTACTTTTTCGTTTGAAATAAATAATTTATATTTACATACATACATACATACAATCACGCCTGTATCCCATAAAGGGGGAGGCAGAGCACATGAAACCGCTAAAGTCTCAGTGCCACTCTTGGCAATTAAGGGGTTGAAAGAAAACGAAAAATTGTGACTTAATAAAAATTGTGAATTGTGAATTGTGTTGTAATTTATATTTTTTTATTTTATTTTTTATTTTGCAGTATACAACCAAGTGTATTGCCTAATGGTAAATATTAAATTACTCTAGTTATACTATTTTATGATTTAAAGACCACATTGGATCAAAATACATTATACACATATAAATAATCAATTTTTCTAACGTAGGTATTTTAAATGATTATCTGTCAAGTCAAGCGTGATACGCTTCTAAATAATTTACCTAATTAGACTACTTGAATACTAGGAAGATATTATTCTTATCCCAGAACTGTCTAAAAAAACATGTTGATTTTTTTGTCGTAAGTAAAACACTTTCATTTTTATACAGCCTCTTTATCAATAACACCAATAAATGCCTCACAAAACCCTACATTTCGGACCGCGCAGTTACCGTGGTCCGAACCATAAACCGGGGGTCGTGAACAAAGCTAGGATAATAAAGACACAGGCGACTTGCAGGCGATTGCGGAGTCATCGGACCCATTGCTGTCGTGCGCGGTGGGGGGCAGGCGTAAGACACAGGCGGAAGCGGTAGCTGGTGCCACACCTCGGCCACTGGCGATCAAATATATGAAAGAGGCGCGTTCCTAGCACACAGTCTAAGCTCGTGTAGGTGAACGCGCATTATGCTTGTATGAGTGAAATATGACAGGTCGACTGTTCGCGTTTTTGACAGCCGGTAACTATGAGGTAACCGAGAGGGGGTGGCCGGCATTTTCAGCGGGAAGCGGGAGTGGCCATACTGTACGATAGTACTCTTTATTATACGGTGCTGGTGCTAAAACATCTCATGGCAGGGTCACATGTATCACTTTTTTTATTTGTTTGGGATTCTATGAAAGCGATGAAGCTTGAAATATTTAACAAACCTTGGATAATACTTATAAAGACAGGCGACTTGCAGGCGATTGTGGAGTCATCGGACCCATTCCTGTCGTGCATGGTGGGGAGCAGGCATAAAACACAGGAGGAAGCGGAAGCTGGTACTAAAACACCTCATCACAGGATCACAGGTATCACTTTTTTTTTTTTTTGTATTTGTTTGGGATTCTATGAAGGCGATGAAGCTTAAAATATTTAACAAACCTAGGATAATAAATACACAGGCGACTTGCGGGCGATTGTGGAGTCATCGGACCCATTCCTGTCGTGCGCGGTGGGGGGCAAGGCATCGGGCATAGGAGGGAGCGTCATCGAGTGCAGAGACATCAGACCCGTAGCTGCCGTGGGCACCGGGTATAAGCGAGAGTGGAAGCGGATTGTTATTACAGCAAGATGGGCATCTTATAGAAACTTTGAGATATTTATGCCCAATGTGGAAGTTTGAAGAAGTTATGAGGCTTGAAATAATGTAAAAATCTAGGTTTACAAAAGGCTCATTTTCATGCGACTTGAAGGCAACTGTGGAGTCACATAGTTAAATAGTAGTGTGACTACTAAAAATACAAATTAAAATATTTACTGTAAAGATAATTTAATTTGTTCTAAGAGAAGGACAGCAATGTTTTGTATAAAATATTGTTATAGTCCTAAATCGCTCCCGCTCTCTCTTGTGCCTCACCCCCTCGCCGCTGCATCGCTGTGTCGAAATCCCCACGATAGCGCTCCGTAAGGTCAGGAAACTTACTCTTTGAACTTAATTTGTTTGTCTAATGAAAACTTATGTACTTTACGTAACAGACTCAACCTAGATTCCCTTTTGTTATTGTTGCAAGGTGAAAAGATTCTCAGAGACAAGTTTAAAGAAAGTTACTCTTTGTTTCTACGTTTATTATTATACTTATTCAGTTTTTTAGCAAAGAAAGAAACGTAAGCGATCTTTGAGTATACATATTTTAACCGAAAAACACTTCTGAAAATGAAGTGACGGTAGTCGGCAATGATTCTAATTTTAAAATGATCCTTGAGAAGTAGATCTTTAGAAACGACGTTTTTAATCAAAGAATCCATCAAAATTGAGTATTTTTTAAATACGCAATTTTAAAGAAGTCTAAAAATTTTGATATTTAAATTATAGGTACATCACAATAAGCTCATAATAAGCTTAGACAGGACAATACAATATTATACGCTTTTAGCAGCATCAGCATAATATATCATGCTCCACAGCACCTCTGTAATGCAAAGTTAAAATCTATCTTTACTCGTTGTTGCCCACCGTGTATAACTGAAGCATGAAAGCACTTTAAGCACTAATTCGTGTGCTGTACATGGTTATAACGACACAAATCCTGTACCGCTTCGCCAGTACTAATCCCACCGCGCCAAAGAAACAAATAGAACTAGTACCAGTGCCAGACTTTTTGCCACATCAACGGCCCGCCGTTTGTCACTCGCCGCGAGCCAAATGCGAGCCTATTTCCAATTTGCGTCTATCAATCAACACCAATCTCGTGCTGAGTGGATTACTCACAAATTAAATTTGCATAGGCTCCCAGCCTACCATGGCGACAATGCGACTACTCCTAAAAACGTCGCTTCTAAAATCCCCGCTATTTTCAAAACTCAACTATAAATGCCGGTTCGTAAGGTTTAGCTCACCATGTGTTTGTTGGGAAAGATACGAGTTCGAGTAAGGTACGAGTAGTATTCGATGCTTGTTGCTTTGTATGTGGCACTTGCGGTTGTGAACTGAAATGACGCGAGGAATGGGGGCCGAGAGCTTCGCTTATAATTGCACTGTGATACTTGAAATCTTGCGGGCGCTGACAAAGCTACGGTTTGAATGGACGCACTATTGTGACGTGTAGTTTAAGGCAAAATAATGTACAAAATATATCGTTCTAGTGCTGTTTTTTTTGAGTAGTTTCTACGTGTAATTCTAGTGAAAATATAATTTACCTAGATGACATTGATACTAAATTATACTTCAAAGCAAAATACAAGACAGACTGGAACTTTATACACAAACACAGGTAGTATACTTACTTGTTTTTGAGGAAGTAGATGATTTATTTAAAATAAGGTCTTAATTAGAAAATACTAAATATTAAGTTGAACTAGTAAGTGAGTATAATTATTTTAATTCAATACCAAATTTAAAAAAAAAGATGTATCCCCCATCCCGACTAAGCTTGAGTTAAATTCGTTGTCAACAGAACATAGGCCTCCTTAAACAAGGTAATACTCCTAATCAAACATTAGCTATCACTATCAATTTCTGCTTACTTTGCCCCGAGTTTCGTTTGCTTTGCTCTAAGCCTCATAATCATTTAAGTTTGCCTGGGGTTAGGGATGTTTAATTAGATGTATCTGCGTTCTGGAACAAGGTTGTATGTTGATTTACAGTTACAGTCGCAATCAGCTAAATCTAAATTTACAAATAGTTATGCGAACAAAAATATCTCAACACGCTTTTATCATAATAGGTATTATTCCCGGCTTCGCCACCAGTGGACTTGATCGCATGTTCTTTAGTGTATGGTATCTATTTCAGTTTATAACAATATACCTACTTAAATAAAGATCTATGACAACCTGTCTGTCCCGATGGCCTGAGTAGTCCCTGAGTTCGAAGCTTAGTCCTATATTTAAGGCCTAGAAAGGAAAGGATATTTATTTATATGACGAATAAGTTCTGTTTATTTGCTTCTAATTACATTTCGAGTTAGTTTTTTGATTTTGATTTATAATAAGAATTACTGTTTTTTTCATTGCATATCTATTTAAAATTCATAAAAACTGTTTTATTAACGTCCATATTGGTATACCTATTATATAACTTGACTTAAAAAACTCTACAGCAAAAGATAAACATCAAAGATATGGAAACATTGTAAGCCGAATGAATACTTGAATAGCCTCGTGACCGGTTTTTGCTTCCCCGAATCAAACGAGGATTTTGTAAACAGCGCAAATTTACAGCGAATTTAAGGGCCTATTAACAAGCAAATTTTAATGTTTCACAGGCATTAAAATAATCCTCTTACTAAATTAGCAAGCAAAAACTCACAAGCATCTCAGAAGAGGTTAAGTCCATTTCCCTATTTATTTTGATGAATAACGATTTATATCTCGAGACATCCCAAATATTATATTCGTAATAATTTTCCAAACAAAAACGGCTTAATTCTGAATGGTTTTAAATGAGACATGTCTGATTTTGGACAATCTGTCATCAAAGCTCATTCAGTGTATCCAAGAGATAAATTACAGGAGAATTGGTGTAATTTCTGATTAGGTTTTGATGTGTATCCAGGTGAAAAATTAACCGGGGACTAATTATGTCGGAATGGCGTGTGTGGGCGTGAAATTTTGGGATATTAGCCGTCGTTGAAATTGTTTGGGGAAAATTAAAGGACTTTTATCTGGGACGTCCCTGTTCAGATGTTACCTTAAATGTTTTAGAATGGCAACAAGTTGGATTTTTTCAAACTTCATGTTAAATAATCGTGTGAGACTGTAAGTATATGTTATTTTATGATTCAAAAACTGTCTAGTTAAATAAATTCATCATGTCATAATGTAATTAAATAATAAAATCACCTCTCATTTTCTTGATGTTTTTAGGATTTTTTTGAAAGTGAGACGAAAAATAATGTTTCAGAACTAAATAGTTACAAACAGCAAGATTAATATATTTAAACCTTTACGAGAAAACAATAGAAGAACAAAGATAAAAATATTATTATTGGAACAAAATGTCATATTTTCGAACCATATTTAAATAATCTTAAAATATTATAAAATTCGTGATAATTCCGGATAACTTTACAAATTAAAGAGAAATTTCATTTCATTAACGCTTTCTCACAAAATATAAAATGCCATAAGCCCCCACTCAGCGCAAAACGTATTTCAAGATGGTCCATCTATATCCAAGATCCCATCAATAACATTTACCGAACCAATGTAATATTAAACAGATTTTAAGCCCAACGCAAACACGATATCTAACAAGCTTGCCAACACGTTTCGTCCCACTCTGATAGATACTTGAGGGTGTCGGTTATAGAGTAGACATTCAGTTGGTTGGTCAGGATAGTTAGAGCGTCTCTTGCCTGCAAACTGCTGCATCTGAAAAAATCTTTTTTCGAAAAATCGCGTGTCAAAAAGAGTTTTGAAGTCACGGTTATTTTCATTAGACTTATATTGACCGGGATATAGACCGTGATTATCTTTTTGATTTTTGCCGAGCTCCCGATATTTCGACGGAGTTGCATGCATCATGATCACGGAAAACTGAAGAAGGCGAGTGGATATCAAGGTTGTGACATAACTTTGGGTGTCAGTAAAATAGCTCTAATAAAATGAATCATGTTGTGATTGAGCTTGGTGTGATCCTCAAAAAATACCTACTGCTTCAATCTATGATGATATTAATAAAGAAAATGTTTCTATATGATAATTGTAATTAATGGGTCACATTTTCCTATATGAGGCCACAACTAAAAAAAACTCAAATATAATTATCATATTATAACAGGATATTTGGCTGTATTGCAGGCAAAAAGTTGTCAATTTTTGTGAAAACGTGGCCATATGTATCTTCATCACACTTTTTTTATTTTTTCCGAATTAAGATTGTAATTTGAATGATTCTGAACCCGCATCTGGAAAAATCTCAAAAATATTTTTTTAGATGTGGTCGTTTAGCAGGCAGGCGACGAGAGGATTCGGTCGAACGATACGTCTTCCCCAATTCCGGCGTGACGGGAACAGGTGTCAGGGTTGGGCGCGATCGCCTGGAATCGGACGTCTTCTCGAACGATGTATATAGCTGTGGTAAGTACATGTATAGCTATACAGAGTGGAATAGGAAGAGGGATACATTGTGTACATTTGTGATTTTATACATATAAAATATGGTAGAAGGAATTTCCATTTACTTTAACTTTATTTTTGATTTGTAGCAAAAACGTTACCTTAATTGCGATCGATTTAGGTTAGTCTGTTCGGAAAGTCAAGTGTCGTGGAATATATTGGACCCCATACATTTCACGACTCTTCTCTTTCCGAACTAACTCTAAAATCAAACAATAACTTTTGATTATACTTGAAAAAATTGGAAGTTTCTTATTACTTATAGCCGATAACAATGGAAAATAATAATATTTTTCCTATCTTCGAATGTGTGTGTGTAGATGAAGTGACTCAGATGGCAATATTCACGATTAGACTTATATTGACTGGGGTTTAAGACCGTGATTACCTTTTTGATTTTTGTCAAGCTCCCGATAATTCGACGCAGTTGCATGCACCGTCTCGCATTATAAGCACTAATCATTAATTAAAGTTTTCACACTAAATTATTTATTGTCCTTTCTGAACCACTCTATAATTTCTTCCTGTATGAGTGTATTTACTATGTTACTGAATATAGCGATGCGGCGAACGGAAATACTCGGTTATACGGTATCGTGGCTCTGTGCGATTGCCTTCGATATCCACAAACATATTGCTTTAACTACAAAACTGTACTTGTGTTGTGCTCTTGTGTGGAATATAACCTAGCCTAGCGACCGTTCTCGTTGATCACTTTACCAAAGTTGCAGGTTTCATGGATTCTGGCAAGCTAATTTGAACGAATAATATCATGAATATTATTGCTTTGCCTAAAGGTTGACTGGTAGAGAATGCTGTCAGGCATTAAGTCCGCCTTCTGTACTATAAGTTTTCTTTCTTTGTGAAGATAAATATTTGACTTTTGAAGTAGTATTAATTTTTAATTCATGATATTGTTGACTGGGTATCCTTTACATGTGCAAATCGTGAGCTTAATGTGTTATATGAATGAATCCGAAGCAAACTCAGTTTTAATTATTACATCACTTAATCAGTCCATGTTTTAATCGTAAACCAGGTATTCAGACTGGTAAAACTTTTTAATAAAGAAAATAACTACATTTTAAATCACTCACACGTAATATTATTTCCAATCCTCAATGTACAACAGTAATTTAAACACGTTGATGATGCAAACACCGTACAATATTTTTTAATTAAAACGCTCCTCCATCAAAGCTGTTTAACAGTAAATTACAGTCAAATATGGCCGCATTTCTACAACGTTTCTGGCACATTCTATGTCACTGCTTACATCAAAGCCTGTTAAAATCGAAACGCGCCATTTTGGAATTTTGTAAATGTGATCCATCAGCCTCTGTCGAATTCACGGCAAAAGTCAATTAAAAGCATAATTGAGTGTTTGCCGCGTTTGACAGGCAAAAGGGGACCAATCTAGATCAGTTTAATATCCTAGGTTTAATTAATACTGAATTTCATTATTATAATGAAAACGGTGGGACTTTATTGTGAAATTGTAGTCTGCCGTGTATAGAGTATCGTTTGTTATCGTACCATCTCGCTGGAGTTTTGTAACAGCTTTATTGTTTCAAATATTTAGCGTTAATATTATAACATGGCGGATTTTGGTGATGTAGGCAGGTATAAAATGTCACAACAATATATTAATATTACGTAACATATATGTGCTCTTGACGTGTGATTAAAATTTTTCAACATAAACATGAATTTTATATGAAAATGTACCTACAGAAGTTGTTGAAATAATACCTCTCGTGTGCCGAATTTTTTTTCATATGGTTTTTTCGTATGCGGTTTGCAAAGTTACTTGGAAAAGAATTAGTAACTGCTTTAATACAGATGGACCATCTCAATGACACAAAAACTGAAGCCCAAACATTTTGTATTTTGTAGTAACATCTTCAAATATATTATAGTCGAGTTCATAAATATGTGTACATTTTTTCATCTTATTGCAACTAGTTAACACTTTCGCTACCAAGAACCCGACTGTCGGGTACACCGCTCGTAGAAGCGTAGCCGATTACATGGGTTTCCCCGTATGTAGCGAAAATGTCGTAGCGCCGCGTAGAGCCCGGTTTCGAAAGTGTTAAGGTGAAGAAGTGTATATATATTTATAAACTCAACTGTACAATGAATTGCGCCCCTATAACTAGGGCTTACAATATCGGACGATTTTCAATTCCGGAACTGGTTTTCGAGATTGGACTTCAATTCCGGAATTCCGGAACTAGTTCCGGAATTGAACAATTTTTTTTGGTTTGGTTTTCTGGTGGGTTTTTAATGAAATAATACAATTTTAAATTGAAATTTATTATAAATCGACGTTTAAGACAATAACTCCGTACCTAAAAGGCATATAACACTGAAATTTTCATTTTAGTAATTTTACAGGAAAGCCCATTTTGTGTCAAAATCGGTCTTGCAAGGTATTTCGAACTACAGTTAACGATACAAACGAGGTTTTAGTGCCAGTTTTCTGGTAGTGGTCAACGTTAAAGTTATTTTTTTATCCATTGACCATCGAAATAGTATAAAAGTGGAATAACGTCTTGTTCACATAACTGTAATAAAAAAAATATTGAATTACCTTTATCAGACTCGAGTAGGGACAAAAGATATCCAAGCTAGCCCAAAAAGACAGATTTTATGATTTATTCCTAGGTACATGTACACCTTAATTTTTTGTAAAAAAAATAAATCATTCTTTTCATATTCACCATTTTCCATACATTTGCTTCTCAAATCTTTTGATTTTGTGGTAAGTGGTAATAGACAGATAGAGTTTAGTAAAATATGCACACGTCTTTGTGAAAAGTGTATAAAGTAACTATACGACGTTATGCTTGTGAATTAATGTAATACCAAATACTACGATTTGCGTCTGAACTTCAGACTTTATGCCTAAAATATTCAGTGCTATGAGAAAAGAAGTAAAATTTAGATTATTACTGAAATTTAAGTTCGATCTAATAAATTGAGCATAAATAACGCTAATAAAATAATAATGTACCTAATGTTATTTATTTATATTTAATTGTCCTTCAGTATTCGAGCATAACACTCAACTCCCGGCTAGTAATTTTAAATTATCACAAAACACAACTTTCTACAGCAAATATTTACTTTAAACTGATTATATATTTCACTTATTAGCTAAAACAATTGAGAGCAAAACCAGAAACTCCAGAAAGTGACAATGGTATAATATTAGCGGGTTAAACTACACTATCTCGCTCTAACTAGCCCTGGATGCAACCCTTTGGTCATAAAATAGGCACTACCTGAATCCGAGCAGTGTCTAACTTATGAATTTACATATCTTTTATAGACGCGGTGGTAGTTTTGTAAAATAACCAGGCTGATATTACACGTTTTCGTCCAAAAATATATCTTTTTTCAATTCCGGAATTTTCGAGATTATGTGTTTCAATTCCGGAACTGTAATATCGGAAAAAATGTCCGAAATTCCGGAATTTCGAGATTCCGGAATTCCGGAATGCAAGCCCTACCTATAACACAGCCCACATAACAAAACGATAATCCAAATAAGAACGGGTCCAAGAGAATTAGCGCTGAATAAAGTGACGTTTGAAAATGGACCCGCCTTTATACCGTTAGACAAAGAAGTCTGTTGCAATTGTGCCAAAAAATAATACGTAAAGTACAGCGGGGCGAATCTCGACTGGGGGGCCAATGCAACTGGTCCATTTTTTCCATGTTTTACAATGTTTGCATTAATAAATAGACTGCCCACGGGTTATATATGGTTCTCAGTAGATACATGTAGAACTCTACATCATGATGGAAAAAATGGATTAGTTACAATTGTTCCCCAGGCGAGATTTGCCCCGCTGTACCTTATATGGGTAGATAAAATACCAGAATAATATGTTTCTACGAATATCGGCCACTATAACTAGCATCTCAATAAACTAAAGCCGAAAGTATGGGCCCAAGAGAATTAGCGCTGAAAAAAGTGACGTTTGAAAATGGACCCACCTTTATACCGTCAGACAAGGAAGTTTGTTGCAAAATTTGTTTTTTATCATGCTGATGGAAAAATGCACACCTCCCGGCAGGAGTCGAACCTGCGACCTCTAGCTTTGCCGGAGCTAGCCGCGCTCCCAACTGCGCCACGGAGGCTTGCTGGATGTGTGCGAATTTATCCATGCCTTCCCTCGATTCTTAAACGCCTTAGGGTGGCGTATAGCAACATTTACCCGTAAGAATACATCTTAACAGGCACTAGAGTCTCAAGTTACATTGATAATTCGCCAGTAACAATGTGCTAACCCATACTAAAACAAATTTTGTTTTTTTATCATGCAGAAACGTATGCGAGCGATATTATATATTGGTAGCGCGGCTGGCTTCAGCAAAGCCAGAGGTCGCAGGTTCAAGTCCTGCCGGAAAAAATGTGAATTTTTAAATTTTTCCTTTAATTTAAAAATAAGTCTGTTGTAATTGTGCCAAAAAGTAATACGTACATGGGTAGTTAAAACATTTTAACAATATGTTTCTACGAATATCGGCCACTAAATATATTTCGAGCATCTTAAATAATAAACTAAAGTCAAAAGAACGGGCCCAAGAGAATTAGCGCTGAAAAAAGTGACGTTTGAAAATGGACCCGCCTTTATACCGTCAGACAAAGAAGTCTGTTGCAATTGATGGCGCCGCGACGAGGACAAAGCGGCCGAGACGCTCGGGTGAGACAATGCCGTGTGGATGCTGTACTTACTGTCTTCTGTTGAGTTTAGTCTCAGCCGGCTTGCTGAAAGGGTCATTATGGAGTGTTTCTAAAACGAGAGGTTCTTGATGATTTGATAAAGATTGTTTATTTTTGGGTGTGTAATGATTGGTATAACTTTTTTTGGTATAGTATTTGACATAACAACATTTGGTATATATTTAAAGGATATAATCATTCATTAGACATAATTAACATTTGGTATGACAACAAAATATCTACTTTTACTTTGTATAATCATTTATATTAATCGTTATATGATATAATTATCTATTGATATACGACTAGTATAATATAACTAACAAATAGTATAAAACATTTCATGCATTAATTCTATTATTTTTTAAGCCTTAAATGCATGACCTTGAGAAAGATTTATTCAAATTTGAATTTTGACGTGCTTTCAATAGAGTCAAAAATGAATGATGCATATATACATCACTACGCATTTAAGGGTTAAAGGGATCACAGTTCTAACCTAACCTAACCTATGATAGCAGTCCGTTATGTGTAGGGGTCACAGGTTCTATGTTTCAATAATTATATTATTTATTCGGTTTTATGTTTCAATAATTATATCAAATGATCGTTATTACGACTAAAAATATATTTAAAATAGTTATATCGATCGTTACGCACCCTTTATTTTTGAAGTAGGCATATTACAGTGCGCTTACGATTATCGAATAAAGCTGCCACTGCCTCCTCAATCGGAAGAGGGTAAGTATCCACCATGGCCATATTTTTATAGGACATAAACAAGAGATGATTATTTGAGGGATGAATAAGATAGGTAGCAGTTACTGCTGTCAACAAGCAACACCAAATGTCTAGTGTACAACTGTGCACCACACTGGCCATGGGACTACAATACAATACAAATATTCTTTATTGCCCACGAATATAACAAGATGATATAAAAGCTAAAATTAAGCACATTAACTTTAACTATGGTAGACAACAGGTGGTCTCATCGCTAAAGAGTGATCTCTTCCAGACAACCTTTACATTTTACACACATACTTCACTTCTACACTTTATTCTTAGAGTTTTGAATTGTTGTGACAGGCTGGAAGTTCCTTGACAAACGGGTTAACAAAATATATATAAGTAGTATGACTTACATTCAAACGTTTTCTGTTTTTCATCAGCCCCTCAAGCACAACTTGCCTTGTCGCGCGTGTCCATACTTGAAGTCGCGTTTGATGTATGGACCCGCGCGCGACAAGGCAAGCCGTGCTAAAGAGTGGAGTAGGTAGTGATGAAACTTACCTGCAACAATAATGTTTTCCTCACTTTCTCGATTAATATAATGATTATGAATGACTGCTTATAACAAAAAAAAAAAAAAAAAATGTGAAGGAAATATTTTTATGTGTGTATGACTATACCGGCATTAGAGTAAAAAAAATTCTTTAACCGTGTTTTTATTGTATGAATGAAGTACAGTCAACCAACTGGAACCCTTGGCCACTGCTGTAGAACTATATGACTTATAATCAGATTGTAAGAGATCTCTTACTGCTTTGTCATTTTGACATGGTAGTAGAGTGGCCTAGGGTTCCAATTTGTTGACTGTACCTGTTTATTAGTAATTTAAAGTATATAGGATCCACGTGTAATGTTCAGGGAAACGTCCGTACACAATAGAAACATCAAAAGATCCAACTTTTTTTCCCAACTCCATTCTTAAACAAACAAGAATTGTCAAATAGGTTTCCATACGAAATAACATCAACATGACATAAGTAATACATCAAAAAGTCTGCCGAGTTCTGGTTTCTCAACTAACTCAGACGAATGAGTCCATCGACGGCGATCGCTCAGCGGCTGTCGAAGGGTTACGAATGTTTCAAATAAACGTACGAATGCCGAAAATGTTGGTTGGGAACATTATTTAGATCTTGAGATCGTCGTATGTCTTTATTTAAGTCTTGTAACTATAAGGTAGCATAGTTAAAGTCACATACAGGTTCAACGCGATTAATTAAATTAATCGACTTTAAACATGTGTACAAAGCGCGATAACTTAAAGTGTAAATAAGGTAGCATAGATAAATACTTGGGAACAATGTTACACGGGTCTACCTAGCTCCAAACTTATAAGAGTTAAAATTTTTTTTAAACTTTATGACTGACAAACAAATATCTGTGTTTATGTTCTTACCGGAATTTGAACTCGGGATAATAGTCGATGATGTACCTAATATAAAACAATATGTCGCTGGCTGATCATAATATCTGACTGTTCATATATTAGGACTATTGAATATCAATAAATGTAAAACAATAACATTATCTAGTGGAGTCGACAGAGCTTCGCGTAGCGGTTCGCTATTTTTGAATAGTTTGCTATTCAGGCATATATTCATCTATATATCTATTGGTTTAACGTGACCGTCATCAAAACTTTACATAGGTACGATCTTTACCTCCAGGCTGACTTCATCGGCCGCCCAACATAATAACGAGTTAACGACACAGGCTCCGTAGCCAAACACCGCAGGAATGCAGTCTAGCTCTGTCGCGCCAATACGCAAGAGCGATAGAGATAGATTGCATTTATGCCATTCGACTACGGGGCCTGGAAATAAAAATGCCCTCCAGTATAACCTAACCACAAAATTAAAATTTTGAAAAAATCCCCGACTGCGACATCGTAGACTGATTTTCATGAAACATGGCTAAGAACACTCCCGACTCAGCTTTCAGACAAAAAAAAACTAAATCTAAATCGGTTCATCCGTTCGGGAGCTACGATGCCACAGACAGACACACACACAGACATATAGACAGACACGTCATGCAAACTTATAACACCCCTCGTTTTCTGTCGGGGGTTAAAAAATGCCCTCCAGTATAATACTGACGGTATGCGAGCCCGCACGGACCAAGGGGCAGTACTCACTACTCACTTACAAGCAATTTTGCTCCCCGGCTTAAAAGGAATTTTATAGCCATCTCGAAGAACGTAAGTCCGTAGGAAATTCAAATACTTGACGATAAAAGCATTTCCAATCTCGATTTTGTTGAAATACATCAAATTCTATATTTACTGTTAATTCCTTAGAACTCTTAGAATAGAATATCAAGCACGAGGAAACGCCCTATATACAGTATAAATTTTGACTATAACCTTATATATTTTAATAATATACATTAAAAATATAAGGCTATAGTCAAATTTCAGGGAGGGGGGGGGGGATTTTAGGGGATCGTATTCTAAAAGACAAGGTCACTAGAAGAGATATTATTACTAATACCTCCAGTGCTCAAGAATCGAACCAGCTACTGGCTGTAGTAGATACAGTTGCAGATCTTTCACCCTAATAAGAAAAACAATAGAAGTCACCAATATCCCGCCATCACAGCACGCTCCCAACAAAGCCATTTTAAAACATCCTGCCATCCCCAGATCTCCGTCTTAGGCGAACTTGGCGAACAGTTTATTCGCAGCTGCGGACATTCCGGACAGACTACTATCCCTTTATGTCGTTTATGTTGCCCCGTCACAAACATTTAACACCGCGCAGACGGTAATATCGGAGTTCAGAGGATAAAATCTGGAACATTCTTTGTTCTGGCAAATGGACAAGAGGTACTTATGCTTAGATGTGGAGATAAAGGAATTGCAAGTTGCAAGTTTGTTGACTTACACGGGTACCTGCGGGTTAGCACGGTTTTATGGCGAGGCCGGTTCGTAAATTGAATTAAAGTGTAACGGTCGAAAACACTTTTTGGTTAATAAAATGTTAAGTAATATGTCTAAGTTAACACTTCTGATTAAGTACCTACATCAAATCACAAATTTGCAAGCTAGCTAGCCCTAGTGCCTGATTTGTTTAGGTCATATACGGCGGTGAAAGTCAAGCTAAGCTGAAATAAAGTAAATGAAAGTAGTACATATTATGGTAAATTCCGTATCAAAATAGTTTTAAACCATAAAAATTGTTAGATTGAAACCAAGCTCCTGAGATAAGTTAATGACAGAGAGGTAGACAGACACACAGCAAAAATAGTGCTTTGTTAAACAAAAAGCCTTAGTGCCGATACAGTTGGACTGCAAATCTAACTATTATGAGAAATACACGATAACTACAATACCATACAATTTAATCTGACTGTAATATCTGTCAAAAATCCTAAACATGTACTTAATTAAAATTGTTTAGCCTCTTCTTCTGTTTTAATACACATCAAACCCTCGTTGAGCTCGTCCAATAAACCCCTATTAATATTTTCTAAACTAATGAAAATGAATGAACACAAATTAATGTGTAGAGTTATTCCGTCAAAATTAATCTCTAAACTATTCAGCAACAGAGTAATAAAGACAATGTGCGCTCAGAAGCCGACGATTGACACACAACATTTGAATAGAGACGCGAGTTAACATAATTATCAAATTCCTGTGTGCGTAGCCGAATACACAAACGCTCACAAACCGCTATCTATCTCTATCGCTCTTGCGTATTGGCGCGACAGAACCAGACTGCATTTCTGCGACGTTTGGCGTCAGAAATGCCACTCGGCTACGGAGCCTGTAATACTGGTGGCGAGGTGTGTGAGCGAGCGGTTCGCGCGCGTCCTTATTCTGTGTGGAATAGGCGTCAGTTCCGCTTGTTGAGGACGTGTGCCCCTCGGAAGCCCGGTAGGGATGTGGATGGTTTTAGCAGATTAATGCTTGTCTAAAAATATTACCGTATAGAATATACGATCATAATTTCGACATAAAGGTCTGACGTTGCAATCATCATTGCGATTTAAGCAAACGTAGTTTTATAATTTTTGTCAGTATTATCATTGTAATATACCTATCTATTCAAAATCAAAGTCACAGTCTCGTATTCTACTTTAACTTAAACCTAATTTGACATTAGACTTATATTGACCGGGATATAGACCGTGATTACCTTTTTGATTTTTGTCGAGCTCCCGATATTTCGACGCAGGAAAAACGCAAAAAGGTAATCACGGTCTATATCCCGGTCAATATAAGTCTAATGAAAATAACCGTGAATCATTCAAAACTCTAATTTGACATTATTCCACAAACGGCATGAAAACTGAACTCTTACTCTTTACAAAATCTCTGAACAAAATCCGGTATCAAAGTGTCAGCTTGGCCATCGTTAGCCCCACGAAGACAGCGTCATTCCCATCATGTATAACGGGTAATTGCATTTAACTCGTGGCAACAGACGGATTGCCTGCATGCGTAATGCCAATAATGCTATCATATTTACGACTGTTAATAATATTTAATTGTAGCTGTAAGCTACAGTGCATTTTCAGTGCCAATTTTTCTATCTCTTTTTCTAAATTCTTCCTGCTCACTTCAAGGACAACAGTACCTAGTTATGGCAGACGCTTTTAAAGTCACTTTGACACTTTCGTGTTTGAATGATGTTCTCGTTCATGAAATAATGCGTTTAAAGTATTTAAAAAGTGATGACGGGTTGCGAACTTTATACTCGATAATAAATCCGGTATCAAAGTGTCAGCTTGGGCCATCCTTAGCCCCACGAAGACAGCCGTCATTCCCATGTATAACGGGTAATTGCATTTAACTCGTGGCAACAGACGGACTGCATGCATGCGTAATGCTATCATATTTACAACCGTAAATATGTTAGGGTGACAGGATTTTTTGAAAGTGTTGACGTGTGGGTTTTTGCTTGTAATTTAGGGCCCATTTAGACGGTACGAGAACTCGCATACGAGTTTTACTACATTGCGGTATTTGATGGCTGTGCTGACTGTATTTAACCTCCACAGCCCGCAATGTAACTAATCTTATCTTATTTATCTTAATAAATACAAGCAAAAAACCACACGTATGCCGAGTTATACTGGGTAGCCCTGCTGTAAGTAAGTAAGTAAGTAATCATTTATTGTCAGATTGTGCATATCTGTTTACAGATGTTACAGTATTAATAAACAATTATAGCTTGTGTCACAGTCAACCGTTTTACGGTATACAATATACATAATTTTTTTTTTTTTATGGGATAGGAGGCAAACGAGCAGACAGGTCGCCTGATGGTAAGCGATCACCGCCGCCCATGGACACCCGAAACACCAAATATTCCTATAACTAAATAAAATTTATCTTAAATAATAAAAACAGTCAGTCTGTGGGCCTGAAATAGCAAAATAATGATCTGTTGTTATTTTCATACCAACGACTTCTGAGATTGATAAATCAAACCATCTTTATTATGCATACTGTTAGTAGGATTTGCTATTTTATGATTTTAATCTCGTGTTAAGTAAACTTGACACTGCGAACTAAAGGGTTAATAAGAAGTCCCACCCTATCAGGCTCTCGTGGCTGCTCACGGGCCACGTGCAGTGAGTCCTAAGACTCGTAGGTATTTTAGTAGTAGGTATTTTGTAATGATGATACAATAGTTATTTACTTGATATTAAAGTCCAATTTCATGAATTTTCGTCTTATTGTTTCCGATAACCTGTGTGATATTTTTCCGCTATTGTATTTAAAACTTCTGCATCCTAACCTAAACTGTCAGGTTTATTCACTGTTCCTTACTTTTTTATAGTATATTGTAATAACAACACTGTCAAACCACGTATTTTGCTCAAGGTGTCGAGTTGGTGAACATCAATTGTAGATTAGAACAATGAGACCTGCCAGGCAATCATGGTCGCGCGATAAACGATAAAACATCGGGCCGTCCCTATCGCACTTACAAATAGTGCGTAGTAATAAATTAATAACTTTTTGACAGTAAAGTACAAACCCAATGATTTGGCTTGGTAACATTTTCCCTAAGAATAGTTTAGTTTTATTTACAAAATAAGCTGTTGAATATAATACCAAATACACAAGCAAGCATGTCAAAATAACATAAATCTAAATCCAGTCAACATATTATGATTTAGCACTGCAAAGCCTAGGTTGTATATCAGATTGCCGAACCCTAACTCCAGCATTAAGTTAAACACAGACAAATCCTCCTACAACGATGTAACCCGAGTTCCGAGGGGCTAGGGCTGCGATACTTGATGTTGATAACGAAACGAGTATAACGTTTATGATAAACTGTTGTGAGCACCTCTCTCCCGGAGCAATAATTTAAACACTGACAACGATGTAACTCTAGTTCGCTACGGCCTTGACATTTTTTGAAACGTTGATAACGAAACGTGTTTAACGTTCACAAGAACATTAATTTAAACGTATAAAAATCGCCCTACACCGATGTAGACCGAGTTTGGTAAGGCTGCGACAATGTTGAATAACGAAACGTATACAACGTTTATACAGTTGAATTTGAGATAGTATAAGTCAACGTCGATAAAATCTAAATATATAAAAGAAGAAACTAACTGACTGACTGACTGACATAATCAACTCACAGCCGAAACCACTGGTCCTAGAGATTCTAAATTAGACACATATGTTCCTTATAAGGCGTAGAGGAGCACTTAGAAAGGATTTTTCAAAATTCACCTCTTTATTTAATCGTATAGCACGAAAATAGCTAAGGGGGTAAAATGGGGGTCCAAAATTTGTATGTGAAACAACATTAGATTAGTTACGCTGGCGACGCCGCGGGAAAAAGCTAGTACATAATATTTAAATATTGTTATATTCAGAAAAATATCATAAATGAAACAAACGTTATTTTAGTTATGTAAAGACTCGATTCAAACTATATACATTATAATTATACATAACTTCGAAGAATTATTCATCCTTACGTATGAAACCGAGGCGCAACTGTTAAAACGTGTATAGGTATTATATTATGAAACAATTTATACAAAAACTGTTATACTAAGTAACGTGAAATAGCTTCAAAAGGAGCTCGTCCTTACGTCGTGTATCGGCGAGAATCCGAGGCGCGTAAAACATGTCACACCTAACTTAATTAAATTCTATTATAAGGCGGAGATAAATAACTCTCTGTTAGTTCCTCGGAAATTTAGAAACTGTGCTATTTCTTTTGTGGGCGATGTCGCTCTAATTGTACAATGTTGCTTTCGGGAAAAGTTGTTTTTAGAGAAGCGTATTACAGAAGTTTTACAGCTTGAAAATTGAGGTCGATTGTAATTTTATATTTTGTTATGATTTTGAGCCTGTTTAATGCGATCTTAACGATCAGTCTATTGTACAAAACGAAAGTTTAAATTGGTGCCTAAGTGTTTATTTGGCGTACTATTACAATTACATGAAATGTATGAAATTTTTAACTCTATGAAAGAACTGTTTTGAAACGTTGTTCACTTTCTCCGTACAATCTACAACAACATACAACGCTGTCCAGTAATTCTTATACGTCAATAATTCATTGTAAATGCTCTAATCTAATAACAGAGACCTAAAAAGATAGTAAAAACTGTATAAGCTGACACTCTAAAAACTTAATTAAGTAATTAATTAAAAATAACTTAACTTGCGAGTAAATTGAAGTCTTCAATAGTCTGTAGTGTTATTTACCAACACATTTCATAATTCAGAACTAGTGTATTCACGAAAAGTTCAGTAAATTATTTGACGTATTTAAACTGCACCATTACATAGTAAAACAACCTCTATTCTAGGTAACATTACTAGGTCAAAGCCTTTAGGTAACCTATTTCAGACGGACGTTGTGGACTTGCCCCCATTGAGAGAATAGGTGCATTTGACGGGTGTCCTGAAATGTTGGCCGCATTCACTTACTTGCGAGTAAATTGATATGGATGCATTAGTATGGTTCATTATGGTGAATAGTAGAATGGATATTATTAACAATAATGTAGAGTGGATAAATGTGGGTTTTCCACAAGTAAAACTGAGTGATATCAGGCGCGTTGATTCGCTTCAATGTTCATCAAAAAATGCTACTTTCTTTGAGCTTATAGAAAACGAAGTATCGCGTGGCCAGTTTGAGCCGGCCTATCGTGTTATACTTTAAAATTCGGAATTCAACAGCAGCTGCACTATTCGGTTTAAAGACATTTATTTCTCATAAAAAATTACATTTCATTTACACGAGAAATATTATGCAATACTAATATAATATACTTAACATTATTTATATGCACAAACAGTGAGCTCGGTCCTAAGTACGTACCAGTTAAAGTAGCAATGACAATTAATAATATATTATAAATTATTACTAAATATTACTTAAACGTTATTTCACAAAATATGTACAGATGATGGACTTAATACCAAATGCAGCTTGCAATTTCTAGTCTAGTCAACCATAGTGCATAAGGCTTAACAGAGCAATTGGTACAGAGAGGAAACAAAAATATGATGAATTAAAAGAAAAGCAAACTGTACCGATGTATAGACGCATTAAATTTTCATTAAGCTAGGCACAAATTATAGGACGCGTCCGGCGGACGCCGTCTAACTGTCGCGATCTAGATAGTAGAATATACACTAAATTGTGCAAACTATCGGACCACGTAAGCCATGGACGTGGCCTTGAGCGCACGTGACGCCCGGACGTCATCTGGCGCGCCGCGCGCTAGATGTTTTAAGACTTCGCGGTCGTCAGCCGCGTCCGTGTTACGCGTCCCATAATTTGTTCCTGGCTTTATAGCTGCGGTTTGAATGTTTTCTACCTCACAAACATGTCATAATTATTGTCCATTCATCACTAAATCTTATTTTACGTATCAATTTAACAACATTAAAGATTTTTTTTTACGGCTGCTACAAAAACCGCGCCTCGTTTATAATATCTTTTTACACGTTACTGAATTTTATTTCCTTCAAGTTATTCTTATTGGGCAATTTTGTGAAGTTAATAAAATCCTCGTGGCGCTCAGAGTGATTGTTATAAATTTACTGTTGTTCCGTTTTAGATATTTTGTCCTTGTTGTAAAATTTTTACCTACTAAAATACTTTTATAACTAGACAAGCTTACACGAGTTGCGATAAAAATGACTGTTTTTGAATGTGAATGAATAATATATAGTACATTTCGATACAAGTGCGAAAAAGAGGAAGTTCGAAACGAGTGGCGATAAATTAAAACACGACCGAAGGGAGTGTTTTAAATCGACACGAGTTACGAATCCCCTTTTCGCACGTGTATCGAACGACGTTTTTCAGTACAGATGGACCTCCGAAGTTTCGACCTGCCATATAATGAACCACTTCTCGCACTAGTGCGTAAAAAAAACACCATCTCTACTGAAAAATATATAATATTAGGGATCATCTAGTTCTAGTATGTACACATCAACGTAGCTGCAGAGCTGCAATATAAGAAAAACTTTTAATGGGTACTTGGCAACAAATCAATATTTATTGCAAATTAAATTAAGAAAAAAACAATAATAACTCAGAAATAAATATCTGTGCTCATTACACAAAAGTGTGTTTGAGAATTGAATTAGTCGACTGTGGGATATGGGTTAAATTGTGGCGTAGGCGAGAGGCTAGCGACCTGTCACTGCAATGTCACAATTTGGATTTCTTTCAACCCCTTTTTGCCAAGAGTGTTACTGAAACTTATTACCCAAATTTCGGCAGAACTATCGGCTTTGCAGGCAGGGAACTAGGCCAGATCGGTCATTAAATGGTAGGTAACAATCATCCTTACTCCTATGCCCTTACCCAGCCATTTCGGGTCCTTTCTCTTACCTACAATTTTATTGTCCGTCATCTCATTATTCACTTGCTTTCATTTCATATCTCTCATACATTCCATCAAAGACATATATAACTCCGTATAGACAGATAAAGTCTAAGAAAAAAACTTAACTCAGTACCATACAGAAAAAGGTACGGTGACCTAGATGGCATTACACCTTTGGGGTACGCTCAGCTAGATGGCGCTAATATTAATATTTGACATTTTAAAACATATCAAGCTAAGAATATGGGCCAAATTGTCAAAACTGAGGTTCAAAAGTTTTAAGCCTGTGTCAAGAGATGGCAGTATATGCACTGTGATTACACATTTTACTTTGACAGTAACTTTATAATGCTCGATCCTCTTTGATTCCATCCACCTTTTCCTCGGTTTTCCTCTCAGGTGACAATATTGGGCGCTAATCATTTATTCGTAGTTTTACAAGGCCCTTCTCCTCCCATATCACAATTCCAATTCATTTTATGAAAACTTAAATGCTCAAAAAACATCCTCCCGCCGCGGGCGGGGCATTTTTAATGAAATCCGCAGCACTTTAATCACGCCCTGATCAAATTTCCTTGGCAAACTCCGGCCCGGAAGAGAGTTATTACGCCCTGTTTACATGGCCAGTGTTCTTGACTTAGGCTGCTGGGAGTTAGTAGCTGCGATGTTGAATTTGGTAAGGGCGGGTGTTATGTAAGAAGACACGTGAAAATTAACTGGATAACAGTGATTATGTACGTGAAAAGTAAACCATTAACAACCTTACGAATCATTTTCATTGTCAACACACATATATTTGCTAATGCCTGCGTATTTCCACATTTACTTTGACGAATACATAGACACACGTACTGTCACATCTCGGATAATGGCGATCAAATATATGAAAGAGTTGCGTTCCTAGCACACATTCTAAGCTCGTGTAGGCGAACGCGTACCATGCTTGTATGAGTGAGATATATGACAGGTCGACTGTTCGCGTTTTTGACAGGCGGTAACTATGAGGTAACCGAGAGGGGGTGGGCGGCACTTTCAGCGGGGAGCGGTAGTGGCCATACTGTACGATAGTACTCTTTATTCTACTGTGGTGCCAGTGTGATCGAGTTGCAGAAACTAAGTAATACGTACTTAACAAAAGTAAGTAAAAAAAATAAGGGTACCTACAAATATTCCTTTTAATGTAGGTAACTTGTCTAATCTAAGTTTAGTATAATTTTGAAAATAACGATCAAAACAATGACAGATTTCATGAATTATTAGTCCCCAAGTCCCCATTTAGCAAAACTACATCCAACCTTGTAATACTCAAAATGCCAAGCTATTTTTAGAAATCTAGAAAGCACCCTACTTAGGATAATAATAAATTATCGAAACCGCAGACGTGGGACGTGTAAAAGCCTATTCTAGCACTTTATTGTAACGTGGCGTATGGAAATTGATATTTTATGTTCTTTTTTTACGTGACTCTTTGTAGAGAAAGTATTTTCTGCCTGTGGCAAGGACCAAAGAAGCATTTGAATGCAATTTATTTTGAACAGAACAAAAATGAGACAAGGTACTATCAGCAGCAAAAGTGCATGGAGAAATTATGAATGAATTCATTGATAAATTCGCCATGCACTTTTCAGCTTATGTACCTATTAAATTAAGCTTTTTCGTATATTTTTGCATTTCGCAAACAAGCATTTTTCTGTTGTTAATACATCGGACATGTTTTCTTTCACTTTTTTGTCATCGGACATGTTTTCTTTCACTTTGATCCATATTATCTACGAGCGTTGTTACTCATTTCTACGCGTGAAAAATGGCCGAAGATACTAATATAATTACCTATCTGTCATCTCCGAGGCTACGGGAAAAACGTTGAAATTAATTCTTTAAAAAAGTCAGTTATACTCGATTAAGTCCCTATTTTAAAGTAATTATGTGCAACAAGCGTGAAAGTGCAAACCTATATTAGACATCTGGTCCTCTCAATCTATTTAAAATTGATAGACAGCATAATTGAAGCGCTGGTGGCCTAGCGGTAAGAACGTGCGACGTTCAATCCAGAGGTCGCGGGTTCGAACCCCGGCTCGTACCAATGAGCTATTCGGAAATTAAGTGCGATATGTCATTTGATATTTTCCAGTCGCTTTTCGGTGAAGGAAAACATCGTAAGGAAACCGGACTAATTCCAATAAGGCCTAGTTACCTTTTGGGTTGGAAAGTCAGATGGCAGTCGCTTTCATAAAAAAAATCGTTTATTCTCAAAATAAACCCTTTTTTAACAATTAAATCTTCTGCCAAACTGCAGGACAGTTTGTTGGCAGAGGGGACTCCCTTACATAATCTAAGTGGGTAGAACTATCTAAGTAAGTTTACGCTAGGTACAGTTTTGATGTATTGCTTACAGAGAGTTTTAACTTCAAATTATCTATGAAAATAACTAAGTGGATAAATTCTAGGTACAGCTTTGATTTACATTTTACAGTAATTTATAAATATATAAAACTAGTGCCTGCGCCAAATCTTGGGTTTAGTTGTCACAGCGGAGTACCGTAAGGAGGATGATGAGACTGTTGCATAATCACATCCCGGCTATACAAAAGCGCCCAGCTCTTGACGAAACATCCCTTCTGTTATCGCCTTATTTATTCGCTGACGTCGACCAGAGTTTTATCAGCTGTGAATTTTCACTCATAAATATTCGATTGGGCGCCCCCGGCACCGCCTCTTTGTAAAATTGTGATTCATAATTCGACCTCAACTAACTTAGCGAGCCACTGAATTTGTGAAGCACTAATAATAAGCGAATGTAAATATAAGCAGGGTTTGGTGTTGATTTGCGATAGTTTGTTATTCGAGCGTGTTTTCATTGAAGTTTTATTTGAAATGTTTGGGATTAGATTTGTTTTTCCGGGCCTGAAACACGCGTAAGTATTATAATCTATCTAAATATTATTCAAAATTCCACAGATTAATATCTGTAATATAATATCATTTAAACCAAGCATATCCTGTTTTTTATTTTATAATTAATCCCATTATACCTATGGAATGCCATTATCAATAACATTAAAAAAAAACACAACCAAACAAACTGTCGAATATCTGACATCATTTCCAGTGTCGAACGAAATGGTAAGTAAATATTTTACTCTGTGCATACACTTTATGTGTATACTTTGATACAAGCAGACACAGAAAATAATTATGGAATCATACAAAGTGCATAATTTAGGTATTATAAACTTAAATAATGATATTAATTTGACCACACACACCATAAAATAACAATCAACCTTCTAAGTAAAATTCATTCCTATCCACACCCCCATTTGTCCACAGACCAACGCGATTAACTCGAACCGAACTCGTAAACAAAAACAATTTAAGCACAATTAAGCACCTCCATACGGCATTAAACAAAATGGTCGTATTTGTTCGACAACCGCGGCATTCTAATAAGAAACAAGCGAATATCTACAGAGCCGTCAGGAGTTGTAACTCAGTTTCAAATTATTTATTCCCATAAGAATACAATACATATTCACTTAAATGAGAACATACAGCTTATACTATTGTTGTAAATACATTGGTAGCAACAAGCAACATCATGCAGTGAGAGAGTTGTGAATTTATTTACAAGTTTATAGATAAGTTTCAACTACAATATACATAACATGCTTCAATGATCTTTTGTACTAAGTATACAAAGTAAAAACATATTTAAAATTATTTAATCATTGTTGTTTTATGAAAATACAATGAATTGTTATTATTCAGTTATTCTGTTTTTTCACCACACCAACTGGTGAAGACCCCTTTGTTCTTGAAAAGCAGATGGAAAAATAGCATTTTGTCCACAAGTGTGCAAGGTTATTTCATACTATTTTTAACTTGATGTCTTAGGGTAACTGCTAGAAATTACCTGTAAATGATGATCTTGAATCATTTATATTGAGACAATTGATAATTTTGATTTAGTTTGACGTTTCACAGTTAGTACCTTGTTCATGTTGGTGTGGTGACATTATCTTTATTCATTTGCAAATTCAATTATTATTTACATTTAGATTCTCAGTATTTATTTTCATTCACATTTAGATTATTATTATCATAATTATTATTCCTTATAGTAATGTGCTTAATCTAGGTTTACATTGTTTTTAACATGTAAATTCAGACTTTTCTTGAACATTTTAATAGAATTTAAAGTTTTAATACTTATTGGCAGCTCATTATATAATTTTACTCCCGCATGTGTTATGTTTCTTTTTCCATAGTACTCTGTGCGGGTCCCTCCCCTGTCATTTACTTCCAACTCAATAAAAGTAGCTTGAGTCGTAAAATTTGTTCGGCGGAATGTCTTTGCGATGCATGAACCTGCGCGAATGTTCCGAATGAGCGAAGCGCTGGTGAGTTGAACACTTGAGACGAACAGTGTGTCAGAAATAAAAACCACTGCTAAGATGACATCCGATCACTCTCTGGCGTACGATACGGCATTTTCTCTGTTACTCTTTCGTAAAAGAGCTACATACATGGCGTTTTATTAGCGTGTGCAGGTTATGCGGCGCGACGTCACTGCCGATTGCAAAGCCAATGGAAACTTATATTGAGAATTCCGGTTTCGGGTGCCATCTTAGTGGTATCGTGTCGTGAATAATTTCTCCTTCTTTTGCTCATTAACGTTGTTTAAAGTGTAATATCGATAGCTTATTATGCAGTAAACTAATGTTATAGTGAGAAGCTGATGAAGAATTAATCTCGAAACGCGTTTAGCCCCCTTTTTTGTCATCGACGGCCGATAGTCCACGTGCCCTTGTAAAATCTAGCTATCAATTTACAAGTGCCAACTACCGAACAACGTCGTACTTACCGTACCAAAATCGAATACAATAAGCTTATACCACCTTGACACTGGCAAAATAGTCCCACCAATGGGACTGAGGCCATTTAATTTTTAAAAATCTAATCTAACTTATATTGATCTAACTGTGCTTATTTTTGACAGAAATATTAGCCTGCGACCCAGGCACCAAAACAGTAGCTTATTTCAGAATAGTGACATCTGTCGCCCGACAGTGACACTACTCCATTCATTGCCTGTTCAACAAGGAAATATTGACGCTGAGTAACAATGCCCCTAAAATAGGCACAGAATTGTCAGTGTCAAGTGTAATGTCACTCTGGCGAATAGCCCACATGTTTATTGTTTACAAAAAAAGACAATGTACACAATCATATCATTAAAGTTTCGCCAAACTGTAAAACAGTTTGTTGGCGATGCGCTCCATCTTATCTAAAAATAACAATCTACCTGTTAGATACACTACCTATAGACAGTACATCTGTTTACAATAATGAACCCCATTTCGACGCCACATCAGTAATTATGCCGGTAAATACATACGCATGTTTTAGTCTCAGTCCGAGAGAAATATTCCCAAAGTTAAGCTGGTTTACGAACACGAACGTCTCAACTGTGAAACACGAACGCATAAGAAACTTACGGAGCGTCAGTGTTTAGCTGTCAAACTTCCCTGACGCTAACGCGGCGCTTTGAGCGGCGCAGTGTGTAGACGCTTTAATTTTACGCCGCCACGTCAAAAGCGTTATTCAAGGCGTATAATATTACGCTGTTCTGATATGGTAGAAGATCGGAGGATCTTTTGTTAAATACTTGAAGGAAATTACGATCAACAGTTGTCTGTATAAGCTATACTTAACGATAATTCCGCCCGTCGCCGCACTTTGCTTTCAATCACAAATTTTTAAACGTGCCAATAAATTTATATTTGGTAAAATTAAAAGAACGAATCTTAAAGATTACTATTTGAGAAATAAGTAATGTTAAGTCACATGGTATGGAAACATGGTAATCACACGGAAGCATTCTTTTTATTAATATTTATTGTGATTTGGTAAAACAATGAATAATAAAATGTTAATAAAAATAATCGTTTATTTGATAGCTTAAAAATTTCTAGGTACTTGAAAACACAAACAAAAGTCTATTGGCTAGATGATATAAAAATAATTTGGTACCTAGTTGTTGTTCATTATAACAGTATCTGAAATAAAAGATACTTCGCGCGTCACAGGTAAGCAAGTCGCCTTTGACTCCAAAACTATTCGTTAAGCACCTCCAAAACTGCTCGGAGACTCTCGCCTATTACCTACTACCGACAATTTCGAGAGGCCACTTCTCAAGTATAAAACAGCACTAGCGGCCCAACCAAATGACAATCGTTGACGCTAGACGCCGACCGAAGCGATGTCTGGCTCTGCCGCACCAATACCGAAGAGCGATAGAGAATACGATAACGATATTGATAACGTTTGTGCACTTTTTAAGTTGGAGTTAAACTATTGGTGATGTGTGGCGTGTAGGATTTGGTGACACCTCCAAAACTGCTCCGAGACTCTCGCCTATTACTACCGACAATTTCGAGAGGCCACTTCTCAAGTATAAAACAGCACTTATAGCGGCCCAACCAAATGACAATCGTTGACGCTAGACGCCGACCGAAGCGATGTCTGGCTCTGCCGCACCAATACCGAAGAGCGATAGAGAATACGATAACGATATTGATAACTTTTGTGCACTTGGCTATGCACCCTGCGCGGGTTAACGTGATCCTATTGTTATTACTGTCGACACGACGAGGGTTTTAAGTTGGAGTTAAACTATTGGTGGTGTGTGGCGTGTAGGATTTGGTGACACAAGTTGTTTTGCATATGGTGGATTAAGTAGGTACTTGTGACTATTGTTATGCAGATATTAAATGCTCGAAACGATCTAAGTACTTAATGATAATTACTCAATCGATAAAAAAATAAACCGAAATGGTTTAGTTTAAGTAATCTAAGGCGTAATCTAAAGTATCTCACTGACTATCAACCGGTCTAGCTAAAGTGACGATCTTTCACGTGGCATATCGTAGTTAAAAAGTGTACAGTCAAGTGAAAAATATGTGTAAAAAAAATCGTGTTATAAATATGGTACTACGCTCTTGTTACACCGGACTAAGATGCTAAAGGACATATTTTTGAGTAAGATGTGTACACGCATATTTTAACACTTGACTGTACCTACAAATCTCTCTATCTTGTCTCCGTATTTTTGCGTCAGACTTACGCCGTGGCTTGCGTGGGCGACGGTCGCGCGACGGCGATGCGACGCATACGAAATCAAACCTTATCGATATGGAAGTATGAGACGCGACGGCGACGGTCGCGCGACCGTCGCGGTTCGTTCGTTACTGAGCATGATAACGGCCGGCTGCCAGTTGTTATTCGATACTATTCACGACGAGATACTCCCTTTTTACTTCTAACAGTCCGATATGTTAACGCAGTAGGCTTTCAACCACTCACATCAGTCATGTCACCATCAAAACTCATATTAACAGTTAAAGAAAGAACAACATTATTTCTATATTTAAAGATATTTTAAGCGGGTTACTCACGTGTTAAGTCGATATAGCGTTCGACATGTTTCGATCCATTTTCGAGGATCTTTCTCAAGAGTAGCGACCCCGCCTTAACACGCTATATCGACTTAACACGTGAGTAACCCGCCTAGAATATTTTTAAATATGTTCGAGTCTCACGGGAGTTTTATAGTTAAAATTATGTCTATATTATTATGTTTATTAAACATCTATTAGAATTGTAAACAAGGATATAATTATGTAATACCATTTGCCTCCACAAATTAAATCCTGTCATCAAAACAAAATTCAATTCCCAAAATATCTCAGCAAACGAACCACACATTAACTGAACGCTCCCAAAATCCGTTTCCCAGAATCAAGTAACAGTATTTATCATTTAAAATCGCGGCTGCATTCAGCCTTGCGCCCGAGCCCCGCATTTGCTAAAATGAACTTTTCCACGTTTTCTGTATCTAGCCAACATCATAATCGCTTACGCTTCTCTTATAACTTTTCCACGGAATAATAAAGAGAACTATCGTACAGTAAGGCTACTTCCTGCTTCCCGCTGAAAGTACCGCCCACCTGGGGGCCGATTTTTGAGTCTCACGGCGTTCGAATTCAGAAAATTGTCATTGAAAATAATAGGCAATTCACCGTTTTCAACCGGTATTTTAGTGACAGTGAGACTCAAAAATCGGCCCCCTGCTCTCTGTTACCTCACAGTTACCGCCTGTCCAGAACGCGACCAGTCGATCTGTCATATCTCAGTCATACAGTACGTGTTCGCCTACACAAGCATAGATTGTGTGCGTAGGAACACGCTTCTTTCATATATAATATGATCGCCATTGTCCAAGGTGTGGCATTTCTGTAATGGTGCGACAGAGTCAGACTGCGTTTCGATCGGCAAGTGCCGTCAGCGATTGTCACTTCGGCTAGGCGGACAGAAATGGACTTTGACACTTCACTTCCATTTTGTTTTTATTTTAGCTTTCGTTGGCACGCTCGATAAATTTCGTGGTACTTAGTGGACGTTGGACGTCCGTGGCAGTGTTTCGAGGGCCTGAGTTGGGCAGTCGGGGTCTGTCTCGGGCCAAATCTGTTTAAACTGTGGAAGCTTGAGGACTATTTACTGACGTTCGTGTGGATTGTTTGCTTGCTTGGTAAATAGGGACTCCTATCTCGCCAAGTAAATAATAATTGTCGCCCAACAGTGACACTTTGCCGTTCATTGCCTGTTCAACAAAGAAGTACGCTGAGTAATATAATATGTATTAATGTTACCCTTCAACCTAGAAATAGGCACAAAAAATTTCAGTACCAAGTGTCAATGTCACTGTGGTGAAATAGGCCACAGTTTCCAAAAATTTACGTCAAGAAAAAAAAATGCAAAATATAGGAGTATTGCTCAGTGAAAGACACTCTTTTACCAAACAGGTATTCGATTACACAAATCGATTGCGATGCATTCGTCAATACAAACACAAATCGAATCAACCCTACATCCACGAGTAGCAAATATTTAATCAGCTGGTAAGACGCGGTGCAAAACCAACTTAACGTACAGGCTTCATTGACAGAACGTGGCTCTGCCTTCTTAACGCAAATACTCGTGGTAGTGCCAACTTTAGCATTACCGCGAGATGGATACTGACCTTTCTGATAGCAATTGTGTATAATTTATTGGCATATTATTGCAAGCCAAAAGTATGGAAAGTAAAGTTATGATAGATAATACACAGGTACAAGTTAACGTAAATTTTATCCATATTTAAACATTATTTCTTCCTCATTTATTATGGCTGTCCTACATTACAATTCATAAATCTCTAAAACAGACCCACGGACAGGCCGTCAATCGCAATAAAAAAGAACAGTCAATAACAACTCTGAACCCACAATTCTTGGATCACTGGTCAAATGTGTTACCAATACCACCCCTTGCCATCTGCATTTATGCCAATGAGTGGAATTCCTTGCCGTCGCCTACGATTTCCGAGCTCATATAACCCGGCAACCTTCAAATCTAGGGTGAACAGGCATCTTCTGGGCGAGCTCACTCTATCGTCCATCGTAGGTCACGTCTTTGCCTTTGGCTAGTATGTGGCCAAGAGTAAGCCCATTTATAATAATAATAATTAAAAAAAACTTCAGCATGTGACCCTACTCTTAGTGTTGTGTTCCTGCCGGTGAGTAAGGCTGCCAGAACTCAACGAGGGTACGGTGTGCCGACGACGGGAGGACTTACTGAACCAATTTGTTCCGTCTATTGTCCTTTGAGTCGTCGGCAACCCGAACCCTCCTTGGAACTTGTACACTGTTTTTTGCTGTGTAAGTGTGTACTTATACTTAACACAGCAAAAGGGAGTGTACAAGTTTCTTGTGGGTTGGCAACGCGAATGTGACACTCTTTGAGTTGCAGGCGTCCATAGGTTACGGTGACCGCTTTCCATCAGGCGGACCGTATGCTTTTTTGCCACCGACGTAGTATTAAAAATATATATTATATATATATATATATATATATATATATATATATATATATATATATATATATATATATATACGACACTATCGAATCCGTGGTAAGCGTACGCGCAGAGTGCACAGTAACGGCAAGGACAAGTAAAGGGAATCATTAAAGGACCGAGAAAACATCTGGCAGGCGAAGCCAGCAGTGGACTAAGTAAAATTTTATTATCTAGCCTAGATAACTGAGGTGTCTGGCTTAGTAAGTCAGACCTAATATTAAATTGTGACCTATCAAAGCACTAGAAAGTATGGACCTTTTTGAAAAATAACCTAACCACAAAATTCAAATTTTGAATAAACTGCAGATCGCGACATAGTAGACCGATTTTCATGAAACATGGCTAAACACTCCGGTTCATTCGTTCGGGAGCTACGATTCCAAAGACAGACACACACACAGACAGTCAGACAGACACGTCGTTTTTGCGTCGGGGGTTAAAAAACTGATGCTAAGAGACTTTTATGTACATATAGGTAGGTAGTCATCACACTATCACGCGTATATTTGGTTATAGTATTGAAAAAACTCATTCTTGTATAGTGTTTCTATGAATAACAACAGTCTAGAAATAAATACTGTCGATAACTCGATACCAATAACATTAATAAACATAATCATTAGGTAAGTCTCTTCCATTGCTATTGTCATCATTCATCAGCTACATAGTCATCAGTCATGTCGCTCAATAATTATACTGAAAATGGTATTTCGCCGCGACCAAACTAATCACTCAATACACGACCCAATAAGCCGAGTACACGTAATACACGTGCTCACTCCGACTCACAACAATCCAAAGATATTGGATTACACCTTTGTTCACGTAAAAGTTAATACGAGCAATAGTTATGAGTGAAATTGATTAATTCTGCCGGGCTGGGAGGACTGGAGGAGGGTCCGTACGCGACATTGGTCAAAGTCCAAATAATGCGAACGAACTTTTTGATAGGTCCGCCCGGTTAAATGCAGTCAGACAGATTATTGTGCCTTCCGCAGGAAACACGTGAATAGTCAAAGGGCCCCTTTGACGTGATCTACTCGCTTTGTCATACGTCTCTACCAATTTAATTACATCGCGGAGTAATTATATCGATACAGAAGCGCGCAAACAATTTTTAAGACAAGTTACCCTAAAGAGCCGGAAATGAATCGGAGCGTATTGTCAAGTGACGGGAGCACTCGAGTTCGCCTATCACTTGCAAAGCCCGTTATTTGCTGTTTTTCACAAATAGAGGAGGTTCCCTCGAGGAGCGGCGAACAAGGGTAGGTGGGCCGGCAGCGCTGGCTTTACAGAAAGTGCCGAACAACTTGGAACTTTGAAGGTTCGCCTTGTGTAAATACGAACGGAAGCTCGGGATGAGGGGGCGCGAGCGACGCGCGCAGCCCCGCGAGGAAAGCTTTCAAAAACTATTTAAAGAGGCTTTGTAGGCAATCGGCAGGCGGATGTAGGTACGAGAAATGGGAAACTGTTAAAGTGACGTTACAAAAGAATTTTCGAATGAGTTCCTCAATTTGGAAACGCCGGCTCTTTTGGTCCAAGAGCTGGCAGGATTTTGGAGTAGGTCCTTGAGGCAACCTGGAAAGGTGTTCAGATGCTTCTCTGATCATAGCCAACATCAGGTCTGCAAGTCTGGCAGCTGGGGAGCGGGGCTTTATCGAGCTATGATTTTTTAAAGATTTAATTTTTTGAGGCCCAAAAAAGGTGTTTGAGGCAACCTGGAATGTCTAAATAGCCATGGAAAAATAATGCCATGACATGAGGTGGGGTCCGTACCCTGCCATTCGATCTTGAAAGTCATTTTTTTAGTTTTTCGTAAATAACTCGTAAACGGTGGCCCACAGCAAAAAAATATGTTAAACAGAAAATATCTACATAAAATTTCCTACAAGAAAGGTTATGTACGTTTTTTCGATAGGATCAATATATAAACGGATAATTTAGTAAGAAAGTTTTTTTTAATCGATTACATGCTCCGTTTTTCGTCAATACCTCGTAAACGGTGGCCCACAGCAAAAAAATATGTTAAACAGAAAATATCTACATAAAATTTCCTATAAGAAAGGTTATATAACTTTTTTCGCTAGGATCAATTTTTTAGTTGGAAAGTATTTTTAAATAGATATTTGGGCCGTTTTTTGTTGATAACTCAAAAACGGTGGCTCACAGCCAAAAATAATGTTAGACAGAATTAATCTACATAATATTTCCTACAAGAAAGGTTCGTTTTTAGGGTTCCGTAGCCAAAATGGCAAAAACGGAACCCTTATAGTTTCGTCATGTCCGTCTGTCCGTCTGTCCGTCTGTCCGTCTGTCCGTCTGTCCGTCTGTCACAGCCGATTTACTCGGAAACTATAAGTACTACAGTGATGAAATTTGATGGGAATATGTGTTGTATGAACCGCTACAAAATTATGACACTAAATAGTAAAAAGAATTGGGGGTGGGGCCCCCCATACATGTAACTGAGGGATGAAAATTTTTTTTCGATGTACATACCCGTGTGGGGTATCAATGGAAAGGTCTTTTAAAATGATATAAAGTTTTCTAAAAACATTTTTCTTAAAGTGAACGGTTTTTGAGATATCAGCTCTCAAAGTCGTAAAAAGTATGTCCCCCCCCTCTATTTTTATAACTACGGGGTATAAAATTCTAAAAAAAATAGAGGTGATGCATGCTAATTAACTCTTTCAACGATTTTTGGTTTGATCAAAGTATCTCTTATAGTTTTTGAGATAGGTTGATTTAACTGTAATTTTGGCAGGTGTATAAATTGACATAATAAGTTTATTATATTTGCTGCTACGGAACCCTTTGTGCGCGAGCCCGACTCGCACTTGGCCGGTTTTTTTGTAAATACCTCGTGAAAGGTGGCCTACAACTAAATAAAATGTTCACGAGAAAAAAATCTACATAAGATTTCCTACAAGAAAGGTTCTAAGTATACGTTTTCTCGCTAGAATCAATATTTTAGTTGGAAAGTATTTTAAAATGGGCCGCTTTTTGTTGATAACTCAAAAACGGTGGCTCACAGCAAAAAATAACGGTATACAGAATTAATCGTCATAATATTTCCTACAAGAAAGGTTCTATAAGATTTTTCGCTAGGATCAATATTTTAGTTGAAAAATATTTTTAAATAGATTTCATGGGCCGTTTTTTGTAAATACCTCGTAAACGGAGGCCCACAGCTAAATAAAATGTTCACGAGAATAAAATCTACATAAAATTTCCTATAAGAAAGGTTCTATACGTTTTTTCGCTAGGATCAATATTTTAGTTGGAAAGTATTTTGAAATAGATTATATGGGCCGCTTTTTGTTAATAACATCAAAAACGGTGCCCCATTACCAGAAATAATATTAAACAAAAATAATCTATATAATATTTGCTACAAGAAACGTTATGTAAGATTTTTCGTTAGGATCAATATTTTAGTAGGAGAGTATTTTAAATAGATTACACGAGCCGTTTTTTGCAAATAACTCGAAAACGGTGGTCCACAGAGCTAAATCAATCTTCAACGGGAATAACAAATATAAAATTTGCTACAATAAAAGTTTTGTACGTTTTTTCGCTAGGATCAATAATAATTAAATAGATTTATTTATTTATTTACACAAAGAAAATTACACAGTATGACAGTATACAAAACTTAAGCACCGTGAATTTTAAATAAACATTACAACAAGTAACACAAAATTAAATATTAAATAAACAGCAAAATCAAAACATGACGCTCAACATGGGTTCCGTATAGCCCGGTCTACTGCCACGAACCATATCTGTTTTTTTGATTACATGTTGGAAAAGATGGACTCGCACCACCAAGTAGATGCGATATACTTCGATTTCAAAAAGGCATTCGACTTGGTCGACAATGACGTACTACTGTAGAAATTTGCAGCACTCGGTTTCACCCCAAAGCTCTTGTCGTTTTTTGCTAATTACTTGAAAGATCGTAGCCAATACGTGCAAATGTCGAACTTCCGGTCTAGAGAATATTATACGCGTTCGGGAGTTAGCCAGGGGAGCAACTTGGGTCCGACACAGTTTCTTATTATGGTAAACGACCTTTGCAGTAGTATTGTTGGGGCGCATTTTCTCCTCTTTGCTGACGATCTCAAGTTAATGTTGCCAATAGATAGTTCCTTGGACTGCAACTTTCTCCAGCAGATGGTGGATACAGTGTCACGGTGGAGCGCTAAGAACAAGCTGGAGCTTAACGCTAAGAAATGTAAAGCCATCACATTTACTAGGTCAAAAAACCCGATCACAGCGAGCTACCATCTTTCTGGCGTTCCGCTGGAGCACGTTTCCGCCATCCAAGATCTTGGTATTGGGTTGGATACTAAGCTCAACATGCACGATCACATCATAAGCATTTGCAAGAAGGCTAACAAGACGTTAGGTTTTATCATGAGAACAGCCGCACAATTCAGTGACGTGAAAATTGCCCTACTATTGTATAATGCGTATGTCAGAAGCAAATTAGAGTATAATGCGATATAAACGCGTATAAACGCCCATCTGCTCGCAAGAATATCAACATTAGGTGCCACGTCTACAAACTCATTCACTATTTGCAGTGCACGAACTAGCGGTTACTTGCGGCAAAACACGGTTCGAGCGGCCGGCACCGCCAGTAGGGGGTGCCTATATTCACGAAAAGCATAATTATTTCGTCACAGAGAGAATAAATAGACGGACCAGCTGGGATACTAAAACCGGGCAATCTGACTCCCCCTTCAAAATACCACATGCAACAGACATCAGCACGACATTACGCCTAACTTCTAACGAGAAGAAACCCAACATCCCCAAAAGGAATTTTGTTGGGTACAAGAATCGGTAATACCCGTACATTTTTTTATAAAAGAAACGCAAAAATGTTTTTTGGACCTTTTCGAGCAGCAGGATGTAGGGCGCTTCATGGGGATTCCAAACGGCTGAGGCTGTCTCAAGCTTACTTCTCACCAGGGCAGTATAAAGAAGCTTTATGTCCCTGGGATTGTCAAATTCTTTGGCGTTGCGGACAACAAACCCAAGCCTGCGGTAACAGTGTGCACTTCTGCAGCAAGCATTGTCATGTGCTCATGAAAGTTAAGGTGGGAATCTAAAACATAACCGCACAGTTGTCAACATTGAACTGAAGTTTCAGAAGTTTGTTTACAAGACTCAATTCATAAACCCGATCAATATCACTTTGTAAAGATTGTAAGTCAGAATCTTCCTGGACCCTGTAAATTAGTTTCAGGTCGTCAGCATAGAGTAGGCATTGCGCATGCTTAGGCACCAAGGCCAGATCACTGACCATAACACCAAAGAGCAGAGGACCCAGAATAGAGCCCTGACTGACCCTGGAACGGGTGGGGTAGGCACTAGACACAAAGCATCCGTGCTGCACATATTGCCGTCTATCACGTAGATAACTAGCAAAAAGGCAAAGCAGTTTAGGCGAGAACCCAATGCTGCATAATTTGCTTAAGAGTACGTCGTTATCTACGCGATCAAAGGCTTTTTTGAAATCAAAGTACAGCACGTCCACCTGCATCCCTCTATCTAAGTAGCGCGAAACGGAATCAACCAAGGTTAAGGGCCTTATTCCTAAAGAAGAGCGTTTTTTGCAAAATGTAACATTTTTCATTCAAAACTATAATGAAACTATACTTAAGTGATTATTAAAAAACTGATAATGTTTCTAAAAGAACATATCTTAAGCTAGTTAATCATAATATAATATTTTAAAATATGTCTTTTTATACTTAAAACAAATCAGTTTTTTCGGTAGACGTTTTCAAATTTCGTAGTGGGATCACTCGTTTAGAATCGTGATTGTGCTGTTAAATATGTTATTTGGGGTAATAAATGATCACAAATCACAATCCTATTTGTTATATCCAGCACGGGAAGCATGGTCGCGCGATAGACGGAAAAATATCAGGCCGCGGCCGTCCGGATATCGCACTTACAAATAGTGCGATGGACGGCCTGCTATTTTATCGTCTATCGCGCGACCATGCTCCCCGTGCTGTACGAGGTAATCATAGTTTGACATTTTAAGATTTATTTGAAATGGTGGATAAATAACCTTCCGTATCTTCCTCATTTTTTCGATAAAAAGAGGTTTACATTATGTATTTTTCCTGCGATTCCTGCATTTATTGTAACACTTAAATAATATTATCCTAAACTAGAACTTCTTAAAAAAATTATACATATAGGACATACCTTTCTGTCGACAGACATTTTTTTAAAGCACCTAAAATTCGAATAAAATACACTGTTGATACGGGCCCGCTCAGTCTGCGCCGAGCGCTCGTAGACAACGGACTTGCGTTCGATCGTCCGGCGCTCCTTGCTTTCGTAAGTAGCTAGATAGTTCCGAGAAATGCTGTATACTGCGACTTAACAAATCTTGATCCCGTGGGTGGCAAACAGGCATACGGTCTTATATATAGCTGCAACCCCACTGATTTCTAACCTCTCCCTATATCTGGAGAACGGCTAAACCGATTTCGACGGTCGAAGTGTCTTTGTATAGAGGGAGCGGGGAGACGTGTGGGAAAAATATGGAATCTGGTCTGCGACTCTTGGGTCAAAAAATGTTGGACGGCCTGGCTAAACGGGGGAGATATTGGGGGGGGGGGGGGGGGGGGGGTGCTCGACCAAATGTCATAGAGGACCCTGGGTAGTTTTTGAAGCCGCCATTTTTTTTTAAATGGCCGACTTTTTTTTTGTCGATTTTTCAAGTTTATCCTAGAGTGCTCAAATTTTGGTCATAGAATATCTCTAGGGTCTAGATTAGAATGATATAATTTTTTTTTGAAAAATGCTACAAATGTGAAAAAATTTTCCACTTTTTTTGTATGGCAACTTTTAAACCGTAAGAGATACCCAAGGGGGTGCTCGATCAAATGTCATACAGGAGCCCGAGTAGAAAAAAGTTGCATCAAAAAAATTCAAAATGGCCGACTTTTTTTTTTTCAAGTTCGTCCGAGCGCGCTGAAATTTTGCATGCGGAGAGGTATGGGCCCCTAGAATACAAATGTAGAAAAAATTTTTTTCGAAAATCCAAGATGGCCGCCGTTATGGCAAAATAAATTTTTGAAGTATTTTCGCGAGCCCGAAGGGCGAGCTTCAGGGTGGGAGGCCGAAGGCCAACCCCGCGGAGGGCCGCAGGAACGGAGCTCACCTTTAGGCTCCCACCCGGGCCAAATCCAAGTAATTTCACTGCGGGCATAAAGTGCTCCCATACAATTTGCTTACAAAAGTGTCTTAAACAAGCGTAACCGGCGGGCCGAAGGCCCGACGGTGGAGCTTCGGAGCCGAGCGAAGGCCGAAGGCCGAGCTCCGCGTAGGGCCTAAGGCCCGGAGCGTCCCTGATCGACTCGCCGGCGGTCCGGGAAGTTAGAAAAATACTTTCCAACTAAAATATTGATCCTAGCGAAAAATATTATGGAATCTTTCTTGTAGGAAATATTATGAAGATTAATTCTGTGAAACATTAGTTTTGGCTGTGAACCACCGATTTCGAGTTATTAACAAAAAACGGCCCATGAAATCTATTCAAAAATACTTTCCAACTAAAATATTGATTCTAGCGAAAAATGTTATAGAATCTTTCTTGTAGGAAATATTATGTAGATTAATTCTGTCTAACATTATTTTTGGCTGTGAGCCACCGATTTCGAGTTATTAACAAAAAACGGCCCATGAAATCTATTCAAAAATACTTTCCAACTAAAATATTGATCCTAGCGAAAAATCTTATAGAACCTTTCTTGTAGAAAATATTATGTAGATTAATTCTGTCTAACATTATTTTTGACTGTGAGCCACCGTTTTTGAGTTATTAACAAAAAACGGCTCAAATATCTATTTAAAAATACTTTCCAACTAAAAAATTGATCCTAGCGAAAAAAGTTATATAACCTTTCTTATAGAAAATTTTATGTAGATATTTTCTGTTTAACATAATTTTTTGCTGTGGGCCACCGTTTACGAGGTATTGACGAAAAACGGAGCATGTAATCGATTAAAAAAAACTTTCTTACTAAATTATCCGTTTATATATTGATCCTATCGAAAAAACGTACATAACCTTTCTTGTAGGAAATTTTATGTAGATATTTTCTGTTTAACATATTTTTTTGCTGTGGGCCACCGTTTACGAGTTATTTACGAAAAACTAAAAAAATGACTTTCAAGATCGAATGGCAGGGTACGGACCCCACCTCATGTCATGGCATTATTTTTCCATGGCTATTTAGACCCTCATCTTTCACTGGTAAAAATGACAGACTGCCTCAAGAACCTTTTTTGGAATTTTTTTTTTACCACTTTGTACCGTTCTGGCACGGTGAAGGACCCGGCCAAATGATCTGGCATAAATACTATGTGACTTCTGAAGAACTCTATTTTCACTTTTTAATAATTCCAGGTTGCCTCAAACACCTTTTTTGGGCCTCAAAAAATTAAATCTTTAAAAAATCATAGCTCGATAAAGCCCCGCTCCCCAGCTGCCAGACTTGCAGACCTGATGTTGGCTATGATCAGAGAAGCATCTGAGCACCTTTCCAGGTTGCCTCAAGGACCTACTCCAAAATCCTGCCAGCTCTCCGTCTATTTTGCATAGTTACCAATATTCGTTTCTCAAACATGGTATGAAATATTGAAGTTATGTACCTTATATGTAATTGGTCGCGAAGTATGACGTTTCAGGTGCGGCTAAGACAAGAGGTAGATAATGGAATATCATACAAACATTGCAGGCCTAGGCCGGCAAAGTCCTCTTTTTTAATTTCCAGTCACTGATATTTGTGACATAACATCTAGGTATTTGGCCATTTAAAATGTAATTATGTCTTCGGCCGGCAAACCCTTTTCCTCGGCCTCTGTAGTAATGTACTATTCCTTTTCAAACATTTACTATGTAAATAAATAAGTACTTACCTACCTTGAAGTTAAAAACTATGCACAGAATTATGAATGATGAATGTGTGATTGAGGCTTGGAATAGGTAACTATTACGTTATAAATTTCCAATTTGGCGTTCAATCATCGGAACTAACTAAGAGAGGTTAATCGTTGTATTGAAAATAATAACTCCATCACGTTGGGATGCAATATTCAGTGCGAAACCGGGAAACTTCCTGTTTGTTGCTGAGTACGGAAATTCAATTACCCGGCGATAAAACTGCACATCTGGTCGAGAAGGCCGTAAGTGTGCGTGCGGCCCGCAAGATGGGGGTCTTCTTGAGCGCCGGGCCGGGAAGTGCGCCGGACGGCCGTGCCAGTGTGAACTTGAATTACTGAATGTCGCGATTTCGTACACTTTATTTTATATTTCGAGAGACGGGCAAATTTTGTTTTATTGAAATTTGTTAAGAGAAAAATATTTACGTTTTCGCGTTGTTTGTTTTACCATTTAAATATAATATTTTATTTATTTCAATGTCACTTGCACTGAATATGTTTTAAATCCTTCTTTTAAGGATATTTAGTGGCACTAACTCACTCGCTCATGCAGTATTATAGATCAAACACCAATATATACCAATAGATCAAATAGCTAACCAAACTCCAATATAAGCTAGCATTAACATTAGATAAATTTGATTAATTATTATATACACACATCGGTTTGTCAATTATAGAAAGTAACAGAATATAAAATATTATTCTATTCTTCATAATCAGAATAAAAACAATATTCCTTGTTATTTTATTTAAAAATAAACAACAAACAATAACGAAACCCATCAAAATAATACTGTAACAATGATACTCAACCAGATTCCGATCACGCAAAATGCAAACTATTTAAAAAACGAAACTAACCAATCACAAACGCAGCGGATCGCGAGAACCACTCAAAAAAGAACGGATTAAAAAGTTCCAACAAACGAAACATGAGCACAGTAATCCACAATTACAACGGAACATCGGTAGGAGATTTTGTACAAAATACATAATCCTAGCGCGGGCCGCATTACGTTTCGTCGGCGCGTGGGACCATTCGAACGTTGGTGCACTGAAAAAGAATTGATATATTTTTACCAATACTAATGGTGGATGGTTTCATCTATGATGAGCCAGAGATGAACATCTATGGAGAAAAGAAAGCCGACCGCCGATTGACGACCGGTCTGTCTCAGTCGGTAGTGACCCTGCCTGCTGAGCCGCGGTCCTGGGTTCGAATCCCGGTAAGGGCATTTATTTGTGTGATGAGCACAGATATTTGTTCCTGAGTCATGGATGTTTTCTATGTATATAAGTATGTATTTATCTATTTAAGTATGTATATCGTCGCTTAGCACCCATAGTACAAGCTTTGCTTAGTTTGAGGCTAAGTTGATCTGTGTAAGGTGTCCCCAATATTTATTTATTTATTTAAAGCTGTCATTCTCCAATGACTCGTGCACGTAATCTAAATGGGTGAAGATTGCATATTAAGGAGAGTGTACACTGGAGTACATAGCATTCAGTCGCCGATGATCTCTAAGATCTAAGACGTCCAAGACCAATAGCAATAGGTGAGAAGTTCTAAGATAGCTTAACGAAGACTGGACAACAATGGCATTAGACAAAGAAGCGGTTGTGCTAAAGCAGCGAATATGCTCAGGGTTCGGATACAGCAAGGGAAATTATTTGAACGATGAGCACAAACTATTGTAAACAATCCTGTGTTGTATGAACTGGAAAACACGGTTGGTGGGTAAAAACACATTCACGTTATCTTAAGTATGCCCTTTAATATATATTTTGTCAAACCATGTTTTTTATCGTGCATCCATGCAGGCTAATACATGTACGAAAAATACATTCTGATTATTGATCACTTTTATGATTAAAATATCATTTTGATGTCAGCCTACGTCCGAATAGTCATGTTCGGCTCGCGGGAGTTCGGGGCCGCTCGGTTCGCGGACCCGAGGTATTGTTGCGCATGAAAGCGTTTCAGTTTCACTAATTCATTTTATAGGGACGGTTAGTGTTTTTTTTTTGAGGTGGGATGGTTTCATTCAATTCGTTTGGATGTTCTTAAACTTTACATACACGTCTCTTTTAAAATACAAATTGTAGCACACAATGTTTTTATCTTTGATTATTGTTCTGGTAACTGCTTGGCTATCCAAAATATCAAGTTTCTCACCAATGTCTTATAACAATTGCCACTAGAACTGTATATGCGTCTTTCTGTCTGTAAAAATTAAAAAAATGAGTATGAAAATGAAATATTTATTTTTCAAGTAGGCATATTACAATGCGCATATGAACGTCAAATAAAGCTACGCCGGCTCTAACCCTACGCCTCAGCCTCAGTAAGTAATGAATTGGAAATTAATTCAATATCAGATGCCAAGTTCGTGGGATTATTGGCTGATATTAAAATTCCCGACTTTCTTACACGGTTACCAGTCAACCCCCAATAAAACCAAACGTCTGCAACAAACAACCATCTAAAAAGGTAATAGACTCCGTAACGTTAAGACAGTAACATTACAAATAAACTTTTATTCGTACGGCGTTTCGTGCGCGTCTGTACGCGACATTGTTACTGGCTGGAACTAAAGATCCACTTCTATTTTCCAATAGGGTGGGCATAGTATCATTCAACTTTTTTATTATCTCCGAGCAGGTCAGCGGGCGATCGATCTGGTAGGTAGTCAAATAGGGACACGTTATATTTTTATCTTATTCGGATGGAAGTATTCAAACAATAGTGCGAAATTGTGAGTATGTCACTGCGAAATAATACCCGTTTGTAAGTGTCATAAGTGACTTTTCTTGACAGCTTGGTGTATCTAAATCTATTATAAATAAGTACTTGCGTCTTTTGAAGTTAATTATTTACTAATTTGGATTGGAACTTTAAAATGTCATTTTCAGTATTTCAGAATTGATGTGACTTTTTAAATCTTCAAGAAAAGGCGGATGTACTAACATATTTGCAAATCCTTGGTGTTACAGGATGTCCATAGATGGGGGTAATTTTTGCCATCGAGTAACTAGTCTGATCAGTGACGATATACCATAATCCATAAATAACTTTTATTGTTTTTCTATACAGAAATGTTATATAAATAATCAAGTATAATTATCACAGGTACATCAAATTGGTAACATCCATAACATAATTCTCTTTTGTGATGCTCCCAAATTTCCTCCAACAAAGGGTCGCACAAAAGATCAATGTCGTTTGATTCGTGATTTTAAAAAGGATTAATCCAATTACGGACCGGGGATACCTGGACCCTTTGATAGGTAGTATATAACCATCTAAAGTAACTGTTATTCAAGCAATTACTTGATTAATAGACTGGGGGGTATACGTTTACACTGCAGTGTGGTTGTTATATAAAAGCAAAATGAATATGAATAAAAGATGGGTAAAAAGGTGACGGGTCATATACCTACTTTATTACAGATGGTATGTGTTTTAAAGTATAGTTATTTGTCTAATTAATATTCTTGTAATTTTAGCTGCTACTTATTTACAACACCCTTTTTATGTTATCCCAGTCATTTTGCTTCCACTGTAACACTAAATTATTTACTACAATTTCACTATCATAAAATGCACCCTTCTTTTTTTCTCTAGACACAACGTAAAATCCATTATCAAACTCAACGTCGCGATTAAAAAAATCAATCCCCGATCAGCGCAAAATTCAAATTGCGTTATCGACTCCGACTATAACTCTTTAGTCTCTGGTTAAAAGCCTCTTGTTAGAGGAGCCTTAAGCCAATCCGGCGGTGACGGGCTCCAACCAAATTCAATATCTCACTGGGGATCCGACTAATTTAAATCCAGCCCATACATTTGGGCGGCAAATCCGATTTTTCAACTGTAAATGGATTCGACGGGTTGAAATTAATTTCAAGTCGGTCACTATCATTGGATTTTATCAACGAAATGGATGATAATGTGATAAAGCACTTGTTCAATGAGTTAAGAGTAGTGTTTTGAAAAATGAGTGACAAAATCAAATTATTTGTAATGAAATAGTATTTTATGCAACAGGCGCTTAAAGGAGGTCAAAAAAGACGAGTGGCGTGGGTAACAATTTGAGGCGAAGCCGAAAATTGTTATTAAGACGCCACGAGTATTTTTTGACTCAGTTAAACACCGTTGCATACAATACTTTTTCTACGACCATGCACATACTTTTGAATAGTTTTCTAGAACAACTTTCGTGAAATTCGCACTGTTTCCTACAAGTATTTTGACTTGTCCTCTGCAATGTTCCTGCCTCACCCTGTCGCTCGCACTCCCCCGCGCCGCCGCCCGCCCCCGGCCGGCGCCCCGCGGCCCGCTATATCCCTTAACGGCTACCTAACAATGCTGTAAGAGCTATATCGTATGCGTGGGTACGCGGGGCGCCGGCCGGGGGCGGGCATCTTTTATGTAGGGTTTTAACGATCTATGCACGACACGGTAAATGACGAATAACAACACGGGAGTAGAAAAAATATATTAACCCCTCAAGCGCTTTGTTCCAGATCTGTCCCAGGCAATTTAAACTATAATTAACAGTTTGAAGGTTATTAATTCAGTAGCAAATTTTTGACAACGGCGTTCCAGGGGATAAAGGCATTTTTTTTAAATCCAAACTGAAGAAGGTATCCATATGCTATATATCAAAATATCCATATATCAAAAAGCAAAGAAATATTGCAGTGATATAAAAATCATAAATTTTTTTGATTTGTTCCATCAATGACTTTATTTCTTTGTTAATAAAGAAAGTTATTATATTAATAATATGTTCACCGAGTGGCTTTTATTTTACATTGAAAATGTTTCATTTATTATATTCTGAAAGAGTATTTCCGGCAAAATAGATTTTTGAATTTCGTATCCCCTATCATAGCTGGACTTAGTAAATTGGCATCGATCCTCATACGGCATCCAACGGTGCGTTTCCGATTGGACTCGATTAACATTTGCCTTGTTTGCCGACTGATCGTAATACAATTGCAGCTGGCTTTGACGTGGCGTCGATGACACGGCTAGTTAGAGGAAGGGAAAATCAGGTGAATCAACTGACTGTACGGTACGATACTTGTAACGGCAAATTACTGTCTAAATAGTGGTCAAAGAAGCGTCAAGGATATTAAACAATCCAACTGAATGAAAAATCATAATTTTAACTGAAATCAAAAAGGGAACAAATTTTAACTATAAAACTCCCGTGAGACTCAGACATATTTAAGAATATTTTAAGCGCGTTACTCACATAATTATTAGGTCGATATAGCGCTCGACATGTATCGTCTTAATACGTAAATAACCCGCTAAAATATTTTTTCAACAATGGAAAATGTCAATTAAAACATTGGCGTCGACTGTAAGGTTATGAAATGTGAAAAATTTAAACCACTTCTACGCTTGAAGATAAGATAAGAATCATCTTTTTGCTATAAAGAATATCAAAATATTATACAACTGTTTATGCGAAGCAGGTTAGCGATGTTATATGCCTAATATGTCAGATTATACAAGAGCAAACACATCCTTTATTAAGACGATACGGTACGGGTCAATTCTCCATACAAACGCTCTCGACTATTTCCTCCCTGGTTTTTGAAGATAGAGCAATGATTTTTTCAACACAGATTGGTATTATTTTTATCTGTGTCGGACCGTTTTGATTTTTTTGATATTCTGCTTTGTAAAGAAAGACTCTAGAGCCAATCAAAAATTTCCAAAAACGGCCTTTTTTATTGTGGCGTAAAAAAAGGTGTGATACTCAAGATTGGTAACAATTAACCAAAAAAGCTAAACGGTCCGACATAGATTATTTCATTGTTATTCAGATTCTCAAATTTCGTTCCGATTGATTGAGTTTTGAAGGAGGAAAAAGTCGAGAGCGGAACCTCGATTTTAAAGATTTTTTTGAAATATCTTTTGACCGACAATTTTTTTTCGATAAATCTAGTTATAACACTTGTATATTTAACTAAAATTCTCAAGTTGAAAGGGGGCTCCTTTCCATTTTAGCATTTTCGCTACCGTATCCTCTTAACTCTTTGACAAATTTACAACATAATCAGAGAGAAACATAAATATATTTACAACATAAATATTTAAAATTCAAATCCGCAACTAAAAGACTTCCTGTTCTGTCACGGTCAGTGGAAATCAAATTCTTGACCAAATTAAAAATCCGTTCGGAAACCGCTTGCGGCGGCACGGAGCCTCCGTGTTCTCTAATTAGTGAGAAGGTCGCGTTTCCGAACGCTCTTTGCGCCGCGGAGTAAGTGACAAGGAGTAGCGATATCAATACATTTGAAAATAAAAGAATCATGTGGGAAAAATGGTATAGTATAGTTAGAAGAAAAATTACCGCTAGAGCTGAGCCTGTTATAATAATACGCGTATCTGAATCGTCAACAGATAAATAATGGTAGCTTAACAAGAGCACTTTCGTGTTCTTGTAAGTACATAAACACTAGTATTTTTTGAATCAATTCTAAGTCGTATTATTAAATTGAATCGGGACTTAATCGCGCCATAATTACGTTTTTATTATGGATGTAGTGCTAAAAGGGTTTCCTTCGTATTTTTCCGGAAACGTTCGTATTTGTATGACTGACTGAAATAGCATGACACGTTTGTACGTTTCCGTAACAATACGCAGGCAAATCTTTTTGCACTACATCTGTACGTTCGTGGTCACTGGCAGAGTCAAAATATGAGTGAAAATAGTATTAGGTTAAATCAATAATATCAAAGTCCGCTTACCAAACGTACATCAGCTGTCGCTGTTTAGTACTGTTTGAGTTTCATGAAATCTAAATTATTAGTAACTGAAATAGAGTTGCAATTAAGCTTCGTTTTATTCAATAAATTCACTTTAAACAAAACCAGATCAATCTTTTTACAACAATTTCACTAGAAAATATATACTGTTTTTCGTTGTATCAGACTTTTGGAAGACTAAAATGTTTTATGACTTGCACCACCACCTGAGCCTCAGGGCGACTGGACCACTGGCATGGCGTGCTGCAAAAGGATTACCCGAGTAAACAAAACTATAGATAGGCGCCCATAAAGTTAATCCTAGCTTTTTCTTTATTAAAATGCAATGCGCATGTATTAATTAATGGAAAATTTAAGCTGCAATTTGAGGGAGGTTTTCAATTTTAATGATGAAATCTAACTTGTCACGAAAACCGTATTTTGTTTGAAAAAAATCTGGGGTTGTTAATAAATGAATGATAAAACTAAACTAATATTAAAATATTTTAATTTGGAAAATGCTATATAAGACTTTATCTAGTTCTGTATTCTCCGCACCTAGTTGGTCAATCGTATGATCAAAGCCTCCAGTCCTTGCGATCAGTAGCGGCTTGCCCTAAAGAGCGCTTGTGCGGTGCACTCCCAAAAATAATCACAATGAAACTATAGTAATACATCAATTATATGGTACCTCTAATTAATGTATTATACTACATAAAAACTATCGCAAAAAAGTCCAATCAAACAATTACTTACTTATATTTCTTAAAAGTTCATTAAACAGCAGTCTATATTATAATCCGCCAATTCCCTTCTTATACAATTTCATACGCACCGCGCTCAACGGAGCGCTTTGAATTGCGCTCCTATGGAGAAATATTCAGTACATTCTCTAATACGAAATTCAGTAAGAGCGAAAGAGAAGTTTAGTCATAGCTCCGCGCGTGAGACAGAAGATTATGTATGAAATATTAGGTAAATCTGGAGCGCCGCTCCTAGGGACGTTTGACCACAGAGCTATATCAAGATAGAAAGAAAAAGTATCCTGTTTAGTACCGCGAACGGCAGTCTGCTCGACGATTGGATGTCAAAATTAGTTTTCCATTGCGGTTTTAATATGACGAGCTCGATTTGGCATGCGTTCAAAACGAGCGACCTATAAACATGAAATAAATGCTAGAATAATGTGTATGTAATCAAAATAAATTGATTTGTTCTTAGAGTACGAGCGATGTAAAAATAAGCCATGAATTCAAACTGTCGAGTCAATTCACATTCGTGATATCAAGTATTTATCTATTTATTCAACAGATTAAAAAGTATGCAACACAAATTAAATTACAAATACATCCATGAAAAAATCTTAAACTAACTTATATTATAAATATTCTAAACTACATTAATAATTAACTAGGATAATCCAATCATAATATGAACACCAATCAATGCGAAATGTTACACGATCGGTCTCCCTGTCAACCGCCAAGCTTTTTCCTTCTATCTCGATATAGGTCTGTGCGTTTGTCCTTGATTACCGTCTCGGTTGCACCGCGCAGGCGCGAAATTCGTCGCGGTCATCCGCGACCCGCGTATTTCGCGCGCTATTTTGTTAATTGTTAGTAAACACTAGATATACAAGTTTTAAGGCACGCGCGGGAATACAATTTTGCCTTATTTTGAAACCGCATAATTAAATTGTTTTTATTGCAAGTGTGTGAGAATGGATGGATACAATGTGACATTTATAAAAGAGTGTGAAAAAACTTTTGCAACGCGATTAGAATTAAAAGCTAAAGGACCACCGCGGCCCGACCTTAAACTTACGCAAATAATTATGTTTTTCAAAAACCAAAACTTTTACACGTGTTTTTAAAACGGAACAGTATGAAAAAACACCGTGGTTATGTGGATGTGAAAAAAGTGACAAATTGTTTCCATGTCTTTTATTTGGAGCGGGCGCGGACGGCGGAGGTGGTGAGTCTGCATGGACCGATACCGGCGTCATGCAGTGACTTATCACATCTTTCGATGAAAATAAAAAAAAAACATTCACAATCCCGCATTCATTTACTGAATGAATTGCAGTTTTCGTCTATTCATTTTTATGTTTTACTGTTATTAACCCTGAAGCTGGGCAGCTATATAAACTAAATAAAGAATATTTTTCATTGAAATTTTAACTTATAGTTCAGGCATTTGTTGGAAAATTAAAGGAAAGAAAATAAATGCATCTCTGAGCCAATTTAATATGATTTAAATTTAATCACATTGAATAAGTACAAACAGGAACACTAGACTTTATGCCATTGTAATAGCAATTACAAATACACAGTTAATAGTGTTGCAAGTTACTACATACATGTAGGACCTTGGGCCTTACGATGATTATTTGAGTGAACACCCACAAATTACAGCCGCGAGCCGCCTCTGCTTGCGATACAGGCTAGACCTAGTGTGAAGGTTACTGTTAGTTCTAAGAAGCTATTGTATACTTCTACAGTTTATTTTTCTATTATTACTTAAGCTTTATGTAATGTAGATTTGGAAAATAAATGTAATGTTTGTTTGTTTCTTATCTCATAACAGTAACATGAAAACAAGTAGGAAATAGTGGACTCATTTACAAACATAATGTATTCTTGACACTAAGACAGTGGAATTCCCTCGCATAAATGAAACTACTGAATTTAAGCTGCGATTCAGCACTAAAAGATTTCGCTTCAAAAGAACGAAGCTATTTAATTGAATTAAATTGGAAGACACAAATCTTGCGTTGAGGCTTCTCGCTCCGAGCTGGGAACTGTTTCTTTCTCGTTTAATTAGGTCGTCTATTGGCGGCACCTGCGGTGAAATATTTTAAATTACTTCGAAACAGTAACCTTTACTTTGAATATTTACGGCCTCATTAAATCAAATCAAATTACACACAAACAATGAACAAAAATAATGAAAAAATAAATGTGGCTCCAATAGTTTGCCTTGGGCGACACCTAATGTATTGCTGCCTACTAGTAATAAGTTAACAATTTTAATTTCTTTATGGAGTTTTCATGATCTGTGAAGCGTTAATTGTCCTTCAAACTGCTGAAATAGTAAATACTTTATATAAAATATTTAGCTTATTTCACAGCATGACAACGTGGACTATGAAATTCCACGTTGTCATAAGCCACATAAAATCTAAAATTTTATAAATTATGGTATAATTTGTGATTGAGATGACGTCATCATTTCCGCATGAAAATATTGTTCTCATACTGGTTTTCAGTAATAAGTAGCAGACACTGTTAATACTGATAAGCAACTGTACACTGTGCCAGGGCTTAGTGTCAGACCAGCCGTTCGGTGCAAATCGGATCTTCGACGGCATCTTTACACGCTCCATTTGCAACTTGCAGTTACACCACTTTAATTTCACACTCGAATACTTTCCGCAATTATCTATACTTTTGTTAAATAAAATAGTCTTTGCTGTGAAAGATTGTCGAAGTACAAAAAGTTTAAAACATTACAAAATTTGTAAGTAAACTAAAAAAGATGGCGTGAAGTGATGAAAATAATATTAGTCATAAAAATATTTTAAAGGCATTTATCTAAAACTGTAGGTATTTAAAAATGTCTATTGTTTCTTTTACAGAAGCAACTCAATCAAAGCTTGGCCAAATATATTCAAGTGACATTAAAATATCAGACACAAAAATCGCTAAAATGTTTTATACAAGAACTTTGCTATTTAAGATCCGCGTTTTAATAGAAAATTGTTAAACAACAATGAAATTAGACGTTACCGGCACGAGTATTCCAACATATTTTTTTCGATTCCATTCCCATTTCAATGTTTTTAAGCTCTGCCTGCAGGCTACCTGATAATAATACATTTAAAAAATTTCCAAGTTCCACAACGCAGGTGTGATGTAATTCTATTTGTGTGTTAATGGAACGAGCGATGGTCTCGGGGATGCGGTGTCCTGCTGAATTTGTGGAGATTCTTCGTAGTTTTTACAACGTGTTGTCTCCGTTGTGTCTGTATATTCTTAACAATAAAATAAAATAAGTTGGTACATAGAATCCTAAGTATTTCTTGGAGGGATATACAGATACCATTGAATTTATATTTGCCACGAACTAAATACTACGTTGGTTTTTTTACACTTTCATACTTTCCTTTATTCATGCTTCCCTATTTAGGATTCTTTTTGGCCTGATTATTTTTCATGCTTTTCCCTATTTGATAACAGTCCTCTTCTAACTCAAGTTAATTTAATTTTCCCTTACAAACTTTTTCCTTCTATGAGTACGAAATACTAGTTACTTATATCAAATTTGACGTTACGTTTATATCAAAACCCGAATAGTGTTGCTGCATAAAGCAGAAACTCATTTCCAAACTAAAATTTCAACAAATGCTGTAATAATTAAAAATGTACATCGAGACAGCTAACATCCAACAAACGACTCAACACAAAATAAAACAAACATAACCGTAACCTATCTGACTGCGCAAACAAATCATCAGCAGCCTAATGAAGCCATCACTCGAATCCTGTTTAAACCTAGTGCATTGTGGGGGACAATGGCACTAATGCTGGGAAACGAATTGAGAGAAGGACGGGTTCATTGTAGCTGGCACATAAATAAGCATTTGCCTGACGAGCAGGCGCGTGTTACAAGCGTTGGCGGCACGGAATTAAACCGGCTTCTTCAGAAGCAAATTTTGGAAAAAGAAAAGCAAATGTCTTCTATAAAATAATTTTGGCTGTCCACAAACTGCTCTCAGCTGAGATAGAATAGAACAGGAACGATTGGTTGATGTTGGCACAATTTTATCTTCGCAGCAGTGGAGAGACATCCCTGACAATATTTTCAATACTTTTGAGGGTGTAATGTAAACAACTTACATGTCATATAATTATCGTTGTACTTGCACCGCAATTTATTTACACTTACCTGTAACGAATTAAATTGATATTAGTAAAATAGAAAACCGCTACTAATTATAACATCAACAAAAATATCTTATAATTATTGTTTGCACCAATTTACAAAATGAATAAACAATATCAAAAATAGTATTCGTTAGCTAAATATTTATAAGTAATAGAGTTTATATATAAATAAATAGATGCAGGCAAATACAAAAAAAAACCTGACATATTGCGAAGGAAAAACGCTAAAGCCTCCAACTTAATAATTAGTGGGGGATCCGGTGGGCGGCTCCAGAATTAAGATCGCGCAAGTGATATATTGAAACCGGCAACGCATAGTAAATCATAAGCAATTATTTTACACAATATGCGCGCAAATGAGGAGCGTTTGTTTAAGAATCTATAGCGAACATACAATGCATATAATTTAATGTTCATTCTAAGCTGGAGTTAATTAGCTGGATACTCATTCAAAAGGATTTAAAACGCTAGTTTAAGTAACTAATGTCTATGTTTATGTAAGATACACTCTCAGTCAAATGGCAGAATAATTCTAATCTAATTAGTCGTTTAAAGTTTTACATTTATCAAAATTACTCAAAAGTTATAATGATTGGATAATTATAAATCTAGATGTATATTTCACAGGAACATAAAATAAACTTTCAAGAATCGAGAATATTTATAAGTATCCTAATTATATTGCAAAAAAAAACTAAATTTCGTTTCAATTAACACTTTAAAAATCGTCCACTTCAGACAGCATTTCTGTTTTGTTTTTTTCATCTGAACAAGTTTCAAACTCACTCTCACAAAAATCTGATATTTTTTTCCTATTATATCCACATTTGGTTAATTAAAGTGGCCAGCTTTGATCACATTAGTCATATTTGCACTGCATCTCGGCTCTCAGACATTTTGTTGAGTTCAAACATTTACTCGCTTGCCACTATACAAACGACGTCTGCGCTTTGACTTCAGGCCCTGTAGCCGAATGGCATTTCTCCGACGCCAAACGAAAGCGATACGCCGCTGGCTCTGTCGCGCCAATACGCAAGCGCGATAGAGATAGATATCTACTAGCGCTTCGTTTCGTGAGCGTTTCGTGAGCGATTGTGCCATTCGGCTAGCCACCCAGTAATGATGTTGCTTTATTTTTATCTGGATTTTAAGTGGAATTAGGATGGAGAAACATCATTAAGTATGTTTAAGTTGAGTTGGAATTTATTTTTTTAGTACTTGTGAAAGTTTTTAATAAATATTAACTGCAGCTTACTCAATTCAATGAAAGACAAGCAAGAATATTTTGCTGCGTAAAATCCCTTGAAAATGTCACTCCACATCATTTTAAATATCCAATCATTAAAAAATGTCACGCAATTTAGACTTAGCAGGAAATTTCAATTTGATAAATTTCAATTTCAATAAAAATTCGGCAATATCAAATGAATTTTAACTTGATCAAAATAATATTTGTTTTGAATGTAAAGTTGAAAAAATGCTTATTAGTTTCGTATCAAAGGTTTAGAGTGGATTTTTAAAATTAGATACAAATGGTGTAGGTTTGATTTACGGCGCCACTGTTTGTCCGTGTGGATAAATTCACCACATTTCAACAGCCCCTGGCGAATTATGAACGCCGATTCCTATGGGAATAACTGTTTTGGGGTATGAAACAAATTATGTGATTGTATACCAAAATGACTCCCAACCGAATCCACATCAATAATCACAGATTAAATTTAAGTACAATATTTTTCTTCAACTGATATCATTAATGCTTATATTGTTTCATTGTGTGCTTTTTCTGTGTTCTGTTTCACCATGGTGATATTGGCACTTGCCAATTTTGTGTCCGTCTCTGAATCAAAATGCTATGCTATGCCACTAAGCAATGGACGGTCAATATTGACGGTAAAACGTCATTATCGATTGAAAATGTCACAATGTTAAAACATACTACTGATTATTGTTTTTTAATTGAACAATTAACTGAGACAACTGATGAATTAAACTATGACTGTAAAATTGTAATAGCAGCGTTAAAAAGAATGACTAATTTTAAAGTTTATAAAATAAACCCACTTAAACAATTTAAAGCAAGTAACATTGCATATAAGCTAAACGAGAATATATAATGAGTAGCGAAGTAAACCAAATCCTTACACAAACAAGCACCTATCAAAAATTCTATAACATTCAGAATCCGGACGCTGATCAAACAGCCAAACGGAATTTATGCGCTCCCAGGCCGGGGATTAAAATATTAAAACTGCTGAGGTGTTTTCGCGATTTTTATTTATGGCCCGAACAATTGCAATGGTATTACTTGTTTTTTTGAAAACATCAGCCGGGTGATTTGTTGCTCGAAATGTATTCGCCAATTTGGAAGATTGATTGCTTTTTCTTGCGATTATTAGTGTTTCTAGATAAGAAATAAAGTAAGATTTATAGAGAGGTCTTGCCAGCTGACTAGAACTATGCTAGGCAACAACAAATAGGTACAACATTTTGTTCCGGCGTCTTGTCAACTTAAGCCAAAAAAACCGGCCAAGAGCGTGTCGGGCCACGCTCAGTGTAGGGTTCCGTAGTTTTCCGTATTTTTCTCAAAAACTACTGAACCTATCAAGTTCAAAATAATTTTCCTAGAAAGTATTTATAAAATTCTACTTTTGTGATTTTTTTCATATTTTTAGGGTTCCGTAGTCAACTAGGAACCCTTATAGTTTCGCCATGTCTGTCTGTCCGTCAGTCAGTCCGTCCGTCCGTCCGTCCGTCCGTCCGTCCGTCCGTCCGTCCGCGGATAATCTCATCAGTAACCGTAGGAACCCTTATAGTTTCGCCATGTCTGTCTGGATAATCTCAGTAACCGTTAGCACTAGAATACTGAAATTTGATACCAATATGTATATCAATCACGCTAACAAAGTGCAAAAATAAAAAATGGAAAAAAATGTTTTATTAGGGTACCCCCCCTACATGTAAAGTGGGGGCTGATATTTTTTTCTATTCCAACCCCAACGTGTGATATATTGTTGGATAGGTATTTAAAAATGAATAAGGGTTTACTAAGATCGTTTTTTGATAATATTAATATTTTCGGAAATAATCGCTCCTAAAGGAAAAAAAAGTGCGTCCCCCCCCCCCTCTAACTTTTGAACCATAAGTTTAAAAAATATGAAAAAAATCACAAAAGTAGAACATTATAAAGACTTTCTAGAAAAATTGTTTTGAACTTGATAGGTTCAGTAGTTTTTAAGAAAAATACGGAAAACTACGGAACCCTACACTGAGCGTGGCCCGACACGCTCTTGGCCAGTTTTTTAAACATATGGTTCAAAAGTTAGAGAGGGGGTGACGCAATTTTTTTCCTTTAGGAGAAATTATTTCCAAAAATATAAATATTATCAAAAAACGATCTTAGTAAACCCTTATTCATTTTTAAATACCTATCCAACAATACATCACACGTTGGGGTTGGAATGAAAAAAAAATCAGCCCCCACTTTACATGTAGGGGGAGTACCCTAATAAAACATTTTTTTTTTTCATTTTTTATTTTTGCACTTTGTTGGCGTGATTGATATACATATTGGTACCAAATTTCAGCTTTCTAGTGCTAACGGTTACTGAGATTATCCGCGGACGGACGGACGGACGGACGGACGGACAGACAGACATGGCGAAACTATAAGGGTTCCTAGTTGACTACGGAACCCTAAAAACAGAGCATGCATAATATTCATGAATAATGATTGATCGATGTATTTTTAATATTTGTATATTGAAAATGTTTGCGTTGATAGAATATTATCAACGCAAACATGCTTTTCTCATGTTTGTTTAATTTTTTCGTAAAGGGAAACTGCTGATGAAGACCAAAACGTAACTCTTCAAGAACACATAATTTTATTCTCCCACGAGCTTCAAAACTCTTCATTATATCACGCCTCTTATTAATCCTTCATAAGTAATCGAAACTTGGCCCCAGCTGATTTCTTGCCTCAAATGTGCACGTCAATCGTAAAAGATTGATCGCCTGTTTCTCTGCTGTTTCATAATTCCTCGAAGGGTTGTGTCACTGGGCAAATGAAAACCAATTATAAGTTTGCGCCTGTCGGCTGATTATGATGAAGTTTGGTGGCTTCTGTGCTAAGCCTTAAATTCATATTAAACTTGATTTATGTTACCTTTCGGATTTTTGTCGGATAATTACTTGAAGCTGATTTTACCCCTTTCAGCTTATTTTTGGAATCTAATTAGGAACTTAGGTCACTTGGATCGACTTAGATCAAACATTGTATAACTTTATTAAATATAAAGTCATTGACTTACATTATACATTTTTTTACCTGAAGATGATACAAACATATCTGTTTTATATTCATCTTCATGTTATCTAGCCTGTAAAGACGGACTGCAATTTACTGATTTTTTTATGGAAACTATACACTCAGCGTACGTTACCCACATAAAATAACAATCAAGTAGGACTGCTCCCTCTGAACAAGTCACAGCCAGTATCATCATCATACTTTAGACTCCACTACCAGAAGCATTATATTCATTTATTGATAATCAATATCAACGTTTATGTCGTCCTTATCTGACATATTGACATTTTTAACAAGATCCATATTGTTGTATTGAACCTGAAGGCAACTGCAGACGTTTCCAAGATGTCATATTATTTGCCCACAAATTTCTCGTCGCGTTTCTCTTGACTGTTGACAAGCGCGGCTTTAAGTCATCTGAAGCAGTAAATTTGTCAGCAAATATAGTGTACTATCCACCCTAAGGCCACGTATAACACTGGAAGAGCGTGCGCTCAAAATATGTGTTGAAAATGAAAATGAAATGAAATATTTATTTTTCAAGTAGGCATATTACAATGCGCATATGAACGTCAATTCGTCGTTGTATTTGACGCCTAACGTATTTATTCAATCAATCAATTTTATTTGTAAATTTTTGAACTCTGATTGTTTTGGCATGTGACCGAATATATTGCAAAATTTTTGAGTGCCCTGCATATGGTACAGTATGGAGAACAAATGATGCTGTAGTGGTAAGCCCCCAAATAATATACGATAAAACTTCAAATATATGGTACAGCATGGAGAACAAATGATGCTGTAGTGGTAAGCCCCCAAATAATATACGATAAAACTTCAAAATATTATTGAGCTGATTCACATTCAAAGACATAATTAAATACACTAGTGGTGGATAGCGCACTAGTGGTGTATAGCTCCGTCTAGACAAGCAAAAACAAAACGTACTCTGAACCATCAAGAAAAATGTATGGTCGTCTTGATGGCGCTACACCTTTGGTTGATTCTCGGCTAGATGGCGCTAATATTCATATTATTTTTATTTAGATTGTAACACATTTCAATTTAAGAGAATTTTACTTCGACAGTAATTCTCTATAATATATACTCGATAATCTTGTCTCAAACTAAACCTATTTTTTATCCAAGCGCTCAGACCCTAAGACCCAGCGTCATCCAAAGCGTGCCCTTACCCCGCCACCGCACGGAGCTGTTGTGAATTAATTTCAACTTTGACGCAAAATAAATCACGTGGTTCGCATCTTGATCAGCTTTTATACTATATATCGTACTATACTGAACTGGAATACGTTAAGTGAACTCTCCTGCTTACCGTACCTACTTAGAGTGCGGACTCTCATCATCTTCCTTGCGTTATCCCGGCATTTGCCTCGGCTCATGGGATCCTGGGGTCCGCTTTTACAACTAATTTAAGCACTAGTTTTTAACCCCCGACGCAAAAACGAAGGGGTGTTATAAGTTTGACGTGTCTGTCTGTCTGTCTGTCTGTCTGTCTGTCTGTCTGTCTGTCTGTCTGTCTGTCTGTCTGTCTGTCTGTCTGTCTGTCTGTCTGTCTGTCTGTGTGTGTGTCTGTCTGTGGCATCGTAGCTCCCGAACGGATGAACCGATTTAGATTTAGTTTTTTGTCTGAAAGCTGAGTTAGTCGAGAGTGTTCTTAGCCATGTTTCATGAAAATCGGTCTACTATGTCGCAGTCGGGGGTTTTTTCAAAATTTTAATTTTGTGGTTAGGTTATTACGAAAGCAACTACCATCTGACCTTCCAACCCGAAGGATAACTAGGCCTTATTGGGAATTAGTCCGGCTTCCGCACGATGTTTTCCTTCACCGAAAAGCGACTGGCAAATAGCAAATGACATTTTGCACATAAGTTCCAAAAAACTCATTGGTACGAGCCGGGGTTCGAAGCCGCGACATCCGGATTGAAATACGCACGCTCTTACCGCTAGGCCACCAACGCTTAATATAAGTATTAAGCGCTGGTGGCGCAGAATTTGATATTTTAGTTGATTAGGAAGACCGATGTATTAAAATAAATAATTTAATAGACTGTAACTTTCCAACTAATAAATGAAACAATATATCTCGGTAACTATCATCATAACCACTCATCGCTCTAATGATATTTACTTATTTGAAATAATATTTGCGCGCTCATGCACTACGTGTGTGCAGTCCCTCTGCAGGGATTAAGCGTTTGTGTGGTGTTTGCCTGGTCTATGTGCCCAGAACCTTATTCCAATCTGTCTCGCTCCAGCTTCAGCTCAACCAGGTTAAGTTAGAGCGAGAGATTCGTGAAAACCATATGCATGTGAAGATTGTGCTTACACTGGTGGGTATTTTTGGAGGGTCGCTTGCGGTCGACATACGATGGGAACGGCGGGGCCTACCGGCTAGTAATAACAGTGGATCAGTTTAGTGCTGTACAAACGGTCAACTGAGTACCCCAAGGCCTTTCAAATATGGCGTTTAATTTTTAGAGCCTCAGAAGATATGAACGTTCGAAGGCGGGAAGTAAAATTCTACTACTTATTAATTTAATGATGTTATTAATTTTGACAATATTTAATTGGGCTGTTAATCATACAAACATCGGGTAACCTTCATTATATTTTCAAAAACAAGTACCTACTTATAACACTGCAAAATATTTAATATTGGTCAATAGTTTTGTACTCATCTCAAAGTTGTAGCCCAATTTCTTGGAATCTTTATGTTCAGTAATAATTATTACAGATACCGTAATGAATTATTACATTATATTTTATTTTATGAGTAACTTAGAAGTAGTACTAAGTATTTGATACTTATACCTAATAATTAAGAAACTTGGGTCTAAGGTATACTTTCATAAAGTTAGTCCTTAAATCTTACAAGTTAAACTGAAGTAAGTAATAAAAAATACATTAAAGGTTATTATTGTACGTAATCCAAAGTAGTTATTATACTTAGTAAATTATGAATATAAAAATCTTATCAACCAATTTGTCATACAATATAACACTTTTTAGTTACCTATGTATGAATTTGTCTTATTAAGTACTTTGCCGAGTGTTTCTTTCCATGTATTATAATCATGAGACAAAGAAAACTAGGTATCAAGGTACCTACTAAATTTTCAGACCCTAATAGTGTTCAAAATATTGCAGAAAATTAAGTAAAGGCTTTTTATTTATTTATTTTATTTTAATAGTGTCAACTATATCAATAAAATGCACACGAATTTCCTGCAAACCCTGCACCGATTGCATGGCATCGTAGTACCTAGTACAAAGATATCGCATCAGAACTTCGCCATTAAAACGTCAAAATAATGTCGATACAAGTTACCCGGAGCAAAGCCTTTTCTTTCAAGCTGTATCGCTATAAAGCTGCCCATTCAATGCAATAACAAGCGACTGTGTTTGGACAGTATATTTCTAAACTTGATTTGATACTAATTAAATAAATAACTTTTCTATTTTTAACCCCCGACGCAATAACGACGGGGTGTTAATAACGGGGCGCAATAACGAAGTTTGACGTATCTGTCTATCTGTCTGTGGCATCGTAGCCCCGAATGGGTGAACCGATTTAGATTTAGTTGTTCTGTTCGAAATCTTAATTAATCGGGAGTGTTTTTAGCCCTGTTTGATGAAAATCGGTCCACTGTCAGGGGTATTTTCAATATTTTTTGTCAGACATGACAGAAAAATTGACCTAAAAACTAAGCGAGAAGCAAAATTAGTTGGAAAAGTTACAATCTGTTGAATTCTTTATTTTTAGGTAGGTCTTCCTAATCCACTACAAATTAGATATGTAAGAGTTTGCACTCTTACTAATAACATATCAACGAAAGTACGTAAGCAGGGGAGTTTACTTAGTAGCTTTCCAATTTAGTATAGTACTTACTAGTGAAAAAAATAAAAATATTTCTCAAGTAGGCATATTTACAATGTGCATATGAAAGTCAAATAAAGTATAGTACTAGGCTTAGAATAAATTTAAAAGTGGAAAATGTCTGCCTTGGGTGAGACTTGAACTCACGGCCTCTGGATCAATATTCCAGCGCTCTGCCAACTGAGCCACCAAGACTTCAACCAAGCCAGCAAAATTTTCCACTACTAAGGTCAATGGGACCCGTAGCGACATCTACCGTAAGAGTGTTAAACTTCTTAAACGGCAACCGGAGTTCCAAGTCATATTGGAAATTCACCAGTTACGATGCGCTAACTATGCTAAATTTTAACTTCTGATTAGCAGAAACGTCTGCAATCGATGCCACTAGGCTTAGAATAAATTCAAAAGTGGAAAATGTCTGCCTTGGGTGAGACTTGAACTCACGGCCTCTGGATCAATATTCCAGCGCTCTGCCAACTGAGCCACCAAAAAAAAAAAGTATAGTACTGTTTAGTATAAAAGCTGTAGAAAAAACAAGTTGATGTTTTGAAACGTCGAATGCAGCTCAAGGGGCATAACGAAGCTAGGTACACTTAGAAATATTGCCGTGATATACTGCACTGTTTATAATGTTTATATGAATAATCGGAGTGTGGGCGTTCTTGGGTTTATTATAGAGCCTTCGTTTGTTTTCGATGAAAATACAAATTATGTTGATAATATAATTGTTATGTATGTATTTATTAATCTCTTTTCCATGAATCAATGAAAGCTGATATTTATTGTTAGGCCTAGATTGATGAATTCTCAGTAAATGTAGTTATTACGGGAGGGAATCATAACATGAAAATACGCAGAAAAAAGATTTGATATCAATATTACGCCAATAAAATAATAATTTGATGGCTATATTAGGGATAAGTTCGCCTTTGTACTTCACATTTCAATGTATGTTACTTTTAATGTGTTTTTGTACAATAAAGAGTTACTACTACTACAGTATACAAAAAAATATTACAAATCAGAACATCACATGTATGGAAGCAGGTAATAAAACAATGATTCAAAAATAAAAGCCTCGATAACATCAGCAAAAATAACAGAGTATAATCAATATAACCTAAACCACAAAATTAAAATTTTGAAAAAACCGCCGACCGCGACATAGTAGACCGATTTTCATGAAACATGGCTAAGAACACTCCCGATTAATTTAGCTTTCAGACATAAAAAACTAAATCTAAATCGGTTCATCCGTTCGGGAGCTACGATGCCACAGACAGACACACACACACACACAGAAAGACAGACAGACAGACACACACAGACAGACACGTCAAACTTATAACACCCCGTCGTTTATGCGTCGGGGGTTAAAAATGTAAGGTAGGTAGGTAGGGTTGAAGCCTTGAAACTTAACCATTAACTTACCCCCTTATTCATAAACGTACACTAAAGTTATCAAGCTGATAAAGTTCGTTTGTCCCTTTCTATCACACCAATACGTCAGAAAAGGACAAATGAACTTTATCGACTTGATAAGTTCGTAAGTTGATAAGATCGGGGGTTAGTGTTGTAGCATATTTATAAATACCTATGTGGGTAGGTTTACTTATTTAATAAATCAGTCTATATCCAGCCATCTTTGTGTTTACTTCATGGTGGCAGCGGTGCTCGGAAATAATTAACAAAATATATATTTTAGTGTTTTGTGCGAACTCTTAACACCAATTCCAGTGAACTTTTAGTAAATACGTGTTTTCAACAATGGAGCACGCGCGTCCTCCTGCGGAATTATCGTTAGAAGGCGGTCCGGCGAATCGTGCTGATTCATGGCGTAAATGGTTAAAACAGTTTCAAGTGTTTTTGAAGGCGTCGGGCGTGTACAAGGAATCTACGGATCTACAAGCGAGTTTATTAATAAACCTGATTGGGCCCGAGGGGTACGATGTTTTTACCACTTTGAAGTTTGACAAAAAAGAGGACCGTGATAACATAGATAAGGTGATTGAAAAGTTTGATCAGCATTTCGGCACAAAACCAAACGTTATTATGTTGCGGTTTAAGTTTTTTACACGAAGTCAGGAGGCGGGCGAAGGAATCGATGAATACGTAACCGCTTTGAAGATAATTAGTCAACAGTGCGAGTTCGATAAACTCGAAGATGGCTTGCTACGCGATCGCATCGTGTGCGGGATCAAGGATAGCGTAGTACGGGATAGACTCTTGCGCACAGACGGCTTGACATTAGAAAAAGCTATACGTATATGTCAGGCGGGTGAAATAACAAGCGAAGAGAACCGGGAGATCGAAGGCGTAAAAAAGGAGTCCGTGGACAGTTTGTCGGTAGATGTGTTGAGGAATCGCTCGGGTTACGGACGCGGGACGGCGCGCCGGGGCTGGCGCGGAGGCCGCGGCGGCGCGCGCTCGGCGGCCGGCGGCGGCGGCGCGGCGGCTGGCGGCGCGGGAGCGGCCGCGGGCGCGAGGGAGCGATTATGTGCATCTTGTGCGGAAAGTAATTGTGACGGCGGGGCTCGTTGCGCGGCTAAAAGTGTAAAGTGTTTCTTGTGCGGGCAAAGAGGTCATTTTAAAAAAGTGTGTCCCGGTCGTAAGTCAAACAAAGTGTACCAGATACAGGAGAACGATGACGAGTTATATTATATGGACACTATACAGGATATTAATCGCATCGAGGACTCTGAGTGGTATGAATCTTTTCCGTTATTTTGTTCAGGTAAACTAGTAAGACATAAATTCAAATTGGATACTGGTGCTGATTTGAATGTTATATCCAAATCTAATTTTGTAAAATTAGGTTTTAGTCTGTCAGATATACGAACCGATTGTGTAAAAGCCCAATCGTATTGTCGTAATATTATTCCCTTCATTGGTTCGTGTATCATTAAATTTATATACAAGCAGCAAGAATATATGTTGAAAATGGTCATAGTAGGTAATGACACTGATGATTATGAAAGTATACTAGGAAAATACGCTTTAAAAGAATTGGGTCTCGTAAAGCGTATTTATTCGTTAGACATTGATGATTATTCTGACTTGTTTAGTGGTTTAGGTAAACTCCCGGGTCAGTATAAGATACCTATTGAGAACGATGCTTGTCCGTGCATTTGTCCTGTGCGCCGGATACCGCTGGGTGTCAGGGATCAGCTGTTGACCGAGCTGAATCGCATGGAGAGCCTAGGTGTCATACGTAAAGTGACGCACCCCACGTCGTGGGTAAATGCCATAGTTATGGCTGCTAAAAAAGATGGGAGTTTCCGTGTGTGCCTCGATCCGCGGCCCTTGAATCGTGTAGTACGTCGTCAGCACTACCCGTTACCCACGGTAATGGAAATTGCGACAAAGTTAAAGGGGGCGTGCTACTTCAGTAAGTTGGATGCTAGGTCCGGGTTCTGGATGATCCAGCTAGACGATGACAGTGCTGATCTATGCACATTTGGTACCCCATATGGTAGGTACCAATTTTTACGTTTGCCGTATGGAATTAATTCGGCTTCTGAAGTGTTTCACAGTAAAATAAGGCAGCTGCTGGAGGACCTCGAAGGTGTAGATTCGTTTGTCGATGACGTCATCGTTTGGGGAGGCACGCAAGAGGAGCATGACAACCGATTGCGGAGTTTGCTCGAAAGAGCAAGGCAAGTAGGTATAAAGTTTAATAAAGAAAAATGTGAATTTTCTGTGAATGAGGTAACATATCTGGGTCATACTTTTAATTCTGAAGGGGTTAAAATTGACGAACACAAATTAAAAGCTATTAAAGAAATGCCCAGCCCCAGTGACAGGAAATCTTTGGAAAGGTTTCTAGGTATGATCAATTATGTTGCCAAATTCATTCCGTGTTATTCAGAACAAGTAGCTCCGCTTAGAAATCTCCTTAAAAAAGACAGCGAGTGGTGCTGGGGCGAGTGCGAGGAGAGCGTGGTGCGCGCGCTGAAGCAGGCGCTGTGTGAGGCGCCGGTGCTGGCGCTGTTCGCACCCGACCAGCCCTGCGTGCTCTCCGTGGACTCCAGCAGCCAGGCCCTGGGCGCGGTGATCCTGCAGCAGGAGCGGCCGGTGGAGTTCGCTTCTGCCACGCTCACCGACACCCAGCAGCGCTATGCGCAGATCGAGAAAGAGATGCTGGCCATTGTGTTCGCTCTCGAGAGGTTTCATCAATATGTATTTGGGAAATCGGACGTGGTAGTTGAGACCGACCACAAACCGCTGGAAGCGCTGTTTAAAAAATCACTGGACGCGGTACCGGCTCGGTTGCAGCGTATGATGTTGCGGGTTCAAAGGTATGATTTCTCTGTGGTATACAAACCAGGAAAGTACATGTTCATCGCGGATACATTGTCTCGTGCGGCCCTTCCAGACTTAATGAGCGATAAGGTATCACAAGAAGTAGACGACCAAACCTGTTTCCTGTTGCGGTTGGTGCGCATAAGTGATTGCAGGATGGATACAGTAAGACAATTCACTCGCGAAGACAAGGTATGTCAAGTTTTAATAAATTATATGAAAAATGGATGGCCTGTCTCGAAACATGAGTCTGATGAATCCGTGCGAGCGTTATGGGACGCAAGGGAATGCTTTGAATATACAGAGGGCGTGATATTCAAGAACAATCTGGTGTTTATTCCGAGCGGTCTCAGGTCAGAGATGATATCGCGTGTACACGAGGGCCACCTCGGCATAGACCGGTGCAAGCGGCGCGCCAGGGAGGTGATGTGGTGGCCGGGCATGTCGCGCGACGTGGAGCGCGCCGTGCGCCGCTGCCGCACCTGCGCGCAGCACGCGCCCGCGCCGCAGCGGGAGCCGATGGTGCCGCACCTCATACCGGGTCTGCCATGGGTCAAAGTTGGTTCTGACATTTTTGAGTATAAAAGTAAAAACTACTTGCTTTTAGTGGACTACTTTTCAAACTTTGTCGAGGTATGTCCCTTACGATCAATAAATTCGACCTCTGTTATCCTTGCACTAAGGGATCAATTCGCTCGACACGGAATTCCAGTAGAACTCATCTCAGATAACGGTCCAGCATATTCGTCAAGGGAGTTCAAGAAGTTTGCTGAGGTTTGGAACTTCAGGCACTCCACGTCGTCTCCTAACTACGCTCAGTCTAACGGGCGCAGTGAACGGATGATTAGGACCGTGAAAAGCATTTTAAAAAAATCATTGGACTCAGGTGCGGATTTTTATTTAGGTTTATTGAATTTTCGGGCCACGCCGAGGGATGGAATCGCTAGTCCTGCACAGTTGTTAATGGGCAGACGATTAAATACGCGATTGCCAATTCATGAGAATAAACTAGTACCGGATAGGGACAACACTGTCGACTATGACAATATAGTTCGTAATCAGGTGCGTAGTAAACAATGGCACGACCAGCGGGCGCGAGCCTTGCCGGAGTTGCAGCCGGGCGATGACGTCATCGCTATGGACGGGAGTGGTGCCGGCGGGCGGAGGCGCGCGGCGCGTGTCGCGGGCCGGGCGCCGCAGCCAAGATCCTACTTCGTAACGGATGCCTCAGGCAAGCGTTATCGAAGAAACAGGCGGCATCTGATCAAACTAGAACCCGAGGATGCGTCTCCCACATTATCTCATGAGGTATTGGACGGTGATGATGCAGGGTGTTCTAATGACGATAGCATTTACGACGACATGGGTGAAACGCTTGACGCGGCATCCGACACCGCGGGGCGGATGCAGGACACACGTTCTCAGGCCGAGCAGTCAATTGTTCCAGGGCCTAATAATAATCAGCGCTTACCGCGAACTGCTGCAATCGAGGCTAAGAAAAAGCTTAAACAATAATAACAAATGTTATGTATTAGGTTAAGATAAGGTTAGATATTTTTATAAGTCATGTACAGGTGTGTAAACTGAAATCACTCTTTATCAAAAACTAAAATTAGAGATAAAATAAGATGTGTACCTATCTTACTGTTATTCTAAAATGAACCTTATGTATGTAGTAGCATAAAAGAAACCTTAGAAATTTTTAAAGCAGATTAGGTACCTGCTATAATAAAAATTAGTTATTATTAATGTCTTATTAAGAGCTACCCCATAAATACTTTAAACATTACTATTATGTAAGTGGCTATTTGCTTTTATAAATACTGTATGGAAAGTTATTGTGTTCTAAATATTTTAATCTTAACACATTTTGTGTATCTATTATGTTATGTGCATCATTAAGTTTTGGTACAATACTAGTGCCAAGCAATAACTTCTTAGGATAGGAAAGATAAACATATAAAATATTGTATAGTAAATAAGTTTAGTAAATAGATGATATTCTACGGCCAATGCGTAAGATTAAATAATCTTATAGATACTGCATCTCACGAATCTGGCCAGCGAAAGTGGACTTTGAATATTAACTAATAAGAATGAAAATAAGACTAATAAGATTGAAAATCAAGTGTATTCGTGAAATGTATTAGCTATATTTGCATTGTGTAAAGGCCTTCATATTTTAATGTAGTAAGTAAGTATAAGCTCGTTAGTCAGTTAAGTTTACTACTTTCTTTCATTAAGGGGAAGATGTAGCATATTTATAAATACCTATGTGGGTAGGTTTACTTATTTAATAAATCAGTCTATATCCAGCCATCTTTGTGTTTACTTCAAGTGTATAAAATAAAAATACAAGTCTCACGATTTCGAAGGAACTCAAATAATTATATCGACATCAACTTGTTTTAGTTTTTATTTTCTTAAGATAATGGTTTCCAACTCATTTTCGTATGGGCAAGTTTTCCCTTTGAATAACTGTTCGCTCGTAGCCCCGTCAAAACTGTGTGTAGCCGACGTCACAATCGCTTAAAAACGTTTCATAACTAGCTTTCTCTGTCGCTCTTCTATAGTGGCGCGACAGAGCCAGATGGCGTTTAGATCGCCATGACTGTAGCGTCAACGATTTTCATTTCGGTTAGACCGGCTGGATTTTAGGTAATGTAGTTTTTTTACAAAATTGTAATTTTCTACTACATTGTTTTGCCCGTTTGATGACGGGCTAAGAATTTCACCAACCCCTTTCTTCCCGTGGGTGTCGTTGAAGTCGACTGTGGGATGAATAGGCGAGAGGCAACCTGTCACAATTTCGTCTCCTTTTAACCCCTTGATTGCCAAGAGTGGCGCTTGAGTAGTTTTATGTGCTCTGTCTCCACTTTATAGGATACAGGCGTTATTGTGTGTATGTATGTATGTATGTATGTTGTTTTGTAAAACCGATCACTGGAGGATTTTCTCCAAAAAGGATGTTTTTATAAAGTTTTATTTAGTGATATACGCTTTTTTGTATTTGAGTCTGGGACACAGTTCGATCTTTTGTTAAATATAGGCCCTGTGCGTTCAATTCAATGCGAAAAGTTATCAGTACGGGACACGGCCGGGTATTGGGATGGGTTGTTGATTGTTTTAGTGTTTTGGTATTTAACGCTGCTATACCTACAACTTAGCATAGATTTAGATTTAGATGTATTTATTTCATAATATAAAATGACATTATTAATTAATTCTACCTTAATCTATACGAAAACTATATAAATATGTAAATGAATTGCTATAGTAAAGTTTAATTTAGAGACAAATTTAGTACTTTTTTTTCTAGACATAGAATTAATACGTAAATGATTTAATAAAACAAAAAATATGTCTTAAAGCATATTGTATGGAAAGAAACGATAATGTGTTATTTTATGTCTAGGTATGAACTAAATAATGCTATCTCTTTAGCGTTCTTTTCAACAACTCGACAAATACATATTTCATGTTTCATTCATGTAGTGAATAAACAATCGGCTTTATTACTAAGTGGATTACCAAATCTGTGAGTGAATTTGAAACGAAAACGAAATAAGAATCTATTTTTAAGATTCTACTATTGGATAATTTCAGGTCACTCATACAGACATGTTGTTTGTATGAAACATAACACAGATGTAAATAGAGACGATTTCTTACTTCATATCCGAATTAAAAATAATAGTCACTTTTTTATGTACTATGCTTTACAAATAAATTTATGAAATAAATACTTTGTACTTTTTCAGTAGGTAAGTACATTAAATTATAGTATTTTTTTCCGCAACAAATCGCAAAATAGTATATTTAGTGTCAGGTTGAAATTATCAAAGGGCCATATCTACTAAAAATCATCGTACGACACTCGCGCAAAGAAGAAATTCGTAACTCGTGTCGATTTCAAACACTCCCTTTGGTCGCGTTTTAATTTATCGCTACTCCTTTCGAATTTCCTTTTTATGTAATACTAGCTTGTGCCCGCGGCTTCGCTCGCATCAGAAAGAGACAAAAAGTAGCCTATGTCACTCTCCATCCCTTCAACTATCGCCACTTAAAAAATCATGTCAATTCGTCGCTTCGTTTTGCCGTGAAAGACGGACAAACAAACACACACTTTCCCATTTTATAATATTAGTATAGATTTAAGTAAAGTAAGTAGTATATTCATGAATGTAAACGCACATAAGTAAAGTAACATAGAGCTAAGACAGGATCAACAACCTCATCGAAACTTTAGAACGGAGTACACGAGCAAAGAAAACAATAGCATACGTCAAACCTTCATTCCTTTACCAACCAGCTCCGGGGGAGATGTCAAATATTAACCAATATCTCTTGACCTCCCGCGGCTTATGATTCTTTTCGAAACCACTTGAAATCTGTAGCGTGGGGAGGGGTGAAGGGGTCTAGCAATATTGGTGTAGACTTGTAAAATTCATACGAAGACTTGACAAGGGTCAACGGAACGTTGTATCTGACCTGCATTTAGTAGTTTGCTTTAAGAATATGCTTGTGACTACAGTTTATTGATATTTTGTATGTTAACATGAATACATGTGAATAATTGCTTTAAACGTTGGTATGTTTTTGTGAATGGATTTAGTCAAGTTTATTGTGAGTCAAATATACTCTTTAATAGTTAAAATAAAACCATGGGAAACGGATTACATCGCGTATAATGAATTTACAATGCATCCCGACGTTTCGAACACTTTACAGAGTTAAATTCGTGGTCAACGGGTGACTGAGGAAAAATTACAATGTGCAAAAGCTATTACATACAATAAAATATTAACGCACCATGACCACAAATAATATAGATTTTTATAGGCAGGTTCACACACTATTAATAAAGCTAGTTATACAATATTCAAAAAATTTACCATTACTATTAGAAAAAAAAAAAAAATCTACACAAAATTGACAAAAACCAATTGCAAATATCCATACAACACAAATGCCTCACATTCTTCGTCGTGCTTGTTCCTTTATCAGATGTACTACTGGATAGTAAAGCCATCTTCTCTATTAAAGTTTGGATATTTCTTGATCTCAATGGCCTCGCGCAACATTCTGGGTATATAACGCTTCTCCTTAGTAAATAGTTAGCTTTAATAGTTATTGAAAAGGTCTAACAGATTCTAGAAATATCTGTCGTAGTCTCGAAGAATTTGTTAGGGCACAGAATCTGGGATAATATGAAATTCCTGAGATACTCTAAGAGATGCTCCAAACGGCGGGACTTATGAAAATATGGCGTAATTTTATGGCATTTGTTTTTTTTTTCAAGTAATTATATATACGTTAGAAATACTTAGTTATACCTTACTGTTTGCATGTTGCTAGGATTAAATACCAATACCACGTATGTTCGCAGTGGGATATGTTCATTATGTTCAAGAAAACATCTTAATCTATTTTGTACTAGATACGTATATTTCTTTATGTTATATTCTTCACTTGTATGTTTCTGTTTTATATCCTACAACCTATAAAATAAAAATAAAATAAAAATACTTTTATAGATTAACTTCTAAATGATGTATGATTGATACAATGAAATTGAGTAGGTTTATACGCCATAAAAAAAAATGAGTAACAAGGAAATTGGGGTAAAGGGTTCTAACGAAAATAAATGCCTAGTTACATATAGTTTTGGTTGATTACTGAGGGATTCTAATGAGATCGAATCAGAGTGTTCATTGAAATATATATTGAACAAGGATAACAGATAAAAATAAAAACAAGGAAAAGGTGATTTCGTGTTGCTAAATTAACAAAGGTCTCTTTACACAAATAAAGATCATTTTACTAAAACATCCTAAAGGCTAACAGAAGCAAATAACACAAATCGCATAATATCCTTCATCTCCCGTTACCTTCCTAATATCAGTTTCAAAACAAAGCACAGCGAGACAAACGTAATTAAGCCGCTCCTCTCGTCCGTGAGTTCTAAATAAAATCCGAAACATCACTCAAGGAGGCTCTTCACCCACTTTTAATTAAAGAAGCAGTATCTGCTCAATTCACGACCCTATACCATTTCACTCTACCCCCATTTGTTGCGCGGAAAATTTAAATATTTTACACTCGAAGACACCTTTTCGATCGTTACCTCGGACGTTTTAATGCGAGCGCCCTGCGTTCCGCCATTACTCCTCCTTCAATTAGATGATATCTGACGTTTATAGTTCTTTATGCATTCGAGGAGCAAGATTATGCTTTGCCAGTGCCAGATAATGCCACTTAATGGCGGTCCGATCATTATGCCAACTGGCGTAATGAAAATTTTGCTCGGCTTTTACGATGGTATTCGAAAGAGCACTTCGCCTTTAATGAGCGATCTTTCTTTGAAGGTGTTCATTTACTTTTTAAAAAGATATTTTACGACCGTGTTGAGACTTTTCGGAATGGTTTTATTACTTTATTTCACAGTGTAATGCATCTTAAAGAGCTGTAATAGGAGTTGGAGATACTTTGACTGAGTGAACGTGTGAAGTCATTACAAAGTATTAAAAGGTGATATGGGCGCCCGTGCCCCTAGCATATAAATCTCCGAGACGCAAAAAAGGTTACTCGTGCCGCAAGAATCTTATCAAAATAATTATGAAAACACGTTAAAGTTGATTTTATATCTTGACTAAGAATACCTAAAGAAAATCTAACCTTGAAAGTCTAATATTTTAGTAGTACTTGCTCCGAAAATATTGAGCCTTATACAATATATTAAACTCAATATATTTTCTAAGAAGACGCCTTTTATAATAATTAAAAGTCTCAAAAGAAGAAAGTTTGGATTGGAATTCATGTTTTTTTTATATATGTATGTATTGAAATGAAAAACACCTAATTAGCCATGATTGTACAGCCTTTGTAAAATCAAGTTCGTATTTTGAAACCTTAGCTAGTAAAAAGATTTTCGATCAACCGTATTATATTTTAGTACACCCTTAAACCCTTATTCTATAATAATATATCAATCCTTTATCTCCACACAATCTTATCGGATATTCAATAAAGTTTACGCTCCCTGTTTACATTGTAGATATGAGATGAAAATCAGCTCCATTCACCAGAGCCGATGCCAGCACCTTTCGTTCGGTGTAAGCGTCGCCTGTCACATAAACTGGTTCGAGCTGAGGTACAATTGAAAAGCATTAACGGGTTACTTTTTTGACCTTAAAATTTAATATAATACATATTTGAATTCATAGAATTTTGCCATTAAAAAGAAAATGAAAGGTACGTTGTCTTAAAACTACCTATTTTTTCTGTTTAATCAATGACTAAAATCCTAGCTAACATTATATAAGTTAGTCTTATATGTTACACTTTTCTCCAAAATTTAAAAAAATCATTACGAATCCAATTTGATAAGTTAGTTTTATCACTTATCTATGTTAAAGTTACTCTATTATTCAATTATTTATAAGTGATAAAAATGGAACTTTTTAAGATAAAGCACTAGTATAAAAATTAAACCTTAAATTTTATTATCTCAGGTTTGAGAAAGACAAAACATGTTTTTAATTTTGCGACGATATTCTTAAAGTAGAATTGTCTGCTTTCGATGTCACTAGGCTTAAAAACCCAAAAGTTCCAGAGGCCGCGAGTTCTCCCAGCCCAGAGAGACCTCATCCAGAAATCTCCTACCTTACAATTTATTCTAAAACAGGACACATTGTTTGATAAAGTCACAAGCGTTTCTCGTAAATTTGCACCAAACCAAAGAAAATCAATCACCGATACTGTCCCTCAATCATTTACTTATTCAGACCCCACACTGCCCATACTTAAACTTTATGGAGGCGAACAAACCCCTGCCATAAACTATACCTTGATATAAAACGTATAAGGTCTAATGTAGAAGGGTAGCGAACGGATTCCTTCGAAGGAATATCTTGACCTAATTTGGAACATGTTGGTTTAATGATTTATGAATGTAGGTTTTAAATGAGTCAATGTTATGGGGGGGGGGGGGGGGGTTTGAATATAATTGTTTAAACTTTTAAAAATAGGCATAAATACTTATACATTTTACAGACAATTTTTACAACCAATTATTTTTTAATAATTCGAACATACAGTTTATGTGAGGGAAACAATGTTTTACGGTTATTAAGCGGTATGGAGTGATACTCTTGTGCAATTAAAATACATATACCAACATTATTTTGATACTTCTTCATAATCGTTTAGATATAAATGCATAAAACAAATATCCTAAGCAAAATTTTATAGTTAAAATGCAAAAGTATGTTACTGAAAACGGCTTGAATATTTTTTTTATTTCCAAATATTTTAATATTATAAGCTTGTAAGTTCAGAGGTTCTAATACATGAGGTTGATTATTATTAAAGCTAAATTTTCTTTATAAGCTGATGATCCTTAATTCTATAACAACATTATATGACATAATCTACACCAAAGCTTCAACACCATACCAACTAATAAGCACATGTTATTTCCCCGTCCTAAAGGCAACTACGACCTACGACCCGCCACCACGGTCCCACTCATTTGTGCGGCCGCCTGACGCATACCAATGAGCTGTTGTGACATTCTCACCTCATTCCTCATCTGTGCATAATTTGGAAATAAGATTGTTATGAGATTAAAGGAAACCGTCGATTCTAGCCCCCCGTTGCATGTGTTTTACAGACAGATAAAAAAATATTCACGCATTTTATTACGACAAACATTAGGTTATAATGTTTTTTCCATGTCCGTAATTAAAGGCAAATACGGCCCGCCACCACGGTCCCACTCATTTGCGCGGCCGCCTGACGCATACCAAAGAGCTGTTGTAACATTCTCACCTCATTCCTCATCTGTGCATAATTTGGGAGTAAGATTGTCACGGGATTAGATTTCGATTTAGGGGGTGGCTAAGGAGAAAGGTCCATGGTTGCAAGCAAATTAAATAATATAGGAAGTTTTCAGTCACTGTAATAACGCCTTTTTACTGTCTAATGGTAAAATATGGTTTTAGATATTAGAATATTTTTTTGGTATATTTTTATGAACCATTTTTACAATATTTTTTTCAAATCTAATGTTTTATTTTGTTGGTTGATAACTATTGTGTTATGTATAGTAATTACAGTAGCACAACTGTTGAGCTTGCCCGGTTTCTATATTTCGATAATAATAGATTTCCGCAATTTAACGTTTATAGTTATATTTTGGTGTAAGTATTTTATCTTAGCCAAAACGGACAGCCTATACGGACCTACAGTGACAGTCCTACAGTCTAACATTAATTCAAACCAACGTCAAATCAGCTACTTAAAATGTTATCCTGCTTTCAAATTTTGCCATGGAACATTCCTTGAGCCTTCACAAATGTAATTATAATCATATTACATTTAAAAATAATTACACTCCCTCTCGGTTTTTAATCAATGTCGGAAGCGCCCAACTCCTCAGACACCGGCGTACGAACACAAAATTAATCTTTCAATTACCGTCCGAAGAATCCCGAAACAACGACAATTATAAATAAGTACGTGCATATAATTCGCGAACTTCGCTCGCGCCCGCACGCACGGCACATAAATTTGTTACAACTGATTACCAAGTTCGCGCGGAGTTGTCATCGCAACTCTTCTCCGCGCGAAATTTTTTCATTGTTATTTCTTCCCCTGTTAGAGATCAGGGTTCATGAGCGGGGTGGTCCTACGTGCCGCGAATGTTCCGGCCGCATTACATCGGCTTGAAGCGAGGGAAAGAGATGTCGCTATACGTTCGAGCAGATTCCGCTAAGATTTCGTGACCTCTCAGCGGCTTCCTACTCGCAGAAATATGGACGGTAATAACATAAATCCCTTTGGCATATAAAACACTAAACGTTCTCGGGAGTGTCCCAACAATCGCTTCTTTTTATGTGAAGTTGTTAAAATATTAGTGCATTTATGAAATTTTTTGGAGCGCGGATTTTTTTTTTGGCTCAAAGGGTTTTGCGTAATAAAGAGTCATTATAACTGGGAAGGCTTTGCGACACAATAGGGAACATATTCATGGGTGTACAGAATGCACGGTATCTGTGTGCGTTCGGACAATGTGCAGTAATGAGCTTACGTTTCTGTTTTGATTTAAACAGCGGAATGGAACAAGGGTGTTACATACCCAAATGTATAGCGTTTGTAGTAATCATAAGCTGCTTATGCTAAAATTGTTATTATAAAGGTGAAATGATCCTATTAAATTGAGTACAATAGCCATTAATAACTGAACGGATGTAATAATGAAAATTGCTCGATGCTTATGTATATAGCAAATGTTTTTTTATTATATGTACATAAGTACAGTCAAGTGCAAAAATACGTATCGATTTTATCCGCTCAAAAATATGTACCGAGACCTTATTCCGCCGACATAAAGTGCTATGAGACATATTTTTGATAAGTTGTACGCACCCATATTTTTACACTTGACTGTATATATACATATGGTTACAATGGAGAAATAAGCCAATTTCGAACATATAGGTATGACAGCTAACTGATATCATATAAATATCATACACTGTCACTAAAGACATATAATTAATACCTATAAATCAGTTCATTTGTAGTACAATTCGTTTATATTTACCGGTAGGCACATGTAATAATAACGATTAAAATATCATTTCAATGTCGGTGAGCATTCGAATTGTCAAAACAGTATTTATTTGTATGTTTCTACTAGTTAAGTTGAGATCTGTAAGTTATTTTATAGGAAAAAAGGTATGGATTTTAATGTAATCTATTGAATTCTTAATATTATGTGGCCTTTTTGTCACATGTACTCGTACATACACGAGTACATGTGGCAAAAAGGCGAATATGTTTTTTGCTCTAAAAATAAAGTCTGAAATGTAGAAGTAAAGTCGAAAAGCTCCAAACACCGAGAAATCTCATGCAGAACAAAGTTCCGAAGCTAAAGTCTTTAGAATGCCATTCTGCTTAGTTTTCGTATTTCTTAATACAAGCTAATGCTTTGACTTAAACCATAAGCGGAAAGCGATTATCTAAAGGGTACAAGATATTTGGAACATTGCGGGTCACAACTAGATGAGACTAGCTGAGTAGTACCGGGATAAGTGGCGTACTTAGAGCTCTCTTCTAGTATGCCAAAATTGTGATGAGCCTATACTCAGCAATGGGCGATAAAGGGCTGATAATGACTATGGTGATGATGTCTATCTAAATCGATTCAGTTCATCCTCCTCGCGTTATCCCGGCATTTGCCACGACTCATCCGCTTTGAGAACCCGCTTTGTCCGCTTTGTCATTTATTAATAGAAATAACAAAATTTAGATTAAGATGATGAATTATCATAAGGTACCATTACGACTGAGGGGCAAATTTCAACTACTGAATTTTTTCCATGTTTACAGTTTTTGCCATATTAAAATGGCCACTTTATTATATATGGCACGAGTGTACATTTAGAGCACAAGTATGTACAATTTGGAATCTCTAGGACCAGCGGTTTCGGCTGAGCGTTGATATGTCAGTCAGTCAGTCACTTTTTTCTTTTATATAAATTTAGATATTCGTTTGTTTTCCCGCTACATCTTCCAACTTGCGCCGACTTTTCCGCTGAGCCGGGATGAAAGAAAGTGCACCTTAAGCGTATACGTGGAGTCAATTTGCGAATAAAGTTTGGCGACTGCCTGCAGCCAGACTTTTTACTGCGTTACTTAAAACTGACTCTTTGGAAAGTCACGTTTAGCTTGTTTTCTTGTTTTGTTTTGGAACGGTGTCATTAAAATAGCATTAAAGGTGCAGATTTAGATGTTGTTAGTTTTGAAAACAACGTGTTGTTCCTAAAAATAGTTTTAAATATATTATTTTGAGTGCATTTTGGGCTGTTCTGTAAGGTTCTGTTCGATGATCAACAGTCATTAATTAGAAATTCCTGGACCTATATCTCTCTGTCATGCAGCTGCTTTTTTTTGAGAACCAAAATCCTCAATTTCCGAAATAAAATTTCTGTGAAATTAAAATCAAGACATTTGTAAATTTTAATTTAAATAAATGACGCTTCATCTAAAGTAGAGAGTTCATACAAGTTGATTAATCATCTAATAAAAGAGACAAACACAAGCAAACAAGTTTAAATCAAATATACTTCCAAAAAAGGTGCACTGAGAAGTAAAAGCACAGTTTCTATAAAAGATTTCCCCATGTAAAAAATAACAATAGATCCCCCTAACTAAGTTGGGGGGCCTACTTTGGCCCCCAAAGGATTGAAGTTACAACGAAGACGGAACGCCAGCATTAACCGCGAGTGAGAACGTAGTGCTGCGAAATATTGCAACAAAAGAGCTTAAGCGCCTAAATAAAGTCACCAACTTGAGACTTTTTTAGGGAGTTGTTGAAAGTGCCATCTGACATGATTGTTGTTTATTTTTGTGGAGAAAAACTAGGCTGCACATGGGGAAATGCTGTTATAATGAAGATGATACGGATTTGTACCGGGTGTTTTTTTTTTTTGTTATGGTAGTTATAACAAGAACATAATACTGGCACGGGATTGCTTGAAAAATACAGGGAGTAATAGAAAACAAACGTAGCTCTGTGAACTTAGGTAGTTACTGTCCAAATCTCCTTTTATTTTTTCGAATTTTGCTTCAGTTCATGGGGTCTGCTTGGAAATTTATCTCAAAAACTGCACGTGTACCTACTGCACTTATTAATGCAGATTCTCATGTTTTCTTCTTAGTCGTGCCCTCTTGTCAGAGCGGTCGTGGTCATGTTTCTCTTGTTGTTTCGTAAAAATCGTACAAACATGCATTGTTTTGCAACATCATTGTTAAAAATAACACGCTCGTATTGCTAAGCTAAAATGACATTACCCACAGTCACAAAACCAGATACTGAAAGCAATTTCCAGAAGCAATAGATTCAAACATCAAATTACCTCAGTTCCAATATCAAATCCCGCAATGACATTACACTCATCATACATAAAAACATGGCCACCGGTCTCAAAGCTAATAAATATACTGCCACGTATTAATATTCATTGGTGTATTAGCGCGCTGATGGATCGTCGCTGTACAAACTAGTGCCGAGATAATGTGGTCAATGCATACCTTAAGGTGATTACATAAGGCTTGAGTTTATAAAACATAGTCGGGAATATCTTTAAAATGTGAGGAAAACGTATATCTCTTTCTTTTTTTACAATGTTTAAATAATCTTTAATAAGTTTTTTTGCAAAAAATCATTTTTGGCACAATTTTCTCTCAACAGTCATCTACTGCTCTCGGAGACGTTTCTAAAAACCCCTTACTCGATGGAGATACGACGTTTCATAACAGAGTTCTGTGACTACCTTTCTGCTCCATCATCAGATCAGCACCATGATACAATAATATTGCATTGTCACGTGATTTACATAGGTATGTGTGCAAAATTTCACCTCAATCGGAAACCGGGAAGTGGGTCAAATTTAGCTTCTACGGTTTGACCCAAATTAACATACTATATAACAAGACAAGTTGAATAAAAGTTTGTAAAAAAATATTCATCAATGCCTCCATTCCCAAAAGAGATAAAGCTCATGAAAAAGCTCAAAGCTCAGTTTCAAAGCAATAAAACGAAATTGGTGTTGGTGATATATCCGTGACAGGTTGCTAGCGCATCGTCCACACTACAATTTATACTATATCCCAGTTGACTTTTACAAGACCAATGGAAGAAAGGAGGGTGATGAAATTCTTCACCCGTCTCCACACAGGTACTAAGTGCTAAATTCTGGTATACTAAATTACTTTTTTAATAATTCAGGTCAAATGTTTTGTGTTCCATAGATATTGGGGCACCGTTCTCCAATTTTGGAACAATTTCATTTTCTAGGATCAGATCTATTCTGTACGGCGAAAACCGACGTACAGTCAAACTATAGAAACCCTAGGCCACTCTACTTATATACAACCATGTAAAATTGACAAGCAGTAAGAGATTTCTTAAAATCTGATCTATATATCACTATGACATAATTCTACAGTGGCCTAGGGTTCCAATTGGTTGACTGTACTTAGCTCTATTTTGACGTTCATAAAAAAACGTTAACTTGAAAAACAAACTAGGTATCTTATATTATAGAGGAGATTAAAATATATCCGTTTAAAAATACGCCCACCAGCAATGTGCGAAAAATTCGACGAACGAAGATGACCGTAACATTTAAGTTTTAATCAAATGTTGATATCGCCGAGAAAACATACCAACTTCGTACCTACAGAAGTTTATCTATTCCCAAAACTTGGCAAAATATTATGATGGCTTTTGCAAAGTTTAGGATGGAATGGAACCAAATTAACTGGATACGACAAAATTGACTTTTAGGGATATCACGTCACAGATATTTTAACCCCCGACACAAAAACGACGGGGTGTTTTAAGTTTGACGTGTCTGTCTGTGTGTGTGTCTGTCTGTCTGTCTGTCTGTTTGTCTGTCTGTGTGTCTGTCTGTCTGTCTGTCTGTTTGTCTGTATGTCTGTGGCATCGTAGCTCCCGAACGGATGAACCGATTTGGATTTATTTATTTTTGTCTGAAAGCTGAGTAAGTCGGGAGTGTTCTTAGCCATGTTTCATGAAAATCGGTCTACTATGTCGCGGACGGGGACTACTGTTTGGACCTTTGAGTAATTATGTAGTAATAATTACTCAATGGTTTGGACAGACCATCGAGTGTGAATGCGACCAGTGGTAACGCTGAAAGTGAACGTAGGCGACGCGCGCGAAGGAGGGTAGATCGCGCGCTGTCTATGCAACTTTAACATCCACCCGACTTCGTCAGTTTTCCGTGATCATGATGCATGCAACTGCGTCGAAATATCGGGAGTTCGATAAAAATCAAAAAGGTAATCACGGCCTATATCCCGGTCAATATAAGTCTAATGAAAATAACCGTGAATCATTCAAAACTCTTATGTGATGATTTCTGTACCTTGTCGCTTTTAATCGTTTGACAATTTCGTATGACATTTCATACACGACGTTAAAGCGACAAGGTACAGAAATCATCACTTATTTATGCCGGTGACAGTAAATAGAAATGAAGACTATTCCAGTCTCAGCTAAGATTGGAGATCGTATCCCAGCTCGGGTCTAAAAAAGCACCTGCGCAAAAACTTTGATGAAGTGACTTTCAGCATAATTCCAACTTTTTTTCAAAACACCTCACCCCTAAGTGACTCGTGTGATCGGACTGTATTTTACGAAGAACGTACCCTTTTCGATGTTATTCGATGATATTTTTCACAAAGTAAACGACCAAAGTTTTATAAAGTTCGGCAACTTCGGAGCTCGCGTCATCTTTTTTGCGTTATCAATGGATACTTTTTAACTATTTCGTTTCGGAGGTGAGGTAATAGAATACCTTATTTTATTAAAGATTGGGACTTTGTTATATAAATATTCGATGTTACAATGTAATGTAAATTGACATCTTGGTTTTTTTAGAATTTAAATTTAGTTGACCCGTGTGGTGACGGGTTGAGAATTTCACCACCCCCTTTCTTCCCGTGGGTGTCGTAGAAGGCGACTGTGGGATATGGGTTAAATTATGGCGGAGGCGAGAGGCTGGCAACCTGTCACTGCAATGTCACAGTTTCGTTTTCTTTCAACCCTTTATTTGCCAAGAGTGGCACTGAAACTTGAGTAGTTTCATGTGCTCTGTCTACCCCTTCATGGGACACAGGCGTGATTGTATGCATGTTGTATGTAAATTTAGTTGAGGTTTAAACAAGATTACGTCTTGATAAAACTCAGGTGTTTTTAACTAAGCATGACATTTCTGAAAGTAATTTAGTTATGATATATTAATGTATTATTTTAGTTAAATGACTCATGAAAAAAGATATATTAATTAAATAATTTAAAAAGTTTTCATGACGACCGGTCTGGCGCAGTCGGTAGTGACCCTGCCTGCTACGCCGCGGTCCCGGGTTCGAATCCCGGTAAGGGCATTTATTTGTGTGATGAGCACAGAATATTTGTTCCTGAGTCATGGATGTTTTCTATATATATAAGTATTTATATATTATATATATCGTTGTCTGAGTACCCACAACACAAGCCTTCTTGAGCTTACCGTGGGCCTCAGTCAATCTGTGTAAGAATATCCTATAATATAATATTTAATATTATATATATTAAGAACCTACGTCTACGTTTATTACCTACTAGCTTTTGCCCGCGGCTTCGCTTGCGTTAGAAAGAGACAAAAATAGCCTATGTCACTCTCCATCCCTTCAACTATCTCCAGATCTCCACTTAAAAAATCACGTCAATTAGTCGCTCTGTTTTGCCGTGAAAGACGGACAAACAAACAGACACACACACTTTCCCATTTATAATATTAGTATGGATAGTCTAAGTAACCCGCCGTGGTACTTGATAGATATCTATCAATTGTTCATTTATATGATACTAGCATTTGCCTGCGGCTTCGCTCGAGTTAGAAAGAGACAAAACGTAGCCTATGTCACTCTCCATGCCTTCAAATATCTCCACTTAAAAAATCACGACAATTCGTCTCTCCGTTTTGCCGTGAAAGGCGGACAAACAAACAGACACACACACTTTCCCATTTATAATATTAGTATGGACTAGCTTTTGCCTGTGGCTTCGCTTGCGTTAGAAAGAGACAAAAAGTAGCCTATGTCACTCTCCATCCTTCAACCGTCTCCACTTAAAAAATTACGTCAATTCGTCGCTCTGTTTTGCCGTGAAAGACGGACAAACAAACAGACACACTCACAGACACACTCACTTTCCCATTTATAATATTAAGTAGTTTGGATTTTTATAAAAGTGTGTTATTGATGTTCGAACCACTGAGCCGACGATTCAAATTTCAATTTGAATAATGATTAGTTGAGTTGAAGAGCACAACCAGTTTTATTTAGGTATAGTCATTTCTTGATCACATGGAAGACTTATTAACAAACACTCTCTGATTTAAAAAAAACCGTAAAATTGTCTAACTACAAAATTTAAATTTGAAAGAACCGACACTGACCCGAAATTGTGGGCTCAGCACCAACAATTCAGCAATTCACACTACCAACAATTCAGCTTTCAAACAAAACAACTAAATCTGAATCGGTTCAATCCGTTCGGGAGCTACGCCACACACACACACACACACACACACAAGACACGTCAAACTTATAACACCCCGTCGTTTTTGCGTCGGGGGTTAATGATGAAACACCATGTATTTATTATTAGAATACATCCATTCAAAATGCCATTAAAATGTTATGAAACAGGACACTTCAGCCTCGCCCACGTTTCGTGCCCTGCCGGAATTGTAAATTAGTGACGTGTCAACAGATGATTAAAAGCACGATAAGAATACATCACTATAAAAAAGCTATTAGCCACCACGTTTACCTGGTGTTAACTGTTTACGGCCTTTTTCAGTAGATATTAAAAAAACGTGTACGATAAAACAATTATATATACGAGTATATAAAAGTATTTTTAGAATAGAATAGAGTAAACATTAATTCGTGAACACATCCAAGGCAAAATACAAATTATAACAAAACAAAAAGGAATGAAGTGCCACGAAATGGCCTCATCTCAGCGTGTTGCTGGTGACTTTCATCGCTGATCTTCCAATGAGACTGTCCATTCTGATGATATTTTAGTACTTATTAGGTGAGAAAAGAATTAACCATATAAAAGTGTGTGACGTACCATAAAATAAAAGAGCTGCCGGCGTATCATGCTTCCAATTTTATCACTTATCCACCTGGATAAAGCATCCGTCACGCTTTAGCAAGTATGTCAGTGTGAGAGTGACAGATGTCTTATCCACGTGGATAAGTGATAAAATTGGCAGCGTGATACGCCGGCTGGTAGTGAACCATACGAGTTGGAGATTGCTTCGACTATTTAGTCTTTAAAATTTTGCCTTAGTTTTCATAAAATTGAATACTTTTCACACATTTCACTCTCGCAAAACAAGGCGGTAAATCAAGTTACTAATCCTAACTAAAAAAGAAAACGAAATCGTGTCGCCGTCGCATCGTCAAATCAAAGTCGCCTCATAGTTTGCAGCTAACTTCCATGATTGATGACCATACCAGACAATTTTTCCATTCATCATAGTTAATTTTATTGAAGTGTCGCATGGGCGAGCTGATAAATTAACCTTGGTTTACCGTAGCATCACTTTTACATCGGACTCTTAGACGCACGGCCGGTCTCCATCCTTACTTGGTGGATATTCCACGAATCCGCACGAAGCGCTTTGCTTCTTCTTTTCTTATGCGCACTGCCAAGGAGTGGAATTCCCTGCCGGCGGCTATATTTCCGAGCTCATATAACCCGGCAACCTTCAAATCAAGAGTGAACAGGCATCTTCTGGGCGAGCTCACTCCATCGTAGGCCACGTCTTTGCCTTTGGCTAGTCTGTGGTCAAGAGTAAGCCCATTTATAATAAAAAAAAAAAAAAAAAAAAAAAAAAAAAAATGGACTTTCGACCCCTTTCGGAGTCGAAAGTACTACGTGTGGTTGGAGCGAGTTCATAACACTCACCGCGCCGTTTAGTACAGAATACCCAGCTCACATGTTGGTCTCGAATTCTGTACACTTTTTACAAAAGTAAAGATCATGTTGTACGAGCGGTAACAGAGTCGGTTATAAAGTGTTTTATGAATAGATACAGGTTAATGCAAACAGTGAACGAGTCTATTTGCCGTCGAGGGAAATTGCGTATGTTAATTTGTCAAAGTCGGACAACTAATTTGGTTTGACCGTAAAAACTTTTGATTGGACGCGAGTTTTTGTTTCCGCGTGATTTCGTCTCCATTGTCGTGTGATATTCGTTCATGGTACAAATAAAACGAGATGTTTTTGTAGGTATATCTAAAAGATTTAATAAGAGTATGACTATTTCATATTTTCCCCGGTTTTATCTCTGTGATTTTACAAGAAACGTATGTTACGTACCGGCTTCTAGAGGAGGAGATAACCCTAATAATTACCCTAATAAAACATTTTTTTCCACTTTTAATTTTTGCATTTTATTGGCGTAATTGTTATACATATTGGTACCAAATTTCAGCTTCGAAGTGCTTCCGGTCACTGAGATTAACCGCGGACGGACGGACAGACAGACAGACATGGCGAAACTATAAGGGTTCCTAGTTGACTACGGAACCCTAAAAATTACTGTGCGTAGGTATATGTAATAATCAAAATGAATGATCACAAACATCTCAAGTAACTCGAGCATTTAATTAGTAATTACACACTCAAATTTTCCAGTCATATCAGATTCTCGCGGTTCACTCAAGCCTCGTTTGCACTGGCTTACCTGAGACGTTATAATCCTTTAATCCTATACTCGTAACGACTAGCCATTGGATTCCCTTTGTAATGTAGCATGGCGTTGAGCTGGAGCTTATGCATCCTTAGACTGTGAGGCCCTTTTAATGTCTTATACAGGCAGCTTGCCGGAGTATGAAATTATGTGTAGTCTTCTAGGCTGCCTTGCTACTGAATCTACTGAATAAAATAAATAAATATTGGAGGACCTTACACAGATCAACCTAGCCCAAGCAAATTAAGCTTGTACTATGGGTGCTAGGCGACGATATACTTACTTATATAGATAAATAAATACTTATATACATAGTTTTTCGATAAAATGTATTATGTAATATAGTCATTATAATTATTTTGATGGTCGTTTTTTTACGCACTAGTTCGAGAAGTGGTTCATTATATGCCAGGTCGAAACTTGGGAGGCTCATCTGTACTGAAAAACGTCGTACGATACACGTGCGAAAAGGAAATTCGTAACTCGTGTCGATTTAAAACACTCCCTTCGGTCGTGTTTTAATTTATCGCCACTCGTTTCGAACTTCCTTTTTTACGCACTTGTATCGTAATGTACTATTTCAGTACAGATGGTGTTTTTTTTACGCACTAGTGCGAGAAGTGGTCCATTATATGCATGGTCGAAACTTCGGAGGGTCATCTGTACTGAAAAACGTCGTACGTACACGTGTGAAAAGAAAATTTGTAACTCGTGTCGATTTAATTTATCGCCACTCGTTTCGAACTTCCTTTTTTTCGCACTAGTATTGTAATGTTACTATATCATGTGCGTTTGAACTAGATTTTAATGTTGTAAATCTGTATGTTTATAACGACTGTATGCGTAAATTGAATTTTATTCAATGAGGTGTACATAATTATATAATAATAAAAAGCAAGAAACAGTAAAGTTTCGAATAAAACACGTTTCTTCTCATTAATACCTGTTATAACCTCCAAATTTTTATTTTTTATTATATCCCATTAATTATAATTGACTGTGGAGACCTTTTACATCTCCCAAGATCTTGTTTCAGTTAAATCAATTTAAGCTATGTAACATACAAGCATGGAATGTTGTGTCTTACATCTAGGTATACGGTATTGACTTATTATTTGAATATTTAATACAGCCCGGACAGCTTGAACATGCTCGCTTAAAAGTCTTTGCTTACGGTGGCGTCGTTGATCGGGTCGCCACCTTCCCGAATATAGGTTGAGGGAGGCGATGGCTGAGATACGCGCCATACTCGTGAACGGGTGCTGTTTGTGAAGACCGGTCTGTTTCAGCTAATAGGGGCTATAACTATTAGATTTCAAATTTCAAATTTCAAATTATTTATTTATAAGGTACAGACAAATATTTACAAAGTTTTAACATTAATTAACATTAATTTTGATTACATTGAGGCACTCTGTTCGGTCCTTGTTTGTTTATTTTCTTTCTGACTCTTGGAGACCATATACATCTCCAAGGAAAAAATTAGATTAAGTATATCTATTTTTTTTTCTTTAGTTGTGACATCAAGAGTCTTTTACAACTCTAAAGTTATTTTAGTTATCTTTTATTTGTATCAGTTCGTTTTTTTTTTGTTTTCATCATGTATAATTTTTCTTTTTTAAAGATGTACTTTAACACTTAGAGACTATACATCTCTAAAATCTCTTATTAATCATAGTAGCTTTGTACTTTGTATAATTTATTGAAATGAATTTCCATAGAGTAGGTACCTAGTCTGTTAATTTAATATTTCTTTTTTTTGATGAATACTTTTGCTGATTAAATTGTATCTCGTTTTTTAATGCATGTTAATTATAAGATGTAATGTTTTGAAAAGAAGTGGCCCGCCGAGTTTCTTGCCGGTCCCATAGTGGATACCCCCCTCCAACTGAGGGGGGACTGAAATCTTCTCGAGGCTGAGGCGTAGGGTTAGAGCCGGCGTAGCTTTATTTGACGTTCATAAGCGCATTGTAATATGCCTACTTGGAAAATAAATATATCATTTCATTTTATTTCATAACATTAGTATCTAAATTCTAAAAGAGTCCATTCAAAATGTAATTAAAACACATTTTGTTAATACAAAACAGAACAGAGTAAAAAACCCTTAGCACTCTATTAAAACTGAATTCAAATTAATTTGAAACTGCGAAGTAGCAACTAACATAATTAAAGAGAGCATGTGAGATACTGTCAGTTGTGTTTTATTGGAGCCCCTTTGCCGGTCTTATTTACGTGGAATATCCATGCACTTATGAACGCATATGTACTTATTTATAGTGTATGAATGTCCGCGGGCGATGAAAGTATTTGATGCTTTCGCAGAATTTTAATTTCAAACTGTATTTATATTGCGAGTTTTTAAAAGGTTAATGTGTTTTTAGTTTATGAGGAAGTTTTGCTAAATAAATTAGTAAAAATACCAAAAACTTCCCAAAATTTGAAGTAATTTTTAATCTGGCACTTGGTAGCTCAAATAATTGATTTAATTTAATAATTATGACTGAAAGCCAATGATCATTGATCACAAAAGAAATGCATAGTAACAAATTTAACCTTTTACAGAATAACAGGTAACAGTCAATTTGGACAAAATTCCGATTTAAACGCCCATGCAAGATATCCATATCCATATTAATGATAAATGGGAAAGTGTGTTTGTCTGTTTGTTTGTCCATCTTCCACTGCAAAACGAAGCGAGAAATTGACGTGATGTTTTATGTGGAGATTGTTGAAGGGATGGAGAGTAACATAGGCTATTTTTTCTTTCTATCGCGAACAAAGCCGCGGGCAAAAATTAGTAAGTATAGCATAAAAATAAAAGCCCTTATCTGTGACTATTTTGACGTTTCCTGCTACGATATCAAAAAAGAGAATATTGAAGATTACAATAGCACTATTCAAACCTTAAAACCATAATCTTTAATAAAATAACTTTATATATGTATTTTATGTATATTTATTATATTTAGCATTATTTATGTATGTATATGTAGATATAACTAGTTAGGCAAATTTAGGAATATGTATATAATTCCTTGTTGTTTCACTACTTAACTGTTTTATGACCCTGCACCAACACGATCTCTCGGTTTAGCCCATGGTTGACTGGTAGAGAATGCCTGCTAGCATTAAGTCCGCCATTTGTACTTTTTTAATTGTGCAATAAAGTTTAAATAAATAAATAAATAATCAAGTAGCCACAGTTCACAGTATATTTCGCTGTTTATACCGAAATTAAATACAGCTAAGCCTAGTTCCTAAAAAAATCAAAATCTAGACAGATTAAGCATGCCCTAGATCCACCACCCTTTTGCTCCAAAGAATCCAGAAGCCAGCTAATTATGCAGTGCGTCCGCCCAATGATTTCCCGCGGGCCCCGTCCTGCACTGTTTTAATCATATACGAGATTGCATCCAAACAAATAACTCGAACCGGCTGCAAATTGTGAGTCTGGCCTGAGGATGCGGTTAAGAATATTTTTATTTGACGAGTTGGGGCGATTCGGATGCTCATTATTATTATTATTTAAGCGTATGACGTATATTTGCAGACAATTAGTATTATAAGTCGACATCCAGGTTACGCAACCAACCGATCGCGTCAGGTGTCAAATTGGTATAGAGATCCACCGGGCTGCCTTGGAAACGTCTCATTATTATGTCACAATAATATTCACTGGTATATAACGATCCTAGCATAAGGCGTTGAACTTAAAATATATCAAGTTAATTATTGTATGACAATTTTTTGACAGAAACAGACGACAAATCCCATAAAGGAGTAGGCATATCTCATGAAACTATTCAAGTTTCAGTGCCACTCCTGGAAATTAAGAGGTTAAAAAAAAAACAAAATTGTGACGTTGCAGTGACAGGTCTACGCAGCGGCTGCCATTGATGATGTACGTTCCAATGAAGATCTTGAGTCAATTCGCATTTGGGCGTGTAATTACGGTTTGAAGGTAAATGCAAAATGGACAGAAATCACAGGTAGTTATTGTTGGGACTACCAATTATTATACTAAAATGCTTTCGGAAATGGTGGTACCCGACATTCTTTTTGATGGTACTCTCATCGCTTTCTCCTCTACTGTTAGGAATTTGGGTAATTATTACCTTTATGTTGGCAATAATCTTACTATTTCAACAAAATTCCTCCTTAGAACTAGTACACTCTTTTTGTTGTGTACTTAACATAGAAAAAGGAGTGTACAAGTTTCTAATGGGTTGGCAACGCGGACGTGACACTCCTTGAGTTGCTGGCGTCCATAGGTGGCGGTGACCGCTTTCCATCAGGCGGACCGTGTGCTTGTTTGCCACCGACGTAGTATTAAAAATAGTTTATTATGTGTGATAATCATCTATTCAACGCAAGCTTAAATCCCCTAAAAACTCTTAACATAATCCACGCTTTAAACTCAACATAAAACCGTCTAGTTCTCGTGTAACTTTATATGCGTTAATATTTTACAAAGACTCAGCCCAAGGAGTTCTAATGAAGAGGTCGGCTCATCTCTTTGTGCGCGTTCTCAGCTCATTATGTGAGGGATTCACTCGTTGTTCGGCCGTTTATTTTTGTTTATGGCATCGGGAACTTACCTGAAACAAGAGATATTGTCGGTTAGTTGGGATGGAAATTTGTAAAGTGGAACAAAAATCTACATAATATTGTGGTTTTTCAATACCTATGAGAGACTGCAGAGGCAAAAGAAACCAAAAATTTGAAAACTGAAACGAGCTCTTCTTTCTGACTGACGGGAGTTTCTTTCTGGCTGGATTTACAGAAATATATTGCATAAAAATGTTTAAGTTCTAATCATTGTGCCCAATTATTGTTGAAAACAATACAAAATACAAACATAAACATGGTTACTACTCTTCTAGGACAAAGATATCGCTATGAAGTAGGTACTAAATAAGTTATTTCCTACGCCACAATAATTATCTAATTTCGATTTTTAAGTTATTTCCTATTACTATTTTATAAACTTCTTTTATTAATTATTTCTGAAACTAAAAACTGTATTCCTGTTTCTTGCAACAATTTAGTACAATATTATTTTTCTTGGATTTTAAAATATATCGAATTTTCACAGACGTTTCTGCATTATAAAAAAAGTTTACACAGCAATAATCTAGTAAATAGAGTATAATTGGTCCCTCCAAATATTTTTACACTTTTAATTTTCTTACTTTAATATTTTTGTAAATGTATTAAAGAATCATACCACCAGTGTGTGTCCCTAAGCACGCTGGATTATTTATAATTAGAGGCCGCATTATACCACTGCCCGCGCTAAGAGCATTAGGCGGGTTAATACGGGCTGGCCGAGTAGGCTTTTCACACCCGAATAAAGTGGTGACCAGAAAGTGTGAGACTTGATTTTAAGCAATATTTTTTGTGAATACTTTGGTTGTCGCAATATTCAGTAAGACTGAAAAATGCATGGATAGATATAATCTCATTTCCATAGTATACATTTTGTAAGTGAACATTAAAATTAAGTTAAATTAAGTTTGAACCTTGTTTTGCCGTACCTCTCGCATGAAACACAGGGTTTCCCTAGTTCGGGCAAATGTAAATCATCGATAATTTTAAGTATTTGTTGGATGTAATGTAAATATGCAATACTTGTTTTCAATAAAAATTATGTTTATGGTCTATGTTTATATAGAGTTGAGCTTAGTTGTCGTCATTAGTTTGTCATTAGAGTGAATTTGAGCATTCTTTAAAAAAAAGGCAGCATAAGTAGTGAGATACGGATACACTTTGACATTTATTTTGATATGAACTTGTAAATTACATAACGTCACTACTTTTAAAAAAACTTGTATCTTCGTCTGTCAATGAAAAGAAAATTGTAGTAAGTATGTATGGAATGCATATAGACTTACTGCGTTTTAACTTTGAGGAACAGCGTGAGATACGAGATTTTTTAAAAGTAGTGACGATATGCATATTAGTGTATCCAAAACAAAGTAAAAGTCTTGCGCAAAATACGTGTGCGAAAAGATTTTCCTTCGAATTGTTACGGAAACGTACGAACGTCTCATGCTATTTCAGTTAGTGTCAGTACAAGATGTACTGACACTGACTGAACTAGCATGACAAATACGAACGTTTCCGAAGGAAACCTTTTTCGCACTACATCTGTACCAACAATCAGGACTTTTGGGTATCAAAACTATAATACAACGTATTATAATAGAATTGGTCTGACGGTTTCTCATCAAGCAGAGAAAGCCGATGACGTCACTCGCCGCAGGCAATCCTGCTGCGACCGCAGCCGTCGCTTTACGGAAATTAGGGAACGCTAACGTTTAGCTGTTTATTTGTACAGGTATATAAACAGTATATTATGTTCCTATTATATCAGAGGATAACATGTTAAAATATATATATATATTTATATTTATTGCACAGGGAAACAAACAGCATATAATTAACAAGCAGCAAACATGACGGATTGTTAAAAAAGGTAAAAAGAGAATACTTAAACCGCTCGATGGCTAATGCATCAAACTCTTCCAGGTCCCTTTGGCGCATGATTAAATCTCAAACAAACAAGGGGCCGCGGGGGGCGACACGCTGGCCGTGCTGCGGCACGCAGTTTGCGGACCTACTGGTTCGAACATCCAACTCGCCGAATCACTCAATGCGTATTATCTGTCAGTCGTGCGTGATACACCTCAGAGACCTAATATTCCTAATGCAATGAGTTACCTGCGTATGAATGTTCCGTGTGTGGCGAGAACGATGTTCCTCACGCCGTTTACAGTTGGGGAACTCATGGCAATAATAAAACAGATAAAGCCTAAGGCGACTAAAGATATATATGGCCTAGCGACGCATATATTACGTGGCCTCCCAGCAAATCTTCTGCATGCTTTGTGCTTTTTATTTAACCAGTCCGCGTGTAACGGAAACTATCCATTCACTCTAAAGAAAATTAAGGTAACACCGGTTTATAAAGGAAAGGGTTCTAAGAAAGAACAAAAATGTTATAGACCCATATCCATTGTCCCGGCTGTGTCAAAAATGTTCGAGATGGGATTGTGCAATCGATTGAATAAATTCTTAACCATGAATAACTCACTATGTAAACAGCAGCACGCTTACCAAACCGGTAAATCTACGATCGGTGCCACTCGACTTTTGTTAAGTACTGTAATAGGCCATCTAGAAAATAAGAAGCGTGTAGCTGCTGTTTTCTTTGATCTATCGCGTGCGTTCGATCTTGTCGACCACAATCTCATCGAGAACAAATTAGAGCATTACGGCGTCCGTGGGATTGCTCAGAAGATCATCATGTCGTTCTTGAGTGACAGGGAGCAAGCCACGGATGTAAATAACGAACGATCGAGCCTTAACCCGATAGGTGATAGATCTGTGCCCCAGGGATCAAATATAGGAAATAATATATTTCTTATCCTAATGAACGATCTTCCCTTCGACTCGCCTATTGTAGACTTTGTAATGTACGCCGACGACATCTGTGCCATCGTGAATGCAGAAAGTAGGGACATACTGCTAAGAAATGTCCAGATTGTCATTCAACGCCTTTCGGATTGGTTCACTGTAAACGGAATGGTTCTAAACCTTGAAAAAACAAGCTCCATAGAATTCAACTTGAAACAAGGCGCGGATGCCGCGAACTCCTCGAATTCGGTACTTGTGCAAGATACTACCATCACTTTTGTTGCACATGCGCGGTTCTTAGGTTTTACTCTGGATTCTGGTCTGAGGTGGCATGAACATATCGACAAGATATGCACAAAACTGAATTCGGCCTATTACATAATATCTCGGCTTATGCCTATCCTGTCTAAGGAAAACCTAATGATAGCCTACCATGCATACTGTCATTCTGTGTTGTCGTATGGTTTGGATTTGTGGGGCTTGGCTGCTGACAGGGACAGGCCATTCCTAATACAAAAGAAAATTATTAGAAAAATGGCGCGAGCCGCCCCTGATGCGCCGGCTCGTCAGTTATTTATTGACCTCCGTATCCTTACTTTACCCTGTATGCTGATTTTGGAGGTAGGCAAATATGTGAGGCATAATCTGAGTATGTTTCCAAGAAAAAATTGGACCAGCAATCGCTTCCGTGACCAGAGGCAATACGATTTAGAATTGCCAATACATAGACTTAAAAAAACCGCCCTTTCCTTACATGTATTAGGACCTAAACTTTATAATAAGATCCCAGTATGTATTAAAGCTGCACGCACCAACTTAGGGTTTGTTCTAAAACTAAAATCCCATTTAATCCAAAAGGCCTATTATTCAGTAGCTGAATTCTTGGATGAATAGAACAATAGAACACAAAAATTGTTTCAATGTTTTAATTGAGATCAAATGCTAATTTAGTCATTGCTATATTTATTATGACACCCATCATTTTTGACATTTTGTATTATTCCTTTGTAAATAATATACCTATGTACCTAATTGTAAGACTGACGATGTATAATTAATACAAATAAATGAATATTAATATGAATATGAATAATTACACATACAGTTTAACAAATGTAGTTAACACAACGGCCAGAACAGTTTCCACTTGCAGTTAACACAACAACACAACATATGCTCTGAGAGAAACATTCAACATGCACAAATAGAAAATACAGTTATTCATTTTACTTACTAACGAGTTAACTATTAGTATAATATTTATTATATATAGATCTCGGAAACATCTCTAACGATTTCATTTCGCTAAAATTAGTTATGTGGGGGTTTTTGGGGGTGAAAAATCGATCTAGCTAGGTCCTAGGACACGAGAATTTTCTTTTCCAGTTTTCATGCGCTTTCAAAATATTATGGTATAACGTCAAACACCATCTGTGTTCCCAGAAAAATACGACCTCGGTCTGCAAGCAAGAGTGACTTGGCTATTACTGAATCGGAGTGCTCCATCTTAGAATCTGTCTTCACTTTCATTCAGGTGTGACTGGGGTCAATTGCCGACCAGTCTTCAAAAAAAGAAAAAAAAAACACTATTTCGACCGTAGCTTATTGAGGCCTGGCACAATATCACGAAGCGGCATATCATGTGTTCTAAACAGCACACTCTCCAAAGGAACATTATGCTCGGCAAAGTCGAAGGCCGACGCTCCAGGGGTGGAATACCGCTAAGGTGGGCTGAGACCATGAAGATAGCTTGTGGTTCCATGCAGATGGCAGTCCATATGGCCCTAGACCGCGTCAAGTGGAGAGAAATCACTGTTGGTCACGATCCTCAGCCATGAGGGAACGACTGAGAAGAAGGCCTGGCACATGATTGCCGCGAAAATATGTGGCCACGAGATAGATACCACGTCGTCTTTTAACTGTATAAATGACATAAGGATGGGTAGTCTATCTCGCGGCGACATATTCTCGCAGCAATCATGAGCTAACTCTGCAGGTACTTCAATGTAACAGTAGCAATATGTATGATACATTGTCAACTATAATGATTCACCTCAGCTCAGCCTCACGTCAATCCCATCGTGTACATGGTTTATATTAAAACCGAACGCTGACCTATGTGACGCGACCCGTGAATATCGAAGACAGCTACTGTAGCGTTATATTTCACACGAATATGGCTGGTGCGATTTATAGGAAAAGGCGATAATCGTTATCGTATCGGACGGAAGAACTTTAGAAGGGTGTTATCTAGTTATTAATGGTATGCTTATCTTATCTCATTCATCGACTCTTGCTTCTCTTCTTCTTCGTCGAAACCTCATGACTGAGGGTCGTTACCACCATGAGTAGGGCAGTGTGTGAGCGACAATGCTGCGAGCAGAGCGAGGAGCAGCGCGAGGAGCATAAGTGTTGCAGAGGTATGAGGTCGATCTTTTGCCTTTCCAAATGGAGCCATTAGGCTCCATTTGGAAAGGCACGCATTAGCGTGTGACCTTCTTGATAATGCTGAACCAGTTCGTGTGTATTCCGCCTCTTCTACGATGGCCCTCCACTGGTCCGAAGATCAGATCAGATGGTCTTCCCGAGGCTGTCAGGATCTCTTCTGGTCAAATGGCCAAAGAAGCAGAAGAAGAAGAAGGAACAATTCTCTTCCAGGCAGACTCTTGCTTAGCTTACAAGACGACCTTTATAATGGGAACTGATTTTATTCCTCAGTGGTCGCGCACAACATGGCTAGAAAACGAGGTTCCCAATTGACAGATAATTGTTATATGAATCAGCGAATAACCATTTGTTTTCCATGTGTAATAAGATCTATTGGCAGTTTGATACATAAGCGCTGGTAGCCTAGCGGTAAGTACGTGCGACTTTCGTTCCGGAGGTCGCGGGTTCGAACCCCGGCTCGCACCAATGAGTTTTTCGGAATTTATCTGCGAAATGTCGTTTGATATTTGCCAGTCGCTTTTCGGTGAAGGAAAACATCGTGAGGAAACCGGACTAATTCCAATAAGGTCTAGTTTACCCTTCGGGTTGGAAGGTCAGATGGCAGTCGCTTTCGTAAAAACTAGTGCCTACGCCAAATCTTGGGATTAGTTGTCAAAGCGGACCACAGGCTCTCATGAGCCGTGGCTAATGCCGGGATAACGCAAGAAATATGAAGATGATGAATAAGATCTATTGGCAGCTTGATACATAGAAAGGCGGAAGTTGTTTCATTATCGTAGTTCAATAGATTATCAGATCTTTGGCAATGCCAATTGCTTTGTAAAAAATATACTAATTTATCTTAAATCGCCTTCGCTTCTCGCCGAACCCGACACACGGGCACAGGACACGTTCTGACGCGATACATCAGCGTAGTATTGGCGCCCCCCACCCCCTCCCATTTGCATGTAAATTGAATAACGGCGACGCGGCAGAGCTTTGGCTATCCGTTCAACATTTCGCACTTCCTCCGCTGCCACTGTTTGGCAAAAATACGTGGGAATTTCCGTGTTGACAACACGGTTTGATGGATGTCAGTGTTGATACGGAATGGCGTAAGAGATGCATTATTGTTACCAAACGAGGGGCTGTAAAATGATATTGCATGTGGTTACGCGGTTTTGGGAACTACTTAACCAATACTGGGTTGTTTCGACCCCCTGAGAAAAACTTGTAAACTCACAGAGCACAACAAGAAGTACAGAGCTACACGTTTTCATACAAACATAATTTATAGCAGTCATATTTTGTAAGAATATTCTTAAAGGCATATTTTTGATGCGACTGATTCGTCCTTTAACAGGACGTTATCAGAATATTTATAAATAAAAACGTTTGATTTCGTATGTCTCGCTGCCTATATATATTAATTTATATCTATCTGCTGTATTGTTTCAGCTTAACTGAACTTTGGTATGCAAATAATTTGAACCGCAAGGAAGGCCTATCCTTATCCCAAGAAAGGGAGGTCACGGGTATTTTTTATAGTTATGCATATCTTTTCCTCCACGGAAATCATTAGATATTCCGTATCTTTGGGTCGCGTGCGTGGAGTCAATATCAACACATAGAAGTTCTTTTGATACCAGCCCCTTTAGCAAAATTTGTCTTGTCGCGCGCAAGTCCAAGGCTAGTTGTACTAAAGGTATTTAGGGTTCTCAAATATTGGTAACGCATAAGTGGCTCCCCTGATGTTGCTTATGTCCATGGGCGGCGATGACTGCTTCTCATCAGGCGGCTCGCCTGCTTGTTTGCTGCCTAAATCATTAAAAAAAAACTCAATGACACAAGTAACACAGATGCGATAAAAAGAAAAATAGTAATGTTTTTCTTACTCTAGGTATCGTACGCGCTCCAAGAGCCCAGGATATTTTATAGCCCATTAACCTTGCACGAGGTACATTGGCTCGCCGCCCCAATGACTCCATTCGGTCCCCAATACTGAAGGTGACTTGGAAATTAACCGTCCCCTGCCCGGTAAACGGCCACATCTCAAAATTATTGATTTTTGAGATTTTTGCAGATTCGAGTCCAGAAATATTCAAATTACGACCTTAATTCAGAAAAAATTAAAAAGGCTCCTTTTAAAAACTTTTGGAAGATGCATATGACCACATGCTCATAAAAGTTTAGCCACAAATCCAAAATATCCTGTTATAATTATGATAATTATTTTTGAATTATGGTCGTATTGCACAAACTTTTGTTTTTTGAGTTGTGTCCTCATTCTTTAACAAATGTGACCCCTATTACAATTCCTATATTAATGAACTCTCATCATGTAATAATTGAAGTAGTATATTTTAAGGAACAAACCAAGCCCAAATATAATATGATCAACCTAATTAGAGATATTTCACTGACAAACAAACATGTATCAAAGTGCGCGATTTCTCGAAAATATGTTTTCTTGAGATGTGGCCGTTTAGAGGCAAGGGGAAACGTTCCTTTTTATCGCCCACGTTCTGTATTAAATGGTTTCAATGGCATTGTTTGGAGTTGACGTCTTTTTTAGTAAAGTATCTGATTAGGAAAGCAAAAATAGATTTTAGTGTTTTGTAATAAGGTTTTTTGTAAGCATTGAATGTGAAAAGAAAAGGGTATATGTAAATTGAAGGAGCATACTTTAATAGAGACATTCAATTTGTTGTAACTTTTGGGCTGTAAAGGTCTCATGTATTTTATTTTACTTTTTTATATTGGTACAACATTATTATCAAACGAGATGCTTTTGTAAAATGTCACTTACGACCTTAGAACTTTTAATAGACGGAAACATAGAGAACTCTTGCAGGTGACAGACGCAGCGGTGAGCGCTTGTCATAAGGCGATCAGTATGCTCGTTTTTCGTTACTTATTCAAAAGTGATATATCCGCTAAAGTTTGCGTGTGTTACTTTCGTGATTAGTGCAAGTACCGACATGAACACCCAGTCTGAGGATGCCCTTAACCAAAAAATTAACATAATCTAGACGGTTTAGCCAAGATGGATGATAAAAATTTACTGTGTCGTTTTTTCCAAATTATTATTATCAGATTGTCAAAGCAATACTCTGTTAAAGAAAAATGCATCTAAAACAGTGTGCAAGTGTTATGAAACTTCTCGTTGATGAACAGCTGATCGCTTCATGCCAGTACCTCGGTAATTTGTTGCTCAACGCGATTATACGGAGCGACTAATGTCGCTGCTCCGTCAACATGTCGCTGGTTACGTGTCATAGCGATTTGGTTTATAAACGAGATCTAATCACCATTATTTACATTGGTTACAAGTAACCCAAAGAGCGATGGAAAGAAGGATGGTAGGAATTTCACTTAGGGATAGAAAAACAAATAAATGGCTTCGGGAACAGAGTAAAGTCACTGATGTAACCAAAAGAATGGCGAAACTGAAGTGGGAGTGGGCTGGGCATGTGGCCCGAAAAGACGGTTCATGGTGCAAGAGGCTGTTGGAGTGGAGACCGTGGGGAGAGTCACGCCCAGCAGGGAGGCCAAAAATGCGTTGGTGTGACGATATCAAGGGAACAGCTGGATAAAAGTGGATAGAAAGAGCCCAGAACAGAACAGAATGGCAAAAAATGAAGGAGGCCTACATCTCTAAGATTGAAAAAGGTTAAAAAGAAAAGAAAAATAGATATTAACATCACGCGTCGCATCGACTTCTACGAATAGTCGAATAAGAAACTCGGCATGGTTGTGGTCGCGATTCAATATCGCTAGCGATACTAATTATCTTTGGACACGTGTCCCATATTCTTTTCCTAGCTTTATATAAGTAAGTATAATAATAGAATGATTATAAGTACATGGTGGAATAAAAAGGACCAGCCATATTTACTTTGCATAGTGAATTTTGAGGTAATAATGAACAACTTTTACTATGGGACCAATGCTGAAATCGCGGAAAAAATGGTTGACTGTTTCATACATTTCGACTAACTTGATGCCGATCATTTGTGAACATTTCTTTTTTTTTTGCCACTTTTATGAAGTGTGATATTTTTGAAAAAAAAATACTATTTCTACTCAGAATTACTAACATTTTCAATCCTAGTAGTTAAAAAAATTGTCCCATACGATTTTTTCTTATTTTGTTACCATTTTCCGTACATGTTGTATGGGATAACAAAAGAGGAAAGTAACAAAAATGTATGGAAATTCTGGGACACTTTTTGTCTCCCAGTGAGATTGAAAGTACTCGTGATTCTGAGTACAATTGACCTAAAATTCCCTAAAACAATAAAAAAAAAATATTGGCAAAAAAAAAGAAATGCTCTTGTATGGAACAGCCAAATTTTTTTTTTGCCCATGATAAAAGTTTTTCATTACGACCCAAAAGTCACTATGCAAAGTATGGCTGGTCCTTATCCTGTATAACCTAACAAAGAAGATTGCATCTTTCGATAGCATTTCAACACACGGAATAAGAGCCCCAGGTCACGAACAAAGTAAAGTTAGGAACGAAGTTACGTTTCCCCGCCGAGGAGAAAAACCTCTCCACCTAGCTTAATGACTGTTACCGGCGACTTGGAAGGGTCATATCACTGAGGAAATGGACCATGCTTATAGTAAACGGCTGTCAAACGATAAGCAGCTGATTTTGCTAGGTCCCTTTAAAATAATTATTTTTTAAGGATATTTTGTGTAATAATTACTATTTTAAGTGTAAACGAAGTAGATTTAACATTAAGTTTTGTATAAATATAATAAGTGAAGTGTTTTAGTGGCGTTTACCAGTGTCTTTGATGTCTCAGGTTTGTAGCCGTTATAGGTTATAAATTTGAAATATCTGTTCGCCTTTGTACACTTTCTAGGTCGTATTGTCACTAGTTATTGTTAATTGTGTTTTTCAATTCAGTGTTAACGTGTGTACAAGGCTAGAACAAGTGTAGACATAGTTAAGCGTCATTATTTCATGTAAGTACCTACCTGCAACCGCTGAGCTTGAGTAAGCAATTTCTTGCTTTGTTTTAGTGTTTAGTACATTAAAACCCATCTACAATGCAAACACGCAGAGCAGCTGCAGCAGCCGCAGCAGCGGCTCTCCAGCAGGAGCCTGAAAAGTGTGATAAGCTCCAACTTACCTTGCTGGAATTAAAACAATCCAAGGAATTTAGTGCTCAATTGCTCAGTGAAAGAGAAGACAGTGAGAAAGAGCTTTTATTAGTAATTGATAGGAACGATAAGTTGAAAAAGGAACTGTGTACATTAGAGAGTGATTACAATAATGTAAATTCAGAGCGGGCCCGGCTTCAGGAGACGGTTGACAGGTTTATGGAGTGCAACGCTGCATATGAACAGGCCCTGAAAGACATCGACTCATTGGAGAGAGCACTGCACGACGCCCACGAACAAATCTACGAGCTACGGGAGGCCCAAAACCAAGCAGCTGCGGCACACACTCAGACCTTGTTCGAGGAACTGGTCCGGCCTGACTCCCAGTTGGTTACCGCAGCAATTGAAATCCCTTTGGTCACTACAGATTTAGCCAATGATACCACCACACCAAGGTTAGTAAATTGCAGCGGAAACAAACTAAAGAAATATATTAAATTGAATAAAGTCATTAGAAAAAAAGAAAAACTGTCAAAAATAAATAAATTGTTTTTCAAAAAATTAAAATATTGTAAAGTTAATATAGGCTTAGTGGATAAGTTGGATTTGTATTCTGCTCAGTTAGAAAATAGTAAATTACAGTATGAAACTGACACACAGGCATTAAAATCAAAAATTCAGACTTTGGAGGATTCAATAAAATCCTTGGAAGGCATAAATGAAAGTTCAAAAAAAGTTATTAATGAATATTCTTTGGCTATGGATGACTTAATATCCCAGATAAAGCATAATTCAGACCGCTTTGAGTCGTTGACCAATGCCCAGTCATGTGCATGTAAGCAGGTGACCGGGGATTTGTCAACCAGCACACTCTACCCAAGCCTGTATGACAGTTTACAACAACAGCATATAAGTGGTAGTAGCTCTTTCGACACTTCTCTAAAATGTATACCTAAGCCTAATGTTATTATGTACTGTGATGAAATTGGAAGCGATATGAGCTCATTTCTAAACTTTTACTTAAAGGGACTTAGTACAATCAACCATTGTTTGCCTCATAGTAGTTTTGAAAATATTTTAAAACAAATTTTAAATGACAGTGATATTCATTCTCAGACGACACTGCTTATCTTTATGGGAAATAGGGGCAATGTGAACAAAAATAATTTGGTCAAATACTTTGAACAGTTAAACTCAATGGCAGTGCATAAAATTATTTTTTTCACATTCCCCTACTGTTCCCAAATGTCAGAGGCAGAAAATAACACTAGACATAAGTTAAATATAGCTTTATATAATCTTTGTACATATAGTAGTAAGGTTAGCATAATTGACACTAACAAATTTGTTAGTAAATACCATATGCCTATGGTATTTTTGACTAAAGGTAATTGTTACCTTTCAAATTATTACAAAAGACAAATAGCATTATCGCTATCCTATTTACTTGACATTTCTGCCAAAAATTTGGCAGACAATTCTGCTCCTATTGAGCAGCAAAGTATGAACTTGGAATTGGTTCCAGTCATAACCAATGATTTAAACTAGCTTTTAAGACAAAAGATTCTGTCTCTGGCAATCTAGACTTAAGTAAATATAAGGAAAAAAACTGTAAGCAAGGGAAGTATATCCACCTGGTGCATCAAAATATTCAATGTATTAGAGGTAAAGATTTACAAATTGAACTTTTTATGAAGGATTTTTATATAGATATTTTATGTATTACTGAACACTGGTTAAAAAATAATGAATTAATGCCTCAATTTATTAATCACCAGGTAGGAAGTTCGTTCACCAGGCATAGTTCCATACATGGTGGGTCGTTAATTATAATAAATAATCAGTTAAAATTTAAGGAACGCAAGGATATTGTGTCCATGTCTGTTGAACGGACTATAGAACTAAGTGCAGTAGAATTGGAGCAATTTATTGTTGTGTGCGTGTATAGGCCGCCATTAAGTAATTTTGAATTATTTGAAAGCATAATGGAATCTGTGCTACTGAAAATATCGCCTTCCAGCAAGAAATTACTTATTTGCGGCGACTTTAATGTAAATATTTTAGAAAATTCGACATTAAGTTGTAGGCTGTTGAATTTTTTCAAATCATGTAATCTGAACCACATTTTTATGGAGCCTACTAGAGTGACTGCTACTAGTGCAACCTGTATAGATAATATTTTCACAGATATTTTTCCTATTACAAAAAATGTAATCAGCAATTTAGAGTCCGACCATTTAGGTCAATTAATGGTATTTGAAGCTGCTAGGAAAAATACCTTGAAAAAACAGATAACTTTTGTACCAGTAACCTCGGACCGCGTGGAAAGAATGAAACAGAGTTTAGTTCAGGCGCTACCCGTTCTGTCTCCAAACATGAGTCCTAATGATATGTATAATTCATTCTTTCACACATATATGGAAAATTATAATACGATATTTACAACAAAAACGGTCACGGTTAGTGATGCATCAGTTTTTAGTGAGTGGGCAACTGCAGAGTTACATCAACGAAGACGTGCATTGTATGCCCTGTATGAGGAACGGCGGTTTAATACGAGTGATGAATTTAAAGAACATGTCAAACAATTTTCGAAACAGTTTAAATTAGATTGTCATACCGCTAAACGTAATTATTTAAGCAAGAAAATTAAAAGTAGTTCCGATATAATTAAAGCAACGTGGAAAGTAATTAACGTGGAGACTGGTCGGTCAAAGCAAAGAACAAATGAACTGAAATTAAAAATTGATGGCAAAATTGTAGATTCCAATTTAGAAGTAGCAACAGAATTTGAAAAGTTCTTCACTGATATACCAGTTTCCACAACTAGGCACTTAAATTCATCACCCGCATCTGCCGTTACATTGTTAGAAGATAATGTCATAGAATGTAGTAGAGACCTTGTATTTGAACATGTTAGTACCTCAGATATAATTAAGGCATTTCAATCAATTAATGTTAAAAAAACTTGTGACCTCTGGGGAGTCTCTGTCCATGGTGTTAAATCTTTAATAGAAATTGTAGCGCCTGACTTGGTAGTTATCTTTAATAACAGTGTTGATTGTGGTGAGTTTCCTGATCTTATGAAACACAGTAAAGTCATTCCATTATTTAAATCTGGTAGCACATCCGACCCCACTAATTTTAGACCGATATCAGTGTTACCGACATTCAGCAAAATTTTTGAAAAGTTAGTATTATTTCAGCTATTGCAACATTTTAACATCAATAATCTAATGCACAATAAACAATTTGGTTTTACACGGGGTCGCTCAACAACCGACGCTGGTGTTGAGCTAATCAAACAGATTTTCGATGCCTGGGAGGAGTCACAGGATGCCTTGGGTATCTTCTGTGATTTATCTAAGGCTTTCGATTGCGTCTGTCATGAAACACTGATCAGGAAATTGCACTACTATGGAGTGCGAGGATCGGCACTGAATTTAGTCAAATCTTACTTACACGATAGAATACAAAGGGTCGACGTGAATGGACAGCGCTCACCGGGGTCACTAGTCTCTATGGGTGTACCGCAGGGATCAATATTGGGGCCTTTCCTGTTCCTTATCTACATTAATGACCTGCCATATCTTGTAAAGACCCACCATGATATAGTATTGTTTGCAGATGATACTTCCCTTATTTTCAAAGTCAAACGTCAGCAACAAACTTGTGAAAATGTAAACAATGCTATTTCCGAAGTAGTTAATTGGTTTAGTGTTAATAACTTATTGTTAAATGAGAAAAAGACTAAATGTATTAAGTTTGTAACGAGTAATGCTAAAAATGAACAAGCAAGTGTCGTTGTGAAGGATGAGGAATTGGAACTGGTAGATAGTACAGTTTTTCTTGGCATAACTTTAGATTCTAAACTTCAGTGGGGTCCCCATATTGCTACCCTCTCGAATAGACTGAGCTCTGCAGCATTTGCAGTGAGCAAGATCCGTCAGTTAACAGACGTGGAAACAGCTCGATTAGTTTATTTTAGTTACTTTCACAGCATTATGTCATATGGTATTTTACTATGGGGCAGTGCTTCAGAGATAAATACCATATTTGTTCTGCAGAAGAGGGCTATTCGAGCAATATACAAAATGAACCATAGAGACTCACTTAGAGATAAGTTTAAGGACATTAATATAATGACAGTGCATTGTCAATATATTTATGAGAATATTATGTATGTACATAAAAACATTTGTAAATTTAAGAAAAACTGTGATGTACATAATATAAACACTAGAAATAAGCATAAGCTTGCAGTGCCCTTCACTCGGCTCCATAAAATTAAAAAATCATTCATGGGTAATTGTGTAAGATTTTATAACAAACTTCCTAATGCCATCACTGAACTGTCTTTTAATCCATTTAAACATTATGTAAAGCGTATACTGATCTCTAAAGCCTACTACAGCACACAAGACTACATGAATGATGAAACACCGTGGGATACAAGTATTGTTGAAAACCATTAATTATATAGCTTATTAATGATGATAATTATTGATAATTCAATGTATTTTTATACAATTTTTTTGACATTTAGAATTTATTCTAGAAGTTTTTATACTAGTATTTTTTTATACAATTTAGATTGATATCATTTTATTAAATCAATGTAGTTTTAAAACAATATTGTTTATTGCACCAATAAATTGCTCTGATATTTAGAATAAGATGAATATTGTACACTGTTGACAATTTAAAAGTGCTTATTGTAAGCCTATTTGAATAAAGAATATTTTGATTGATTGATTGATTGAAACAACAAAATAATAAAAAGTATATGAAAGATACAATATTTACAGGTTGACTGTGATCTGACCATGCCGTAGAGGAGTGAATAAGTGAGTTTAGCAATTTTACTATGAGACCAATCACGAAGCAGTAAAATATAGGTAATAAATTGCTTTTCATGATTGATTAAACGTTATTAAAAAAATCGCCATCGTATGATGTGACATATTATAAACCTGGGTTCGAATCCCGGTACGGGTAATTTGTGTGATAAGCATAGATATTTGTTCCTGAGTCATGGATGTTTTCTATGTATATTATATCGTTGCCTGAGAATCCACAACACTAGCCTTCTGGAGCTTACCGTGGAACATGGTCAATCTGTGAAAGGACTTCCTACATTTATACATATTTATTTACATATGTATAAACATTATTCGAATATTATCGTAAATCCAACGTACTTCTCTTCTTTCATTTTTATGCTCGAAATTTTTTGTATTCTCTGAATCAGTAAAACTGTTCTAAACAGTACGAAACAAACATTTCAAGTCTTAATTCAGAAACAAAAACTAACAATCCTTTGCCTCTCTCGCACGTTCGTGATTTTCAATAAGATTGAGCAAGAAAACAAAACCAATAAGTTTTCGAAACAATTTTGATTCGATAAATTCAGAATGGAGAATAATGCTAAGACATAAAGCTAGATTAAATCAGTTCACACGCCATTACTGCTGCTGTATTCAAGCGAAACTTCGTAAAATCTGTACTAGTTGTGAAGGTAATGTCGAGTTACTGAACTTGGAAATATCGACGAGATATCACAAGTTTTGAGCTTTGTCACGACGAAATGAGGTGCAAAATTTTACAACATAGGTAGGTATGTGATACCGGTCACCGGTCTGGCGCAGTCGTTAGTGACCCTGCCTGCTGCGCCGCGGTCCCGGGTTCGAATCCCGGTAAGGGCATTTATTTGTGTGATGAGCACAGATATTTGTTCCTGAGTCATGGATGTTTTCTACGTATATAAGTATTTATATATTAAATATATCGTTGTCTGAGTACCGTGGGCCTCAGTCAATCTGTGTAAGAATGTCCTATAATTTTTTTTATTTTTTATTATGTTGTGTAGGCACTGGTCCCACCAAAAGCAAATAAGCTATGATTACGACCGTCTGGCTCAGACGATAGTGACCCTGCCTGCTAAGCCGCGGTCCTGGGTTCGAATCCCGGTAAGGGCATTATTTGTGCGATTGAGCAAGTATAACGGCCCAGCCACGACATTGGTCTAAGCATGACATCGGTGAGCGGCAGCCATACGTGCGAATGAAAAGACCCATCGCTGTGTCTCGCTTCAATGTATGGCCGCCACTCACCGCTGTCGCGCTTAGACCAATTTCATGGCTGAGCTGTAACTCGCTTACGCTATCATCGCGTCTCTTTTTAACGCCGGTTTACTCGCACTAGCATAATTGGAAAATAAAAATAATCGACTATCTTTTGTCCGTTTTTAACGATGGGATTGCAACTGTCACCGCGATATCCCAATTTCATTCACTTTTAATCCCTTTATTGCTAATTGTGGCAATGAAATTTGAGCAGTTCCAGGTGGTTTGTATGCCCCCTTGGGAAAACAAGCGTGAGTAAAAAGTACATGTGTATATAATGCATCTATTCACCAATATGATCATCAAGATCAAATCTAATCCACTTCATCATCCATGCTCAACCTGACATTTTGGGCTAGGCTCATGGGAACCTGGGGTCCGCTGTAACAACTAGGTAATCCCAAGATTTGGCGTAGACACTAGTTTTTACCAAAGCGACTGCCATCTCACCTTCCAACCCAAAGGGTAACTAGGTTTTATTGTAAAAAGTCCGGTTTTCTCACGATGTTTTCCTTCACCGAAAAGCGACTGGTAAATTTCAAATGACATTTCGCACATAAGTTCGGAAAAACTCATCCGTCACTTACAAATCTAATTACCTTCAACCACACTAATTTATGACATCAGCATCGGCCCCGCGCTCACATAAAGTAGGTTTAGTGAATGCAAAGAATGCCTCTAGACTGGAAAATTTTGCATCTATTATCCTAACAATTCATATTATGAAGCTTTCGCCCCGTTGTTCCACTTCCTCTTACTACAATTAATGGTTTCCCTTCGCATGAATGCCACATTTTTAACAAAAGTTTGGGCTACTCGGACTAAGTTATGAAAGAGATATTTACAAATATAATTCACGATGTCACGTGATTTCTGTAAAACGTGAAAAAAAATTACAAGAACATCAATTTCAGGAAATATGATCCTAAATAATATTTGTGGAAAGTATTTGTTGTTGAATTCTTTTGCACATTATTTATTACTAGCATTTGCCCGCGGCCGCGGTCGCGTTAAATTTGGAAATTGCGGAATGCTCCATACAAAATTCCACCTCCCATTCAAGGGTAGTGGGGGGTTAGAAAGAGACAAAAAGTATCCTATGTCACTCTCCATCCCTTCAACTATCTCCACTTAAAACAGACACACACACTTTCCCATTTATAATATAAGTATGGAAGTATGGATTTCTTTTACTATGTCCTATTTATACCACCATATAAGTTTAACATGGAACAATAGTATGTTATACAAGGGGGCAAGTATGGATATTGAAATCCTGAACTTGCGAGTCTTTTACTACGAGAAGTAAAATACATGTGCACCCGAGTGTTTTCCCCTCACTATAGTGTATGCGTTTATCACTGTTGTAGTTCCACAGGTGGTAAATCATGAACTAGATTCACCTAATATTTTAAAGCAGTTAATTTGACTATTAATCTCAATAATAAATAATGCAAAACACGTGTTTCCGAAAAAAAATATTATACCTATTTATCTCAATAAACAGTAACTCATACAAAGCTGAGTAACATAACAGGTCGTCTTACATTACGCTTAATAAAAGGCAACTAAGCCTACCTTCCTCTCGTAACTTCAATTTGTCTTCAAATCTTCCCTGTATGCAACAACGAAATCCACTACATGTCCGTATTCTGATGCGCGACACTTGTGGATATAGTCGTGTGGTAGTTTTAATAAATTTATATCTATAAATACTTATTTATAGGTATAAATTTTGATCACAAATACCATAGACTGACCACCATTATTTTCGTTTGATGGTTTATATTCAATTTGATATTGTGAGAGATTTGATCTCATTAGTCGGCAGATTTGGTCGTCTTTCACTGCATTGGGAACTTACCTGAAACAAGAGAAATGATTGGTTAGTTCGGGACACGGATTATTATTCTATGTAAATGTGTTGGCATAGTTAATGATATAAGCCAATATCAGATTGATATTTCTAGTAGCAATTGCGTCCTATCCAAAACAATAACAGAGAAGTCATTTGTTGCTCCAGAAAACCCAAAATATGATTACAAGAGCGATTTCTTCCAGACAACCTTAAGGTAGCGGAAATTGATAAATTTACATTATGATTACCATGTTAAAAAAAAGAGATCGACTGTGTGATGTGTCTCATTTTCAGTCTTATGTCATTGTCAATGATTGTGACTGGAGAGTGTCATCTATTGGACTTTACCGACAAAATTATTTTAAAAATAAATTAATAGTTTAAAAAACACTATAAAACACGCTTTTATAAATGCACGTAAAAGCCAAAAATAAATTATGGATCGTTCAAGTTGTCTCTATTTGTGAGCTGAAGTTTAAAAACTATGTGCTTTTAATTATAATATTTGATTGTAAAAGCGTGGGGCGCTGGAACAGGAAAGACTTTTTGTATAACCACAGAATATATAAGTATAACTTGCTGATAAATCAAATTATGCTATGTTACGGGAAGGAGGTTACACAGATTGACGCGCTAACTGGAGTTGCAGCATGACTAGTAGGTTCTACATTAAACAGTCAAATCAATTAAAAGTCAGTGTTCAAAGTAGGTACCAGTTTGTCGAACTCAGACAAAATATGCGCTAGTAGCGAGGAGAGTCGACAGTCACCGACACTTAGAACGCAGCTTTTTTCCGGTAATCAAAGTACAAAAGGGGAAAGTGTCTACAGTGACAGGATGCAGAGTTCTTGTTCGTGGACGAGATATCTTTGGTTCTCTTTGGTAACCCTTAGGCGGCATATGTAAACGTTATGTTCTTATGCAACTTCATTCGCCAGGAAGTTCGAATTAGTATTTGTTTACAAGAAAGTCTTTCCTGTTCCAGCGCCCCACGCTTTTACAATCAAATATTATAATTAAAAGCACATAGTTTTTAAACTTCAGCTCACAAATAGAGACAACTTGAACGATCCATAATTTATTTTTGGCTTTTACGTGCATTTATAAAAGCGTGTTTTATAGTGTTTTTAAACTATTAATTTATTTTATACTTTTTAGTCATTAATAATTAAATAAATACCTTTTAACATTTATACATAAAATTATTTCAAGTAGGCGGATTTTACATGTCATTTGTGGCTTAACGTGTACTTATTGCTAATTGCTACTTAATAATAACTAGCGGCTACCTTCTTATTACGGTATTATCATAAAAATGTTTATACCTAGTAAGTTATCCGTAAAAGATAGACAATATAGACATGTGCCATCGCGGACTTTTTGAAGACATTAGAGAGACATACTTTCGCCATACATTGTTTTGAAGCTCTCAGCTAGTGGGATTTTGTTTGACTCGATTAGAAAATATTGTCACATTTCAACTAATTCAAACAAAATTTAAGTATTTCTTTTTTGCCGAGCCCCCCTTTATTTGCACTTAAGGGTCACAGGAAAACCATTACCCAACTTATTTTAAATACAACGTTGATCTTTCTTTTATGCGGGGGGCTTCGCCCCCCGAGCCCCCCTTTGTTTGCTCTTAAAGGTCACAAGAAAACGCTAACCCAACTTATTCTAAATACAACGTTGATCTTTCTTTCATGCGGGGGGCTTCGCCCTCCGAGCCCCCCTTTGCTTGCTCTTAAAGGTCACAAGAAAACCCTAACCCAACTTATTTTAAATACTACGTTGATCTTTCTTTTATGCGGGGGCTTCGCCCCCGAGCCCCCTTTTCGTTACTCTTAAGGGTCACAAGAAAACCCTAAACCAACTTATTTAAAATACAACGTTGATCTTTCTTTCATGCGGGGGGCTTCGCCCCCCGAGCCCCCCTTTGTTTGCTCTTAAAGGTCACAAGAAAACGCTAACCCAACTTATTTTAAAAACAACGTTGATCTTTCTTTTATGCGGGGGCTTCGCCCCCGAGCCCCCCTTTGTTTGCTCTTAAAGGTCACAAGAAAACGCTAACCCAACTTATTTTAAATACTACGTTAATCTTTCTTTTATCTGGGGGCTTCGCCCCCGAGCCCCCCTTTTCGTTACTCTTAAGGATCACAAGAAAACCCTAACCCAACTTATTTTAAAAACAACGTTGATCTTTCTTTCATGCGGGGGCTTCGCCCCCGAGCCCCCTTTGTTTGCTCTTAAAGGTCACAAGAAAACGCTAACCCAACTTATCTTAAATACTACGTTGATCTTTCTTTCATGCGGGGGCTTCGCCCCCGAGCCCCCCTTTGTTTGCTCTTAAGGAACACAAGAAAACCCTAAACCAACTAATTTTAAATACAACGTTGATCTTTCTTTCATGCGGGGGGCTTCGCCCCCCGAGCCCCCCTTTGTTTGCTCTTAAAGGTCACAAGAAAACGCTAACCCAACTTATCTTAAATACTACGTTGATCTTTCTTTCATGCGGGGGCTTCGCCCCCGAGCCCCCTTTGTTTGCTCTTAAAGGTCACAAGAAAACGCTAACCCAACTTATTCTAAATACAACGTTGATCTTTCTTTCATGCGGGGCTTCGCCCCCGAGCCCCCCTTTGTTTGCTCTTAAAGGTCACAAGAAAACGCTAACCCAACTTATCTTAAATACTACGTTGATCTTTCTTTCATGCGGGGGCTTCGCCCCCGAGCCCCCCTTTGTTTGCTCTTAAGGAACACAAGAAAACCTAAACCAACTAATTTTAAATACAACGTTGATCTTTCTTTCATGCGGGGGCTTCGCCCCCGAGCCCCCTTTGTTTGCTCTTAAATGTCACAAGAAAACGCTAACCCAACTTATCTTAAATACTACGTTGATCTTTCTTTCATGCGGGGGCTTCGCCCCCGAGCCCCCCTTTGTTTGCTCTTAAGGAACACAAGAAAACCCTAAACCAACTAATTTTAAATACAACGTTGATCTTTCTTTCATGCGGGGGCTTCGCCCCGAGCCCCCCTTGTTTGCTCTTAAATGTCACAAGAAAACGCTAACCCAACTTATCTTAAATACTACGTTGATCTTTCTTTCATGCGGGGGCTTCGCCCCCGAGCCCCCTTTGTTTGCTCTTAAAGGTCACAAGAAAACGCTAACCCAACTTATTCTAAATACAACGTTGATCTTTCTTTCATGCGGGGGCTTCGCCCCGAGCCCCCCTTTGTTTGCTCTTAAAGGTCACAAGAAAACGCTAACCCAACTTATCTTAAATACTACGTTGATCTTTCTTTCATGCGGGGGCTTCGCCCTCCGAGCCCCCTTTTCTTTACTCTTAAGGAACACAAGAAAACCCTAAACCAACTTATTTTAAATACAACGTTGATCTTTCTTTCATGCAGGGGCTTCGCCCCCGAGCCCCTTTGTTTGCTCTTAAATGTCACAAGAAAACGCTAACCCAACTTATCTTAAATACTACGTTGATCTTTCTTTCATGCGGGGGCTTCGCCCCCGAGCCCCCTTTGTTTGCTCTTAAAGGTCACAAGAAAACGCTAACCCAACTTATTCTAAATACAACGTTGATCTTTCTTTCATGCGGGGGCTTCGCCCCCGAGCCCCCTTTGTTTGCTCTTAAAGGTCACAAGAAAACGCTAACCCAACTTATCTTAAATACTACGTTGATCTTTCTTTCATGCGGGGGGCTTCGCCCTCCGAGCCCCCCTTTTCTTTACTCTTAAGGAACACAAGAAAACCCTAAACCAACTTATTTTAAATACAACGTTGATCTTTCTTTCATGCGGGGCTTCGCCCCCCGAGCCCCCTTTGTTTGCTCTTAAATGTCACAAGAAAACGCTAACCCAACTTATCTTAAATACTACGTTGATCTTTCTTTCATGCGGGGGGCTTCGCCCCCCGAGCTCCCCTTTGTTTGCTCTTAAAGGTCACAAGAAAACGCTAACCCAACTTATTCTACATACAACGTTGATCTTTCTTTCATGTGGGGGGCTTCGCCCCCCGAGCGCCCCTTTGTTTGCTCTTAAAGGTCACAAGAAAACGCTAACCCAACTTATCTTAAATACTACGTTGATCTTTCTTTCATGCGGGGGGCTTCGCCCCCCGAGCCCCCCCTTTGTTTGCTCTTAAAGGTCACAAGAAAACGCTAACCCAACTTATTCTAAATACTACGTTGATCTTTCTTTCATGCGGGGGGCTTCGCCCCCCGAGCCCCCCCTTTGTTTGCTCTTAAAGGTCACAAGAAAACGCTAACCCAACTTATTCTAAATACTACGTTGATCTTTCTTTCATGCGGGGGCCTTTTCTTTACTCTTAAGGATCACAAGAAAACCTTAACCCAACTTATTTTAAATACAACGTTGATCTTTCTTTTATGCGGGGGCTTCGCCCCCGAGCCCCCTTTGTTTGCTCTGAAAGGTCACAAGAAAACGCTAACCCAACTTATTTTAAATACTACGTTAATCTTTCTTTTATGCGGGGGCTTCGCCCCCGTGCCCCCCTTTGTTTACTCTTAAAGGTCACAAGAAAACGCTAACCCAACTTATCTTAAATACTACGTTGATCTTTCTTTCATGCGGGGGCTTCGCCCCCGAGCCCCCTTTGTTTGCTCTTAAAGGTCACAAGAAAACGCTAACCCAACTTATCTTAAATACTACGTTGATCTTTCTTTCATGCGGGGGCTTCGCCCTCCGAGCCCCCTTTTCTTTACTCTTAAGGAACACAAGAAAACCCTAAACCAACTTATTTTAAATACTACGTTGATCTTTCTTTCATGCGGGGGCTTCGCCCCGAGCCCCCTTTGTTTGCTCTTAAAGGTCACAAGAAAACGCTAACCCAACTTATTCTAAATACTACGTTGATCTTTCTTTCATGCGGGGGGCTTCGCCCCCCTAGCCCCCTTTTCTTTACTCTTAAGGATCACAAGAAAACCTTAACCAAACGTATTTTAAATACAACGTTGATCTTTCTTTTATGCGGGGGGCTTCGCCCCCGAGCCCCCTTTGTTTGCTCTGAAAGGTCACAAGAAAACGCTAACCCAACTTATTTTAAATACTACGTTGATCTTTCTTTCATGCTTCCCTCCTCGAGCCCCCCTTTTTTTCTGTTCTTATCTTCCGGCACCATCATCAGGCCTTGAAACCTAATCGTAGTCATAGTTCATTACAAGACTTTTCTAAGAAGCCCAAAAACAGCTATGATACGATGTTCCATCATGTAGTTCCAGTTCATATCTTCCGGCTCCATCATCAGACCTTGAATTCTAATCGTAGTCAAAGTTCATTACAAGACTTTTCTAAGAAGCCCAAAAACAGCTATGATACGATGTTCTATCATGTAGTTCCAGTTCATATCTTCCGGCTCCATCATCAGACCTTGAAACCTAATCGTAGTCAAAGTTCATTACAAGACTTTTCTAAGAAACCCAAAAATACATACATAGTTACATACACGACGACCTAATAAAAGCGTGTTAATTAAGTGTAACTTTAGTATTAAGCTGGAAATAGTTTCCGATCCTTATATGTGTTTATTCCATGCTGCGCATACATGTTTTGGGTGGCATTCTAACTTAAAACCTATGTGTATAATTATTATTTTATTTCATGTTGTAAATGTCAGCTGTTTTGTGTGCCTAATGAGCACTCGCAGCGATATATCATAGCCGTCACTCGCAGCGAACTTCATCATGAAATATCATGAAATAGTGTAGGGTAATGGATGACGCTGCCGACTGGGCTTGTTCTTATGACAACTTATTTTGGTGTACGTTTTAAATTAGCTTTTGGCAAAAAAAAAAAACACATTTTGGTATAGTTTTTTATACTACGTCGGTGGCAAACAAGCGTTCGGCCCGCCTGATGGAAAGCGGTCACCGTAACCTATGGACGCCTGAAACTCAAAGAGTGTCACATGCGCGTTGCCACCCCATTAGAAACTTGTAAATTCCCTTTTGCTTGTGCACTCCTTAAATACACAGTAAAAAGGAGTGCACAAGTTTCAAGGAGGGTTCGGGTTGCCGACGACTCGAAGGACAATAGACGGAATAAGTCAGTTTTTAACAACAGAAATTATAAATACAAGTTGGCTGTTGAATTTTTTTTTAATATTGGGGACACCTCACCACATTTGTCACCTGTCTAAATTTATTAGATCACCAGTGGGCTACACAGTGTAATTTGACACTTGTCACTGACAATTCTGTGCCTATTTCTGGGTTGATAAGTAACATTGTTACTCAGCGTCAATATTTCCTTGTTGAACAGGCAATGAACGGCGAAGTGTCACTGTTGGACGACAAATTGTTACCATTGTGAAACAGGCCCTACGTAGATTGGTTAATCGAATCTGTAATCAAAAGTCTTACTGGTTAGTAAGATTTGATTACGGATAGACGATAGAACATTTAATTTTCAATAAAATACAGTTGGACAGTACGGTAAATCTGTTAAACTAAGGAGATTATAGATTCCCTGTGTGGTGACGGGTTGAGAATTTCACCACCCCCTTTCTTCCCGTGGGTGTCGTAGAAGGCGACTATGGGATATGGGTTAAATTGTGGCGTAGGCGAGAGGCTGGCAACCTGTCACTGCAATGTCACAGTTTCGTTTTCTTTCAACCCCTTATTTGCCAAGAGTGGCACTGAAGCTTTAGTAGTTTCATGTGTTATGCCTACCCCTTTATGGGATACGGGCGTGATTGTATGTATGTATGTATGTATTATAGATTCAGTTCCCATTTTTAAGTAAGTAAACACTTTATTGTATTTACTTACATCAAACCGAAACAGAAAAACATTAGACGTAAAATAATGAAGAAAAATGAAGTACAGACGCGAACTTATCCCTAAGAGGGATCTCTTCCAGTTAAGTTTTGTAAAGTCAAACCCAATCAAAATAACACTCAAACGCCAACAGAAACAAACGTCCAACTTCTCGAACTCCTAAAAATGGCGGGTTCCGTTTAAAGGGCTTCCTAATTAATTGATCTGAGGCGCGGAAATTGCCCGCCACCCTTCCCTTCAGTGTAACTGTGGCCTTAAGGCACTGTACCCACCAAAAACGAGTAACCGATTAGCTATCGGCTATAGAAACGAACAAAACATGAACCGAAACCGTGTAAATAATTTATCGCAAAAAAAAAAAAAAATTGGCACAAGCTTTTATCGGCGACTGTACTTTTCGTTCAACAGTTATCTACTGCTCTCCGAAACATTTCTAAAAAAACCCCTACTCGATGGGGATACGACATTTCATTACAGAGGTCATATGGCCACCGTTATGCTCCGTAATGACCAACTCCATGATACCATAATATTGCATTGTCACATGATTTATAGGTATGCTTGCAAAATTTCAGCTCAATCGGAAACCGGGAAGTGGGTAAAATTTAACTTGCAAGATTTGATTACAGATAGACAACGGGACAGGCACAAGTAAAATGAAAAAAAAAAAAAAAACACTATGATAGCGCGAGCGACTTTTAGTTCGTCGCCGAGCGATGAACCATAAATCGCTCGTTCTCGCTTTTATTTAAGTATACACGGGAGCGACTATCTTTTGTTCATTTCTATCACCGATAGCTCATCGTTTACTCGCTTTTGGTGGGACCAGTGCCTAATTTACAATTCCAGCCATTACTTTACCAACCTCGTATAATAATCTCAACGCCACTGTAAAATCGACCTTTAATGTTACCCGGTAAATGTAAAAGTAAGAATAGGACTTAAATTATGTAAGTTATTTTATTTGAGGAGTAATTTGTAAAATGGTTGAAGCGAAGGGATGAAATTTACGCAATATAATTGCGCGATTTACAAATAATTTCGATTCTCGGAGTTCGAATGTTTCAGTTGATTTGATTGTGTCTAGTTTATTTTATGATTTGTATATATTTTGCATTTTCGTGTTTAGGAATGGACGATACTGGTTTTTGATTAACATGGCTTTATTAGGTGTTATACAGTATGTAAACTAACGAAAACCATTTACTGTAATCGAAATGTCGGTGATACTTTTACTATGGTAAAAATTTACTCTCCCATAGAAATACTTACTATAAAATAAAACTACCTATGAAACTGTCAGAAGATATTTTCGTGATTTCGGGGTTGATCTCATAGTAAAAGTTTCTCAGTATCACCTGGACATTTACGGGTTACAGTAAATGGTTTTCGTTAGTTTACATACTGTATATTCATAATTATGAATTCATTTTAATGCTCTTGTCGAGATTCAACTCAAAGATCGCGGGTTGGAGTTGAAATCCCGGCTCGTACCGGCTAATTTTCAGAATGGTACAGTCAACCAATTGGACCCCTAGGCCACTATACAACCATGTCAAAATGATAAGCAGTAAGAGATTTCTTACAATTTGATTTATAACGTCACTATGAAATAGTTCTACAGTGGCCTAGGGTTCAAATTGGTTGACTTACCTATCATTTTTCCAGTCGCTTTCGTGAAGAAAAATATCGGGAATAAGGGAACCAAACTAATCGCAACAAGGCATCGATGGGTACTTTCAATTCATATATTCATATTTGATTTGGCTTTGTGTAGAATAGATGACAATAGGGAACTTGACTGTACTTAAAATAAAATATTTTATACCATGCACGAAATAAAGCATCAGATAATTATACGAAGAAAAGAAAAGAAAAGAAAAGAAAATATTTATTAATAACATCAGTTATAGGTCAGTTTACATTTTTACATTTTAGTACTATTCTACTTATTATTATTATAATTGTATAATTATTATGTATGTACATTGTACGTATCAAAATTTTATATATATATGTATGAGTTAGTCTACTTATTTAACAATTCATTTATGTCGTAAAATTTTCTTTTTCTTTTCTTCTTTCTTGCAGGACGTAGCAAATAACACTAGACTCGGCTCCTAGTGTTGCCTTCCTGCCGAGTGTTGCTTGAACTCAACGAGTTTAATATATTAAACTGCTAACTATGAGGCAAGCCGTATTCTTGTTTGCCACGGTTTAGTATTAAAGAAAGATGTTTTCCGTAAATACAACACAAATGTATTCTAGAACATTCAGGTGGGGAGCCGGTAGTTGGCGATAATATTTATCTTAATTACGCAAACGCGAGTTTATCACCTGAAGTTGGCTGCGGAACCATTACCGAGGACTTATTCTGATCCTGAGCATCGGTGTATTTTACTAGCAATATATAAATAAATTTGTAAAATAATCATGAAAATTTAGATTGAAGTAAGTATGTGAATTAAATTGTAGTTAAGCTCATAAATATTGCTCTTCTAGAAGAATTAAAATGTGAAAGAACTGTAAAAAATATTGCGTAAAGTAATATGATGACAATTTGAAAATGTTCCTTATTGGAAGTTAAACTAGGAAATGTTTAGTCCCTTTGAAGTCGAAGTTTATGAATTTTCTGAGATTATTATTTATTTATCTAAACGAGATAAAGGTATGCTTTAATTTTGTTATCGTTTTGTTTTATTCTAGCTTTACTTTGATTATCTGGTAACTAGATCCTGATTTAGAAATCAAGTTGTCCAAAAAGATCTTCTAAGCATAATGTTATTTCCACAACACCAAACCGTAAAATTTAATCTATTTGGATCAAATTTTATTTTTCACGATTACAAACAAAGACATATGTTACCCCTCAGTGATGGTAAGGTGACATTTCGCGCCAAAACCCAAGTATTTCCCAAGGAAAAACAAAGCCATTCTCGCACGTACTTATTCTGATTCATCTGTGCTCGCCAGAATACGGTACCTGGATGATAATGTATGCAAATTACCTTTAACTTGAGCGCAGCCTGCGAGCGCTGTATCAAACTTGTTATTTGTGTGTTTTAAGTTAGGTATGTGATGATTTACGTGCGCCGGATTACAAAATAGGGACACAAAGGTGATCGTATTGGCGAGTAAAAAGGGAAAGTTACTAAGTTTTGAAAGATGTCTGGAATATATTTTTTTATTATTAAATTAAAACGGGACTTAATCGCGTAAAACTTACGTTTATAATTAACCCGACGTTTCGGACATGACATTACGTCCGTGGTCACGGGTAGACTGGCTGGGAGTTGTATCAACATCTTCTAGCTGTACGAGTTTTTCGAACTACCCGAACTTGATTGTCATTAGGCACTTTTACGCTAGGGTTGCTACTCTGTCTAAAATTACTAAAATATTAGGTATATAAATATTATGAAAATTATCCATCGTACCTGTCGGTATGTCACCCGTCAGAACAGTTTCAGTAATGTAGCAGGTGTCGGCGTCTTGATTTACACTATAGCGCTGCGCTTTCTAAGTTGACTCACATACAAAATATTGGACCAAACAGCAGTCACAAGGCATGGTCTGCAACACGGCCATCCTAAAACAGCCCTGTGTCCTCGAGGAAATTTAACTGTTCGGTCCTTCTTTGTTTATTTTCTTTCTGACTCTTGGAGACCATATACATCTCTAAGAAAAAAATAAATAGATTAAGTATATTTATTATCTTTAGTTTTGATATCTAGAGTCTTTTACAACTCTAAAGTTATTTCTGTTATAGTTTTATTTGTATGTTTTGTACTTATCAGTTTTTTTTTTTTTTTTCATCATGTTTAATTTTTAATTTAAAGTAGCTTTTTGATTTTGTTGAATCCATATTATTTACTGTAATGTTGAATGTAAAAGTGCCCCTGTGGCCTACTAAATAAATGTTTTAGATTTTTTTGATTTCTGGTATTATAAGAAAGGTAGTCCATCCTACCCGTCGGTATGTCACGTCAGAACAGTTTCAGTAATAGGTTTCGACTGTAGCAGGTGTCGGCGTCTTGATTTACACTAGCGGCGCCGGTTCGCAGCGTTATTAGCTGACAGACAGACGACGAGATAATCATTATTAATTTATAAATACAGAACTATCATTTTTGTCTTGAGGTATTTTTACAAACATATCAAACAATCAGCATAATAGTAGTGATGTAAGTGATGGTACTTTAAGTAATAAAAGTAAGAATAAGTACCACAATTCAATAAAATTGAAGGAAACCTACAAATTCTATACATACGACTATATTAATCATAGTCACAATAAAGTAATAAGAAACCTTTTTCCGTTTACAATATAAATAACTTTCCTCTATAAATCAAAATATTTATAAATATTTTATGTATGTAAAAAGTGTTTTGTACTATTAAGTAACTTTATTTAAAAATTGAAACTGTGCCTTAGAATACCATTTATTACATAACGCAAGAACTTAAAGTGTGTTTTATATCTTAGTAGTTAATTCTATGAAAACAACCTGTTTCCACAATTATTCAAACTAGTTTTCTGTAACGCATCAATACACAAAATCTATTGTTCGAAACCTAAAATTCATCCTACACAAGTATATACCGCCCGTCATCCATTATCATAACTCAACGTCACGTATCGTGTCACTTGTCAGTAGTCAGGTGACAAAACGTGTTTGCGACACGCGATACCTAGGTCTTAATTTTGTTGACATCGTAATACCTGTGTTGTTATTATGTTTTCGGGTTGTGGGGTCACCTTTGATGAGAATATTTGTTTTTGTGACTGTTTATTAACACTAAGAAAAATAAGAGCTATTTTATTTCGCTATTATTTCTTTTAGTCTCAATCATGGTCTTTTTTTCTAATTACATTCCTTAGGTACGTTTTACCTAATCTTACTGCAACTGCGACATAGCGCACGTCGACATCTGATAAACAGACTTTTAACAAAATGTTGTTTTGTTTTTGCACCACTTCGTGTTGTTTTTTTTTTGCGTCCAATGTTTTTATATACAACTGAAATATTTCTTATTCCTTAGTTGATATTGTTGTATCTAGAATTTTAGATGCCATAATTTTGCGTGCCATCCATATTTCACGTAGATTGGTTAAAATCCTAAGTTTCAAAAATGTAATTTAAAAAAGATAATTTTATAACAATGCGAATAACTTTATATTTTTTTACTTCCCAAATTTCCGACTTTTCCCTGACTCACAGACAAAGCCATCAATGGTAAAAAATATAACAATAATTTGATAAAGGAAGAAGCTTATCTCGAGAGGCTCTTCCGCCGAACGACCCTCAAACATCTTGTGTCCAAGTGCTTTCAGTGTAAATTCGGATGACATTTAATCATCTATGTAATTCGATGGGGACTAATGGAAGCCATGGGGAATTGTGTGAACAGTGAATCATATTATTGTTTTTTTTTTTATAGGTACATACTACATATAGATTTGATGTCAACATTTTGATTTATTCGACCCCTTGATTGCAAAGAATGGCACTGAAATTTGAGTAGTTTAATGTTCTATGCTTACCCCTTTTTGGGAACAAGCGTGATTATAAACATGTGTGTAATTGTGAAGAGTATTCGAAATAGGTCAACAATGTTACATGAAAAAAAAAATAGAAGAATTGAAAAAACTAATTCAATTCAATCACGCCTGTATCCCATAAAGTTTAGGGGTAGGCAGAACACGTGAAACTACTAAGTTTCAGTTCCACTAAAAATAATCAATAAAATAGGCATGTGCTCAAACACACATCTCATTTTCAATTACGCATTGTTCGATTTTCTTGTTCACTCAGATGTTTGCATAATTTTAATTCCTATAAAAAATCCCACAAAACCACGAGCGGCTCGAGTGCAGCAAAACACCAGCCCAATTCAAAAACACTCGAAACACATCGACTACCTACAAATATAGACTGTCCCTTGTTCAGCGCGCGGCGGCGCGTGACGGATTTAATGAATGCTTAGCGATAAATAATAGACTTGTAGACGAATAATTAATCAGATTTGAGGCCATTGTGGCCATGATTGCTCTCGGCCGCGCCTGCCAGCTTGTTTATCGGTAACTTTGTATAAACAACCTATAGTATTTGTTAAGTTTTTGTGTATGCTAAGTTGTGGATTTGGGTAAAAGTTTGTTGTTGTGGGACAAGAGATAACTTGGTGGTGATGGAGGGAATGGGTAAGTGGAATTTGTGTTGTGATAGGAATTGAATTTTATGCAGGTTAACACGAATGCGATAACTGTCGACGATATTTGGAAAATGTTAACTTGGATGGGACTAGCTCAAGTACAAGATGAGTAGAAAGTTAACTAAAATACAGTTATCTACTCGTAAATGTAATGGTGATAGCTCAGCTTAGTGATGGTAAAGTGGTGATGAGAAATATAAAATGAATGTGTCGCTAAAACAAGCCGCTGTTTGCTTAGAAATAATGGCGACCCAAAAAAAGTGATAAAAAAGTTGTCATTTATACAGAAGAAAAGATAGGTAGCTTTTGTGAACAATTTATCATCGGAAAAAATATGTAGTTCTCATTAAATTTATCTGGTTTTACTGGCATAAACATTAAATCTACCTTTTATAATAACCCCTTTATTCATAAGCGTACTCTAAATTTATCAAGCTGATGAAGTTCGTTTTAGGATAAACGGATAACTTTAGAGTACGTTTATGGTAAACTAGCTTTTACCCGCGGCTTCGCCCGCGTAATAAAAGTATTCATTAAGATTTTCATTTGAATTCGTAGGGACCGTAGGTTTCTATGTAGGTATATTTATCTGCAATTATTTCGATTGCACATAATACTTTTGCTTGCAATGATTGTAGAAATATTACACATCGACCACAGCGTAGGTAATTCTATATACGCTGGGGAAACCTTTATAAACATCCCACATAGCCCGTATTTAGACACTATGATCGGTGGGTAAAAAGTACTTTTTTCTATTATCCCTTACAATTTTTTACATTTTGCTTATACTTATCGCAAACGTAATCTTCAAGCAAGCTAACAACGATCGTCTTAGAGCACATTGATTGTAAGAGACCGCCGACCGATTATCCGTATCCCTCTAACGATACCCATATTATCCGTATCCGTATCCGTATCGCTATCGCTATCCCTATCGCTATCCCTATCGCTATCCCTATCGCTATCCCTATCGCTATCCCTATCGCTATCCCTATCCCTATCCCTTATCAAGATGTTTAATGATATAACACTTTAAGTTCTCGCGCTTTGTACACATATTTAAAGTCACATACAGGTCGAACGCGATTAATTAACATTATTTTTACCTTTTTTCCCAACGTTCGACTGACGTCCCAGCAAAATGTCACCGGAGATGTAAACAACACAAAACTACCCGATATTAATTTATATAAATGTTCGGGGTAGACAAATAAATATAATCTACCCGCTTTTAGTTAATGTTTATTTCCCACCATGTTTATTTTAAAGGTAAAAATAATGTTAATTAATCGCGTTCGACCTGTATGTGCTAAAAGTCAAGTGCTAAAATATAAAATTTCATGGTTTTATCATTTAAAATTAAGAAATCCCATACAAACTTTCAACCTCTTTTTCAACCCCTTCATCCCTTTTTTTCGAAGTAAAAAGTAGCCTATGTTCTGTCTCAGGGTCTAAAGATTGTCTGTTCCAAATTTCATCAAAATCGGTTGCGTGGTTTAAGCGGGAAAGCGTAACAGACAGACAGACAGACTGACAGACAGACAGACAGACATACTATAGACATACTATATATACTATAGCTTTTACCCGCGGCTTCGCCCGCGTAATAAAAGTATTCATTAAGATTTTCATTTGGATCCGTAGGGACCGTAGGTTTCTCTGTAGGTGTATTTATCTGCGATTATTTCGATTGCACATAATACTTTTGCTTGCAATGATTGTAGAAATATTACACATCGACCACAGCGTAGGTAATTCTATATACGCTGGGGAAACCTTTATAAACATCCCACATAGCCCGTATTTCGACACTATGATCGGTGGGTAAAAAGTACTTTTTTCTATTATCCCTTACAATTTTTTACATTTTGCTTATACTTATCGCAAACGTAATCTTCAAGCAAGCAAACAACGATCGTCTTAGAGCACATTGATTGTAAGAAACCGCCGACCGATTAACCGTATCCCGCTAACGATACCCATATTATCCGTATCCGTATCGCTATCGCTATCGCTATCGCTATCGCTATCGCTATCGCTATCGCTATCGCTATCGCTATCGCTATCCCTATCGCTATCCCTATCGCTATCCCTATCGCTATCCCTATCGCTATCCCTATCCCTATCCCTTATCAAGATGTTTAATGATATAACACTTTAAGTTCTCGCGCTTTGTACACATATTTAAAGTCACATACAGGTCGAACGCGATTAATTAACATTATTTTTACCTTTTTTCCCAACGTTTCGGCCAGGTTGCACTGGCCGTGGTCGCGGAAGACTGACGTCCCAGCAAAATGTCACCGGAGATGTAAACAACACAAAACTACCCGATATTAATTTATATAAATGTTCGGGGTAGACAAATAAATATAATCTACCCGCTTTTAGTTAATGTTTATTTCCCACCATGTTTATTTTAAAGGTAAAAATAATGTTAATTAATCGCGTTCGACCTGTATGTGACTTTAAATATATGTTTAATGATTTCTTATCAAGTGCTAAAATATAAAGTTTCATGGTTTTATCATTTAAAATTAAGAAATCCCATACAAACTTTCAACCTCTTTTTCAACCCCTTCATCCCTTTTTTTCGAAATAAAAAGTAGCCTATGTTCTGTCTCAGGGTCTAAAGATTGTCTGTTCCAAATTTCATCAAAATCGGTTGCGTGGTTTAAGCGGGAAAGCGTAACAGACAGACAGACAGACAGACAGACAGACAGACAGACAGACAGACAGACAGACAGACAGACAGACAGACAGACAGACAGAGTTACTTTCGCATTTATAATATTAGTATGGAGTATGGATAAATAAAATATTAAACTGAATCCTTTCTAAGTGTATCAAACATCGCCGTAATCACGCATTCCCACTTCGCATTCCACTAAATTCCCAAAACTCAAGCAAAGAATCCCCAGCACTGCAACTGCTTTTGACAACCCTCCCCGTTACCGAGGTAACCTCGTTACCAGACTTTATTGTTTTATTCAATGTAAAACGCTCCGCTGCTACACGTTACATGTATACACATGTAATAAAAGCCGCAATGTATTACATGCGACGTACGGGTCTCGGCGGTCTTACTTAATAATGGAGACTGCGGACGAAGCTCTGTGATGCTTTTTAGGGTTAGACTCTGTTAAATTGCTGCTGGGAATTTAGAGACATTTTAAAGAGGAATCGCCTTTGAAACAAAATCTTCATTTAGAGAGATCGTAAACAGTTATAGTGACCCGCAATGGTACGTACGAGTCAGACTCATGGCGTAAACTGAATGGAAGCATGTTTTAATAGCAAGCTGAGGTTTTTGTTTACTACATGTGTGCTATAGTATACTACAAATTTAATACACTCGATAAAGACTTCTTTTTTCCTAAATAGTCACAGCTTCCACTTCTCAGTTTAATTCATTAAAAAACATATTTTTAACTTGTCTTTAGTTGACAATTAATGGTACGTACCACTGATATATTGGAGTCAGTTTCAACTCACATCAATTGAGTAACCATAATTTATTTACCAACTTTTTTAATCTCGTAAGCAACTATTTTAATGCAATTCTAAATCAGAAGTTTTCTTGCAGGAGTTTCTTGTGTAAAATAAATATAAAACGAGTTAGGTTACAGATCTATATTAATTAAAGTAATACAATCATAAACTCTAAAAACTACTAATATCTTTTATACCGAGTTATTAGCGACTTGTCAGCAGTATTCCAAGTGCTCACATATACTTTAAGGTATCGTTCGACATCAAAATTATGCGAGGCCAATGTCTAAATCCCGGTATGGGTATTTATTATTGTGCACAGGTATTTGTTCCTGAGACATGAATGTTTTCTATGTTTGTAAGTATTTGTATTTTATAATATCGTTGTTTGCTAGAGGAAAAAATTCTGCGCCGACCGCAAATGACTGGGATAAGTATAAAAGAATGATGATGGGACTAACTAAATTAGTGTAAGATGGATCCGAGGTGATCATGATTTGTTTAGGATGGGGTGGGACTAAGTAAATCTGTATAAGAAGTCCTATACTCGTAATATTAATATAAAAAAATCAAAATAAGAGTTACGGAACCTCAAAGCAAAGAAGGACCCAGTGTCGCAACCCTCTCGGGCCGAACGGGAAACGCTGCTTCCTTCCTTATTTGTCTAAAACTGACATGGCGGGTATACGAGTAACTTTATTTAGTTTGCTTTTCTATTTTGCTCCGGTATATCGTGTAATTGAAAAAGGGTCAGTGCATTTCGGTGTTGGATTGGGTTCTCTTCACGTTTAAGTGGGGTTTTTTGGGTCGTTTGGAAAGGAATGCTATAATTTCGTTTTATTGGTGTATTGAAAATGTTATTTGATTTGAAAAAAAAAACTTACATTGCATAATTTATTTGAAAGACAAATTTACTTTAAGAATAAGGGGGTTATTGTTCACAGTTTTTTCATGCACGATGCACGACAGTAATTTCGAATCACCAGGTTTGATTTCATCGTCAGCGGTCCAATAAAATTCAAAATAACTTTCAAATTTACTTAAATTCAAAAAACCTTCAGCAAATTCAACATTGGAACGATTCAATACGTCGAGCGGCCAGCGCCCAATGCACATTTAATATCTCCGTAGTGCACCACAAGTGCAAGTTTTGTGGGGACGGTCACTTCTCAAAGTTAATGTACTTTCATCTACGAATACAGTCGGACCAAGTTTAGTCTGCATGACATGTGCAGTGGCGAATTATGGCGATGTCAAAGGGCTATGGGCAAAATATTGAGATATTTTAAATCACAGTTAGTTATTATTGTTACCTACGCAACAACTATTTCAATTATATTAAATTAATGGCTTGATACGCTGCCGCGTGTCTAGATCCATACTAATAATTATAAATTGAATGGGAAAGTGTGTGTATCTGTTTGTTTGTCCGTCTTTCACGGCAAAACGGAGCGACGAATTGACGTGATTTTGTGACTAAGTGGAAATAGTTGAAGGGATGAAGAGTGACATAGACTACTTTTTGGCTCTTTCTAACTCCCCACTTCCGCAATTTTCGAATTTAAAGCGAGCGAAGCCGCGGGAAAATGCTATTTTCTAATAAATGATAATGTAAACCAGTCTTTAAAAATCGATTTAATATTTAGGCTAGTACTTGTCACTAGTTTGTGGCTATAGTTTTTTTTTTAATTTTATCTCTTTTTACATTTTTCACGACGTTGTCTACAAAAACTAAGAATAAGCCATTGAGATCCCTGACCAAGAGTCTACAAGAAAAATTACTCCGTATTTTTTTTTATTTCAACTGTTTCTACGTATGCCATTATTTCTTATTTCATCCTAACTCGACAAAAAAATCCAAATTACACGAACACGTGTTAAACTTATCCAATTCATTTCCACAATCCGCGGTCCAAAAACAAATTACAGCCTTTTCAATAGTCGCATTCGGTCCCTCCTCAGTACCCACTTCAAAATCTGCCAAAATGCTTTATTGCTTGGCGCAACTTGTGCCGGCTTTTAGACTTCCTCCTGTAGATTCTGCACTGTGAAATTGACAGTGTAAAAATATGCGTGTATTGTTTGGACAACGGCTTTATAAAATGATACACACTAGAGGCTGTTTCAATGAACGTAATACAAAACATATTTTTCAAACTCGTCTTCCTATTCCTAAAACACTATGTTAGGTCGCGTGTTGTTAAACAAGTTAATAATCATTCATATCATTGTTTTCCTAAATCCTGTTATTTTGGTCACAACATGGTTACTCTAACCTAGGTTGTTAAGAGATAATTTTTAAGAAAAAAAAAACCGCCGCCTTTAGGGTTCTGGTGAAAGCTACTTGCGAATGTAGGATTATGTAGAAAAGTGTAGGTATTTTTTTTTACTGCCATTAATGCTTTAATTATTTGATGGCAACACAAATGAATATACGTATAGGTACCGTTAAGGTTTGAGGAGTTTCCTCAATTCCTCATGAATCCGATTATAAGAAATCGAAACTTGACAAAATTTGACTCGAAAACTCAAACAAACATAACAAATCTCATAACAAACAAATGTCTCTGTTCTGAATTTAAATGCATGCTGTTCTTATAAAAATAACATAGTCACTATAAGTGTGCCGTTCAGATTTGAGGAGTTCGGTTCTGACCATCATCAGCAGTTCCACTGCACCAAATGTCACTGTTCTGGACGTAAGTGCATGCTGTTCTTATAAAAATACCAAAGTCAGTATAAGCGTGCCGTTCAGATTTGAAGAGTTTGGTTCTGGCCATCATCAGCAGTTCCACTGCACCAAATGTCACTGTTCTGGACGTAAGTGCATGATGTTCTTATAAAAATACCAAAGTCACTATAAGCGTGCCGTTCAGATTTGAGGAGTTCGGTTCTGGCCATCATCAGCAGTTCCACTGCACCAAATGTCACTGTTCTGGACGTAAGTGCATGCTGTTCTTATAAAAATACCAAAGTCACTATAAGCGTGCCGTTCAGATTTGAGGAGTTCGGTTCTGGCCATCATCAGCAGTTCCACTGCACCAAATGTCACTGTTCTGGACGTAAGTGCATGCTGTTCTTATAAAAATACCAAAGTCACTATAAGCGTGCCGTTCAGATTTGAGGAGTTCCGTTCTGACCATCATCAGCAGTTCCACTGCACCAAATGTCACTGTTCCGTACGTAAATGCATGCTGTTCCATTAAAAACACAAAAATCACCACATGTATGCCTTTTAGATTTGAAGAGTTCCCTCGATTTCTCCAGGATTCCATCACCAGAACTGGGTTCTGAGAAAAATGGGACCAATCTGTATGCATATACATTCAATCAAAAAAAAATTTTCAAAATCGGTCCAGTAACGACGGAGATATCGTGGAACAAACATAAAAAAAAAAACATACAGACGACTTGAAAACCACCTTCCTTGAGAGATTTGAGGCGCCGGTTAAAAATAGTTCGAACCTAGTTTTGTAGTATAAACTCACCTTTTTGTTTATCTAGACTGTAATTTTATGAATAAAATGCATTTTGACGTGTTACCTGTCACAATAATCAACATCTTGATAACTGTTATGACACGTCATAGCATGACGTCACAGTGAGTGACCACACTTCAAAATTTAATTACGTAGCATTTTAAGACCTGGGGCCTATTGCATAACAATTTACAACTTGTATTACAAGTGGAACTCTCTTTCTTATAAAATGAATTGGGGGGGGGGACTACCGCTTGTAATATGAGTTGTAACTTGTTATGCAATAGGCCCCTGGATACGTGCATTATATTCTTCGTCGTTAATATATAGAGCCGGAATCACGTATTTTGTATTACTTTCATGGAAAATAATATCGCTATAGGATTCTCTTGGAAGTGAATTGTAGGAATTGTCTTTTTTTTTCAACCCATATACATATACTAGGCCTGAGATTGAGGTCCATGTTATGTAACCTAATGTATATTTTATGTATTGTGCATATGGGCTTGTAAAAGAGCCCTCGTGGCCCACTTGCAGAATAAATATTAGTATTTTGTATTCGTGCAGTTTTATCGGCATGTTGTCCTTCACCAAAACGTTTCTGGCCAAATATGAAATTAGTTTTTTTTTTTATTCCGAAAACCTTTACCTCTGAACCGGTAGGTAATATAGAAACCAAAACCTGACTAGAAAGCTAAAAAAAGAAAAAAAAATAGTGAATATGTGCCATTCTAGTTACCAAGCAACATATTCTGAAGTCTGGTACCCAGACAGTGCTACTTATTCATGTCACTATGTCATGTTCAATGAACATTGTTCATGTTCAAGTAATGACCAAAACCGTCTTGCCTATCTAGTGGCTAGTAATCAGTCTGCCGTCAGAGATAAAACTTTACAGGCATAATGAATCTTAATCTCGCCGTCAATTCGCGAAATTGTTCAAGTGTTCCGTTTAAAAACTCCAACTTATCTCGTTTGGTTTCAAATTAATTTTGTAATTGTCGTTGCGTAATTCGGTTGGGTACCTGCCCGTCTTTTGTTTTTGTTTCCTTTTGATACAATTAGAATTGGGCTTAAACGGTTTGGGACATTGCGTTGGGCTCAAGATTGATTTAATTATTTACGTTTTAAATGATTTTACTTAATGTTATATAGTTTACTACTGTTTTTTATTGCATGTTGATTTATTTATATTGACAGAAGGTCGTAGCATTCGGATGGTAAAATATTTAAATTAAGTTCTTGAACCACGTAGTGGCCGCGAGGCTAATATTTCTGGAGTTTGTTAAAGTACATGTAACTATTGCAACTTGTCCTAGTCGTCAATATGAAATATTGCATAGATTTGACCTAGGGAACCCTGTTCTTCCCCCCCCCTGTTTGTGGGGGGTAGTCACACACAGTCGTGGCTACTGAGCGAAATCAAGGGTGCTTGGCCTAAGTAACAATTGTCATTGTCACTGTCATGTGGTGAAATAGGCCACTGAACAGCAGCACTGAACTGCAACATTTTATTTTTAAATTCAAGCCTCTATGCGTGTAACTGTAATACAGTGTAAGACAGTACCAATGAATCATTTCTATCCTATTACTACTAATTAGTCACTACACATTAATTCAAATCCAACTGAAAACACTAATCAACTCGGCAATTAACAACGACATGTAAATGATAAATGGCCAAAGTATTCCGCTACCCATTCGTCTCGGAGCCAGATGTCTGGCGAACTTTTAATCCTTAAACCCCATAGGTACAAGGCCTTGGCGAAATTAAGTTAATAGTGATGGGATTTGAGCCTTGAGCCATTATTTGAGACTCAAGTTTTTTTTTAATGCAGTTCTTTCTCTAATTTTAGCTTAAGTTTTTTATTTGGTCTTAAGTCTAAACACATCTGGAAAGGTTACAGTTTATTTTATATATTTGTAATAATGGACACCACTCCTTCACAACCCATGCAATTATTGATAAATAGTTATAACAATACTACTTTGCAAAATTTCGAAAAAAAAAACCATCTCACGTTGCTCCCAGATTTCATTTTGGCGCATAATGAAATTTGCAAGGACAGCGACGATATTCGTTCGTCGTTTTTCATTTACATGGATGATGTTATAAACAGTGGTATAATATATCTAACAAATCATGATACAATTATTTTCATAAACATAGTTTAAATTGCTTTGCTTCATAACATTAATAGACTTGAAGATCTTTTTATTATAAAAGTTAAAGAAACAACGAAGAAGAGTCGTATGAAACTAAGTCAAATAATAATACAACTAGAAATTTGAAGACTCGAATAGTAACCATCACTATAATAGTTAAGGCGGTACATTCATAACCGGACTGGGCTTAAATCCTGTAAAGGAGGAAGCCTGTGCCTCGGGTCGACACTGAGGTAATATTAAAGTTGCTTAAATTTGACTCTAGGTCCTTTCAATTCTTTGATCGTGCCTGAAAGAAGCCTATTACGTGCTGAGCATTATTCGTCGAAAGTACTGTATTTTAATGAAGCTTCTTTAATAACTGAGATGAAATTATTTCTAGAAGGGATTGTGTCAGAGAAATGTCACAAATTTTGTAGTGTTACATCCAAAATGGGCAAATTATATTCAAGTAGTAGGCGACCAATATAAAATAATATTATTACTCAACTCTTCTTACAAGATCAAATGAGCTCAGTGTTTAAAAATAATGGATTCAAATTATGTTGATGGTAGTGACGAAGTATTTTTTTGCTTTATTTTACAAACATATAGGAGGTATAACGAGAAGCCAAAAAGTGTTCAATTATAAACCGCTGAAGTCCCATTTTCTAAATAAATTAAATATAAATAATGATACTCAATATCATTTTCTCAATGTGAAAGTAATCCAATATTTAATAATCTCACTGCAAAAAAACAAATGCAAAACGAAAACTAGCAGACATTAAAAAGCCGAAGCAGCAATAAGTCGGGCATTTCTCACCTCTTGTCCGATGCACCAAAGTGGGAATAAACAAGGCAACTTTTGCCATTCCGCATTGTGAAGATGGAAACTGCTTTTATACAGAGCCGTGTTCAAATTAAAGTTGCCAGATTACAGAAATGTAGTGTCGAGCTGAACATTGCATCTTGAAGACGGAATTTCGGCGTCGGAATAAAATTACCGAAGTTATTAAAGTGGAAGTGGTTTGAATGTGTGATTACTGTTTACAAGGAGTACGTGGGGCTTGGATGTTATTTTGCATTTATAATGTAATGTTTTGAAAAGCTAGGGTTATGTTTATTAGAATTTCCTATTTACGAAACAAGAATGTTCTTGTGCTTAGAACATTTTCTTGTGATAACGAAATCAAAATTTTCATTTTTCGTGGTATGCTAACGATTAACTCTTGTGTTTCGACAGAAGCAAAAGGTAAATAAAATAACAATCAATAAAGAATAAGAATACTTTTAATGAAGATGGAAATAGAAGAGAATGATAGAAAAAGTATACATGATGGAAAATACGAAAAATAGACAATTAGACATCCAAATGCGGTAATTCGATGTAGTTAGGACAAAGATACAGCATGATGCAAAATGACTGTTAATGATTACAATGATTACTAAATATATATACCTCCTTACCTATAATTTTTCTTTTACCATATTACCATTTTATGGAAGAGGAAGACATGTTGTACCGACCCCACATAACGTGGGATAAGGGTAGGAGGAAGAAAAAGAAGAAGAAGATTACCATTTTATTGGTTCTGCTTTTATAGCAATACTGAGATTTGATTACCTAAGGTTTGTTAAAGTTATTTGGAATAATTGTCTTGATTGACGGATCGCAAACTTGTTAGGTATTGTTTTGACAGGCTTCGCGAACAATCGCCGTCTGCTCGGATTACACTCATTTTGAAGGGAGGTGCACTTTGTTCTAAAATACCTACACGTTTTTATGGTTATGATTAAATTTATTATAATTGAATGAACGTCCTTCTCAGTGTAATTATCAATTAATACATATCTAAGTAGCGGTAGGCTCGTCTTTGAAACATTATATTTTTGTATAAATTCTCAAAACTAATTTTTTTATAAAACAAAATGTTTCTTTGGCAAGTCGTTCAATGCAAAATGGTCTTAATACAATTTTGGAAAAAGAGTCGCTGATTATTTTTACTAGAATAAGAAATCCCACGCTGAAATCATGTATAGAATAAATCCTTGTAATTTTAGCTGTCATACTTTGTAATAAATAAAAAGTAAACTAGATGAAAATGATTCTCCCCTGAAATACATCTTGGGGCTTCAGAATGTCTAAATAAAAGTGATGCAAAAGCGGAAATATGATGTTTATAATGAGAGATGTGTGGGTAGTAGACACCTTTGAGACGAGCAAGCGAAACTGAAGCTTATGCCAAAGTTACAAGTATCGACGTAAATAGTTTCCTCAGCTTGGCTCGATTTTTACCCGATTCGAGTTTTGTGTAACGTCAAATTCACTGGGTTTGCTTTTGACTTCCTTTGTTTGCTTCATTGTCGAAAAAAATAATCACATGTTACAAAATTTTTGGTTCAAAAAATTAACAGAACTAAGTCGTCTAAAACATGGTATGATCATTTTATTGGAAACGTAACCTCATTCTTACTCGTACATGCTACCAAAAATGGCGTCCAGCTATCAACAACATGTTTACTGCATGTGTGCCTCTTGCATAACCATTGCCACAGTCACGTGCTTGACAAGGTTACGTTCCCTCTTATCATTATATAACTACCTGATTCCGCAGTTCATGAACCGATCACGCAGCACGCAAGCAACTAGCACGCCAGTTCATAAAACTGTCATCCGCACATCAACTACAGCATTAAAACTTCGGATCTAGCGGGTCCTTGCGAGTCGGAAGGTGACTGGCGTACGGCAGATGCGTCAGCAACAGGCGGTTTGAGAGGTGGAGCTAACGTACGCATGCGCGGTGGTGAAATTTCGTTGCCATGGCAACCTCCCTCCGAATGTTTGTGATTTCGTAATACACCCATTTCTGAAAGAAACTTCCGTGATTGACGCGTAACGTTCAATAATTGTGTTTGGGTGTTTCATAAAGTAACTAGTAAGGCTTTTAGTTGATATACACTGGTTTACGGTTCGCTTTTAAAGTAAGACTTCGGAGGTCGACAAAGAAGGCAATCGATGTTTGGGGAAAACATACAACTGAGTGGTTTCAATACGCTTTTTACATGAAACTTTGTCTGATATTTGCATACTTTTCTGATTGATCGATCACAATAAGGAACTTGACTGTACTTAAAATAAAATATTTTTCCCCTCACTACCTCGGAAACACGTGTTTTGTCCTTTAATACCAGCGGGTAAAAACGCATTTTATCCACTAGTGGGTAAAGTAATTTGACCTTGAATAAAGTCAATTTAACTGCTTTAAAATTGATAAAAGTAGGTGAATCTAGTAATAAAGATGATTTACCATCTGTGGAACTACTGGAAGCAGTGATAAACGCATTTTTTGCGTTGTAGTTTCCTCGCTATAGTGAGGGGAAAAGTTTTGTGTTACACTCGGGTGCAAATGTATTTTACTTCTCGTGTGTTAAAAAACTCGCAAGTTCAGGATTCTATTCTAGAACCACTCGCTTAGCTCGTGGTTCAACTATAGAATCCTTTCACTTGCTCGTTTTTCAATTCCACACTCGGCGTTAAAATACAACTTTGCCCCCTTGTATAACAAATAACTATTATACCATGCACGAAATAAAGTATTAGATAATTATAAGAAAAACATGGACAGAAGTTATTTTTAAATCTAATTTCTATTTAATAGGTCAGGTAGAAATATATAAAGTAATTGAGTTGACCGTGACGTCACTCAACTCGATTTCATATTAATTTTATATTAGCAAGTCGTTAGAATTCGTTTTGACAGTTCTTAAAAAGAAGCTGATTTGACTAGGAGGCAAGTAGCCTATTCGTTGTGGTGTAACACTAGAGGAGTTCGATTTTAAATTAAGTAATTTTTTATTTTAATATTTCAACACAGAAAAATATATATCCAGGGTTTGAAACTCAACAGTTAAGGTCAGAAAAACAGTTAGGTCGACAGGTGTAATCTCCAATAATTGACAACATCTTCATCACTTAGATGCTGGCAGTCCTCAACTGTGCATTGCTCCATTTCAATGCAATGAAGCAATGCAATGAACGGTCGCCTGCATTTCAAACCTTCAAGAAAGGTGCGTACACTCATCTAAGGCCGCCAACGCATCTCCAACACATTTGGTGTTTGGAGTGTCCATGAGCGGTATAGGCAACTTGACCCTTTTTAGGGTTCCGTAGTCAACTAGGAACCCTTATAGTTTCGCCATGTCTGTCTGTCCGTCCGTCCGTCCGTCCGTCCGTCCGTCCGTCCGTCCGCGGATAATCTCAGTAACCGTTAGCACTAGAAAGCTGAAATTTGGTACCAATATGTATATCAATCACGCCAACAAAGTGCAAAAATAAAAAATGGGAAAATTTTTTTTATTAGGGTACCCCCCCTACATGCAAAGTGGGGGCTGATATTTTTTTTCATTCCAACCCCAACGTGTGATATATTGTTGGATAGGTATTTAAAAATGAATAAGGGTTTACTAAAATCATTTTTTGATAATGTTAATACTTTCGGAAATAATCGCTCTTAAAGGAAAAAAAAGTGTGTCCCCCCCCCTCTAACTTTTGAACCATATGTTTAAAAAATATGAAAAAAATCACCAAAGTAGAACTTTGTAAAGACTTTCTAGGAAAATTGTTTTGAACTTGATAGTTTCAGTAGTTTTTGAGAAAAATACGAAAAACTACGGAACCCTACACTGAGCGTGGCCCGACACGCTCTTGGCCGGTTTTTTAAAGTCTATCTTATCATATTAATTACTGCCGAATTAACCAAAAAAATATTATTATTATTCTCAGTATTTATTTTCTTTCTTTTCTTTATTATTTGGGAGCACTCTGCCCGCAGCTCGGCCTGCGGCCTTCGCGTGCTTGGGAGCCTCTCAGACACGCTCCGGGCCTTTATTATTATTATTATGTTTGTTCTTTACATATCTCGGGACCATGGGGTCCCGGACTTTTATAAGGCATACGTGGGGCCGAAGCCAACAGCGCAGAGGCCCTTTAGAACAGTTTAATCTAAATGTAATGTGACACTAACCGGCGATTATCCCTGTCCGCACTATAGTAATGCACCCAAGGACAAGCCCCGGTTAGTGTAGAACTATTGTAAGAAAATGTACACAAAGAAACCGGGCTATTAGGTTGAGTTGCTAGTGGATTGGTAACCGGTGCTATCGGAAAAACTATGGCACCTGCCTTGCTCATATGTTACAAAACATGACAGAATAGGCAGGTGGTGACTCGCCAACTCACTATATGGGTCCCCGAAAACGGCCGCTCGCACGGAGCGACAAGGGCACAACATAGCGTGAGCGGCTCAGGGTGTGGAGAGGTGTGCGCCGCTTTCTACCCAGTGTGTACGAAACAGCCACTGTGCCAACTCGCGTCTTATGCATATTTCACTTCCACCCTGCAAGCATATAGCTCTGGCACCCCACTCTGGACGGCCGGTTAAGGCAAGCCAGAGGTGAGAGTCCTGCGGTCCCTGCTCAGTGTTCACTCCGGCCGGCCAGTGAAGGCAAGCCGGAGGGAGGGGCCTGACCGACTCTCGGGGGCATGGGACCCAAGGGACGCCACTTCCCATTCAGCACGCCACAAGCTGCCCTGGGGGCTTATTATTATTATTATTATTTGGAGCCCGTCGTGTCCTACTGCTGGAAAAATATTAAGTACCATATTTTATTATGACTAGAAAACCGCAAAAAACATTTTAAAATATATTTTCACTTAATCAGGCAAAAGCAAAATCAGCCATGTTAATATACAGGGTGGAAAAATCGAATGCCACATGGATGGCAACTACCTTAAATATTGTAAATAGCACATTTTGCGTAAAGGAGACTTTCCTTTGTTTTTAAAAACAATAAATTTTGCATTTAAGGATTTATGAAAAATCGCTTGCCTCAGTCGGGACTCGAACCGGTCAAATGTGACAAAAAATAACGTGCCGTATTTTATGATGCAGATGGAAAGGGTTACTGGTAAGGTTCATTTTTCTCTAAATAACAAATACAATCGGAGAATAACGGAAGGCCATGAAAACTAACAATTACCTTTTAAATTTTGATCTCGCCGGTCACCGTCACGTGAAATGCACCGCAATTAAGAAGAAATTTTCATAGCCTTCCGTTATTCTGATTGTATTTGTTATTTAGAGAAAAATTAACCTTATCAGTAACCCTTTCAATCTGCATCACAAAATACGGCACGTTATTTTTTGTCACATTTGACCGGTTCGAGTCCCGACTGAGGCAAGCGATTTTTCATAAATCCTTAAATGCAGAATTTATTGTTTTTAAAAACAAAGGAAAGTCTTCCTTACACAAAATGTGCTAATTACAATATTTAAGGTAGTTGCCATCCATGTGGCATTCGATTTTTCCACACTGTATATACAAGGTGCTCGCGAGGAACCCGCATAACTTGAACCACGCGTTTCTGAGGCAAAAAGAAAGAAAAAATTTTATATGAATTTTAAAATTTTTCGCCAAAAAAAATTATTTTTTTTTGTTTTTTTTTTACTTTTTTGGACGTATTTTTACATAATTTTTTTTTATCCATAAAGCTGGCAATTAAAATGAGTTCCTTCATTTATTTTTCTAAAAACCAAATTATTTGGAAGTTTTTCTTGTCACATTTTGACATCTATCAATGACTACTGTGAGACTATGCTTCACAATTGCGCATCAGCGCCGTTAAGAAACCTTTTCTACTGAGTAACAATACGGAAATGTTTTTTTTAAATTGGCAATAACTCTGAAACTAGACGAAATCTAGAAAAGTTTATATGACATTTTAGTCTTAAAATGTGACCAAGAATATGCCGTTAAAGTTATAGGGGTTCCTCGCGAGCACCTTGTATATATATTGTCTGTGCATGACGTAAATCGAATTAAACACATTTTTTTCTGACAAGTATAAGGTATAAAGTTAATTGTGTCAGTGATTGACTCGACATGAACTTAACTTAGGTTCTATGACGTCACTACATGGCTGACAGCGTTTTCGGTGGCCAAAGTTAAAAAAAAAAATACTCACATTTTTAATCGAAAATACGTAGGCCTTCATACACTTTTAATACCCAATGTCTATAAACATTGGTTTCTTATGTCAAATACTACAGAAAACAATAATTTCTTGTGCCAAATTCGATATGAGTCTAGTACTGGTCGCTTGTCATAAGGCGACCTAACTGCTCTGTTACCTCCCATCGCTTAAAAAGTCTAAAAGCCTTAATAAATAATTCGTAAGCTATGACGATCACTGTATTTATCAAATTGAAAAATACAATGCTCTCAAATTTTTCGTCCTGCTATTTGACCAAGGCACACTTAAATTATTCCGGATTACGGTGAGGCAAATCGTTTTTGCATTTCAATCTCTTTGTAGCATTACGCGTTGCAATATCCAATCAGCCGTAATGGCACTTAATTTGATTGAAATAACAGTATCATTAGAGTTATATTTTACGTCAACAGACTTTAATAGTAAATGAATTGAAAAGTAACAGGAAACTTTCACAGTCTTATGAGATGCGTAGCGACATCTATCATCTATTGCGGGTAACAATTGGATGAGATTACTGGACTAGCTCAGGACCGGGAGAAGTGGCGTATCAGAAGAGAGGCCTACGCTCAGCAGTGGGCGATAAAGGCTGATATGATGAGCTATCGTAAAAGCACTATAATTAAAAATATGCAATGCCAAAATGTTTCTATTTCTTTATGAACCGATTAAAGAATCATCCATACTAATATTATAAATGGGAATGTGTGTGTGTCTGAAAATGAATGAAAATGAAAATGAAATGAAAAAATTAAAAATGAAAAAATGATTGTGTGGAGCATTCCGCAATTTTCGCATTCCGAGGCGAAGCCGCGAGCAAAAGATAGTTAATTAATATTTTACACTATCTTATCAAAAATAAACACAAAATTCCAACTTTTAAGTTTAAACTCAAAATCTGAAAAGAAGTCCTCAATCACTCCACCATTCCCAAGCCTCACTTCATTCATAACGAGTTACCTAATCCACAAGTTACCTTATAAACATAATATTTTAATTCATCATAAACGTAAATAAAAACGCCCGTAACATATACTGAGGGTATGAGACATATCCCCAACTCATTTCAACTTCCAGCGCTCCGGAACTCGTATTCACTTCATGCTCTTTTACAAAAGTGAACTTTATAGTCCACAGGCCAAAGTTCCTTTAGTATTGTCCGTTTAAAGTAAGATACGAGGTTAGGAAAGTGATGTGAATTTACTGGAGTTTGTCGTAAAAACTTGTAGCGTAAACCATGTTCATTAAGACTTCGGTAAGTGACATACTCGACGAGGTATGTAGGTGCTATACGGTGGCACAGACTGGTGGAACAGCTACAACACAAGTACACTATACTATAAAGATAACAAAAAAAATATATTTAAATATATCAAAGACAAAAGGTATCAAAGTGTCTTCTATTCTAATGAATATAATAATGCATAGTTTGTTGGAGCAAACTTATCTACGATGTGAATTTATTCCTCAAAAATTGTATAAATAGCAAAATGTTTCTCATATAAGTGAAATGTAAATTTCTTTTTGAGAAATAAATGATTCTTTAACCCGAAAGTGGCAAAGCTTGACGGCAACTAATTACGAGTAGGTATATAATTAGGACTAAAATACAGGAGACACACATGTTATAACTTGATTAGGACAAACGATTAACTGTAAAATGAACTGTCGCCAACGATGCAACATTTCAATTTTATTATAGGAACATACTCTTAGAGCCAGTAGCATCTAACACATATAAAAGACACACTAACGCCACGCAGTGGAAGTTTAATAGAAATTTTAATACAATTTAGCGCACGCTAAATTCGGAAACGTACGGTTTGGTGCAGCCGACGCTTAATGCCCAATGTTGATTGCTTACTGTCCAACGGTATACTTGTTTTAGTATTCATCTAAAAAAACTCATAAAATCAGGTGATGTCAAAGTCAATAATCGTATATTCTTTATTCAAATAGGCTTATAATAAGCACTTTTAAATCGTGATGATGATTAATGTATCTTGTTTTTTATTTTTCATTTACAGTCATTGTCATTGCCAAAGCCGTGTTTTTTAACTGTGTGATGGTTAATGTTAAACTGCGCTTCACCGCGAAAGTTATATCGCAACCATCAAACGGCGGGTATGAAGTAATGAACATTCCCGGTTAAAATAGTTGGCATTATTCTAAACGCCATGATTGCCGCAAAAAATGTTCATGGAACTTTTTTATAGCTAAAGACGGAAATTACCAGAAAAATAATGATGAAACTGCATAGATAACGGCATTGCCTGTGTTTGAGTATTGATAGGTATTTAATTACAACTTTTTCAGTACAGATGGTGTTTTTTTTACGCACTAGTGCGAGAAGTGGCTCATTATATGCCAGGTCGAAACTTCGGAGGCTCATCTGTACTGAAAAACGTCGTACGATACACGTGCGAAAATGAAATTCGTAACTCGTGTCGATTTAAAACACTCCCTTCGGTCATGTTTTAATTTATCGCCACTCGTTTCGAACTTCCTTTTTTACGCACTTGTATCGTAATGTACTATTGTGACTCGCAGACACTATAATCTTTTAATTTGGTTAAGATATAGAAGGCGCAGCAGACATGTTTCAGAAAATCAAAAGTTTTCATATTCTAAAAAATTTGCAAAATAAATAGGTAAATAAGTAAAATTGTTGTGCCTTCGTAAGCGTGGGCGGCAGTCGACGAAGGTTTGATCTTCGATATCTATGGAAGTGTCTTAAGTGGTCGACGTAGATGAATTATATAAAGAAAAGAAAGAAAGGAGGAAAAAAAAGAGAAAAAAAAGAAAGAAAGAACAAAGAATGAAATAAGGAAGAAAGAGGAAAGAAAGAACAAAGAAGAAAGAAAAAAGAAAGAAAGAAAAAAAAAAACATTTCATTTGCAAATGTGTGTCAGCAAAAGGCTCAAGCTCAGCATTGTGCTCCGGCACATATATACAATAACACAATGGCGGCACAGTAAGCAACAAAAAAAAACAAAAAGCAGATAAGACACAACACAAAATGAAATAAAAACTGCTTAGGCACAATATATTAATTATATAATAAAATACTAATAAAGAACCACTTTGCTCAGGCGCACTGCGCTTTTTTTTCTCGGACAAAAGCGGCTTCCTAAAACTACGTCTGAAGCTCCTAGTACTATTACAGCCACGTAAGGATGGTGGAAAGTCATTCCAGCACTTCGTAGCCGCATATTTGAAGCTACCACGAAAAGCAGCTGTGGTGCTATGACGAGTCAATGACAATCTGTATAAAGATCCCCTTGAACGGCATTATTGGGCTACGTGTTTCTGCCACGTTAGCTTATCAATATCATAAGTATTATCAAAGACCTATATAACTTCGTAAAGACCGATAAAGTCTAAGAAAAAAACGTACCCCAAAACCATACAGAAAAAGGTACGGTGAGCTAGATGGCGATACACCTTTGGGGTACGCTCGGCTAGATGGCGCTTATATTAATATTTGACATTTTAAAACATATCAAGCTAAGAATATGGGCCAAATTGTCAAAACTGAGGTTCAAAAGTTTTAAGCTTGTGTCGAGAGATGGCAGTCTATGCACGGTGATTACACATTTTACTTTGACAGTCATTCTCTATAATACTCGATCCTCTTTGGTATTATGGATGACACGCGATGCGATGAGACGGTCCACGCAAGCTACAGTGTTAGAAACCTCCAATCGCCATTTAACTAGGTTTATCCATTGTCAATAACCTTATTTTGTCCCAGTATCACGTCAAATTAGAGTATTGAGTATAAAATTGTACAGCGAGTGAAACGGACGGGTCGCTGCATGCATTAAGGAGATGAATGTATGAGCCGCGGATTATCTGCTTAATGCGACGCTTACGAGGCGCCCGAGTTACGTGCGGACGCGATTTTTATGCGTTTCACACTTGTGGGATACAATTTCGTAGTATTTTGATTATAATAAATCGGCGGCAATCAGACCCGTCTGATGGTAAGGTGTCACCCGAATTACATACATGCACGTTGCCTCATCATCCTCCTTTCCCGGGATAACATTTGCCCTCATGGGAGCCTGGAGTCCGCTCTGACAACTAATTCCAAGATTTGGCGTTGATCTGTATCAGGTTTCCCCCAATATTTATTTATTTTTAATTTATTATTTATTATAGAAAGTCCTAATATACGTTAGCAGGGGTTTTCCCTTTCCTACTTTTCTCCTCCCGGAGATGAATGTATGAGCCGCGGATTATCCGCTTAATGCGACGCTTACGAGGCGCCCGAGTTACGTGCGGACGCGATTTTTATGCGTTTCACACTTGTGGGATACAATTTCGTAGTATTTTGATTATAATAAATCGGCGGCAATCAGACCCGTCTGATGGTAAGGTGTCACCCGAATTACATACATGCACGTTGCCTCATCATCCTCCTTTCCCGGGATAACATTTGCCCTCATGGGAGCCTGGAGTCCGCTCTGACAACTAATTCCAAGATTTGGCGTTGATCTGTATCAGGTTTCCCCCAATATTTATTTATTTTTAATTTATTATTTATTATAGAAAGTCCTAATATACGTTAGCAGGGGTTTTCCCTTTCCTACTGGAAAAAACACATTCTTCAAAACCTTTAATGACCAATCATAACTTTTTGTAATAGTGAACATTCAAAGCTTTAGACTTTTTTACACAACTGTTCAATTCCGGTATAAACAAAACAGGGACCGGACAACCCCTTCCGCGCTACAAGCCTTTCATTGGGAATCCCTAACGTAAGGACGACCCAATCGAAAGACTCTCCCTTTCGAACTGCAAGCCCATTCATTTGACTAGCCCTTACAAAAAACTAAGCAAAACAATAAAGCTAGCCCTGTGCATTGGCTTAGCGCTATCCGATACGGCTTGCAAGCCTTTAATAAGGGTTACCCTTATTTTAAGCGCTATTTATAAGGCTTTCCCTTTTGTTAAAGCGTAGTCGAGCCTTGCGTAAAAGAGACAGGATTATGAATCTAAGCTATTGTAAGAACAGGAAGGAAAATGCGCTGTTGCCACTCCGCACTATGCGCCCCATTTTTAATTTTGCAACGAAACATGTTTTCGTTGGATAAAAGTAGAACACGGCTAGAAATTATTTTTAATGAACTGGGAGACAAGGAAGTGATGGATCGCCTGATGGTAAATGATCATCGTCGCCCATAGATCAGTATGTACGTTCGTACGTATGAATGTATGTAGGTATGTATGAATGTATGTAGGTATGTATGTATGAATATAATTATGTAAATATGTATGTATGCATGTAAATATACAGTGTTGGGCGAAAATCAATACAATTAACCATTAACATTACACATTGAAAACGTTAATTGCCAACATAAAAACAAGCCGTTTTCGTCATCCAACTCGCCTTGATGAGTTAATTGGGTGAGCAGTTCCTAAGATAGAGCTGATGCTGAACCCTGGCTTTTCCCAGGGGAACGCGGGTTTGGTTTAACATAGGCAAGCGCTGTTTTCGTCATCGGACTTGTTTTGATGAGTACTTGAGTGAGCAGTAACCAAGGTAGAGCTGATGCTGAACCCTGGCTATTCCTAGGGGAACGCGGGTTTGGAGTAACATAGGCAAGCGCTGTTTTCGTCAACGGACTTGTCTTGATGAGTACTTGTGTGAGCAGTAACCAAGGTAGAGCTGATGCTGAACCCTGGCTACTCCTAAGGGAACTCGGGTTTCGTGCAACATAGGCAAACGCTGTTTTCTTCATCGGACTTGTATTGATGAGTACTTGAGTGAGCAGTAACCAAGGTAGAGCTGATGCTGAACCCTGGCTTTTCCCAGGGGAACGCGGGTTTGGAGTAACATAGGCAAGCGCTGTTTTCTTCACCGGACTTGTCTTGGTGAGTACTTGAGTGAGCAGTAACCAAGGTAGAGCTGATGCTGAACCCTGGCTTTTCCCAGGGGAACGCGGGTTTGGAGTAATATAGGCAAGCGCTGTTTTCTTCACTGGACTTGTCTTGGTGAGTACTTGTGTGAGCAGTAACCAAGGTAGAGCTGATGCTGAACCCTGGCTTTTCCCAGGGGAACGCGGGTTTGGAGTAATATAGGCAAGCGCTGTTTTCTTCACTGGACTTGTCTTGGTGAGTACTTGTGTGAGCAGTAACCAAGGTAGAGCTGATGCTGAACCCTGGCTATTCCTAGGGGAACCCGGGTTTGGAGTAACATAGGCAAGCGCTGTTTTCGTCATCGAACTTGTCTTGATGAGTACTTGAGTGAGCAGTAACCAAGGTAGAGCTGATGCTGAACCCTGGCTATTCCTAAGGGAACTCGGGTTTCGTGCAACATAGGCAAACGCTGTTTTCGTCATCGGACTGGTCTTGATGAGTACTTGAGTGAGCAGTAACCAAGGTAGAGCTGATGCTGAACCCTGGCTTTTCCCAGGGGAACGCGGGTTTGGTGTAACATAGGCAAGCGCTGTTTTCGTCATCGGACTTGTTTTGATGAGTACTTGAGTGAGCAGTAACCAAGGTAGAGCTGATGCTGAACCCTGGCTTTTCCCAGGGGAACGCGGGTTTGGTGTAACATAGGCAAGCGCTGTTTTCGTCATCGGACTTGTTTTGATGAGTACTTGAGTGAGCAGTAACCGGGGTAGAGCTGATGCTGAACCCTGGCTACTCCTAAGGGAACTCGGGTTTCGTGCAACATAGGCAAACGCTGTTTTCTTCATCGGACTTGTATTGATGAGTACTTGAGTGAGCAGTAACCAAGGTAGAGCTGATGCTGAACCCTGGCTTTTCCCAGGGGAATGCGGGTTTGGAGTAACATAGGCAAGCGCTGTTTTCTTCACTGGACTTGTCTTGGTGAGTACTTGTGTGAGCAGTAACCAAGGTAGAGCTGATGCTGAACCCTGGCTATTCCTAGGGGAACCCGGGTTTGGAGTAACATAGGCAAGCGCTGTTTTCGTCATCGAACTTGTCTTGATGAGTACTTGAGTGAGCAGTAACCAAGGTAGAGCTGATGCTGAACCCTGGCTATTCCTAAGGGAACTCGGGTTTCGTGCAACATAGGCAAACGCTGTTTTCGTCATCGGACTGGTCTTGATGAGTACTTGAGTGAGCAGTAACCAAGGTAGAGCTGATGCTGAACCCTGGCTTTTCCCAGGGGAACGCGGGTTTGGTGTAACATAGGCAAGCGCTGTTTTCGTCATCGGACTTGTTTTGATGAGTACTTGTGTGAGCAGTAACCAAGGTAGAGCTGATGCTGAACCCTGGCTACTCCTAAGGGAACTCGGGTTTCGTGCAACATAGGCAAACGCTGTTTTCTTCATCGGACTTGTATTGATGAGTACTTGAGTGAGCAGTAACCAAGGTAGAGCTGATGCTGAACCCTGGCTTTTCCCAGGGGAACGCGGGTTTGGAGTAACATAGGCAAGCGCTGTTTTCTTCACCGGACTTGTCTTGGTGAGTACTTGAGTGAGCAGTAACCAAGGTAGAGCTGATGCTGAACCCTGGCTTTTCCCAGGGGAACGCGGGTTTGGAGTAACATAGGCAAGCGCTGTTTTCTTCACCGGACTTGTCTTGGTGAGTACTTGTGTGAGCAGTAACCAAGGTAGAGCTGATGCTGAACCCTGGCTATTCCTAGGGGAACGCGGGTTTGGAGTAACATAGGCAAGCGCTGTTTTCGTCATCGAACTTGTCTTGATGAGTACTTGAGTGAGCAGTAACCAAGGTAGAGCTGATGCTGAACCCTGGCTATTCCTAAGGGAACTCGGGTTTCGTGCAACATAGGCAAACGCTGTTTTCGTCATCGGACTGGTCTTGATGAGTACTTGAGTGAGCAGTAACCAAGGTAGAGCTGATGCTGAACCCTGGCTTTTCCCAGGGGAACGCGGGTTTGGTGTAACATAGGCAAGCGCTGTTTTCGTCATCGGACTTGTTTTGATGAGTACTTGAGTGAGCAGTAACCAAGGTAGAGCTGATGCTGAACCCTGGTTTTTCCCAGGGGAACGCGGGTTTGGTGTAACATAGGCAAGCGCTATTTTCGTCATCGGACTTGTTTTGATGAGTACTTGAGTGAGCAGTAACCAGGGTAGAGCTGATGCTGAACCCTGGCTACTCCTAAGGGAACTCGGGTTTCGTGCAACATAGGCAAACGCTGTTTTCTTCATCGGACTTGTATTGATGAGTACTTGAGTGAGCAGTAACCAAGGTAGAGCTGATGCTGAACCCTGGCTTTTCCCAGGGGAACGCGGGTTTGGAGTAACATAGGCAAGCGCTGTTTTCTTCACCGGACTTGTCTTGGTGAGTACTTGAGTGAGCAGTAACCAAGGTAGAGCTGATGCTGAACCCTGGCTTTTCCCAGGGGAACGCGGGTTTGGAGTAACATAGGCAAGCGCTGTTTTCTTCACCGGACTTGTCTTGGTGAGTACTTGTGTGAGCAGTAACCAAGGTAGAGCTGATGCTGAACCCTGGCTATTCCTAGGGGAACGCGGGTTTGGAGTAACATAGGCAAGCGCTGTTTTCGTCATCGAACTTGTCTTGATGAGTACTTGAGTGAGCAGTAACCAAGGTAGAGCTGATGCTGAACCCTGGCTATTCCTAAGGGAACTCGGGTTTCGTGCAACATAGGCAAACGCTGTTTTCGTCATCGGACTGGTCTTGATGAGTACTTGAGTGAGCAGTAACCAAGGTAGAGCTGATGCTGAACCCTGGCTTTTCCCAGGGGAACGCGGGTTTGGTGTAACATAGGCAAGCGCTGTTTTCGTCATCGGACTTGTTTTGATGAGTACTTGAGTGAGCAGTAACCAAGGTAGAGCTGATGCTGAACCCTGGCTTTTCCCAGGGGAACGCGGGTTTGGTGTAACATAGGCAAGCGCTATTTTCGTCATCGGACTTGTTTTGATGAGTACTTGAGTGAGCAGTAACCAGGGTAGAGCTGATGCTGAACCCTGGCTACTCCTAAGGGAACTCGGGTTTCGTGCAACATAGGCAAACGCTGTTTTCTTCATCGGACTTGTATTGATGAGTACTTGAGTGAGCAGTAACCAAGGTAGAGCTGATGCTGAACCCTGGATTTTCCCAGGGGAACGCGGGTTTGGAGTAACATAGGCAAGCGCTGTTTTCTTCACCGGACTTGTCTTGGTGAGTACTTGAGTGAGCAGTAACCAAGGTAGAGCTGATGCTGAACCCTGGCTTTTCCCAGGGGAACGCGGGTTTGGAGTAACATAGGCAAGCGCTGTTTTCTTCACCGGACTTGTCTTGGTGAGTACTTGTGTGAGCAGTAACCAAGGTAGAGCTGATGCTGAACCCTGGCTATTCCTAGGGGAACGCGGGTTTGGAGTAACATAGGCAAGCGCTGTTTTCGTCATCGAACTTGTCTTGATGAGTACTTGAGTGAGCAGTAACCAAGGTAGAGCTGATGCTGAACCCTGGCTATTCCTAAGGGAACTCGGGTTTCGTGCAACATAGGCAAACGCTGTTTTCGTCATCGGACTGGTCTTGATGAGTACTTGAGTGAGCAGTAACCAAGGTAGAGCTGATGCTGAACCCTGGCTTTTCCCAGGGGAACGCGGGTTTGGTGTAACATAGGCAAGCGCTGTTTTCGTCATCGGACTTGTTTTGATGAGTACTTGAGTGAGCAGTAACCAGGGTAGAGCTGATGCTGAACCCTGGCTATTCCTAGGGGAACTCGGGTTTCGTGCAACATAGGCAAACGCTGTTTTCGTCATCGGATTTGTCTTGATGAGTACTTGAGTCAGCAGTAACCAAGGTAGAGCTGATGCTGAACCCTGGCTATTCCTAGGGGAACTCGGGTTTCGTGCAACATAGGTAAACGCTGTTTTTGTCAGCGGACTTGTCTTGATGAGTACTGGTAAAGCTGATATTGAACTCTGGCTGTACCCAGGGGAACTTAGGTTTGGTGCAACATAGACAAACCCGGTTTCCGTTATAGGCCCTGCCTTTATGAGGACTTGGGTGCGCAGTACCCAAGCCAGTGCTGTAGCTGAGACCTGGTGGTACCGGTGCAATATAAATAAACGCTGTTTTCTGTTCATAGTATGTTTCGTGTAAAATATCTTAGACTCGTCTTTATGACTGGTACTTGGTTGAGTTGAGTAGTACCATAGAATCTGTCAAACTATTTCTGTTGATTGTTGTGAATTCTATGAAGATCGTTTGAAACAGAAATACTTTTCTGGTGGCAATCAAGCATACAGCCCGTCTGATAGTAAATAGTTACCGCAGTCTATGGACGCTTGGAACTCCAGTATTCTCTTTATTCCCTGTGTTACTATTAGTGAAATCGACTGTACTTAATTTTGATATTCAAATGGATATACATACGTATTTTTTTAGACATAAATAAAGTGTTTTATGTATGGCAAATTAATAAATTTGTTCCAACTACTTGATGTTAATATTCACTTCTGGTAGGATTTTTGTTCAGTTAATATTATGTTTTATGCCTAACTTGACATTGCATGAAATATTTCTATATTATAATGCACCGAAACCAGAGTTGCCCTAGATACCGCCAGGGCTCAGCTACAACGCTGTCTTGGCTATTGCGCACCCAAGTCCTCGTCAAGACAAGTCCGATGACGCAAACAGAGTTTGCCTATGTTACACCAAACCCGAGTTCCCCTAGGTACAGCCAGGTTTCAGCATCAGCTCTATCTCGGGTACAGCTCACCCAAATACTCATTAAGACAAGTCCAATGACGAAAACAGCGTTTGCCTGTGTTACACTAAACCCGAGTTCCCCTAGGTGCAAACAGAGTTCAGCATCAGCTACACTTCGGGTACTGCTCACTCAAGTACTCATCAAGACAAGTCCGATGACGAAAACAGCGTTTGCCTGTGTTACACTAAACCCGAGTTCCCCTAGGTGCAGCCAGGGTTCAGCATCAGCTGGACTTTGGGTATTGCTCACTCGAGTAGTCATCAAGACAAGTTCGATGACGAAAACAGCGTTTGCCTGTGTTACACTAAACCCGAGTTCCCCTAGGTGCAGCCAGGGTTCTGCATCAGCTGGACTTTGGGTATTGCTCACTCGAGTACTGATCAAGACAAGTCCGATGACGAAAACAGCGTTTGCCTGTGTTACACTAAACCCGATTTCCCCTAGGTGCAGCCAGGGTTCAGCATCAACTGGACTTCGGGTACTGCTCACTCGAGTACTCATCAAGACAAGTCCGATGACGAAAACAGCGTTTGCCTGCGTTACACTAAACCCGAGTTCCCATAGGTGCAGCCAGGGTTCAGCATCAGCTGGACTTTGGGTACTGCTCACTCGAGTACTCATCAAGACAAGTCCGATGACGAAAACAGCGTTTGCCTGTGTTACACTAAACCCGAGTTCCCCTAGATGCAGCCAGGGTTCAGCATCAGCTGGACTTCGGGTACTGCTCACTCGAGTACTCATCAAGACAAGTCCGATGACGAAAACAGCGTTTGCCTGTGTTACACTAAACCCGAGTTCCCCTAGATGCAGCCAGGGTTCAGCATCAGCTGGACTTCGGGTACTGCTCACTCGAGTACTCATCAAGACAAGTCCGATGACAAAACAGCGTTTGCCTGTGTTTCACTAAACCCGAGTTCCCCTAGGTGCAGCCAAGGTTCAGCATCAGCTGGACTTCGGGTACTGCTCACTCGAGTACTCATCAAGACAAGTCCGATGACGAAAACAGCGTTTGCCTGTGTTACACTAAACCCGAGTTCCCCTAGATGCAGCCAGGGTTCAGCATCAGCTGGACTTCGGGTACTGCTCACTCGAGTACTCATCAAGACAAGTCCGATGACGAAATCAGCGTTTGCCTGTATTACACTAAACCCGAGTTCCCCTAGGTGCAGCCAGGGTTCAGCATCAGCTAGACATCGGGTAGGTACTCATCAAGACAAGTCCGATAAAAAAAACCGGCCAAGAGCGTGTCGGGCCACGCTCAGTGTAGGGTTCCGAAGTTTTCCATATGTTTCTCAAAAACTACTGAACCTATCAAGTTCAAAACAATTTTCCTAGAAAGTCTTTACAAAGTTCTACTTTTGTGATTTTTTTCATATTTTTTAAACTTGTGGTTCAAAAGTTAGAGGGGGGGGGACGCACTTTTTTTCCTTTAGGAGCGATTATTTCCGAAAATATTAATATTATCAAAAAGCAATCTTAGTAAACCCTTTATTCATTCTTAAATACCTATCCAACAATATATCACACGTTGGGGTTGGAATGAAAAATATTATCAGCCCCCACTTTACATGTAGGGGGGGGTACCCAATTTTTTTTTTCCATTTTTTATTTTTGCACTCTGTTGGCGTGATTGATATACATATTGGGACCAAATTTCAGCTTTCTAGTTCTAACGGTTACTGAGATTATCCGCGGACGGACGGACGGACGGACAGACAGACATGGCGAAACTATAAGGGTTCCTAGTTGACTACGGAACCCTAAAAAGCAGCGTTTGCCTGTGTTACACCTGAGCAAAGAAGGAGCCTATCATAACTATAAGTATTTGGTATTGAAAATTGAACCTTATTTTATCTACAGCCGTTTCCAACAAACAGAAACGCGCAAATATCACACACAGTGCCACTGTAGGTAACGATCGTATGTTATTTCGTTCGGAGTAATGTGTGCTTTATGAGTGAGGTACAGGATTTAAACTCGCACGATATGCTATAAGGGAAAGCAAATAAAACCCAGTATAAGGCTTACCCTTATGGCGTTAGGCTGAGCCGATGATAAGGGTTTTGAAAGGGTATTGGGCTATTTTAGGTAAGCGCTTTCGTTAGGGCTTTAAAAGCAAAATGAAAGGGTATCGCGTCAAAAGGGTAGGGTAAGTTAAGCCTAACGAAATACCCATACAAAACCCCGTATAAGGGATAGCGGGCCGGTCCCTGAAACAAAATGAACAAGAATAACAGTGGCGCGGCAAAATCTTGACCGTGTCTCACCTCCAAAAGGTTAATATATTAGTTCCAAAGACCACTTATCGCCGACACCACATGTTTCAAACTCAGTGATATATCGAGCCCAACTTGCCAGCCGGCCTAGCAGAAACGACAATCGTTGACGCTAGACGCCGTTCGAAACGCAGTCTGACCCTGTCGCGCCAATACGGAAGAGCGATAGAGATGGCCAGCTACTGTAACGATATCATCGTGAGCGTTCGTGCATTTGGCTACGTACACAGGAAATCTTACCTTGCAGCTCAGACTTGGACTTAGCGCTTGTTACGAATGAGTTACAGTGTTTATTAAGTTTAGTGTCAAGTTTTGTAAGTAATTTACGTTTAAAGTTGAGTGTAAAAATATAGAAGTGACTAATGCGAATAAAGGGTTTTTGTAGAATCTACTCGTGTATAAGTCGTTTAACCCCTCAACTGCCTTGTTCCAGATCTGTCCCAGACAATTTAAACTGTAATTAACAGATTAAAGGTTATTAATTCCGTAGCAAATTTTTGACAACGGCGTTCCAGGGGTTAAGTGTTTCTGAGGTTTACTATGTTTAGAGAAAAATTTATAAACTAGCATTAGAACTTCATTTTTGTGCACGTGTGCGATAAAGAACCGAGGAGTACTGTAATTAGTACATTACGCTACAATTGCGGAAAAGAGGAAGGACAAGAGAATAGTATAACTTAAAACACGAACAAAGTAAGTGTTTTAAATCGACACGAGTTCTGATGTTTCTATTCGCATATTGACGACGACGACGCATTTGACGACCGGTCTGGCGCAGTCGGTAGTGACCCTGCCTGCTGCGCCGCGGTCCCGGGTTCGAATCCCGGTAAGGGCATTTATTAGTGTGATGAGCACAGATATTTGTTCCTGAGTCATGGATGTTTTCTATGTATATAAGTATTTATATATTATATATATCGTTGTCTGAGTACCCACAGCACAAGCCTTCTTGAGCTTACCGTGGGCCTCAGTCAATCTGTGTAAGAATGTCCTATAATATTTATTTATTTATTTATTATATATAAAGTACTAGATTTTGCCCGCGGCTTCGCTCGCGTTAGAAAGAGACAAAAAGTAGCCTATGTCACTCTCCATCCCTTCAACTATCTCCACTTAAAAAAATCACGTCAATTCGTCGCTCCGTTTTGCCGTAAAAGACGGACAAACTAACAGACAAACACACTTTCCCATTTATAATATTATAGTATGGACTAATCAGTACATAATATATGGCCCTTTGAAGGTTGGACATAGGGACATAAAGCTAGCACCACTTCTCGCTAGGCTTGTGTCGTTCACGAACTATGAACTGTTAGGAATAAAATCCCATCAATGACCGAAATGAACTGAATCTTTCCGTGCTCTGAGAATCGGTCTTTGCTCATTTAGTTCAGTACAGGATCGGCGAACGCGAGCGGTTTGGATCGAGAACGAATGTGTGACTGCGCCGACCGAGAGTGAGAGCTACTTAGCAGAGCAACAAAAAAGTCAAGTTTTCATATTAAACTTCGGTTACTTACAACCTTTCGGCCCGGAATGTTACTATCTGTGGACTATTCGTATCATTTTGACACTATTCGGTCCCATTCGTTCTGATCTTTCCGACCGCAACGGTCGCTGGTCTGGCTGAACTAAATGAGCAAAAGACCTAAAAGAGCGAACTAGTTCGTGGGAGCGACTGAACGAGATCGGAGCGCTCCGATCAACGAACGAAACGGCACAAGCCTACTTCTCGCACTAGTGCGATAAATTAGCACCAAAATTATTACAACATATGGTCAAGATTCTGGCTGTCGTAAATATCATTGTGCATCGTGATGAACACCTGAACAACACAATTTATGAAGCACGCACCGTGACCTAAAGGAAATTGCGAGCACTAGCTTCAGAGACTGAATTCGAACGTGAGATATGAGACATTGCCATTCTTAGGTCAAATTGAAATATACAATGTAATCTGTGTAACATAAGGAATCCGAAAAATTATAATTACTCATATCTAAAGCAACAAGATGGAGAAAATGTATACAGTAATTTTAAGAAAATTTCAGCAAAAAATAAAATTTTGTATTTTTATTCTGCATTTTCACTTCAAAAGTAAATGTTATTCGTAAAACTGGGAATTAAAATTAATATGGTTTATTTAAATAAATAAACTAAATCCAGAAAAGTGTATATGGCATTTTAGTCTTGAAATTCATCAGATATACGGTCTTAAAATAATCCTCTTTCTTCATGTCACACCATGTATACTAATATTAGTAAGTTATTAGTTTAGTTTATAATTAGACTAATTTAGGTTTAGTGACTGAGATCTCTTTTTATCTTTCAACATACGAGTGATCGAGATAGGTTTATTTTTCAATCGAAACATTTATGGATGTTTCTTATCCCAAATATTTCTATTGAAAGATAAACCTATTCCGATCATCATCATCAGTCTCGCCCACAACACATCATACCAGTACAACATAAAGCTCGAATACAGCGCAAGGTACATTGTTCACTTCGGCATAAACCCGTCTAGCTATGACAGCTGCAGCAAGATAGATGATGCACGGATTTCTGTGCATTTCTGTGTGACTGTCACAAACGGACAAGTGCGGAATACGAATTCTTGGTTCAGTTTTGTATTGCAATTTCGTTATGAATATATCGTTACCTGGTGCGGTTTAAGTTATTATACTTCAAGTTTGATAGTAATATAGAAGATGATATGAAACGAACGCAGATGAAGATAAGATGTCTGGCAATAGGGATTTGTTGAAGAAGATAAATTGTGCCAATCGCAAATGAATTGAGTTAGAACAAGCGAATGATGCTGATAATGACAATAATAGTATTTTTATAACAGTTCTATAGATAACACTTTGAAACAGAAAATACATATAATAAGCAGTAATCATTAAAGTATCAAACGGGGCTTTGCGTGTAGGCTTCAGTAAAGGCCCGGACCACCATTTTTCAAACACAGAAAGTACAGTCAGCTAAAAAAGTGGTTTACCACTTTTCTACCTTATGTGTTTAAAATAGAGTCGAAAAGTTTCACTTTCTTGGCTAACCGTACCAAAATGACAATATTTAAAACTGAAATTTAATGAAGGTCAAACCCTTGCTTAACCCATTTCCCACAACATTAAGTCCTATAACTTCGTTTGTAAAAAAATCTCTTTTATACTGTTAGTTACTTTTTGATTAAACAAATAAATAAATTACTTACGTATAATATATCATAATTATCAAATCTTGCTCCATAATAATCAGCTTATGTGAAATATTTCTTTTAAATGATGCTTGAGCGAACTTACCTGAAACAAAAAACAAATCATTTTAATTGCTTGAAGAGAAAACATTCATTAGAAAGGATTAATTCGGCAAAATGTTCAAAGCGGATTATAGAAAACACTCTTGTTATACTCGTATACCTAAGTGATTAGAAATATTGAAGAACAAAAAATCAAAATTTCGGGGATACTATTGGATCGAATATTGTTTAGTTTATGATAGCTCTATGATATATCGCTGTCAAGTTCATAATTAATATGAGTAGGTACTTTCTTCAGCGTTTTGCAATGGACTAAGTACCTAGAATAAATGTACATAATTATGAACATGGCTGTATAATTATAATTCTTTTTCATTTTAAAGATGGCTTAGGCTGGAAATTCTGGAATGCAATGGCGGGACGACTTAGCAACCAACACTAAATAATTGTTTTGGAGCAGATTGTAGTATATCCCTAATTAACACTTTAACAGTTACTTAACGTTACTGTCTGCAACATACATGTGACACACGTATGTGCATAAAATAGCATGTAAGCAATAATTTACTATATAAGGTATGTTTAGTTTTACTTGTCTCTCTCTTCTGTATTGATTATTGACAATACAACACACATCATCCATAATGACCAGTTTTACTTAACCTCCATTCAACCCTCCAACTGTCATCATATCTCATGGCGACCCATACCAGTAGAACCAAGGAAACGGATTTCACCACGGAGCGCAATAATGAAGACAGAAAACCAATTCAAGATTGAAGATTCAAGATTACCCTAACGAAGATATCACCATTATGAAGATCGGCACTGAAGGTACAAGATTACTTTTATGAAGATCAGCATTGAAGAAATCATTTTTAAGAAGAAAGAAGCCTCTCAGCAAACTAAAGAAGAAAAGAAGAAAGAAAATATGTTCTATATATAAATAAGCCTACGAAGAAAGAAGAGCGTTGTCCAGGGTTTCCCGGCTCGCGAATCAAGAGGTGTCCAGGGTTATCCCGGCCCATCATCAAGAGGTGTCCAGGGTTATCCCGGCCCAGCTCGAGGGTCCAGGGTTATCCCGGCCCGCATCATCTTCAGAGCATCGGTCACGTGCACATGGAAGACTCACGTTGCCAGCCAGCGTCACGCGACAGCCCGACCGCCCGCCCGTGCCAGCGCGGAATGCAGCGTCAACAATTCAACATGACCTACTAAGCGAAGTACGTTCCCGCTATCTATGTAAGTTAGTTATATTATTTTGTCATGTTATTTAGCAATTTATAGGGATCCTTTTTGCAGTATTTTTTTTTTAATTAATTGAGGTGACAAATTTATTATGTTATTAGAATTACAGTCTTTACGCGATAAACTAAATAAGTTAAAAGAGGATATTTCGAAGTTAGGTCCAGAGAGGCGACGAAAAGAAATAGGTAGAAGGAAATTAGAGGAATCAAATGAATTATATAACCATTTTGCGGATATTGTGTCTCAGTTAAAGAAAAAGCAGGATGAATTTAGTTCTTCAGAAATAGAATTAGGTAATAGACTTATAGGCGAAGTCAAAGACACTTACGAGAGGATTAAGTTATCGTTACAATTCTTTGATACGGATTCCCAAACAGACGAAAAAATGGCTAAACCTAGTTTTGATGTTAAAACGGCCATCGCCTTGTTGCCCGTCATGACAGGGCAAGAGGATACAATTAAACAGTTAATAGATGGTATTATTATGTACGGTACCATTATTAATACCGAATCTCAGCGGACATTGATAGAATTTGTTTTAAAAACAAGACTTTCGTCTAGCGCTAAGCTCAGGTTAAATACGTCATACGTTAGCGTAGAATCTCTCGTTTCGGATATGCGTACATTTTTGCTTCCTAAAAAATCGTCCGAATCGATTCAGGCTCAGCTGTACAGAGCTAGGCAAGGTAGGAGAACAATAGAAGCTTTCGGAGCTGAAATTGAGGATCTTTTTGTCAATTTGACTATTTCTCAGGCCGACAATAACGACAGTAGGTACGACGTACTGCGGCCACTGAACGAAAAGTCAGCTATTAAGCGCTTTGCAGATGGTCTTTCAGACCCAAAATTAAGCACAATAATATCTTCTAGGCAATTTACATCTTTGCCTGAAGCTATTAGGACAGCCATTGATGAGTATAGCTCGTCACCACGCGACGATCAGATCCTACATTACGGACGCGGACGTTCTCGTAATAATTATCATAACAACGAGAACCGGAATAATTATTATAATCGTTACGATAGGAGTAAAAGTTATAATACAGACAGAAATACATTTAGAACACGGTATTATTCTAATAATAGCCGTAATGCAAGTATTTCGCAACACTTCCCGACAAATAGAGCTACGCGGCCACAGCCTTTTGCTGACCGCGCATCCAGCGTTCGCCGACCTGCGCGCGCGACCCCGCCGCGGCCCGCGCCCGCGCACTCACGTGCTCAACACATACGATCGAAAAATGAAAACGTAAAGCCAAATAAGCAGTTTTTTCGTGACTAACATGAATAGTGCGATATTTAACTATAACAAAAATAATTATAGTACGGTAAATTGTATTGTAGGTAAAGGACATAAATTAAAACTTTTGGCCGACAGTGGAGCTGGCCTATGTGCTATTAGGTACGAATATTTGCAAGACAAACCCGATCTCCTTAAACGAGTGCAAGGAGATAGCATTACTATTACGGGAGTTTGTGGAGATTTAATTTCAGATGGATACATTTATTTAGATTTAGACTTTAACGGTTTTATTTGCCAAGGAAAGTTTCATGTTTTTAAGAATTTGCAATGCTCAGCTGAAGCTATTTTAGGTGAAAATTTTTTCTTACGTTACAATGCAGACATAAGTTATAAACATAATGCATTATTTTTAGAGGACAAAGGTCAAACTATCTCAATACCTATGAACGTGTATTCTAAAAGTAGTTTTATTCAAAACATACCACCTCGCTGCGAAATTATGACTCACATCGCATCACAGCTGACCGATGATTGTGTAGTACTATCGGAAGAAATGCAAGAAGGCGTTTTTGTAGCAGGTGTCATTTCAAGACCAGAGAAAGGTAAAATACCAGTACGAATATTAAATACGACAGATAAGCCAGTCAGTTTAGATTTATCAAGTTTGAATGTACACAGATTATGTCATTTTGATATTTGCAATTTTGATTCAAGGAAAATTAGTGTTGACAGAGTAAAAACATTATTAGATCTTTTAAATTTAGATACTTATTTAAATAAAGAGGAACAATTAAGCATAGAACAAATTTGCGCAAAATACGCAGATGTTTTTCATCTGCCCGGCGACAAGCTAACTACAACTAACTTGCTACAACACAAAATTAAGTTAAAAGATAATGCAAGTCCAGTATACGTAAAGCCATACAGAATACCACATGCTTTACGTAATGAACTTCAAACTCAGATTAAAAGTATGCTAGATAACGATATAATAGAGGAGACCACCTCTGAGTGGTCCAGCCCAGTTTTGCTAGTTCCAAAAAAATGTGATAAGTTAGGAGAAAAGAAGTGGAGGTTAGTTGTCGATTATAGGCAGCTTAACAATAAGATACAGGATGATAAGTTCCCACTACCCAATATAACAGAAATTTTAGATTCCCTTGCAGGTAGTATATATTTTTCAAAACTTGATCTTTCTCAAGGTTATTACCAACTAGCTTTAGACAAAGAATCTAGAAAGTATACAGCGTTTACGACCGATAAGATGTATCAAATGAAGCGATGTCCCATGGGACTGCGAACAAGCCCTAGCGTTTTCTCTAGACTTATGACTATAGCCATGTCCGGATTAAATTACAAACAATGTTTCATATATTTAGACGATTGCATTGTCATAGGAAACTCCATGACGTCACACAACCATAATCTTATTCGAGTGTTAGAACGATTGAGAAGTACAAATCTTAAGCTAAATCCATTAAAGTGTGAATTTTTGCGAAAAGACATAATGTATTTAGGCCATAAAATTACTTCAAATGGAGTAGAACCCGATCCAGCAAAAGTAGAAGCATTAAATAAATATCCAAGACCAACAAATACAGATGAGGTTAAAAGATTCGTAGCATTTGCCAATTATTACAGACGGTTTATTAAAAATTTCGCGAACATCGCTTATCCATTAAATCAACTTTCTAAGAAAAATGCAGTTTTCAATTGGACCCCAGAGTGTGAAACAGCCTTTATAAAATTGAAAGAAATACTTACAGGTCCACAAGTTCTAGATTACCCTGATTTTTCTGAAAATAATGTGTTTACCTTACATACAGATGCTTCAAAGATAGGCTTAGGAGCAGTTTTGTCTAATTCTAATGGCAAAGTAGTCGCGTATGCAAGTCGAAACCTTAAGCCAGCTGAAACGCGATACCCAATAATAGATTTGGAATTGCTAGCTATAGTTTGGGCGACAAGACATTTTAGACCATATCTCTATGGGAAAAAGTTTAAAATTGTCACAGACCATAGACCTTTAATTTATCTTTTCGGAATGACTGATCCTTCGAGCAGATTAACCAAATATAGATTATATTTGGAGGAATTTAATTTTGACATTGAATACATTCCGGGACGAAACAATGCAGCTGCAGACGCATTGAGTCGTTTACCGATGAATAGTGATGATTTAAAAAATATTAGGACAAACGTTGTATCAGTCATAACGAGAGCTCAATCACGGAAGTTACGCGCGCAGCAAGAACAACAAACGTGTGATCAAGGTAGCTTAGTGACAGATGATCCCGCACACGATAGGCTTGATCAACCTAGAGTGGTGGAAATCATCAAAGCACCAAAAAATTATATTGAATTAATACTAAACTCTAACTATAAGACATGTCGAAATGGAATAATGAGTAGTAAAGGAAATTTTTGGTACGTACCAAGCAAATCGTGCATGTATCTAACATCCCGATCGTTATCTACCGTAGGCGTGTTAGCGAGGGAATTAGAACAATTTTGCAAGGAGCAAAACATAAGTGAAGTTATAATTATAAAGAATAATCGAAATGCACATAAAGTAAATGAATTTTTAGCTAGCTATAAATGTGATATTCCTAGGATCTTAGTAACAAGAGGTGTTACAAAAGTATACGATAAAGACGAAATACGAGTTATTTTAAACGATTTTCATCTATTACCCACCAGTGGACACGCGGGGGTTAATAGAATGCTTAATAATATAAAGCAACACTACTTCTGGCCAAGAATGAGCCACGATGTATACGAGTACGTTAAGAAATGTGCACATTGTCAATACAACAAGCACACTAATAAGTACATTAAGGAACCAATGGTGATCACTTCGACACCAAGCTCATCTTTTGAAAGAATTTCTTTAGATATACTTGGACCTTTAGAAATAGATAATTATAACTATAAGTACGTATTAACAATTCAGTGTGAACTGACTAAGTTCGTAGAAGCATACCCGTTAGAAAGAAAAGACACTGAATCTGTAAGTAAAGCTTTTGTAAATAATTTCGTTTTAAGATATGGCATTCCATGCGACATTATAACGGATCAAGGTACCGAATTTATGTCTAGTGTATTTAGCGATATTTGTCAATTATTAGGTGTTAATAAGCTACACTCTACTGCTTATCACCACGAAACCATAGGAGCGCTTGAAAACACACACAAAAATCTAGGTGCGTATCTTAGGATTCAATGTAGTAACAACCGCACCGATTGGAGCACTTGGTTAAGTTATTGGTGTTTCTCATATAACACCACCGTGCATACCGAGACACAATATACGCCATTCGAATTAGTTTTCGGCAAACACTGCCGTTTGCCCAATAATTTAATTTCTTCTGTCGACCCACTCTATAATTATGATAGTTATCCTAAAGAATTTAAGTATAGGTTACAAAGAGCTCAATCAGAAGCTAGAAATAATTTAATGTCTAGTAAATTTAGTAGAAAATTAATGTATGATAAGAAAATGAATTCTGTTCAATATAAACCAGGAGACTTAGTACTTTTGAAAAATCAAGTAGGCAATAAATTAGATTCTATTTATAATGGACCTTATGAGGTTATAGAAGATATGTCACCTAATGTTAAGATTTCAAAAAATGATCAGATATATATAACTCATAAAAATAACACTAAGATGTATTTGAAATAAAAATAAGTTTATGTTATTTTAAAATAAATAAGTTAAAAAAAAATGTAAATTCATACACGTATGTCACATTTTTTTTTCTTCCTTTGTGGGGGTGAAGAGTAACTTTACGGGGAGATGTAGTATATCCCTAATTAACACTTTAACAGTTACTTAACGTTACTGTCTGCAACATACATGTGACACACGTATGTGCATAAAATAGCATGTAAGCAATAATTTACTATATAAGGTATGTTTAGTTTTACTTGTCTCTCTCTTCTGTATTGATTATTGACAATACAACACACATCATCCATAATGACCAGTTTTACTTAACCTCCATTCAACCCTCCAACTGTCATCATATCTCAAGATCCCACCTATGTTGATTATAGCTGGTGGTAACGCTATGATTAACTTAATAAATCTAATGACTGAATTGTTCAAATTCTATGCGGTGCTATGCGATGTACCTAAGAACCAACCGGCACGGCATAAGGTATGTTTTTCCATGGACAACTCGTAGATAAGATAAAATAATAATAAAAAAATAATATAGCCTATAATGTGTCCCACTGCTGGGCAAAGGCCTCCCCTGTTTTCCGCCACTCGTCACGGCTCTGTGCATGCTCTCGCCAGCCGCCACAAAATGAATATATTTATTTCAGCACTAGAATAAACACATCTACTAAGCTACGTATTGCCAACTCTTCTTTTAAAACAGCCAAACTGCTCCCCAGCTCTCAAGACAAACAGCCTTTCTTCAAAATGGCGGGAAGAATCTGGTTTATAGGCGGAACGTGAGACCAGCCTGTACTTAGCTGGTCGTAAATCGAGCTATACGACCTAACAACCTATTTTATATTGCGCGGTAAGTAAATACGCTGAAGAACCGATATTTTTTAAAGCTTTTTACTTGCGTATTGGTCACGTCACTAGTATATATACTCTGTCAAACAAGTTTGTCAGTAAATAAGAACAAAGAAAACTATAGGTATCCTTTTCTCTAGCACCCTAAAGAAAAGGATGCATATAGTTTTCTTTGTTCTTATTTACTGACAGACTTGTTTGACAGAGTATATGAGATATATTGGACAGTGTGCGTAGCCGAATGCACAAACGCTCACAAAACGAAACGTTCGTAGAATATCTATCTCTATCGCGCCAAT